>NC_057349.1:53922074-54579574 GCF_016509475.1 Prionailurus bengalensis | reverse complement strand
TCTGTTTCATGAATGTTTTAAATTAAGTTTTAAATTTTAATTCCAGTATAGTTAATATTCAGTGTTATATTAGATTCAGGTGTACCATACAGTGATTCTACAATTCTATACATTATTCATTGCTCATCATAGTAACTGTACTCTGTAAACTTCATTACCAACATCACCTATTTCACCCATCTGCCCACCCACCTCTCCTCTGACAACCATCAGTTTGTTCCCTAGAGTTAGGAGTCTTTTTCTTGGTTTGTCTCTCTCTCCTTCTCTTTTTTTTCTTTGTTCATATGTTTTGTTTCTTAAATACCACATACGAGTGACATTATATTGTATTTGTCTTTCTCTGACTTAGATTATACTCCCTAGTTCTGTCCATGTCATTGCAAATGGCAAGATTTCATTCCTTTTAATTGCTGAATAATATTCCATTGTATATATCTACCACATCTTTATCCATTCATCTATTGATGGACACTTGGGCTGCTTCCATAATTTGACTATTATAAACAATGCTGCAATAAACATAGGGGTGTATGTATCCCTTTGAATTAGTGCTTTTGTGTTTTGTGGGTATATATCTAGTTGTGTGATTTGTGGATAATAAAATAGCCTTATTTATAATTTTTGAGGAAATTCCATACTGTTTTCCACACTGGCTGCACCAGTTTGCATTCCCACCAACAGTGCACAAGGGTTCATTTTTTTCCACATCCTCACCAACACATGTTATTTCTTGTGTTTTTGATTTTACCCCTTCTGGCAGGTGTGAGGTGATATCTCATGTAGTTTTTTATTTGCATTTCCTGATGATAAGTGATGTTGAGCATCTTATCATGTGTCTGTTGGTCACCTGTATGTCTTCTTTGGAGAAATGTCTATTCATGTCTTCTGCCCATTTTTAATAAGATTACTTATTTGGGGATGTTGAGTTGTATCAGTGTTTTATGTATTTGAGACACTAACCCTTTATTGTATATATTATTTGCAAATATCACCTCGCATTCAGTACATTGCCTTTTAGTTCTATTGATTATTTCCTTTGCTGTGCAGAAGCTTTTCATTTTGATGAAGTTCCAATAGTTCACTTTCCCTTTTACTTCCCTTCCCCCAGGAGAATTATCTAAAAAAATGTTGCTATGAATGATATCAGAGAAATTATGGCCTATACTCTCTTTTAGGAGTTTTATGCTTTCAGGTCTCACATTTAGGGTTTTTGTTTGTTTGTTTTTTTGTTTTTTTCAATATATGAAATTTATTGTCAAATTGGTTTACATACAACACCCAGTGCTCATCCCAAGAGGTGCCCTCCTCAATACCCATCACCCACCCTCCCCTCCCTCCCACCCCCCATCAACCCTCAGTTTGTTCTCAGTTTTTAACAGTCTCTTATGCTTTGGCTCTCTCCCACTCTAACCTCTCTTTTTTTCCTTCCCCTCCCCCATGGGTTTCTGTTAAGTTTCTCAGGATCCACATAAGAGTGAAACCATATGGTATCTGTCTTTCTCTGTATGGCTTATTTCACTTAGCATCACACTCTCCAGTTCCATCCACGTTGCTACAAAAGGCCATATTTCCTTCTTTCTCATTGACAAGTAGTATTCCATTGTGTATATAAACCACAATTTCGTTATCCATTCATCAGTTGATGGACATTTGGCTCTTTCCATAATTTGGCTATTGTTGAAGAGTGCTGCTATAAACATTGGGGTACAAGTGCCCCTATGCATCAGTACTCCTGTAACCCTTGGTAAATTCCTAGCAGTGCTATTGCTGGGTCATAGGGTAGGTCTATTTTTAATTTTTTGAGGAACTCCACACTTTTTTCCAGAGCGGCTGCACCAATTTGCATTCCCGCCAACAGTGCAAGAGGGTTCCCGTTTCTCCACATCCTCTCCAGCATCTATAGTCTCCTGATTTGTTCATTTTGGCCACTCTGACTGGCGTGAGGTGATATCTGAGTGTGGTTTTGATTTGTATTTCCCTGATAAGGAGCGACGTTCAGCATCTTTTCATGTGCCTGTTGGCCATCCGGATGTCTTCTTTAGAGAAGTGTCTATTCATGTTTTCTGCCCATTTCTTCACTGGGTTATTTGTTTTTCGGGTGTGGAGTTTGGTGAGCTCTTTATAGATTTTGGATACTAGCCCTTTGTCCGATATGTCATCTGCAAATATCTTTTCCCATTCCATTGGTTGCTTTTTAGTTTTGTTGCTTGTTTCCTTTGCATTGCGGAAGCTTTTTATCTTCATAAGGTCCCAGTAGTTCATTTTTGCTTTTAATTCCCTTGCCTTTGGGGATGTGTCAAGGCTGAAATTGTTGCAGCTGAGGTCAGAGAGGTCTTTTCCTGCTCTTCTCCTCTAGGGTTTTGATGGTTTCCTGTCTCACCTTCAGGTCCTTTATCCATTTTGAGTTTATTTTTGTGAATGGTGTGAGAAAGTGGTCTAGTTTCAATCTTCTGCAGGTTGCTGTCCAGTTCTCCCAGCACCATTTGTTAAAGAGACTGTCTTTTTTCCATTGGATGTTCTTTCCTGCTTTGTCAAATTTAGTTGGTCATACGTTTGTGGGTCTGGTTCTGGGGTTTCTATTCTATTCCATTGGTCTATGTGTCTGTTTTTGTGCCAATACCATGCTGTCTTAATGATTTCAGCTTTGCAGTAGAGACTAAAGTCTGAGATTGTGATGCTCCTGCTTTGGTCTTCTTCAAAATTACTATGGCTATTCGGGGCCTTTTGTGGTTCCATATGGATTTTAGGATTGCTTGTTCTAGCTTCGAGAAGAATGCTGGTGCAATTTTGTTTGGGATTGCATTGAATGTGTAGATAGTTTTGGGTAGTATTGACATTTTGACAATATTTATTCTTCCAACCCATGAGCACAGAATGTTTTTCCATTTCTTTATATCTTCTTCAATTTCCTTCATAAGCTTTCTATAGTTTTCAGCATACAGATCTTTTGTATCTTTGGTTAGATTTATCCCTAGGTATTTTATGCTTCTTGGTGCAATTGTGAATGGGATCAATTTCTTTATTTGTCTTTCTGTTGCTTCATTATTAGTGTATAAGAATGCAACTGATTTCTGTATATTGATTTTGTATCCTGCAACTTTGTTAAATTCATGTATCAGTTCTAGCAGACTTTTGGTGGAGTCTGTCTGGTTTTCCATGTACAATATCATGTCATCTGCAAAAATTGAAAGCTTGATTTCATCTTTGCCAATTTTGATGCCTTTGATTTCCTTTTGTTGTCTGATTGATGATGCTAGCACTTCCAACACTATGTTAAACAACAGCGGTGAGAGTGGACATCCCTGTCGTGTTCCTGATCTCAGGGGGAAAGCTCTCAGTTTTTCCCCATTGAGGATGATGTTAGCTGTGGGCTTTTCTTAAATGGCTTTTATGATGTTTAAGTATGTTCCTTCTATCCCGACTTTCTCGAGGGTCTTTTTTAAGAAAGGATGCTGAATTTTGTCAAAGGCCTTTTCTGCATCAATTGACAGGATCATATGGTTCTTATCTTTTCTTTTATGAATGTGAATTATCACATTGATTGATTTGCGAATGTTGAACCAGCCCTGCATCCCAGGAATGAATCCCACTTGATCATGGTGAATCATTCTTTTTTATGCTGTTGAATTCGATTTGCTAGTATCTTATTGAGAATTTTTGCATCCATATTCATCAGGGATATTGGCCTGTACTTCTCTTTTTTTACTGGGTCTCTGTCTGGTTTAGGAATCAAAGTAATACTGGCTTCATAGAATGAGTCTGGAAGTTTTCCTACCCTTTCTATTTTTTAGAATAGCTTGAGAATAGGCATTATCTCTGCTTTAAACGTCTGGTAGAACTCCCCTGGGAAGCCATCTGGTCCTGGACTCTTATTTGTTGGGAGATTTTTGACAACTGATTCAATTTCCTCTCTGGTTATGGGTCTGTTCAAGCTTTCTATTTCCTCCTGATTGAGTTTTGGAAGCGTGTGGGTGTTTAGGATTTTGTCCATTTCTTCCAGGTTGTCCAGTTTGTGGCGTATAATTTTTCATAGTATTCCCTGATAATTGCTTGTATCTTAGGGATTGGTTGTAATAATTCCATTTTCATTCATGATTTTATCTATTTGGGTCTTCTCCCTTTTCTTTTTGAGAAGCCTGGCTAGAGGTTTAGCAATTTTGTTTATTTTTTCAAAAAACCAAGTCTTTCTTGGTTTCAAAAAACCAAACTCTGGTTTCATTGATCTGCTCTACAGTTTTTTTAGATTCTATATTGTTTATTTCTGCTCTGATCTTTATTATTTCTCTTCTTCCGCTGGGTTTGGGGTGTCTTTGATGCTCTGCTTCTATTTCCTTCAGGTGTGCTGTTAGATTTTGTATTTGGGATTTTTCTTGTTTCTTGAGATAGGCCTGGATTGCAATGTATTTTCCTCTCAGGACTGCCTTCGCTGCATCTCAAAGTGTTTGGATTGTTGTATTTTCATTTTCGTTTGTTTCCATATATTTTTTAATTTCTTCTCTAATTCCCTGGTTGACCCATTCATGCTTTAGTAGGGTGTTCTTTAACCTCCATGCTTTTGGAGGTTTTCCAGACTTTTTCCTGTGGTTGATTTCAAGCTTCATGGCATTGTGGTCTGAAAGTATGCATGGTATGATTTCAATTCTTGTATACTTATGAAGGGCTGTTTTGTGACCCAGTATGTGATCTGTCTTGGAGAATGTTCCATGTGCACTCAAGAAGAAAGTATATTCTGTTGCTTTGGGATGCAGAGTTCTGAATATATCTGTCAAGTCCATCTGATCCAATGTATCATTCAGCACCCTTGTTTCTTTATTGACCATGTGTCTAGATGATCTATATCTGTAAGTGGAGTGTTAAAGTCCCCTGCAATTACCACATTGTTATCAATAAGGTTGCTTATGTGTGTGAGTAATTGTTTTATATATTTGGGGGCTCCTGTATTCGGCGAATAGACATTTATAATTGTTAGCTCTTCCTGACGGATAGACCCTGTGATTATGATATAATTCCCTTCTTCATCTCTTGTTACAGCCTTTAATTTAAAGTCTAGTTTGTCTGATAGAAGTATGGCTACTCCAGCATTCTTTTGACTTCCAGTGGCATGATAAATAGTTCTCCATCCCCTCACTCTCAATCTGAAGGTGTCCTTAGGTCTAAAATGAGTCTCTTGTAGACAGCAAATAGATGGGTCTTGTTTTTTTATCCATTCTGATACCCTATGTCTGATACTTAGTCCATTTACATTCAGTGTTATTATAGAAAGTTATGGGTTTAGAGTCATTGTGATGTCCGTAGGTTTCATGCTTGTAGTGATGTCTCTGGTACTTTGTCTCACAGGATCCCCCTTAGGATCTCTTGTAGGGCTGGTTGAGTGGTGATGAATTCCTTCAGTTTTTGTTTGGGAAGACCTTTATCTGTCCTTCTCTTCTAAATGACAGACTTGCTGGATAAAGGAATCTTGGCTGCATATTTTTTTCTGTTCATCACATTGAAGATCTCCTGCCATTCCTTTCTGGCCTGCCAAGTTTCAGTAGAGAGATCGGTCACGAGTCTTATAGGTCTCCCTTTATATGTTAGAGCACATTTATCTCTAGCTGCTTTCAGAATTTTCTCTTTATCCTTGTATTTTGCCAGTTTCACTATGATATGTCATGCAGAAGATTGATTCAAGTTATGTCTGAAGGAAGTTCTCTGTGCCTCTTGGATTTGAATGCCTTTTTCCTTCCCCAGATCAGGGAAGTTCTCAGCCTTTATTTCTTCAAGTACACATTCAGCACCTTTCCCTCTCTCTTCCTCCTCTGGAATACCAATTATGTGTAGTTTATTTCTCTTTAGTGCATCACTTAGTTCTCTAATTTTGCCCTAATACTCCTGGATTTTTTTTATCTCTCTTTTTCTCAGCTTCTTCTTTTTCCATAATTTTATCTTCTAGCCGTGGTCTATCTGAGCCATGGTCGTCTCCATTTTATTTTGCAGCTCATTGATAGCATTTTTTAGCTCCTCCTCTCTGTTCCTAAGTTCCTTGATCTCTAGCAATAGATTCTCTGCTGTCCTTTATACTGTTTTCAATCCCAGTGATTAATTTTATGACTGTTATTCTAAATTCACTTTCTGTTATATTGTTTAAATCGTTTTTGATCAGTTCATTAGCTGTCATTATTTCCTGGACTTTTTTTGAGGGGAATTCTTCAGTTTTGTCATTTTGGATAGTCCCTGGAGTGTTGCGGAACTGGGGGGCACTTCCCCTGTGCTGTCTTGAATAACTTGCGCTGGTGGGCAGGGCCGCAGTCAGACCTGATGTCTGCCCCCAGCCCACTGCTGGGGCCACAGTCAGACTGGTGTGTGCCTTCTCTTTTCCTCTCCTAGGGGCGGGATTCACTGTGGGGTGGTGTGGCCCATCTGGGCTACTTGCACACTGCCAGGCTTGTGGTGCTGGGGATCTGACATATTAGCTGGGGTGGATCGGTAAGGTGCACAGGGTGGGAGGGGCAGGCTCACTTGCTTTACCTTCAGAGATCCACTTCAGGAGGGACCCTGTGGCACTGGGAGGGAGTCAGACCCACTGGAGTGATGGACCCGCAGAAGCACAGCGTTGGGTGTTTGCTCGGTGCAAGCAAGTTCCCTGGCAGGAACTGGTTCCCTTTGGGATTTTGGCTGGGGGATGGGCGAGGGAGATGGCGCTGGCGAGCGCCTTTGTCCCCCATCAAGCTGAGCCCTGTCGTCTGGGGCTCAACAACTCTACCTCCCGTTGTCTTCCAGCCCTCCCATTCTCCGAGCTGAGCTGTTAGCTTATAATGTTCCAGATGTTAAGTCCCGCTTGCTGTCAGAACATACTCTGTCCGGCCCCTCCGCTTTTGCAAGCAGACTCCGGGGCTCTGCTTGGCTGGTAGGCCGCCCCTCTGCCCCGACTCCCTCCCGCCAGTCCGTGTACCACACACCGCCTCACTGCCCTTCCTACCCTCTTTCGTGGGCCTCTCGTCTGCACTTGGCTCCAGAGACTCCATTCTGCTAGTCTTCTGGAAGTTTTCTGGGTTATTTAGGCAGGTGTAGGTGGAATCTAAGTGATCAGCAGGACACAGTGAGACCAGCATCCTCCTACGCCGCCATCTTCCCCAGGTCTCCACATTTAGGTTTTTAAGCCATTTTGGGTTTATTTTTGTGTATGTTTAAAAAATGGTCTAGTTTCATGCTTTTGCATGTAACTGTCCAATTTTCCAGTACCATTTATTGAAGAGTCAGTCTTTTTCCCATTGTATATTTGTTCCTCCTTTGTCGAAGTGTGGCTTCATTTCTGGGTTTTCTATTCTGTTCCATTGATCTATGTGTCTATTTTTTTGTCAGTACCATACTATTTTGATTACTACAGCTTTGTATATACCTTGAAGTCTGAAATTGTGATATCTCCAGTTTTGTTTTCCTTTTTCAAGATTGCTTTGGCTACCAGGGGCTTTGTGGTTCCATACAAATTTTAGGGATGTTTGTCCTAGTTCTGTGAATAATGCTCTTGGTATTTTGATAGGGATTACATTTTGTCTGTGGATTGCTTTGGGTAGTATGTCTATTTTCACAGTATTTGTTTTTCCAATCCATGAGCATGGAATGTCTTTCCATTTATTTGTGTCATCTTCAACTTCTTTCATTAGTATTTTATAGTTTTCAGAGTGCAGGTTTTTCACCTCTTTGGTTATTCCTATAAACCTTATTATTTTTTGAGCAATTATAAAAGGGATTGCTTTCTTAATTTCTCCTTCTGTTTCTTCATTATTGTATAGAAATGCAATAGATTTCTATACATTGATTTTGTATCCTGTGATACAGGATTCTATACATTGATTTTGTATCCTGTGACTTTACTGAACTTGTTTATTAGTTCTAATGTTTTTTGGTGTTTAGGGTTTTTATATAAAATATAGGGTCTTTAGGGTTTTCTACATAAAATATCATGTCATATACAAATAGGGAGTTTTACTTTTTCCTTACCAATTTGGATGCCTTTTTGTTGTTGTTGCTATTGTTGTCATTGTTGTTGTCTGATTGCTATGGCTAGGACTTCCATTACTATGGTGAATAAAAGTGTTGAGAGTGGATATCCTTGTCTTGCACCTACCATAGGGAAAAGCTCTCATTTTTCACTATTGAGTATGATGTTCTCTGTGGGATTTTCATATGAAGCCTTTGTTTGAGTTACGTTCCTCTAGAACTACATTGCTGAGGGTTTTTTTTTAAATCAGGAATGAAAGTTTTACTTTGTCAAATGCATTTTCTGCATTATTGAAATGATCGTATGGTTTTCATCCTTTCTTTTATTAATGTGATGAAACACACTGATTGATTTGCAAGTATTGAACCACCTTGCAACTCATGAATACATCCCACTTGATCCGAGTGAAAGATTTTTTAATGTATCGTTGAATTTGGCGTGATAATATTTTGTTAAGGATTTTTGCATCTATGTTCATCAGAGATACTGGCTGATAGTTCTGGGGGTTTTGTTTGTTTGTTTGTTTGTTTTGATTTTGTCGTGTCTTTATCTGGATTTGGTATCAGCATAATACTAAGCTCATAGAATGAGTTTGGAAGTTTTCCTTTTTTTTTAGAATACTTGAACAGACTAGGTATTAAGTCTTCTTTAAATGCTTGGTAGAATTTGCCAGTAAAGCCATCTGGTCCTAGATTTTGTTTGTTGGGAGGTTTGTTTGGTTTTTTTTAACATAATTTATTGTCAAATTGGCTAACATACAGTATGTAAAGTGTGCTCTTGATTTTCGGGATAGATTCCCATGGTTCATCGCTTACATACAACACCCAGTGCTCATTCAAGCAAGTGCCCTCCTCATTGCCTCCCATTTTCCTCTCTCCCCAGCCCCCATACACCCTCAGTTTGTTCTCTGTATTTAAGAGTCTCTTATGGTTTGCCTCCCTCCCTCTCTGTTTGTAACTATTTTTTTCCCCTTTTCTTCCCCCATGGTCTTCTGTTAAGTTTCTCAAGTTCCACATATGAGTGAAAACATATGACATCTGTCTTTCTCTGCCTGACTTATTTCACTCAGCATAATACCTTCCAGTTCTATCCACGTTGCTGCAAATGGCATGATTTCATTCTTTCTTATTGCCAAGTAGAATTCCATTGTGTATGTAAACCACATCTTCTTCATCCATTCATCAGTTGATGGACATTTAGGCTCTTTCCATAATTTGGCTATTGTTGAAACCACTGCTATAGACATTGGGGTACACATGCCCCTATGAATTAGCACTCCTGTATCCTTTGAATAAATTCCTAGTAGGGCTATTGCTGGGTCATAGGATAGTTCTATTTTTAATTTTTTGAGGAACCTCCACAGTGTTTTCCAGAGTTGCTGCACCAGCTTGCATTCCCACCAACAGTGCGAGAGGGTTCCCGTTTCTCCACATCTTCGCCAGCATCTGTTGTTTCCCAAGTTGTTCATTTTAGCCAAACTGACCAGTGTGAGGTGGTATCTCATTGTGGTTTTGATTTGTATTTCCCTGATGAGGAGTGACGTTGAGCATCTTTTCATGTGTCTGTTGGCTATATAGATGTTTTCTTTAGAGAAGTGTCTATTCATGTCTTCTGCCCATTTCTTCATTGGATTATTTGTTTTTTGGATGTGACTTTGGTAAGTTCTTTACAGATTTTGGATACTTACCCTTTACCTGATATGTCATTTGCAAATATCCTCTCCCATTCCAAAGGTTGCCTTTTAGTTTTGTTGATTGTTTCCATTGCAGTGCAGAAGTTTTTTTTATCTTGATGAGGTCCCAATAGTTTATTTTTGCTCTTAATTCCCTTGTCTTTGGAGACCTGTCAAGCAAGAAATTCCTGAAGCTGAGGTCAAAGAGGTTGTTGCCTGCTTTCTCCTCTAGGGTTTTTATGGTTTCCTGTCTCACATTTAGTTCTTTCATCCATTTTGAGTTTATTGTAAGAAAGTGGTATCGTTTTATTCTTCTGCATGTTTCTGTCCAGTTTTCCCAGCACCATTTGCTAAAGAAACTGTCTTTTTTCCATTGGATACTCTTTCCTTGTTTGTCAAAGATTAATTGGCCATACATTTGTGGGTCCATTTCTGAGTTCTCTATTCTATTCCATTGTTCTATGTGTCTATTTTTGTGCCTATACCATACTCTCTTGATGATTACAGCTTTGTAGTAGAGGTTAAAGTCTGGGATTGTGATACCTCCTGCTTTGATTTTCTTTGTCAACATTACTTTGGCTATTCAGGGTCTTTTGTGGTTCCATACAAATTTTAGGATTGTTTGTTCTAGCTTTGGGAAGAATGCTGATGCAATTTTGAAAGGGATTGCATTGAATGTGTAGATTGCTTTGGGTAGTATTGACATTTTAACAATATTTATTCTTCTAATCCATGAGCACGGAATGTTTTTCCATTTCTTTGTGTCTTCTTCAATTTCCTTCATAAATTTATATAGCATACAGACCTTTTACATCTTTGGTTACGTTTATTCCTAGGTATTTTATAGTTCTTGGTGCAATTGTAAATGGGATTTGTTTCTTGATTTCTCTTTCTGCTGCTTCATTATTGGTATATAAAAATGCAACCGATTTCTGTACATTGATTTTGTACCCTGTGACTTTGCTGAATTCATGTATCAGTTCTAGCAGTCTTTTGGTGGAGTCTTTTGGGTTTTCCATCATGTCGTCTGAGAAAAGTGAAAGTTTGACTACTTCTTTGCCAATATTGATGCATTTTATTTCATTTTGTTGTCTGATTGCTGATGCTAAGACTTGCAACATATGTTAAACAACAGTGGTTAGAGTGGACATCCCTGTCATGTTCCTGATCTCAGGGGGAAAGCTCTTGGTTTTCCCCACTGAGGATGATATTAGCTATGGGCTTTTCATATATGGCTTTTATGATGTTTAAGTATGTTCCTTCTATCCTGACTTTCTTGAGGGTCTTTACTAAGAAAGGACGCTGTATTTTGCCAAATGCTTTTTCTGCATTTATTGACAGGATCATACGGTTCTCATCCTTTCTTTTATTAATGTGATGTATCACATTGATTGATTTTTGGATATTGAACCACACCTGCAGCCCACTTGATCATGGTGAATAATTCTTTTTATATGCTATTGAATTCAATTTGTTAGTATCTTGTTGAGAATGTCTGTATCCATGTTCATTAGGAATATTGGCCTGTAATTCTCCTTTTTGTGGGGTCTCTGTCTGGTTTGGGAATCAAGGTAATGCTGGCTTCATAGAATAAGTCCAGAAGTTTTCCTTCCATTTCTATTTTTTGGAATATCTTGAGAAGGATGGGTACTAACTATTCTTTAAATGTCTGGTATAATTCCCCTGGGAAGTGATCTGGCCCAAGACTCTTATTTGTTGGGAGATTTTTGTTAACTGAGTCAATTTCTTCACTAGTTATGGGTCCATTCAAATTTTCTGTTTCTTACCATTTGAGTTTTGGTAGTGCGTGGATGTCTAGGAATTTGTCCATTTCTTCTACGTTGTCTAGTTTTTTAGTATATAATTTTTCATAGTATTCTCTGATAATTGCTTGTATTTCTGAGGGATTGGTTGTGATATATCCATTTTCATTCATAATTTTATCTCTTTGGATTCTCTTTTCTTTTTGAGAAGTCTGGCTAGGGGCTTATCAATTTTGTTTATTTTTTCAAACAACCAACTCTTAGTTTCATTGATCTGTTCTGGGTTTTTTTGAGTCTATATTGTTTATTTATGCTCAGGTATTTATTATTTCTCTTCTTCTGCCAGCCTTGGGGTTTCTTTGTTGTTCTGCTTCTATTTCCTTTAGGTGTGCTGTTAGATTTTGTATTTGGGATTTTTCTTGTTTCTTGAGATAGGCCTGGATTGCAATGTATTTTCCTCTAGGACTGCCTTTGCTGCATCCCAAAGGGTTTGGACTGTTGTGTTTTCATTTTCACTTGTTTGCATATATTTTTAAATTTCTTCTTTAGTTGCATGCTTGACCCATTCATTCTTTAGTAGGATGTTCTTTAACCTCCATACATTTGGAGGTTTTCCAAACTTTTTCCTGTGGTTGATTTCAAGTTTCATAGCATTGTGATCTCAAAGTGTGCATGGCATGATCTCAATTCTTTTTTATTTATTGAGGGCTGTTTTGTGACCCAGTATGTGATTTATTTTGGAGAATATTCCATGTGTATTTGAGAAGAATGTGTATTCTGCTGCTTTAGGATAAATAGTTCTGAATATATCTGTCAAGTTCATTTGGTCCAGTATATCATTCAGGCCCATTGTTTCTTTATTGATTTGCTGTCTAGATGATCTGTCCATTGCTTTAAGTGGAGTATCAAGGTCCCCTCAAATTATCGCATTTTTACCAATAAGATTGCTTATGTTTGTGATTAAGTGTTTTATATATTTGGGTGCTTTAGAATTTGGTACATAAACACTTATAATTGTTAGCTCTTCTTGATGGATAGACTCATAACTATGATACAATGTCCTTCTTCATCTCTTGTTACAGCCTTTAGTTTAAAATCAAGCTTTTCTGATGTAAGTATGGCTCCTCCAGATTTCTTTTGATTTCCAGTAGCATGATAGATAGTTCTCCATCCCCTCACTTTCAATCTGAAGGTGTCCTCAGGTCTAAAATGGATCTTTTGTAGACAGAAAATAATTGGGTCTTGTTTTTGTATCTATTCTGATACCCTATGTCTTTTGATTGGAACATTTAGTCCATTTACATTCAGTGTTATTATTGAAAGATATGGATTTAGGTTCGTCGTGTTATCTGTAGGTTTCATGCTTGTAGTGATGTATCTGGTCCTTTGTGGTCTTTGCAACATTCCACTCACATGGTGCCCCTTAGGATTTCTTGTAGGGCTGATTTAGTGATGATGAATTCCTTCAGTTTTTGTTCATCTGGGAAAACCTTTATCTTTCCCATTCTGAATGACAGACAGGTGTGCTGGATAAAGGATTTTTGGCTACATATTTTTCCTATTCAGCACATTAAAAATTGCCTGCCACTCCTTTCTGGCCTGCCTAGTTTCAGTATATAGGTCTGCTACTGTCCTATGTGTCTACCGTTGTAGGTTAAGGCCCGTTTACCCCTAGTTGCTTTCAGAATTCTCTCTTTATCTTTGTATTTTATCAGTTTCACTATGATATGTCATGCAGAAGATGGACTCAAGTTACATCTGAAGAGAGTTCTCTGTGCCACCTGGATTTCAATGTCTGTTTCCTTCCCCAGATTGGGGAAGTTCTCAGCTATGATTTATTCAAGTACACCTTCCACCCCTTTCTCTCTCTTCTTCTTCAGGAACTCCTATGATAATATTATTCCATTTCATTGAATCACGTAGTCCTCTAGTATTCCATTTCATTGAATCATTAGTTCTCTCTCCTTGTGGTCCAGAATTTTTTTTAACCTTTTTTTTTTCAGTTTCATCTTTTTCCATAATTTTATCTCCTATTTCACTTATTCTCCCCTCTGCCCTTTCAATCCTTGCTGTCACCACCTCTAGTTTATTTTGCACCTCCTTTACAACATTTTTTAATTCATCATGACTATTTTTTAGTTCCTTGATCTCTGTAGCAATATATTCTCTGCTGTTCTCTATGCTTTTTTCAAGCCCAGCGATAAATCTTATGACTATTATTCTAAATTCTTGTTCAGTTATACTGTTTATATGTGTTTTGATCAATTCTTTAGCTGTCACTTCTTCCTGGAATTTCTTTTGAGGAGGATTCTTCTGTTTCATCATTTTGGCTAGTTTTCTGTCTCTTATGTGTTTTAAAAGCTTGTTATGTGCCCTGCACCTGTGAGTACTACTATTAACGAGGGGTCATACACTGTCAAGGGCCTGGCCCTTCAGGAGGTGTTTTTTGGAGTGTGTTACTTGCTCTCTGTTGTTGTGACTTTGGTTACTATATCTCCCTACTTATAGTGATGTTTTAGACCCTCCACCAGGTGTGGTTGATTGAAATAGCCCTGGAAAGGAAAACAAACAAACAAAAAACAAAAAACAAAAACCAACACACACAAAAAAAATCAAAACAAAAAACCAGACACCAGCTACAAGTAAACAACAGGGTAGAAGCAGTGCTGATGGAATAGGTCTTATCCCTTACATAGAGTGAAATGACAGGGGTGAGGAAAAATAAAGTAAAATAAAATTGACCAGACAGAGAAACTATATGGCTTAATCCAGAGAGAAAGAAAGGAAAATAAAGAAGGAGGCGGGGAAAAATAAAATGAAATAAAATTGACCAGATATAGAAACTATACCACTTAATCCAGGAAGAGAGAAAGGAAAATAAAGAAGGAGGTATAGAACATGTATAAAGAGAATAGATTAAATATGTTTGCTTAAACAAACCAATAGGCAGAGTAACCAAACTAGAGGAAGGAAGAGATAAGAAGGAGAAAAGGAAGGAAGAATTTATTTATTTATTTATTTATTTATTTATTTATTCATTCATTCATTCATTCATTCATTCTGGGACGCCACAGGAGGGCTATCTGGTTGGTCAGCGTCAATCCCATTCCTGTAGATACACAGTTGCCAGGCACAGAGGGGCATAGTTTGGTGTAGGCAGGTCCCATTGTGGGCCCACTGTCGGTTCCCTGAAGGCGATGGGGAGAAAAGTGGTGACAACAGTCTCTCCTCCACAGACCGAGTGTTCCAAACCACTCTGTTCAAGCCGTCCTCACTGTGCCGTGGGCGCAAACAAGGTGGTTTGTCCCACTCCACCGACTCCTGTGCCTCCCTGGCACTTGGCTGGGATTTAAACCCCGATGTCTTAAGGAGTCCTGCTCTATGTGCCCCACTTCTGGGGAAGAGCTGCCCATACTGCCTCACAGCCACCTCCAGAGTTTGTTTGTTTGTTTGTTTTTGTTTTTGTTTTTTACTGATTCAATTTCATTGCTGGTAATAAGCCTGTTCATATTTTCTATTCCTGCTTTCATTTTGGTAGGTTATATGTTTCTAGGAATTTATCTATTTTTTCTAGGTTGTCCAATTTGTTGGCATATAGGATTTTACAATATTCTGTAAAATTGTGTGTAAATCTGTGGTGTTGGTTGTTATTTCTTCTCTTTCTTTACAATTTCATTTATTTGAGTCCTATCTCTCGTTCTCTCTTTTATGGGTCTGGCTAGAGGCTTATCAATTTTTTTGATCTTTTCAAAGAACCAGCTCCTGGTTTCATTGATGTATTCTATTGTTTGTTTGTCTGTTTGTTTTGGTTTTTTGGGTTTTTTTTTAATTTTAGTTTTTATTATTTTTTTCACCTCTAATCTTTATTATTTCCTTCCTTCTGCTGGTTTTGGATTTTGTCAGTTCTTGTTTTTCTAGCTATTTTCCGTGTAAAGTTACATTGCTTATTTGAGATTATTTTTACTTCTTCAGGTAGGCCTGTATTGCTATAAACTTCCCTCTTAGAATCACTCTTTCTGCGTCCCCCAAATTTTGGATCATTATGTTTCCATTGTCATTTGTTTCTAATTAATGTTTTATTTCTTCTTTGATTTCTTGGTTGACACATTCATTATTTAGTAACATGTTATTTACCTTCCATGTATTTGTGGACTTTTCAGATTTTTTCTTGTGGCTGATTTCCAGTTTCACAGCATTGTGGTCAGAAAAGATGGATGGTATGGCTTTGATGTTTTTGAATTTGTTGACACTTGTTTTATGGGCTAATAGTTGGTCTATTCTGGATAATGTTTCATCTGCACTTGAAAAGAATGTGTATTTGCTGTGTTAGGAAGGAATGTTCCCTGTATCTGTTAAGTTCATCTTGTCCAGTGCGTCATTCAGAGCCACTGTTTCCTTTTTTGGATGGAAATAGTTCATTCATTTTGGATGATATGTTCATTGATGTGTGAGGTGTTAAAGTCCTCTGCTTTTATTGTATTACTATCAATTAGTTCCTTTATGTTTGTTATTAACTGTTATATATGGGTATTCCCATGTTAGGTGCATAAATATTTACAGTTGCTATATCTTCTTGTTGGATTGTCCCCTGAATGATTATATAATGTCCTTCATTTTCTTTTGTTACATTCTTTGTTTTAAAGTCAATTTTTTTCTGATATAAGCATTGCTACTCTGGGTTTCTTTTGACATCCATTTGCATAATGAGTGTTTCTCAACCCTTTCACTTTCAATCTGCAAGTGTCTTTCAGAATGAAATAAGTCTTGTAGGCAGCATTTACATGGGTCTTGTTTTTTTAATCCACTCTATCACCCTATGTGTTTTGATAGGAGCATTTAGTCCATTTACATTCAAAGTAATTATTGATAGGTGTGTATGGTCATTTTGTTACTTGTTTAGTGGTTGTTTTGTAGGTTTTTTAAAATTCTTTTCCTCTCTTTCATGGTTTGTTGGCTTTCTTTAGTGATACACTTGAATTCCTTTTACTTTATTCTTTCCAGATCTATTGCTGTCTTTTTTAATTTGCATCTTCTGCTTATAGCGGTCTATATTAAGTTAATGATTGCTTAAGTTTGAACCTATTCTTTTTTTTAATATGAAATTTACTGTCAAATTGGTTTCCATACAACACCCAGTGCTCATCCCAAAAGGTGCCCTCCTCAGTGCCCATCACCCACTTTCCCCTCCCTCCCACCCCCTCCATCAACCCTCAGTTTATTCTCAGTTTTTAAGAGTCTCTTATGGTTTGCCTCCTCCCCTCTCTGTAACTTTTTTCCCCCTTCCCCTACCCCATGGTCTTCTGTTAAGTTTCTCAGGATCCACACAAGAGTGAAAACATATGGTATCTGTCTTTCTCTGCCTGACTTATTTCACTTAGCATAACACTCTCCAGTTCCATCCACGTTGCTACAAAAGGCCATATTTCCTTTTTTCTCATTGACAAGTAGTATTCCATTGTATATATAAACCACAACTTCTTTATCCATTCATCAGTTGATGGACATTTAGGCTCTTTCCATAATTTGGCTATTGTTGAAAGTGCTGCTATAAACATTGGGGTACAAGTGCCCCTATGCATCAGTACTCCTGTATCCCTTGGGTAGATTCTTAGCAGTGCTATTGCTGGGTCATAGGGTAGATCTATTTTTAATTTTTTGAGGAACCTCCACACTTTTTTCCAGAGTGGCTGCACCAATTTGCATTCCCACCAACAGTGCAAGAGGGTTCCCATTTCTCCACATCTATAGTCTATAGATCTATAGTCTCCTGATTTGTTCATTTTAGCTACTCTGGTGTGAGGTGATATCTGAGCGTGGTTTTGATTTGTATTTCCCTGATGAGGAGCGACGTTGAGCATCTTTTCATGTGCCTGTTGGCCATCTGGATGTCTTCTTTAGAGACGTGTCTATTCATGTTTTCTGCCCATTTCTTCACTGGATTATTTGTTTTTTGGGTGTGGAGTTGGGTGAGTTCTTATAGATTTTGGATACTAGCCCTTTGTCTGATATGTCATTTGCAAATATCTTTTCCCATTCCGTCGTTGCCTTTTAGTTTTGTTGATTGTTTCCTTTGCAGCGCAGAAGCTTTTTATCTTCATGAGGTCCCAATAGTTCATTTTTGCTTTTAATTCCCTTGCCTTTGGGGATGTGTCAACTAAGAAATTGCTGCGGCTGAGGTCAGAGAAGTTTTTTTCCTGCTTTCTCCTCTAGGGTTTTGATGGTTGCCTGTCTCACATTCAGGTCCTTCATCCATGTTGAATTTATCTTTGTGAATGGTATAAGAAAGTGGTCTAGTTTCATTCTTCTGCATGTTGCTGTCCAGTTCTCCCAGCACCATTTGTTAAAGAGACTGTCTTTTTTTCCATTGGATATTCTTTCTTGCTTTGTCAAAGTTTAGTTGGCCATACTTTTGTGGATCCAATCCTGGAGTCTCTATTCTATTCCATTAGTCTCTGTGTCTGTTTTTGTGCCAATACCATGCTGTCTTCATGATTACAGCTTTGTAGTAGAGGCTATCTCTCCTTCTGTTCAGATTGATAGCTTTGTTGGATAGAGTATTCTTGGTTGCAGGCTTTTCCTTTTCAACACTTTGAATATATCATATCACTCCCTTCCAGCCTGCAGTTTCTGCTGAAAATCTGATAGCCTTATGGGATTTCCCTTGTATGTAACTGTCTCCTTTTCTCTTGCTGATTTAAAAAATTTTTATCACTTCTTTTGCCATTTTGAATATTATATGTCTTGGCACGGACCCTTTGGGTTGATTTTGGCAGGGAGAATCTCTGTCTCTCCTGGATGTTGATATCTGTTTCTTTCAACAGATTTGGGAAGTTTTCAGCTATTATTTCTTCAAATAAATTTTCTGCCCTTATATCTCTCCTTCTCATGGGATCCCTTTAATGAAAATATTAATACGCTTAATGAAGTTACTGAGTTCCCTAAGTCTATTCTCATCTTGCCTAATTCTTTTTTCTTTCATTTGCTCAGCTTGATCACTTTCCATTACTCTGTCTCCCAGGTCATTAATTTGTTCCTCTGCTTCCTCTAGCCTGCTACCCATTAACGTTTCTTATAAGGTCAGTTTAGTGGAGATGAAACTCCTTAATTTTTGTTTGGGAAACACTTTATCTCTCCTTTAAGTCTGAATAATAACCTTGTCAAGTACAGTATTCTTTCTTATAGGTAATTTTTTTTCCTCTTAGCTGATTTAATATATCTTGCCATTCCTCTCTGGCCTACAAAGATTCTGCTGAAACATCAGCTGATATACTTATGGGATTTCCCTTGTATGTAACTAGTTTCTTCTCTCTTGTTGCTTTTAAAATGTTCTCTTTATGTTTAAACTTTGACATTTTAATTATTATGTGTTGTGGTGAAGACCTCCTGGGATTCATCTTATTTGGAACTTTTTGTTCCTTCCTGGATGTTTGTTTCCTTCCTCAGGTTAGTAAAGTTTTCAGCAATTTTTTTTTTCAAGTAAGTTTTCACTCTTCTTCATCTCTTCTCCTTATGGGACCACTATACTGTGAATATCTATTCACTTGGTATTGAAGAGATTCCTTAACCTATCCTCATTTTTTAATAAATTCTTTTTTCTTTTTACTGTCAGTTAAGCACTTTCCAGTACACTATCTTCCAGATCATGAAGCCCTTCTGCATCTGCTATTCTGTTGATTCCTTCTAGTGTATTTTTCATTTCATTTATTGTATTCTTCAACTCCAATTGGTTCTTTTTTATATTTTCCATATCTTTGTTCTGTTTTTTTTTAATATGTTCATTTATTTTTAAGAGAGAGAGCACGAATGGGGAAGGGGCAGAGAGGGAGACAGAGGATCCAAAGCAGATTCTGCACTGACAGCAGAGAGCCCAATGCAGGGTTCGAACCCATGAACTGTGAGATCATAACCCAAGCCGAGTAGGGTGCTTAACTTGCCGAGCCACCCAGGTGCCCCCTCAGTTTTTCCACTCTTCTCTCCAGTCTAGTGAGCATATTTGTGATCATTACTTTAAACTCTTTATCAGGCATATTGTTTACCTCTGTTTCATTTAGCTTTTTTTTTTTTTGAGGGTTTGTCTTATTCTTTTTAGGGGGGAGTTTGGCTTTTTGTGTTTCTGTGAATTAGTTGGAACAGCTACTTCTCCAAAACTTGAAGGAATGATCTTGTGTGTGGTTATCCCATGTCTTTGCTGTGTGCCTGGTGACATTGGCTGGCTGGCTGGAGCTGCGGCTGGCATGGGCTGGGGGTCTGAAGCACTTTGTGCTGGCCTATCTTGGTGGGATGGCTGAAACTGAGATGGGCATGGGCAGTTCTGGACTCTGCTCATAGGGCACCCTGGTATGGCGGCTGAAGCTGAAGTGGGTGAACAGCAGGATGGGTCCTGGGCCACTCTGTGCTGGGAGCACTCTGGGAGCTGAAGTGAGTGCAAGCCAGTGTACTGGGTGTACTCAGCACAGGGGGTGCCCTGTTGGGGTAACTAAAGCCAAGGCCGGTGTGCCCTGGGGTGTTCTGAGACATTTCACACAGTAGATGCCCTGGTAGGGTGACCAGTAGAGAGGCAGGTGGGGGACTGGGGGTTCCAGGGCAGTCTACACAGGGGATGCTCTGGTGTGGAGGCTAGAGCTGAGAGGCAGGCTATGGACTAGGGGTTTCCAGGATGCTCTATGCAGGGGGTTATCTGGCTGGGTGGTTGGAGATGAGCAGGCATGAGCCAGGAGGTCCCACAGTGCTCTGCTCTAGGGGTGCTCTAGCAAGCTGTCTGTAACCAAAGTGCTGTGGCCCTGGAGTATTCTGGTATGCTTTGCACCTGTGTCACTTGGGTGCAATGACTGGAGCTGTAGTGAGTGCCAACCAGGGGCATCCGTGTGCACCATGCTGTGGCCTCCTGGGTAGAATGGGCTGGGTTGGCATAGGCTAAGAGTCTAGGGGCTCACTGAGACAGCAAGCTGGCTGTGGCATCCAGAACTCTGCTACCATCTTCAGTTATCAAGGGGTAGGTAGCATAAACCATGCTGCTTAACATCCCATCTGGCCTGGATAGAGTCCCACCAACTCCCTGTTTGGTGGAGTTCTAGGGCTGGATCTTTTATATACTAGTTGCTCTTTTAAACTGGCTTTTTCTTGTGTTCTATTCCTTCAGTACTCTCTCTCCCTACTGCACTTTGCATCAGGGATGGGGTTCCCTTGTTACTGTGTCTCTCTCTTGTCATTCTCTATGTGGTCTATTGTTTGTTGTACATAAGCTGTCCAATTGGCCCTTAGTTCTTCAGGAGGAATTGCTCTATAAATAGGTGTTGATTTGGTGTGTCCACAGAGGATATGACTTCAGGGTCTTCCTACCTCACTATCTTAGGCCAGAACTCACTTTGGTACTCTTTTACCAAAAGGTAAATTGCTTATCTCCATTTTGTTTAGTTCTTTCCCTGATTTTGTCATGTTCTTTCTTTTGGACAGTATCCCTCTGTTTGACTTTCTCTGTTGCTATGAATTAGGTGAAATAACTACCTGAGTGTTGAAGGAGTGGCCCTGGGTGGTGGCATGGACTGCGTGTTCGTTCGGTGGCTCTGGTTGGCTGGCTAGAGCTGGAGGGCCGGAGGTCCTGACACACTTGGTGCCAGGGCTGCACTGGCCTGGACAGCTGGAGCTGGAATGGATCCTGGGGTGCCTGCCTTGATGCCACACTAGCAGAACAGCTAGAATAGGGCAGGCATGGGCTGGGGCTTTCTCCACACCAGGGCGGCCATGGTGAGATGGCTGGAGTGGAAGCCAGTGCTGGCTAGGGGTGTCCTGCCATGCTTAGCACCTGGGCCACCTTGGCAAGATGGTTGAAATATAATGGGCACACCCCAGGGATGTCCTGGTGTGTACCACACTGGGGCAGTTTGGGAAGACAGCTGGAGCTGGTGTGTGCTAAAGGCCCAAGGCTCACTGAGGCAGCAGATTGACTAGAGTGTCAGGATGCTGCTCTTGTCTATACTGCCAAGGTGGAGGGGGAACATAAATAATGCTGGTCACCAGTGCCTTCATCCTGGAGAAAATTTCCAGCAGTTCTCTACTGCTTGGCAGATGCTCTAGGTTTAATAGTGCATTGCCTTCACTTATATACAGTCTAGTTGCTCTTTATGTTACTGTTTTACTGCTGTGCCCTAGGTTAGGCGAATCTGCATCCAAGCCCTTCAGTACTATCCCTCCCTACTGCAGCTTGTAGCACTGGGAGTAGGATTCCCATTACTGTGTATCCAGCTCTCCTACCCTTCTTTGTGTGGCCCCTCTCTATCCTTTGTTGTGCAGAAGCTATTCGTCAGCCTTTAGTTCTTCAGAAAGAACTGCTGTAGGTGTAGGTTGGGTGTGTCCTGCGTAGAATTCAGGATTTTCCCATGGCACCGTCTTGGATCCCTCCTCATAATATGACTCCTTCAACTACACACACATTAATACACATTTTTGTATTTATTGACAAAAATGGTCCAGAAAAGGATTAAGTAAAAATTACAGTGGTAAGGGTTAATAGTTGTTTTTAGTTCTACTGTCTCTAGGAAACTGTAAGCAGTCTAGAAAGCTGTTATGTCTCCTAAAACAGGACTTAGATCACACCACTCAAGTGTAAGATTTCAAGAGAAATTCTTCCTTTTTTCCCTTTTGTCAAAGCAAAATAGAATGGAGGTCTTTGTTTTTACCCGTAAGCTTGCTTTCCAGAGGATGAACTGGGGTGGGGTGGAGGGAGTAGACAAAGAGGTTAAAAAAGAAACAGGCAAAATATTGAAAGAAATGAAAGCTAGAGAGGAAAAAGGGTTCTTCAGCGCTTAAGAATCATTCATTGAAATAATCCTCTAATCCTTCCATATCCACTTCCAGAGAGGAATTCAGAGAGGCCAGAGCAGATGATGCATCCTTGTTTTTCTGGACACTTGGTTTGGGTTGAGGAGCTTCTGGTTGGATGGACTCCTTTCTGATGTCTTTACTACCAGTTAGAATCCGTTGGCTCTCAAAAAAGAACTGGTTAGGATGGCTCAAAGAAAAGCCACAATCATCCACCTGTGTAAGAAAGCAAATGTATATATTAACACAAAGCAAAGGTATAGAGGGACTTCATAAACCAGTCTAGACCTTGTTCAAAAACTATTTAATGCCCAGAACATGGATCTTAGTAGTTCTTGGTCATAACACTCAATGCAGTACTTACATGATTTCATTCAGAGGGTGCTTCAACTACTACCTAAACATTAATGGCTTCTTGCATTTGTATTTCCAACCCAAACCTCTGCTCTTAGTTCCCGTTCCCTATCCAACTCTACTTCCAGATCTACCTCTTAACATCTCAGATGGCTAAGCAAAGTGGCTGCCATATTGTCTGTCAATAAATATTTTGTTGTTTAAAAAAAAAAAAAGACGAAGAAGGGTATAATCTTTAAACATTCCAGAATTGGGGCACCTGGATGGCTCAGTTGGTTAAGCATCTGCCTTTGGCTCAGGTCATGATCTCGTGGTTTGTGAGTTTGAGCCCCACATCAGGCTCTGTGCTGACAGCTCAGAGCCTGGATTCTGCTTCTGTTCTGTGTCTCCCTCTCTCTCTGCCCCTCCCCTGCTTGCACTCTGTTTCTCAAAAATAAACAAAATATTAAAAAATAAACATTCCAGGACCATAGGGAGTGGACATAAACAGACACTGTTTTGATATTGGTCCCTGATACCACTCATGTTTTAGAGTATATTTATAAATCTGGCCTATGTAATCCCACTAGTATCATAATTACTGAAAAAGCAACCTAATGTAATTTCTTCATTCCAATCTTGAGTTTCCCTGCTCTTACTTTTTTTTTTATTATTTTTTTTAACGTTTATTTTTTTTGAGACAGAGAGAGCCAGAGCATGAACGGGGGAGGGGCAGAGAGAGAGGGAGACACAGAATCGTAAGCAGGCTCCAGGCTCTGAGCCATCAGCCCAGAGCCCGACGCGGGGCTCAAACTCGCGGACTGCGAGATCGTGACCTGAGCTCAAGTCGGATGCTTAACCGACTGCGCCACCCAGGCGCCCCTGCTCTTACTTTTAATTTTTTTTTTAATTTTTTTTTTAACGTTTATTTATTTTTGAGACAGAGAAAGAGAAAGAACAGGGGAGGGGCAGAGAGAGAGGGAGACACAGAATCTGAAACAGGCTCCAGGCTCTGAGCGGTCAGCACAGAGCCCGACGCGGGGCTCGAACTCACGGACCGTGAGATGATGACCTGAGCCGAAGTCGGATGCTTAACTGACCAAGCCACCCAGGCGCCCCGCTCTTACTTTTTATATAAAATTTTTTTCTTTTGGTAATTTTCAGTGGGACTTAACATAAAACTATGAACCTGCTCATGTTTGCATTATTTCTTTTCACAAATACTATCACTAAACTTTAAATTAAATCTTGAATATCATTTCCAATTACCCATTACCCTGTGCCTTTACTATTCAATGATGCTTTACAAGGTGTTCAGATGATATTTGAACATTTAGCAAATACTACTTTTTTTAACTTTGATTCTAGAAACTTTGATTCTAAAATTTATTAATAAAGAAAAATATATTCCTTAATATTAGCAAGCACTTATTTAATGACTACTGTGTGCCAGACATTATTCTAAGTGGCATAAAACACACATATATACTCATTCACAAACATGGATATATTTAGTTAACTTCCATTAAGAGCACTGTGAAGGTAAATTATCAGTATTTCCCACTTTAGAGAGAGGTTAAATAACTTACCCAAGATCACGCACTGGCAGGGCTGGAGATGGGATATGAATTAGCACAGTCCATGCTCATAACCAGTATGTTCTGCTGTCATGTCCTTGTGCCAAGGTCAATGATTTTATAATGTATTCATTTCTTAAGTTGTATAAACCTTTACTAACTCTTGGGCTGTGACCTAAGAGCAAGATAGCTCCTAAAGTGTAAACCTTCTACATGAGTCACTTTCTACACACTCAACCAGTGGGTCAGATTGAATTGATCACATGTCCAATCTCTGCCCTCCCTGCCTTCTGCAGTGGAAGCTGACAACCAAAGGATACCATTTTACTGCAGTTATTTGTTGTTGTTTTTTGTTAGGGGGTATTTTCATTTCAATTTTTTTTTTTTTTTTTTTTTTTTACAAACTGAGAAGCCATTACACTTTGTTTATTTGTCTTATATTAACCTTTTTATGTCTCTCTTTGTACTGAAGTGACTTGTATATATATAGTAGGTATCTAAATATTTGGTGAGTTGAGCCCAGAACCAACAGTGTATACCAGTCATATGTGCCACATTATGAGCTGATAGTTTTTCAGCACACAAGAATGCATTTGACTAAGTTTAAAGAAATTTCAAGCCTAGTGAAGTCAGTCATATACTTAACACTCTTTTATTCTTGATAGAGGTTTTTAAGGGTCACAGATAAAGGCTTATTATCTCCATATTAGAGACACATTCTGGCTGGGGAGATCAAGGAAGGCTTTGTGAGAGAAGTGCTATATGAGTTGAATTTGGGAAGATGGAGAAAGTGAAAAGCTGGGATAATGAGGTCAAGGTTAATACAAACAGCAGAGCCACATGACCAAGGTAAGAAGCAATGTCCCTGGAAAGCAAGTAGATCAGATGGCCTGGTGTAAAAGGCATATAAAAGGGAATAATAGGAAATGAAGTTGGGAAGACAGACTGGGGCCCGACCTCAGAGAGCCTTGAAACCCAGGGTAAGTAGTCTAGACCTAATTTTGCAGGCATCAGGGAGTCACTAAAAATCCTTGAGAGGGGAGGTGATGTGATTAAAGCAATGGATAATCGTATGGTGGATTCAAATGGATTAGCAGGGGGTTAAAAGAATTGCTGTCATGGTTCAGATGGTTCAGAATTAACCCTTTTAACAGGTGAACCAATAAACAGAAACAAGGTGTTATTTGGTAATACTTGAATACCCCAGGATTCTCTGATTCTCTTTAGTCAGCTGTTGATATATGTTGGGCCAATAATTTTATAGTAAAGTCAGTGTATAGTAGATTGATAGCATTTAGACTAATTCATTTTAAGAGTTATTACTCAGGTCACTAGAACAAATTTTTATCTGCTACCTTGCTGCTTAATTTTAAAATGTTTCCTGAATGTTTTATGATAAATCTATAATTTTTATTAACAATGGAGTCATTTGTGAACTTCATTATATTCGTTTTTCACCCAATTCATTAAAAAGTAGGAGATCCAATATAAAGTTTGCATTTTACCAAGTGTTTCATGAAAAGTTTATTATGTAACATATCAATCAGAAGGCTTTACATTTTATAGAGAACATTAGAGATTGGAAAGACCTTGAAGATCCTTTCAATTGAACCTTCTACATGTAAAACTAGGAACATGAAGCCTAAAGAGATTACCTAGTTTATGCAAAATCATTGAACAAGTAACTGGTTTTGTCTGAATTATAATTAAGGCCTTTGACCAGATCACTTAGTTGCTCTGAAATCTGTTTTAAGAGGTTTTATACAAAGTCAAATAAACTTACAATCATAACATAATATTTAAAAAATTTTTAAAAATGTTTATTTATTTTTGAGAGAGAGAGATGGTGTGAGGAGAGGGGCAGAGAGAGAGGGAGACACAGAATATGAAGAAAGCTCCAAGCTGTCAGCACAGACCCTGACACGGGGCTTGAGCTCATGAACTGTGAGATCATAACCTGAGCCAGAGTTGGATGCTCAACTGAGGCACCCAGGCGCCCCAAGTTTATAAAGGTTATAAAAAACATAGTGGTATTGCTCTCTCCCCGGTATCTCACCGCTGCGTCAGTGCAGTTAGGCATCAGCAAATTAATGAGAGGAGAGAGGAGGCCCCTGCTCTTGGGCACCCGCAGGAACTTACTCCAGCTCCAGACACACTGTAAACACTTTCATCTAACGGAAGATAAGCTGTGAAATTGGATTTCTGAACCACAAGACACTTGTGTAAAAACTGCATTCCATGCCAGGCCTGAAATGTTCCAAAGCTCAGTTCATATTTTTTTTAGAAATTATTTTGGCGAGAGAGGGAAGATGGCGGCGTAGGAGGACACTGGGCTCACCGCGCGTCCTGCTGATCACTTAGATTCCACCTACAGCTGCCTAAATAACCCAGAAAACCGCCAGAGGATTAGCAGAACGGAGTCTCCGGAGCCAAGCGCAGACAAGAGGCCCACGGAAGAGGGTAGGAAGGGCGGCGAGGCGGTGCGCTCCATGGACTGGCGGGAGGGAGCCGGGGCGGAGGAGCCTGACGGACTGTGTTCCGACAGCAAGTGCGACTTAGCGTCTGGGAGGTCATAAGTTAACAGCTCTGCTCGGAAAGCGGGAAGGCTGGAGGATATGGGAGGGAGAGCTGCTGAGTCCCCTGACAACAGAGCTCAGTTTGGTGGGGAACAAAGGCGCTCACCAGCGCCATCTCCCTCGCCCACCCCCTAGCCAAAATCCCAAAGGGAACCAGTTCCTGCCAGGGAACTTGCTCGCTCCGCGCAAACACCCAACTCTGTGCTTCTGCGGAGCCAAACCTCCGGCAGCGGATCTGACTCCCTCCCGCTGCCACAGGGCCCCTCCTGCCCCCGTGCACCTTGCCTACCCACCCCAGCTAATACGCCAGATCCCCAGCATCACAAGACTGGCAGGGTGGAAGTAGCCCAGACGGGCCACGCCACCCCACAGTGAATCCCGCCCCTAGGAGAGGGGAAGAGAAGGCACACACCAGTCTGACTGTGGCCCCAGTGGTGGGCTGGGGGCAACATCAGGTCTGACTGCGGCCCCGCTCACCAACTCCAGTTATACACCACAGCACAGGGGAAGTGCCCTGCAGGTCCTCACCACGCCAGGGACTATCCAAAATGACCAAGCAGAAGAATTCCCCTCAGAAGAATCTCCAGGAAATAACAACAGCTAATGAACTGATCAAAAAGGATTTAAATAATATAACAGAAAGTGAATTTAGAATAATAGTCATAAAATTAATCACTGGGCTTGAAAAAGGTATAGAGGAGAGCAGAGAATCTCTTGCTACAGAGATCAAGGGACTAAGGAACAGTCACGAGGAGCTGAAAAACGCTTTAAACGAAATGCATAACAAAATGGAAACCACCACAGCTCGGCTTGAAGAGGCAGAGGAGAGAATAGGTGAACTAGAAGATAAAGTTATGGAAAAAGAGGAAGCTGAGAGAAAGAGAGATAAAAAAATCCAGGAGTATGAGGGGAAAATTAGAGAACTAAGTGATACACTAAAAAGAAATAATATACGCATAACTGGTATCCCAGAGGAGGAAGAGAGAGGGAAAGGTGCTGAAGGGGTACTTGAAGAAATAATAGCTGAGAACTTCCCTGAACTGGGGAAGGAAAAAGGCACTGAAATCCAAGAGGCACAGAGAACTCCCTTCAGACGTAACTTGAATCGATCTTCTGCACGACATATCATAGTGAAACTGGCAAAATACAAGGATAAAGAGAAAATTCTGAAAGCAGCAAGGGATAAACGTGCCCTCACATATAAAGGGAGACCTATAAGGACTCGTGACTGATCTCTCTTTTGAAACTTGGCAGGCCAGAAAGAATTGGCACGAGATCTTCAGTGTGCTAAACAGAAAAAATATGCAGCCGAGAATCCTTTATCCAGCAAGTCTGTCATTTAGAATAGAAAGAGAGATAAAGGTCTTCCCAAACAAAAAAAAACTGAGGAATTTGTCACCACTAAACCAGCCCTACAAGAGATCCTAAGGCGGACCCTGTGAGACAAAGTACCAGAGACATCACTACAAGCATAAAACATACAGACATCACAATGACTCTAAACCCGTATCTTTCTATAATAACACTGAATGTAAATGGATTAAATGCGCCAACCAAAAGACATAGGGTATCAGAATGGATAAAAAACCAAGACCCATCTATTTGCTGTCTACAAGAGACTCATTTTAGACCTGAAGACACCTTTAGATTGAGAGTGAGGGGATGGAGAACTATTTATCATGCGACTGGAAGCCAAAAGAAAGCTGGAGTAGCCATACTTGTATCAGACAAACTAGACTTTAAATTAAAGGCTGTAACAAGAGATGAAGAAGGGCATTATATAATAATTACCGGGTCTATCCATCAGGAAGAGCTAACAATTATAAATGTCTATGCGCCAAATATGGGAGCCCCCAAATATATAAAACAATTACTCATAAACATAAGCAACCTTATTGATAAGAATGTGGTAATTGCAGGGGACTTTAACACCCCACTTACAGAAATGGATAGATCATCTAGACATACGATCAATAAAGAAACAAGGGCCCTGAATGAGACATTGGATCAGATGGACTTGACAGATATATTTAGAACTCTGCATCCCAAAGCAACAGAATATACTTTCTTCTCGAGTGCACATGGAACATTCTCCAAGATAGATCATATACTGGGTCACAAAACAGCCCTTCATAAGTTTACAAGAATTGAAATTATACCATGCATACTTTCAGACCACAATGCCATGAAGCTTGAAATCAACCACAGGAAAAAGTCTGGAAAACCTCCAAAAGCATGGAGGTTAAAGAACACCTTACTAACGAATGAGTGGGTCAACCAGGCAATTAGAGAAGAAATTAAAAAATATATGGAAACAAACGAAAATGAAAATACAACAATCCAAATGCTTTGGGACGCAGCAAAGGCAGTCCTGAGCGGAAAATACATGGCAATCCAGGCCTATCTCAAGAAACAAGAAAAATCCCAAATACAAAAATCTAACAGCACACCTAAAGGAAATAGAAGCAAAACAGCAAAGGCAGCCTAAACCCAGCAGAAGAAGAGAAATAATAAAGATCAGAGCAGAAATAAACAATATAGAATCTAAAAAAACTGTAGAGCAGATCAACGAAACCAAGAGTTGGTTTTTTGAGAAAATAAACAAAATTGACAGACCTCTAGCCAGGCTTCTCAAAAAGAAAAGGGAGATGACCCAAATAGATAAAATCATGAATGAAAATGGAATTATTACAACCAATCCCTCAGAGATACAAACATTTATCAGGGAACACTATGAAAAATTATATGCCAACCAATTGGACAACCTGGAAGAAATGGACAAATTCCTAAACACCCACACTCTTCCAAAACTCAATCAGGAGGAAATAGAAAGCTTGAACAGACCCATAACCAGCGAAGAAATTGAATCAGTTATCAAAAATCTCCCAACAAATAAGAGTCCAGGACCAGATGGCTTCCCAGGGGAGTTCTACCAGACGTTTAAAGCAGAGATAATACCTATCCTTCTCAAGCTATTCCAAGAAATAGAAGGGGAAGAAAACTTCCAGACTCATTCTATGAAGCCAGTATTACTTTGATTCCTAAACCAGACAGAGACCCAGTAAAAAAAGAGAACTACAGGCCAATATCCCTGATGAATATGGATGCAAAAATTCTCAATAAGATACTAGCAAATCGAATTCAACGGCATATAAAAAGAATTTTTCACCATGACCAAGGGGGATTCATTCCTGGGATGCAGGGCTGGTTCAACATTCGCAAGACAATCAACGTGATACATCACATTAACAAAAAAAAGAGAAGAACCATATGATCCTGTCAATCGATGCAGAAAAGACCTTTGACAAATCCAGCACCCTTTCTTAATAAAAACCCTCGAGAAAGTCAGGATAGAAGGAACATACTTAAACATCATAAAAGCCATTTATGAAAAGCCCACAGCTAACATCATCCTCAAGGGGGAAAAACTGAGAGCTTTTTCCCTGAGATCAGGAACACGACAGGGATGCCCACTCTCACCGCTGCTGTTTAACACAGTGCTGGAAGTTCTAGCATCAGCAATCAGACAACAAAAGGAAATCAAAGGCATCAAAATTGGCAAAGATGAAGTCAGGCTTTTGCTTTTTGCAGATGACATGATATTATACATGGAAAATCTGATAGACTCCACCAAAAGTCTGCTAGAACTGATACATGAATTCAGCAAAGTTGCAGGATACAAAATCAATGTACAGAAATCAATGCACTCTTATCCACTAACAATGAAGCAACAGAAAGACAAATAAAGAAACTGATCCCATTCACAATTGCACCAAGAAGCATAAAATACCTAGGAATAAATCTAACCAAAGATGTAAAAGATCTGTACGCTGAAAACTATAGAAAACTTATGAAGGTAATCGAAGAAGATTTAAAGAAATGGAAAGAAATTCTCTGCTCATGGATTGGAAGAATAAATATTGTCAAAATGTCAATACTACCCAAAGCTATCTACACATTCAATGCAATCCCAATCAAAATTGCACCAGCATTCTTCTCGAAGCTAGAACAAGCAATCCTAAAATTCATATGGAACCACAAAAGGCCCCGAATAGCCAAAGGAATTTTGAAGAAGAAGACCAAAGCAGGAGGCATCACAATCCCAGACTTTAGCCTCTACTACAAAGCTGTAATCATCAAGACAGCATGGTATTGGCACAAAAACAGACACATAGACCAATGGAATAGAATAGAAACCCCAGAACTAGACCCACAAACGTATGGCCAACTCATCTTTGACAAGCAGGAAAGAACATCCAATGGAAAAAAGACAGTCTCTTTAACAAATGGTGCTGGGAGAACTGGACAGCAACATGCAGAAGATTGAAACTAGACCACTTTCTCACACCATTCACAAAAATAAACTCAAAATGGATAAAGGACCTGAATGTGAGACAGGAAACCATCAAAACCCTAGAGGAGAAAGCAGGAAAAGACCTCTCTGACCTCAGCCGTAGCAATCTCTTACTCGACACATCCCCAAAGGCAAGGGAATTAAAAGCAAAAGTGAATTACTGGGACCTTATGAAGATAAAAAGCTTCTGCACAGCAAAGGAAACAACAACAAAACTAAAAGGCAACGACGGAATGGGAAAAGATATTTGCAAATGACATATTGGACAAAGGGCTAGTATCTAAAATCTATAAAGAGCTCACCAAACTCCACACCCGAAAAACAAATAACCCAGTGAAGAAATGGGCAGAAAACATGAATAGACACTTCTCTAAAGAAGACATCCGGATGGCCAACAGGCACATGAAAAGATGCTGAACGTCGCTCCTTATCAGGGAAATACAAATCAAAACCACACTCAGATATCACCTCACGCCAGTCAGAGTGGCCAAAATGAACAAATCAGGAGACTATAGATGCTGGAGAGGATGTGGAGAAACGGGAACCCTCTTGCACTGTTGGTGGGAATGCAAATTGGTGCAGCCACTCTGGAAAGCAGTGTGGAGGTTCCTCAGAAAATTAAAAATAGATCCACCCTATGACCCAGCAATAGCACTGCTAGGAATTTATCCAAGGGATACAGGAGTACTGATGCATAGGGGCACTTGTACCCCAATGTTTATAGCAGCACTCTTCAACAATAGCCAAATTATGGAAAGAGCCAAATGTCCATCAACTGATGAATGGATAACGAAATTGTGGTTTATATACACAATGGAATACTACTTGTCAATGAGAAAGAAGGAAATATGGCCTTTTGTAGCAACGTGGATGGAACTGGAGAGTGTGATGCTAAGTGAAATAAGCCATACAGAGAAAGACAGATACCATATGGTTTCACTCTTGTGTGGATCCTGAGAAACTTAACAGAAACCCATGGGGGAGGGGAAGGAAAAAAAAAAAAAAGAGGTTAGAGTGGGAGAGAGCCAAAGCATAAGAGACTGTTAAAAACTGAGAACAAACTGAGGGTTGATGGGGGGTGGGAGGGAGGGGAGGGTGGGTGATGGGTATTGAGGAGGGCACCTTTTGGGATGACCACTGGGTGTTGTATGGAAACCAATTTGACAATAAATTTCATATATTAAAAATAAAATAAAATAAAATACAATACAATAAAATAAAATAAAATTTCTTAAAAAAAAACATAGTGGTATTATTTCATGTAAAAAAAAAAGAATCTATTGCTTGGCTATAATTACATTGGAGATTTTCTACACCTAAATTTTCAACGTGTTAAAATTCTCAATACATCTATCATCACGGAGAGGACTCTTTGGATCAAAATAAATTAAATTGCAATTTGGACAAAATGAAATCTTTATAAGCCTCAGTTTCCTCATCAATGAGGTAAAGATATTAATATGGTTGCTATGGGGAAAACCAAGAAAACAGGAGTGTAGAAAGAAAGTTGTTGGTTCTATGCTCTCTACTGGCTTTGCAAAGACTCAAGAAAAGCAAGTCACTTAAAAAAGAAACAAGTTGAGGGGATCCTGGGTGGCTCAGTCAGTGAGACTCAGACTTCGGCTCAGGTCATGATCTCATGGTTCATAAGCTTGAGTGCTGCATCAGGCTCTGTGCTGACAGCTCAAAAGCTGGATGGAGCCTACTTCGGATTCTGTATCTCCCTCTCTCTCTCTCAAAAATAAACAAACATTAAAAAAAAAGTTGAATTCCCAAAAGTTAAGGGAAAAAGATCATATTGCTTTAAATGTGTCCTTAGCTCCCTCTTCTACTTGAAAGAAACCTGAACTGGAAATTATTGATGGCATATTATAGGTGTAGTTAATTAAAAAAAAAAAGTTGAATTCCTGGGTACCTGGGTGGTTCAGTTGGTTAAGCATCTGACTCTCTTGATTTCAGCTCAGATCATGATCTTACAGTTTATGAGATCAAGTCCAGTGTGGAGTTCTGCACTGACAGCGTGGAGACTGCCTGGGATTCTCTCTCCCCACTTCTCTCTGCCTCTCCCTTGCTCTCTCTCTCAAAATAAGCTTAAAAAAAAAATTGAACTCCAATCTCAAAACTATACTCAAATGAGACCTTGCCCGTGCATCGAAAGACCTTGCCCGTACATCGAAAGATGAATAAAAGACCTTTAAATGTTTTTAACTTTAAAATATATTGTTTGAAAAATGCACATATTTTTTATTCCACTTTAATTTTCTTATTAACCAACTAAAACAGTGACAAGGGTCTTGAATCAAGGGCATGTACCATGTTACTATGTGACATTTGGGTTTTCAACTGTCTCTCTTAGGTTTGGGATTGCATTTTTGTAACTCATTTTGCTAATAAGTTCATTTTACTGAACTTACAGTCTAATTCAGTTGCTTGATAGCATGATGAAATTATGAAGTTTCTTCTGTATGGTGGATTGTACTTTTTTCTAAAATAGGTTGTCTTTTAAATGTTTTCTTTCTTTCAGTTTTATTTCTGGCTAAAGGAAGTGTAATGGCTGCCATTCAGTTTCCTTTCAGCTTGTCCAGAAAAATTAACTTTGGTTTATGCACCCCCCGCCCAATGAAAACAGATTTTACTTCAAAATGAATTTAGAATAGAGAAAGAAAATTATCCCCATAGAAACCCTCAATTTTAATTTATTTCTGCTTAAAGGTCAGCAGCTATTTCCTTTACTCCTTATTTTTAAAAAAGTAGGAACATTCTAGATTTGGAAACAGAATTTTTGTTTCTTTCCTTGCCGTTTTTCTTAATTGGCTGCTATTGGTGATGTTTTCCTTTTGGTGGGTCATTTTTTATGTTTTGTACATTGTGTTAACTAGTGAGAAAGGGAAATTCTGTGATGCATTTTCATTCTGCCATATTAGCTTAGTAGTCTCAAAGTACTGTAAGGGATATGAAATAAGATCAGTGTAGTTGGCATCCAGAAAGAAGGAAATGGGTTGGACGCCTTTATAGGCTACATTATAAATTTTGGATTTCATCTTCAGAGCAATTTGGAAGCCCTTTAAGGTTTTTTTTTTTAAAGCAGTTTACTAAAATAATCATGTTCCTCTATTTTAAAGATCATCCCAACAGCTGTGTGGAGGGTAAAGACCTGGAATGGTGCATGTGTTGCAGATAGTGGGAAATGAGTTAGGAAGCTACTACAGTGATCCAAGCAAGAGACAAGATGATGGCTTCTAGCCCAGTACTCTAATTGATATCCATAATAATGACCCTGAATTATTATAAAAGAGCTTAATTTTATTTGGTATATCCTGTTCAAGATTGCAGGCAAATGTGATAGAATTTAATAAGATTTCTGCAAAGATTTATATGGTGGGAAAAAAATGCTCAGCTATTTGGAAAATAAGTATCAAGAATGACTCAGTTTGCTAAAGAAATGATTTTCAATTACAATTCAGAGATTAATCCACACAAGGCCAAGTGTTTTCATTTACACATAGAGCATACCAAAAGCAAAAAACAGACCACAGTATAAAACATTGCTCCCTAAAAAACACTGAGGAAAACAGATTTCAAGCAGCCCAGATTTTGACATCTACTTACAGAATCTCTCTCAAACATTTGCTTGGAATCAACATGTTCTGCACACGATGACCTTCACACAAACATAGGTCTCATATTTCTGCCACAGCAAATGTAGATTTTGAAGGAATGGAAGCAATATTGTTTTACCTATGGGATGTTTGGGTTTTAATCAAGAGATTTTGCAATGACAGCTTATAATGAGGCAGCTGGTATTACCAAAAAAGCCATATGGAACTATCATAGTGCGGCTGTAAATGGTATCAATTAACTGGTTCATTTTCAAAACTTTCGTTAAAATGAGCTTGATCGCAAAATCCTCAGGAAAATAAATGTAGCTTTAAAAATTTTTGTTAAGTGGGGAGGCAGGCAGGATGGCAGAAAACTGACAATAAAAATGGATTCTAGTTTTAATTTAATGAGAAAAAATAATAGATATTCACAACTAAAAATCTATAATGAGACATCTAGCGAATTCAAACAGCCTTTTTATTCCATTGATTTTTATGTGGCTTAAGTTATATGTGGGAGGATTTAGACATACATCTTTTCAATATCTTCACTAATCTAAAGCAAGTTTTTAAATTGCCCATAGCAGTAATATTCCTGTAAGAAAAGAATACTCAGTAGATACTACAAAAGCAGATCTGGGAACTAGAAATTTTCTTCTTATTTTTTGTGATTATGTCACAAACTCAATGTTTAAATCTAATTTTCACATCTTATTTTAAAAAAAGGAAAGAAGTTGAATGACAGACCTTAATTTGTGGAAGTTCTGAGGTGTCTTATTAAAGAGAATCCACAAATAATTAAGAACTCTCAAGCTGAGTAGGCAAATTAAGGAATATGGTCTCTAAGAAAAAGGTTAATTCAAAACTGGTGCGGAAAATATCAAACAAATGTGGCTTATCGGGTGAGATTCCTAGACTGCTAAAACTAATGAGAATTTGTGCTTGTTTCTATTTAAGTGAGGTTTATTTTGTCTTTTAAATTTTGTGAAAACAAAGTCTTTATGGTAGTAAATAACAGTCATATTTTCAACAGTTAGGTGTAATAGAAAGAAGGGGAAGACCCACAGCAGACAGTGGTAGGGATGGTTCTGGCTCCGGATCTCCTATTTACAAATTATGGTACCTTGGGCAAGTCATGTAGAATTGTTGGTTTTCAGGTTTTTTTTTTTTAACATAAACTACGATAGTTGGATCATAAATGTAGACAAGAAAATGCTAGTGACCCCCACAGTCATTATTACAGGTACAATATCAGATTCTATAGAAGCACACAGTCATGGTCAGGCTCATAAGCTTTAATGACTTACTTAGTCCATCTCTTATAAGCAGTAGGACCTTACACAGGTTGCTCACCTTCTCTAAACTTTATTCATAAACGGGAATAAAAATAGTACCTCACTGTAGTACTGTAGTGTGCATCAAAAGAGCTAATGTGGTCAAAGTACTTAGTGCTGTATTGGGCATGTGTTAAGGGTTCTACAGATGTCGGTTACAGTACTGTATTCATTATTGGTAATATTATAGGATATACTTTTCCTATGAAATATTTTATAAGAGATTCTGTTATTATGTAACCAAAATATAAAAAATATTCCATAAAAACTAAATAGGAAAAATAAAAATGATTATAAAACAGCATAGCATGGTAGCTGATGATGAATTCAATGAATGCAACATCTTTTGGGGGAGGGTCATGGATGAATCCCTTTGAAACCTGATAAACAACAGACTCTGAAAAAATGCACATATACACTCACAGAAAAAAATGTCTCAGGAAGTTGGATGTCTGTCCTAGGTTAGGGAGCCATGATCAAGACCAGCAGTTGCAAACAGGGGGTCAGTGAGCTGAATTTCACCTGCAGATGTGTTCTACTGACTTGTATACAGTCTTCAAACTTGTCAATGTGAATGCCCCTAACAGGATGTGAATTCATCAGCACACCATGGTGCCTCCCATACTCTCTGGTGTTAATCTCAGCCACCTTCACAGGTTTTTTTTTTAAGTGAGAGAGAGAGAGAGAGAGAGAGAGAGAGAGAGAGCGAGCGAGAGAGCATCTTAAGCAGACTCTATACCCAGCACAGAGCCTGATGAAGGGCCTGATCTTACAACTCTGAGGTCATGACCTGAGCTGAAATCAAGAGTCAGACACTTAAATGACTGAGTCACCCTGATACCTCTACCTCACTTTTTTGGGTTATTTGCCTAACCTCTGTAGGCCTCTGAGTTGTGACCCTTGCTTTACATGTTTCAGAACCTACTAGTAGGTCTTCTTATATAGGCATATTTTGTTTTATTGCATTTCCCAGATATTGTGTTTTCTACAAATTGAAGGTTTGTGGCAACCCTGCAGTTGAGGGAGTCTATTGGCATTTTTCCAGCAGTACTTGCTCACTGTATGTTTCTGTCACATTTTGGTAATTCTCACAGTATTTCAAACTTCGTTATTTTTGTTATGGTGATCTTTGATGTTACTACTGTAATAGTGTTGTGGCATCAGAAACCATGCCCATATAAGATGCCAAACTTAAACTGATAAATGTTGTATGTGTTCTGACTCCTCCACTGACTGGCCATTCTCCTGTCTCTCTTTCCTCCAGCCTGCCTATTCCCTGAGACACAGCAATACTGAAATTAAGCCAATTAAGAACCTACAATGGCCTCTCAGTATTCAAGTGAAAGGAAGAGCCACAAATCTCTCACTTTAAATCAAAAGCCAGAAATGATTAAGCTTATTGAGGAAGGCATGTTGAAAGCTGAGACAGGCCAAAAGTTAGGCTTCTTGTGCCAGTTAGCCAAGTTGTGAATGCAAAGGAAAAGTTCTTGTAGGAAATTAAAAGTACTACCCCAGTGATCACACAAATGATAAGACAGCAAAACAGCCCTATTGCTGATATGGAGGAAGTTTTCGTGGTTTGGACAGAAGACACACCAGCCACAAGATTCCCTTAAGCCAAAGCTAATCCAGAGCCAGGACCTAACTCTCTTCAATTTCATAAAGGCTGAGAGAAGTGAGGAAGCTATAGAGGAAAAGTGTGAAGCTAGCAGAGGTCGGTTGGTTCATGAAGTTTAAGGAAGGCAGCAGTCTCTGTAACCTCAAAATGCAAGGTGAAGCAGCCAAGTGTTAATACAGAACCTGCTGCAGGTTATCCAGAAGATCTAGATAAGGTAACAAATGAAGGAGCTACACTAAACCAACAGATTTTCAGTGTAGACAAAAGAGTCTTCTTATGGATGAGCACAGAAAGTGGTTTCATGATATGGAATGTACTCCTGGTGAAGATGTTGGGAAGATTGTTGAAATGACAACAAAAGAGTTAGAACATGACATAAATTTAGTTGAGGAAGCAGCAGCAGGGTATGAGAGGACAAACTCCAATTTTGAAAGATGTTCTACTGTGGGCAAAATGCTACCAAACAGCATCACATGCTATAGAGAAATCATCCATGAAAGGAAGTTAAGTTGATACGGCAAACTTCTCTGTTGTCTTATGTTTAAAACCAACCACAGCCACCCCAACCTTCAGCAGCTACCACCCTGAACAGTCAGCAGCCATCGACATGGAGGGAGGAACCTCCACCAGTAAAAAGTTATAACTTGTTGAAAGCTCAGATCGTGGTTAGTATTTTTTAGCCATAAAGTATTTTTTAATTAAGGTATGCAAAAATACCTATTAATACCTGTAATAATGCTACTACACACTTAATAGACTACAGTATAATGGAAACATAACTGGTATCTATACTGGGAAACCAAAAAATGCATTCAGCTCACTTTATCATGATGGTCTGGAACCAAACCCGTAATATCTCCAACGTATGCCTGTACTATAGAAGCATGGCAAAAGAGGCTAACAAGATAAAAACCAAACACATTTCCTTGAGTCCCTTGCAGTCAGGGGTCTTACATGTAACTAAAGTTCAGCCATGCAGGTAAATATGAGATATGGGAAATAAGAGTAACATGAGGTGGCAGCCAGAAGTAAAACATTTTCTACAGGGAAGATGGCAAAAGCCTCTGGTTTTCCTAGGCACCTAGGGCAACTGTTCTACAGCTACTCCAAGATTTGGCTACCTAAGGCCGTTGGTCAAATCCAGCCCACTATCTGTTTTGGTAAATAAAGTTCTACGAGAACACAGTCATGCTCATTCCTTTATATATGATCTATGGCTGCTCTGGACTACAAAAGCAGAGATGAGCAGTTTGACAGAGACCATATGGACAACACGGCCTAAAATTTTTACAAGCTGGCACTTTCCTAAAAAAGTTTACTGGCCCTCGGTCTCATCCCTAGACGTGAAATGGTGGGTGGCAGCTGTAGTAGAATAAGGTTTTCTCATTGTGTAGCTTCTCATTGTTACACTATTTCTGGGTCTGTAGATTCCTAGATTAATTCTCTGGCCCCTCTATCAATTTTACAAGTTACCTAATACCATGTGATAAATCCCTTTCTGGTGAAAATAGCTGGAGCTGCAACTAAAAACCCTGAATGAAACACAGAATAACAACAAAACAAAGGATTAGGCTATAAAGTTTAAAAATGTACTTACATTATGTGTCATCTCGAAGTACTTCTGACAGGCTACTTGGTAATGTGTCCCTTTTACTAAATCCAAAATCTAAAATGAATGGGAAAAGGAGAAAGCAAAATTAGAAACTAAGTCTCTCTAAACCACTGTAGCTCATGGTTGTTGGCCTTTTCATAATCTTTATTCCAGACAGGAAATGCATTAAATCATGTAGCATGTTGTACTTCTGCAGCCTGGGCACCGTGATAATTTTGACATTATACACCAGCCGCTTAGGTCAGCATTAAGCTACAGATGACAAGAGATAGGAAGTGATCTTTGTGACCTACCAACTGTGAATTTCAATAACTTTACCTTGACAACAAGATGAAAACAGATCCTAGTATTATGACTTTGACAGTTATTGTCAGAACATCACCTTGCAACTTCTCTTCCAAAATTATAGATATAGATCTAGTAATCTAAATGATTGGTGCATGAAGCAATCAGGTGTACTATTTAGATTTTTATTTTCCACATTACAGTTTATACAGATACAGCTCAAAATACAGCTGTGTGCCCATCAGGAAAATTTAATGTAAGTCCTTTGGAAGAGTGTCTGTGGAGAGGGAATGCTTTTACCTTCAATCAGATTTGTTCTTTTTTGAAATGAAGTTATTTCTAGTAAAGCTCAGCAGAATATGAGAGTGAATAGTCTATTCTGAACACCTATTAGGAACATCATCCTATCTTTTGTAAATACAATTTGCTTTCCAATTCTACTTCATGTAATCTCTTCAGAGCGGTACAAACTCCCATTCTTATCAGCCAAGTGCAATGCCAGTTGAAATTTGTAAAGTTTCACCACCTCCCCTGCCAAATAAATAAAATATATATTTGGCCTATTTATCAAACACAGTAAAAATGCTGGAATTAAGAGATAGCCTAAAATGAAGGGAAATGTAATTCTGGAGAAATGTTCATTTCTATCCCTTTTCAAAAGGCTGACCTTCCTGTGACAACAGAAATGTACATGAAGTCTCAAATTCCTGCTATCCTCATTATTGAATATAGCTTACATCTTTCAACAAACACACAAAATTATTACAGTTACAGAGCAGGAATCATACAATACTGACAGTGTGCTTAAAAGAACTGTTTTTCTTTGATTGTCTTATAGATTACATTTCTGCATTTCAGGTCACCTTTTATTAAATCCTTTATGAAAGACCTATATAAATGCCAACCAACCACAGCACCCAGGATCCTATTTGACCTGTCCATTTTTCTCCAATTCATTACAGCAGAAATGAAAAATAAATCAATTTAAAATAAATGGCTATAAAGTTTTAAAACTGAAGCAAGCAACAAAGTTTTCAAAGTAATTTTAACACTCTGAGTTCGTATTCTCCAATGTTTTTACATACAGATATTCAAATTGTATTGAGATGAACTTATAACTGATTATCTGCAAACATCAATGATACCATGAAGTAATATCTGTGAACTGCAATTTTGGAGAAGCAAAGCCTTCAAACTTTAGTTAAGTTTAAATGATACCGTAAATTACCTGAAGAGAAATGAATTCACAGAAATAAACAAAAAGCTCAATTGTGTGGTATATAACAAAGCTCTTTTATGTAAAAACACAACAATAAATCCAACATCATATTCTATGTATATACATATTCTTAAGATATATATATTTAAATATATATGAGCTTATATACATATATTTAAATATCTCCCTTGGAAAGTAAATATGTAACATTATATACAAACATTCTAATATATATATTTGGGAAACATTTTTTTTAATTAAAAAAAAATTTTTTTTAATTAAGTTTATTTATTTAGAGGGAGTGGCACAGAGAGAGGGAGACAATCTCAAGTAGGCTCTGCACTGTCAGTGCAAAGCCTGACATGGGGCTTGAACCCATGAACCGTGAGATTATGACCTGAGCCAAAACCAAGAGTCGGACACTTTACCGACTGAACCAATCAGGTGCCCCAAGATTTAAAAAATATCTAGTTGGGGAAGCCTAGCTGGCTCAGTCAGTAGGGCATGTGACTCTTGATTGTAAGTTCAGGGTTGTGAGTTCAAGCCCCATGATGGGCAGGGAGCCTACTTTAAAAAATAAATAAATATAAAAAATAAAAAATAGTTGGGTGATATATGTTAAAGAAAATGGACACATAAGCTACAGAAGGAGAAAAGCTTATGTATTTTGAAGTTTTAGGTTCCATTAAAATTAAATTTGGATTAATCACAGATCAACCCTTCCCCTCCACCCTGCTCCACTCTGAGAGAAGGCTCTTAACAAAAATCATTTAGTTTTCCTTTCACTTTTTGCTTTATTTTTCTAGAATGAATTGTTACTTGAAAATTTCTTGCAAATCCAGAAATAAATCATGCAACCATCATCAATCCCTAAGTAACTTTACTGATCATGTCACAGCCTATTTAGGGTGAATGAAGGTTTCTACACATATGTAAAGGTGTAATGGGGAAAAAAAAGACAATAGAGTGCTTTTCATTGCCCAAAAAAGCTATTCAAAGAAAGACCTAAAGAGAGGTTCTAGAGAAGGAGAAAGAAAACCCTCCACAGTAATGGAGATGTGAGGACAATATATGAACTACTAGAAGAAAACCAAGAGAAAGACTGCTTTGAGACAATTAGATATTATTTATAGGTATTACCTTCATTTCAGAGATGAAGAAATATATCCCCTTAAAATAGGGGTGTCTATCTAGTGAGTGCCGTTTACTGTGGGAAGAATTAAAAAATCCTATGCAATTTATGATTTTCTTTTCTTTTTTTTTTTTTTTAAATTTTTTTTTTCAACGTTTATTTATTTTGGGGACAGAGAGAGACAGAGCATGAACGGGGGAGGGGCAGAGAGAGAGGGCGACACAGAATCGGAAACAGGCTCCAGGCTCTGAGCCATCAGCCCAGAGCCTGACGCGGGGCTCGAACTCACGGACCGCGAGATCGTGACCTGGCTGAAGTCGGACACTTAACCGACTGCGCCACCCAGGCGCCCCTGATTTTCTTTTCTTTAAGGGGAATAAGTGAAACATTAACTCAAAAAACCCAGTAACTAATAAACATACATACTTTAATTTCACATTATGATCTAGATTATAGATATACAGGAGGAGAAAAAAGAAAGAGAAGGATGTTATGGACCAATGAATGAAGTTTGTTTTTTTTCTCTGAGTAAAATGGGGAGCTACTGCAATTTTCTTGGCACAGGAGTGGCATGACCTGACACTGTTAACAGGATTATTCTGCATGATATGATGGAAACAAACTAGAGGGAGTAGGGACAGAAATAGGGAGCTCATTACAAGAATCCAGGGAACAGATGGTACAGGCTTTGGCCAGGCTGGTAAGAGTAGTGGTTACAAGTGGTCACATTTCCCACTTACTGGCCATAACCATTTTTGAAAAACAACTGTTCTGCACAAAAATGCTCAATAGGAACCTATTCCCTGATGTTTTAGAGTAATTCATTACCTATCACTTAACACTTTCCCACTCTGACTGATTTCCTAAATAAAACTAAGTAGTCTAAAAACTCAGTAAAATGCAGGGGTACCTGGGTGGCTCAGTCAGTTGAGTGGCTGACATTGGCTCAGGTCATGATCTTGTGGTCCGTTGGGTTTGAGCCCTGCATCAGGCTCTGTGCCGACAGCTTAAAGCCTAGAACCTGTTTAGCGTTCTGTCTCTGTCTGTCTGTCTGTCTCTCTCTCTGCCCCTCACGTGCTCACACTCTCTCTTTCTCTCAAAAATAAACATTAAAAAAAATTAAAAAATTAAAACTCAGTAAAATGCAATATGTAAGTAACAAAATATCATTTAAAATAAATGTAGAATACCAAAAATGCCACTTACTAGTCACTAAACAATATGAGTTAACAAATAGATACTTCTCATACAATAGCCAGTGAGTAGGACACCTGAAATCTCTATGTCAGGCAACATCTTAGATGCATACCTACTCTGTGGACTTCAAAATATTCACAAGTGATTATGATGTTCTACCATTTTTAAAAAATAATATATTTATTATTGTTTTTAACTTACATCCAAGTTAGTTAGCATATAGTGCAATAATGATTTCAGGAGTAGAATCCAGTGATTCATCCCCTACATATAACACTCAGTGGTCATCCCAACAAGTGTCCTCCTTAATGCCCCTTGCCCATTTAGCCCATTCCCGCCCCCCCCGCCCCCCAACCACCTCCAGCAACTCTCAGTTTGTTCTCTATATTTAAGAGTGTTCTAACATTTCTTTTTTTTTTTTCTTTATTACTCATTTTAATGAGTGTTCTAACGGGAAATTAAGGCACAAGGGAGTTATCAAAGGATCAGAAAAGAGGAATCGCAACAATTCAAGGTGGGGGGGAACCAAGAGGTTCCGGACCCGGAGTGTGTGGGGGGGAATAAAAAAGAAGGGACATGCGTTGAGGGACTGGGGAATCGGACGCCGCCGGGGATCCCGGCCCTCCGGAGGACAGGTCCCCCCGCCCGGGGTCTTCGCCCGGTCGGCCGCCGGCCAGCGCAGGAACAGACCCGGAGCTTGCCTCCGCCGCGACACCACCTAGAGCCACCCCCACGAGCCTCCTACCTCCCTGCAGCGCGAGCGGAGGGTTGCCAAGAGTGTTCTAACATTTCTATACGGAATGCAACTTGGGGCTTTTTCTGCACCTAATTTTCTTTAATTTTTCTGATACAAACCTCACTAGCAAATGCTATACTAAGATAGTCTACAGGTATGTTGAGGATGGTACCGGTATAATTTGTCAATGGGTTGGATGACTCCAAGGCAGGAAATACAAAGCTAAAAATCAAAAGAAAAGAAAACTGAGGTATCAGCAATATACTAAAATCAGTTTGTGAAATAGAAGCAAAGACAGATACTTGACCAAAAAAACACCGAAAACTAAGGACAGATGCCTGAGATAGACTGTAGAAAAGAATTATAGGTCAGAAGCTAAGTTCTCACAATATGTTTTACATGTCCTTGGAAAGACTCTTTGCTTTTCTGAAGGTGGGCCACTTATATGTTAATGTACAGATGCTGAAAATGCTCACTGCTAAGTCACAAAGGCTGGACAGGGATGGTTAAGCAGTGATGGTTGGCATGCACGATGACAGTGGTTACTGACCCTTCTTTATTCTTTAAAATTCAGGGTCTCAGCAATGGTTGGGCTCATTTAGAGTTTAAATTTTGTGTGTATAATTCAAGTAATCACTTTTTAAAAAATGCTGAGTTCTAACAGAAGAGCCCATGTCCCAGGCCAATGGACATATATGCTTGATTGATAGCCAGACTACTGTGAACCTAAAAAAGACCTAGGGTTTAACCAAAAGTGGTGTGCTTTTCTTTGAAACTAAAAATTTTTCGTTGATGCTTTCAAGAATGAAGAAATATTGGCTGTGGTAATATTTTTATAGTGTTAATTTTGAACTTACCTACCTAATCTTGTCCTTTTTTCTTTTTAATATGTTTTGGGGGTAGGGGAGGCATATGGGGAGTTATTTCATATTGTGCTTGTTTATACATATTTTGTGTGTTGGAATCATATATAATATGACATTAAATTTTTTTTAAAGAAAATGAAATTCTGTGGGAGGCTGGCTTGGTTAAGCAATTGACTTTGGCTCAGGTCATGATCTCATGGTTTGTTGAGTTTAAGACCTGCGTTGGGCTCTGTGCAGACAGCTTGGAGCCTGGGGCCTGCTTTGGATTCTGTGCCTCCCTCTCTCTCTGCCCCTCCCCCACTTGTACACATGGGCTTGCTCTCTCTCAAAAATAAACAAACTTAAAAAAATAAAAAATAAAAAATAAAAAGGAAAATGAAATTCTGTGAAGAAGCCAGAATGAAGATGTAGTTAGGCAACAGTACTTTTCTGGCAATGTTCATTCAGCCAGATAGCTTCTGAAGGGTCAAACCTCCATCCTCCTAAATTGGCCTTTGCTCTTCTTAGAGGGATAGCTCCATAAGGTTCCAGTTCAGCAGACAGGGACTGGCCAGAGAAGAGGGTCAGAAATAAAACAGGTAAGGGAAACTAAATGAGATGAGAAATGTGAGGAGGAGACAAAAAGAAACAAACAGGAAAATGAAAGAACCAGGTAGAAGAAAAATGTAGAAAGCCAGAGGAATGGGGTAAATGAAATGGAGATCACAGCTTACTATTTACGTGGCCTGTAAACACCAAAGTATAACCCATAGCTCACAAAAGGTGTTTCAAATTCCATTTTGGAAGAGCAAGAGCACACCATGATTTCCTCTGGTATATACCAAAATAAGTGTCAATTCTGATGACGAAGCTAGAAGTTTTTCTATTTCTTTTTTTAACGTTTATTCATTTTTGAGAGACAGAGTGCAAGCAGAGGGTGGCAGAGAGAGAGACACACACACACAGAATTCAAAGAAGGCTCCAGGGTCTCAGCTCTCAGCACAGAGCCCGACATGGGGCTTGAACTCATGAACTGTGAGATGACCTGAGCCAAAGTCAGAAGCTCAACCAACTGAGCCATCCAGGCACCCTGGCTAGAAGTTTTTCTAACTCTGCTTTAGAAAAATGTAACCAAAGAATTTGAATAATCATATCAAATAAGGCTCCTCTGAAAATACAAATGTTTTTTTAAGTTATTTATTTGGGAGATAGAAAGTGTGTGTGCACATGTGAGTGTGCATGCAAGTGAGCAGGAGGGGGAGAGGGGGCAGAAGAGAGAGGGGGAGAGGGGAGGAGAGAATCCCAAGTAGGCTCCATGCTCAATGTGGAGCCCAACACGGGGCTCGATCTCATGACTGCAAGATCACAACCTGAGCAGATATCAAGAATCAGACACTTAACCCACTGAGCCACCCAGGTATCCCGAAAATACAAAATTGTTTAAAGAAAAATTTCTGTGAGGATTTAAGACTACTGATCAAATGGAAATTTTACTTTTGGTTTTTAATGCCAATATTTCCAGAATAAAGTACAAAATGTCAAGCATAACAATCCATTTATTGTTCTAATTCATCAGTGACCAAAAAGCTCAGAAAAAAATAAGAGTAGTGACATCAAACTAGATTTTGGTAATTAATATTCTTTAACTTTGCTTTTTATTTTTAATTATTTTTTAACAGCTGACCAAAGCCCACCACGAAGAATAACACTTCATCTACCTCTTCATCCTCAGGGCAAATAACTATTTTGGTTTTGAATTTTTTGTTTATTTGTTTTGAATTCTAATACAGTGGCTACCCAAGATACCCTTCCAGTAGAGGAGGAAGGAGCATATTAGGTGATGTTTTTCTTATTTCATTGGTAATATATCACAGCTAGTTGACAAACATAGGATATACAAAATACTGATGGGAAACCTTTCTATTTACATATGCACACACACACTAGAAATATAGAAAAAAATTTAAAACAGAAATGTACATAACATTTTATCACTTTGAGCCACACTTCCTTCTTTCTTCCTAATGCTCTCTACTATTCCCTGCCATCTGTAGCTTCCTCTATGCCCTTTACTTCAGAGCCTGCCAGTGAGGTCCAGATGATTTCCTGGCAGCAGAACATAGCCACCTGCCTGTCCTTGGCTTTGGTGAGTCAGGTGCTGCACAGCTAGGTGTGCTGAGCTCACCAATTAGACATGCAGTTAATCTGTCTCTAATTCAAGGTCATATTCTGTCTTATTTAAAAGTGATAACAAGCTTGTTTCTTTGTAAAAAGCTCAACCTTTTGAAAGTAGACCTGCTGATATTTTTCTACTTCATCTCTAACCATCCTTTATTTCAAAGGTGAAAGAAAATGTGGTACAGATGCAGAGTCTGGAACACTTTTGAACATATTACTTTGCTCCTATTTCTTACACACTCAGCATAGCTTAGGCAGCCGCCACCTTACATCTCTGCTGTGACCTTCATTTATTGGCAGATCAGGGGCAAGTTTCCCTCTCTTGAAGATGTACTTTCACTCATTTAAAACATTACATGCCAAGAATTTTTCTGACTCACTCTTCATTTTCTATAAACATAGTTATCTGACTGAATCGATTCCACCTCCAAATGTCTCTAAAAACATACCCTTTCCTCCCCATTGTTCAGGCTGTAATCATTCTCTTTTTTATTGAAAAGCTTCTTGACTTATTCTTTCCTCACTCAAGACAACTTCCAAACTGCCACCATAGTAACTTTTCTAAAATCAAATCTAACCCTGGCATTGCTGGCTTCCAGCCGAAAACGGGTCACAAATTCATTATGGTCCAAAAGGCCTTGTTCATCAGGCCCCAAGTCTCCTTCTTTGGGCCCCTCTCCTGCTCTGCCTGGTCACTGGGGTCCTTACACTCTAGTCCAGGTCCTCCCACAGTGTATTCTTTGGAATTTTAGCTCACAAAATCCTAATGACTCAGAGGGTTTTTTCACCTAATGCCTTTTTTGGTTTGGTTCCAATGAGAATTATCTAAGTTTCTTTATAGCAGGACCTAACAGGATAGTGTTCTTCAGAGTAATTTGTCTCCAGAACTTGTTCCATAGCTCTCCCAGGACTGGGGCTCCTCAAAACACACCCTGACAACCTTGTCTACACAGGCTCACCTCCCCAAGTCTTATGCTATTTCCTGGTCTTGGCTAGGTTCCTCTTACCACACTTAATTTGTTCACTGTCTCCCCTACTAGAACAGCAGCTCCATAAAGGCAGAGGTCTTGTGCCTTGAACAGTAACTGGAATATAGTCATCACCTTGTTATTATTTATTCATGTTGAATGAATGCTGTTCCTTTTGCCTCATAAGCCTCACTTCCCTCCACTGGGGAAACTCCTACTCAATTTTCAAAAGCAATGCAATGATCACTTCCTACAGGAAGCATTCCCTGAGTTCACACCTCTCTCTCAGCAGATCCTGCCCTCTGATTCTCCAGCTGGCACTTTAAATGTATTTTTATTATAGCACTTATCACACTTTATTATAGTGAATTATGCCTTTTGGCACCATTAGACTAAGAGCTCTAAAATAGTTTCTTAATCATTCTATTTCCAGATTTGAACACACTGAAAACTCAGTGACATGTCAAGTGCTCAGTAAATGTTTATTGAGTAATAAAATGTCTTTCCTCACCAAGGCAACTTACTTCTATTTAAATCAGTCTTAGAGCACTGTTACTAGAACTGTTTCAATTAGTTGCTTTACATTTCTTTCTAACTTTGTCTGGGGCGGGAGGGGGGAGGGGCGGTGCGTGTAGACCACAGCAAAAAAATTACTAATTTAGTTCTTCCACAAGGTGTTAACAGAGCTTGAGAGGTTTCTCTAGTCACATCCGAAGACACTCTGGAGAAGAGAATGAAAATAATCTATCACATTAACTTGAATCCAAATGTAGAAATCTGCCATTGCTATATATAGTTTTACACATGCAGGCAAACGCTAATATATGCAAACACAGACAGGCCTCTGCCAACGCCTCTCAAATAAGCTTTCAGACTATGAACTGATTGAGTGAGTCATTCATTTGCTTACTCCATTCATTCAGCCCACATTCATTAAGCTCCTATAATGAATTCCAGACACTGTAGTTAGAGACTGGTTTTATTCAGAAGACAGACACCATTTCTGCTCCCAGGGAGGATGAAGTCACAATGAGTCTAGAGGGGAGGGCAAACAATAAGCAGGATGTTACAGAGGAGGAAAGGGAGGAAAAGTGATTGAAACTTCCAGAGGAGGGCCCTACTGAGTGACATTATAATAAATGAGTAATAGTTACCAAGATAAAGAAAAGGGTAAGGACAACCCAGACACAGGGAATAACATGCAAAGGAGGCAGAGAAACAGGACAGCAAAGTGTTTAAGGATGGGCAGAAAGTATATTAGAAAGATTACTCTGGCATCGTGTGAAGGGCTTTTGGGGGAAAGAGACTGAAAATTAGGAATTAAAGTCACATGACATCCTAGGTTACGGAAGACAGAGAGACGAAAGAGCGAACAGATTCAATAACACTTAACAGAAAGGAGCCTTGAATATTTTCCTGATTTCTGGCTTGAACATCCAGTGTTTCATTCACATTCCGTGGAGATTATGTAGTGGACTCTGTGGTATGCTGTCTACATCCCCTCTCCTCAGAACAAGGACACACATTTCTCCAGGATCAGAGAGTGTTGATGACTGCCAGCCTGTGGCAGAAGTCCCTCTCAGCTGATGCTGAGGAAAGCCATTTTGCTCAAGGTGCTGTTCCCTTCCGGAGAGCAGCCAGATCCAGTGACTGGTTGGTGCAGTGACAGAAAGGCCAACAGCCCTTGCTCCAACTAGGGACACCTCTGCAGGGTCATTCCAGCATCAGAGTTCCCTGAAGGATCAACTAAAGACCACTTTCTCCTTCTGCTCAATCCTGTCTTCACTCCCTGACAGATATGGATCCTGAGAGAACTCCCCAATGAACCTCCTGCACACCAATCAGCACAGTGAACCAATCTGTAACACAGTCCAATTATTTTTTGCTTGTTAGTTTTTGCAGGAAGAGGGATGGAAAAATGTGAATAATAATGATAATAAGCTACTATGTATACTGTTCTAGTTATTGTACTTATCTGCTCTCTAAATCTCTTCATGTGTGCATATATATGCAAACACATTAGAAAAAGAATGATGATAGCTATTTCTTAGATCTTTGAGAAGCCATGAGAATCTTATTAAAAGTGTGAACCTCCTCAATTGGAAAATGTACTATGCCACAATTCATAAATCCTGAAATATTCTCACAAATCAGCCAACTACTAAATAGAAGTGAGGCTTTCTGGAAGGTGTATGACACTCAAATTTGGTAATCATATTACTACCTATTATGTTTTTTTGTACAATATAAAAATGCTAATATTGAAAATTTCTCCTTGTCTTTTAACTTACTATATTTGAATAAAGATTTGAATCATTAATAATAGGTACCCAAAAAGCATTCTTGAGAAGCTATTAAACTGCCACCCAAAATACTGAATTCCTTAGTGCAGTTTAATACTAACATTTGGGTTAAAGGATTTAAGCTTTAAGGGAACATCAACGACTAAGTGAACTTGGAATAAGGGGAGGAAGGGAATGAGAAGAAAGAGAAAAGGGGAGAAGGGAAGACAAATGAGAACATATATGTAAAGTCTACTCAGCAATATGGACAAAAGTACTGCCAAAATCAATCCCACGACTAATTAAAACTGTGCTTAAGTATTCTATTTTTGTGCCTAATATAAATGCAAGTCAGTCCAGAATCCCTATGTCCTATGATCTTTATGGAAATGATGAAAATATTTATACTAATTTAGTAGTTATTTTCAAATATCTTACTTATAAAAAGAAATGTATCATATCAGACATGATATTGAAACAGAAAGTAAAATCTGTCACTTAAAGGTCTGTCCAAGGACTACAGGATTAAGAGAAAAATATATGTAAATTTGCATATATATAATATTTTACATACACATATGCATACAGGTTTACATACATACATATGCATATGCATATATATAAATAAAGATCAGAAACAGAAAACAACATGAAATACACTGTAAGCTGATGGGAAACAATACCAAGAAGTCTGAAATGGCTTAAAGCTAAGCACACTAAGACTTATTAACACTTGCTATATAAAGTAAGGTTAGTTATTTAATTTTTTGTATTCTTTAAGTTTGCTTCTCTTAAAAAAGGGGAGGAAGGCTCTGGGAGAATACTCTATAAAATGGATCATGAAATAGAATTAAGCTAGGTGAACAGTTATGTCTACAGGTAGACAGACTAGATTTTATTATAAGTATCATAAGTGACAGCATCATATGCTACTGAAATTCCTCTATAGATATAATTTTCATGTAATGAACAAATAAAATGATTCTAGAAATAGAAATAATTATAAACAGGGTACTAAATTTCCTTTAAAGAAAAACTATGTCTTCTATTTTAATGCAATTTTAATAAAAGTAAACTTCAATAGGTTTGGCTAACAGTGGCAAATGTTATTTGACTTTTGAAGTGATTTTTCCTTTGAAACATATTGAACAATATTAAATAATCTTCAAATGACCATTTATTTTCAGGGTGCCTGGGTGGCTCAATCAGTTAAGCATCTGACTCTTGATTTCAGCTCAGCATGATCTCACCGTTTGTGAGCTCAAGTCCAGTGTTCCAATCCCCCCTTGTAACTCTCTCTCCCTCTCTCTCTGTCCCTCCCCAGCTCACACACTCTCTCAAAATATATAAACATTAAAAAAAAATCGCACAAATGACCATTTATTTTCAATCTATAAAAAAAGGAAGGATATATACAGAAATATATTTTAGATATTCAATGATTTTTGTGATAAAGCCAAAAATGCAATCACATCCTCCTCATCCCAATTGTAATGCTCAACTTCCAAACTTTTCCTTAATGTAGTTCTAAGATATACCAGGAACAATGTACACATCTTTAACTACAACTATAAGAAAAGCAAAGCTAAGTGCAGCAATCTAAGTACTGTTCCCATAAATCAAGAGATGCTCCTAGAGATGAAATAGACAGAAAAGCTGCTCTTTGAAGCAGTTACTGTTCATAAAGTAATGGACAGACTGAATACTACCTATTGACAAGTACTCCTTACCTAAGAAAATCACAGGAGTTTTAGGTAGTTCAGATTTATATGAACATTGAGTAAGGAGTCACTGAAGTTTATCTTTGCCATAAAATCTTCTTGACATAGTGTTACTTCTGTTTCTTAAGCTGTCCATTTTGAAAGATTTCTTCATTAAAAGGCATTTGTCAGTTTTAGATTTAAGATGGTCACTAACTTCTTGAGAACTCTTGTACTAGGAAAACGAAAGGTTAACCTACCTCTCAAAAAGTAAAAAGAGCATACATCTTTACACATTTCATAATTTTAGTATCACTATTAAGTTTCTTGAAAGCACCAATTAGATTTGCTTTTAAAATAATTATTGGAACACCTGGGTTGAGCATTTGACTTCAATCTATTTGAACATATGAACTAATCGATTTCATAGTTCGTGAGTTTGAGCCCCGCATTGGGCTCTGTACTGGTGGTACAGAACCTGCTTGGGATTTTCTCTCTCTCCCTCTCTCTCTGCTCCTCTTCCACTTACACATGTGTGCTCTCTCTCAAAACAGATAAACTTAAAAATATATTATTAATGGTTATGCCCAGTAAAACTCCTAAAACACATTTCCTTCTTCTCTTAAAAAAACCTAAAAACTAAAATGAGAAAAAAGTTTCAAAAATATTAATACATAAGTATATTTGTAAATAATGGATCATTTCAACTAAAAAACTTGAAAAATATTTATACTAATTTATGAGTCAACATGTAAAAGTAAACATCAGTTTTAATTGGTCAAATACAATTGTATGCTAGAAGCAAATATTAAAATATGATAGGGAAATAGAAACTAATCACTCTAATACTTAGTCCCAAAGGCTCAGTAGTCCCATGTAACTGTTTAGAGCATTGTTCTCCAACAGAAATATAATGAATGACATCTATAATTTTAAACTTTCTAACTATAATTAAAAAGGTAGCAACAGGGGTGCCTGGGCCGCTCAGTTGCTTAGGCATCCCACTTTGGCCCAGGTCATGATCCCGCGCTTCATGGATTTAAGCCCCACAATGGACTCTGTGCTGACAGCTCAGAGCCTGGAGCCTGCTTCGGATTCTGTGTCTCCCTCTCTCTCTGCCCCTCCCCGGCATGCACTCTGTCTCTCTGTCCCCCCCCAAATAAATAAACATTAAAAAAATAAAAATAAGCATTGCCTGGGTGGCTCAGTTGGTTGAGCATCTGACTTCAGCTCAGGTCATGATTTCATGGTTGGTGCGTTCGAGCCCCACATGAGGCTCTGTACTGACAGCTCAGAGCCTGGATCCTGCTTCAGATTCTTTCTCTTTCTTTCTCTCTCACAAATAAACATTAAAAAAATAAAAATAAAGGTAGAAACAAATGAAATTAATTTTAACTTATTTGAATTAATAGTTTATTGTCATTTTGACATGCAATTAATATAAAATATTTCTGAGATATTTTATAATGCTTTTTCACTTAAATTTTTGAAACCTGGTATATATTTTATCCTTTAAGTGTTATACTAGAGCTGACTCACATTGGCTTCTAAGAATCAATTGTGCATTATGACTTTCCAAGTCAGGGTTTTGACATCACTTTGGTAGTTTAAAATTGGCCACAACAGAAGTACTTACATTAACAGAAATCAGCAAATGACATAAATCAAGGCTCTCCTACCCGACCCCTCCACTAGCTGGTTTACCAATACACCACTGCCTTCAGTGGTACATCTTGATTTGGACCAGCCACATTTCAAGTGCTAAAAAAATCAATCACAGAGATTCTTGTTTTTAATTTTAAAAAATATTTATTTATTTTTGAGAGACAGAGACAATAGCGTGAGAGTGGGAGGGGCAGAGAGAGATGGAGACAGAATCTGAAGCAGGCTCCAATCTCTGAGCTGTTAACACAGAGCCCAATGTAGGGCTTGAACTCACAAGCTATGAGATTGTGACCTGGGCTGAAGTTGGACGTTTAACCAACCGAGCCACCCAGGTGCCCCAATCACAGAGATTCTTGATCAAGATGGTGGAGCAGGAGGATACTGTCTCACCTCATCCCACAAACACACCAAAACTGCAACTACATATAGAACAGCTCTCTCTGAAAACAACCTGATGAATAGCAGAACAGCTTTCCATAACTAATGATATAAGAAAAAGTCACATCGAGATGGTTAGGGGAGGCAGAGGCACAGTTTGGTCAGGGCCCACACGTGGGAGGGATATCACCAATGCAAAGGTCTCTGAGGAGTGAGGGGTTCAAACCCCACTTTGGCTACTCCGGATCTGGGGACCTGCACTGAAAAGACACATCCACATAACTTAGGGCTTTGAAAATCAGTGGGGCTTAACTTTGGGAGAGTCAGGGGGTTACAGGAAAATAAAAGTGTGCACACAAAATCGCTTGCTCCACAAACCCGCACAGAGGCAGCAATCTGAAAAGCAAGCACTTTGGCCATACATGAACTGGCTAATTTTAGGCATGTGCCAGAGGTGAAGGAATCTATAGGAATTTTATCTGGATTAGAAGTGCTGACAGGCACCACTTTTGGTACTCTGATCAACATAGCACTGCTCACCTTGCCCCAGCATTCCCCTACAAACCTGCCCACCCCAACAGATGCACCGTCAAAGTGGCCCCCATTCCCATCACACCTCCCAGTGGGTGGTGTCAGCCTGGAAACAACTCCTGCCTCTAGTGGCAGCCCTACCCATCAGTGTGCCTGCAGCAGCCATGACCCACCCTACAACAAGAGGGTACATGCAGCCCACACAGGGTATACCCCTGGTGTTCATGCTTCTGCTGATTGAGGGGACTGTGCTTATGGGTCCCAAAAGACACTTTCTACATAAGGCTACTCCTTTAAGAATGGGAGACTCAGCTGTTCTACATTATACACAGTAACAAAACAGAGAATCAGGCAAAATGAAGAGACAGAAGAATATGTTCCAAATAAAAAAAACAAGATAAAACCTTAAAAAAGAACAACACTGACAACGATGGGGAGATAAGCAATCTACCTGATAGAGTGCAAAGTAATGGTCATAAGGATGCTCACTGAACCCAAGAATGGATGAACAAAGTGACAATTTCAACAAAGAAAGAAAAAAAAATCAGAGCTAAAGAATATAATAACAAATGAAAAGTAGAGGGAATCAAAAGAAGATTACAGGATGCAGAGTAGATCAGCAACCTTAAAGAGAGTAGAGGAAATTATCTAAACTCAATAGCAAAGAGAAAAAACATTAAAAAAAAAGGGGGATAATTTCAGGGACCTCTGGAACATCAAGTGTACTAATTCACTTATGTACAAAAAGGAAAAGAAAGAAAGGAGCAGAATATTTATTTGAAGAAATAATAGCTGAAAACTTCCCTAATCTGGAGAAGGAAAGACATCCAGGTTCAGGAATCATGGAGAGCCCCAAACAAGACGAAGAACCCAGAGGTCTGCATCAAGACACATAATTGTTAAAGTGTCAAAAATTAAAGATAAAGAGAGAATCCTGAAAGCAGCAAGAGGAAAGCAACTAGTTTTATACCGGAAAACCCCCATATGACTATCCACTAATTTTTCAGCAAAAAATGAGCAAGCCAGAAGGAGGTGGCATGATATATTCAAAGGACTAAAAGGAAAAAACCTACAACAAAGAATATTCTATTTGGCAAGGTTATGTTTAATAATTGAAGGAGAGATAGTTTCCCAGACAAACAAAAGTTAAAGGAGTTCATCATCACAAAACCAGCCTTACAATGTTAAAAAGACTCCTTCAGACAGAAAACAAAAGGCTGTAACTAGAAGAAACTTATGAAAGAAAAAAAAAATCTCAATACTCTGGTTTCTCTTCAGATCGAATAAATCTTTCACCTTTTAAAGAAAGAAAGAGAAAGACAGAAAGAATTTCATTGGTAAAAGCTAACGTATAGAAAAGGTAGTTGATTAACCACTTTATAAAGCTAGGATGAAAGTTAAAAACCAAAAATAGCAAATAAACTATATCTATAACTATTACTTAAGGAAAACACAAAATAAAAAGTCGTAAAATAGGACTTCAAAAAACATACAACATGGGGGGGGGTGTAATGTTTTTAAAATGCATTTGAACATAAGTAACCATCAACTTAAAACTGCTGATTGTTATATATGAACCTCACGGCAACCACAAACAATAAACCTATAATAGAACAGTTCCTTGGATCTTCTATCTACTAGATTGGGTGCTGCCCAATTCATCAATCATTGAATAAAGCCAGTAAGATCTTTAAAAATGTACTTAGTTGATATTTGTTCAACAGGCTGATGGCAGGAGTGGAACCCAGAAACTTCTGATGGCTTCGGGAATAAGAAACACGAGAGTTGAGGCCCATGAACCTTTGGGTTCTAGGTCTTTCTCACTGTTTCTGAGGGACATGGGTAAGTTCCTCTTGGTTCTGAGCTCCACTCTCATTGTGTTGTACGCTCCTGATCTAAATGGCTTTCCAGTCCAGGATTAATGGGTCAATCTAGACTGACAGGAGGCTCTAACAGAGAGCCAGTCCTTAGTCCATGGTTAGTCCACAGTCCCAGTCAAGGGTTTATTTAGCAGGTAGGCTTGAGCTGGCAGACAATCACATCTAAAATCGGAGTTCCTTGCCCTTGGTTCAGTCCATGGTCCCCATTTGCTGCAGTATGATGGTTCAGTCTCTAGTTCCACTTTGGAAACTGCTAGTGGTACATACCTAAGGCCTTTTCTTGGCCAGTCCACAGTACTCTCTCTTTGGTTACTGCTGATATGCACAGTCCATTTCCTTGGTTACTACTGGTTTCTGTTAATGTGCACATGAGGTAAAATGATTAATAGATCTGCTGTTAATGGAAGTCACAGAAGCCAAAGTTGCAAAATTTTTGGCATGGATCAAGCGCTTAAAAGCTGTATTAGAGTCCTCGCCACCTAACTCTAAGACTCCCATACTAGGATAAACTGATCATTGAATGGGTTAGATTGACACTAGGTCACCTGCCAACCTCAAAAAAAATTCTATGCAATGAGGTACACTGTAAAACACCCCAAATCCCCAACCTAGCGGCATACCCCTTTTCAGGCATTAACTTGGCTCCAAGAAACCGAAGGCCTAATTAAAGAAATGGAATCCTCATATTAAAAAAAAAATGAGTATACTACCATCTGGCACAACTGCTTATTTTATATCTAAAAACTGTGGTCCTAGAAGCTGCACATATCTATAAAAATGGCAAAATCTTATTAAGACAAACTAGAATTAAAACGCCTTTACAGGGAACAAGAAGTGCACTTGAAAGCAAGAGTTCCCAAATCAAACAAATAGGATATCTATTTGAACTGGTATGCAGAAGCCTCCAAAAGGCTATAAGATTCAAAAACAGCTTCACTGAATGATTCATTATAAAAGGCTAATGAAAAGACTTAAGAGGCACTTACAAGACTAAGGCTGATGTGACTTCTACTACTCCCCTCGATCCTCCTTTACCTGAGTACTCAGAGTCTACTACTAATCTTCTATCTGAACTGCCTTTCCATTCTGAAAAGACTGTCATACAACCGTAGGAGAAAGTCCACCAAGTTAGTGACTTTACAGATGCCACCATATTTACTCTTGGAGGGTCCTCATATAGGCCCCTCTCAGAGTTGATAGGACTCTACGAATTCTCTTGCAAATTGCTACAAGTTATTCCATTAAATAGCCAAGAATAAATGAAAATTAAGGGAAAATCATGCCAATATTGGACCTACACTCTGAAACCCACTCAACTCTGGAACCTACAGACGGGATCCTGGGAAAACTGGCAAAAGCCAGTGAAAGGTGAAAAATCTTAACAAAGTCAGCTCTCCTGGATCTCTATCTGTAGTACTCAGCTGAGAGAAGGTAAAATTTCACATTGTCCCTTCCTTTCCAAATCCAGACCCACTGGTTATTGATCCTTTCTCTCTCATAGACAACTATTTCCTTCTCGTATGTCTCATTTTGTGTTCTGATAACTTGGCTTGGCATGTCAGGTTAGGGATCCCCCAAATATGGTAAGACAGAAATGATGGTACCACTCCATTTGCAGTTTGGGCTTCACCACATGCAGACCCTGAGGGGAATTGTGAAAGTCTTTCTTTTCTTTCAACTATCTTTGGGAATGGCTCTGGATCTTGGGAGGGTTGTATCCTTTGTACCCTCTTTGGGGACATGTCTTGTATCCATAGAGTTGTTTGATTTTGCCAGAAGTATTTCCTGTCTGTCTGGCTAAAAGCTGACAAGATTTTGAAAGGATTTTTTAAAGTAGCTCTACTGACAGAGATAGGCAAACTGAAAGCTGATATTTAAAGCCTGACAGGAACTTCTAGGCCTTGTCACCTAAGCTACCCAGAGGTAAAGACAAATATCCCAAAAACAGAGATCTAAATCTAGAATATAGAATTCTTCTGATTTCCATCTTCATTGAAGATATTCTCCTTGATAAAAACAAGCAAATTGAAGATAATGTGGTTGCATGAGTGTGTAAAGCCTTTGAATTCAGGCTGCTACTGACTCACTGAAGAATTAAGAACTGTTCTTTTCATATGAACTGGGTCTTTACCAGGACAGAAAATGCACCTCTAGAAGCAATTCAAAGCCACTTATCCTTTCTGTCAATACCAAAACCCTTAGTCATCTCAGAAGGCTGGTTAAGTACTGTAAAATTCTGAATTCAAGAAACAAAAGCCCTGCTTAGAAGGACATTCATTCTTTCCCTGGGTCCTTGAAATGCAGATGTTCTACTACTATCTTCTCAGTAACTCCTATGTAGGCTATCTCTTCAAAATGCAAACTTCAGGGAGGAATTTTTATCAGAAGATAAAAAAGGGTGGGGGAGGACTATTTGAAAACAAAGTCTATGAAAATCTTAAAAATCTTCTTTACAAATGAATAAAAGCTTTAGGCATCTGAGCAGGTAACCTTAACTTATACCATCTGTCAGAAATTTTGGATTCAACTGCTTTTTTCTAAACTAGTAAGTTTTGCATCATCACACCTGACTCATGGCTAAAATTTTATTTTTATTTTACTAATTATTACTTTTTTGAGGAAATAGAAAAGGAATTTGTTTATTGAGGGCAAGAGGATGCAAGCAATATAATAATCAAAAGTTTATCTGGTTTTCACTGACTTTTCTTTCTCTGTTTCTCAAATGGGGGTTAGATTTTATTTGTACCTGTTCTGAGAGTCTCAATTTGCTCATGGAATCCTTTACACAGGGGAGGGAGCTGTGGGGCAGATTCCTTAAGAGACCCCGTGGGAGAACTCTCATTGGGTGGGAGTATTGCTCAATGTTGCCTACTTTTTTCCCTTGTGCTTCATGTGTACTACAAAATAGTCATTTTATGCAATGGTGAGCCCAGCCATTAGCAAAAAGAAGTTCTGGAAGCCCACTTTGCCATCTTGGGACTGGTTTGGGTCCTTCATTATTCTGTCCACAGCCAGAGGATCTTTTTGATTTTCCAAAAATCCAGGGAACTCCTTTTCCATGAGTACTCTCAGGTCCTCCTTTGTTAAGCAGCCTTTATCCTCAGCAAACTTTGTGAAACATGAACATCATGGTTTCCATGGCATGTTCCATTTAAGATGGGGGTTTTGTGGCTGGGAGCCTTAGCACCAAGTAGGTGTGGGGGGAGCTCATGCCTAGCCTCCACCAGCTCTCACCTCTGCTGAGAACATTCCTATGGCTAAAATTTTAGAACAATAAGGTATTTGTTTGCATCTTTCTATATGTTCATGTGTGTTTATGCATAAATGTTGTAGTTATGTCACATTTTTCTACCTCTGGATGGTACTGCCAGAATTAATTTTTATAACAGCTCTATTCAGTTGGCTTGAAGAAAAATAAGTGCCTATAAAATTAAGAATTTCTAGACTCAGAAATACTGAAACCAAACCAAATACTTTCAAATTCATCTGGGTCATCTTCAGTAAACAAAAGCTAGCTTAAGTTTGTTACTCTAATTAAAATAGGTATGTCTTTACAGTCATCAGCATCAAATAATAGTGCATACAAATGACTCTCATTCTACTTGGTTTACTAGTCAAATAAGTTCATGTGATATATTACAAAAAATATGTCAGCAACAACAACAAAAAAAACTTAGCAGAATGTCTAATTTTGATTAACATATTGTGAAATTTTTAAGAGTAATCTAAATACATAAAAAATGATTTAAAGAGAGATAAGTTGGATGAGAGTTTACAGATAAACTTTTTAGCAATGATTATGTCTAACAGGCAAGGAAAGTAAAATAGCTGTTGTAAAGTAACTACAAGTATATGACAAAATCATATATAAAATTAGGATAGAAAAGTAATAGAAAGTTTGTATTAAAAAACTGGGGAAATAAATTTTACGTGTGATCCAGCTGGCTATAATTAGAATGGATTTAATTTTTAAAATGAATTTTAAATTCAAAAGTACACTGTTGCACAATTAGACTAGTTTCTTGGACTGTTGGTCTGCTTTAAGCAACTATGAAAGTTTCTTTACCTATTAAGTAATCTGAATGGTCGGCAAAGATTTTGTGTCTTATGAAAACAATTTACTGTGTTACCTGCTGTCTTTCCTAGCTCTGTGATTGCTTAAGAAAACCCAATATTCTCAATATTAAGAGAGCTAAGTTTTGTGCACAACTATGTAACCTTCTGTATATGTCTTTAACATCTCCTTTGCTTAAATTGGTAATTAGGTATTATTCCATAATGATCTGTGATCATATTTGGTCAAATGTGCAAACCTTTTGAAGGTTTGATGACTTCCCCAAATCAAATTCTAAACAGTCTTTTTTTACATGAAAGAAGCTTTGAGATTTACCAGAAGGCCCCTGAAAAATATCAGAGGATTTGTCTTTCATCTGGTAAAATGTTAAACTAATTTGGTTTATTTGATATGTTCAATTAAGTGGAAAGCATTATCAAATCAGAAGTGATGTTAAAAGTTATTAGGCAATATTTGTATGGATATGAGTTATTATGTATTCTAGAAACTGTATGAAATTCCTAGAAATCTGATACGTCCTGGTATAATGTTATCAGTCATAATTCCAGTCATTTTCTTAAAATGTTGTGTATCACAGAAATAAGCAAATTTCCTGGTAAATTACATTAAAATAAACTCTCATCACATCTTTAGCCACAGGCTTTTTAAGTCTTTTGTCATATGTAGACAATTATTCTTTTACTCTGATGCTTTTGCAAAAGTGAGATTCCAGAAAAAGGACCCTACAAAGGTACTTTTACAAAGTATTGAATCTTGGCTGCATATTTCACAGCTCAAAAAGTCCTCACATGACATCCTGTTCTTTGAAAATAATGGCCCTCTAAATCAAATTGACTAGGGAAAGATGTAGCCTAGATTGAGGTAGACTGCTTCCACCTAAGACATCAGATCAAGAATGTTTCTTTGCAGGGACACCTGGGTGGCTCAGTTGGTTGAGTGTCTGACTTTGGCTCTAGTCATGATCTTATGGTTAGTGAGTTTGAGCACTGCACTGGGCTCTCTGCAGTTAGTGCAGAGCCTGCTTCGAATCCTCTGTCCCCCTCTCTCTCTGTCCCTCCCCAGCGTGTGTGTGCATACTTTCCTTCTCAAAAATGAACAAAAATTTTAAAAAATTTAAAAAAAAAAAGGATGTTTCTTTGCATTCCTTCTTTCCTCTGGCCATCCTTTTCCTGAATTCTCTGGCTATAAGTAAGATCAAATTAGTATCTTAATTAAGAACATCTTTTTTACTCTTACAGATATTGAAGAATCTACTGCTAAAGCAATATATATAGCAATAAAACCTAACAAAAATACCTAGACTCTCTGGCCAAAGTTCCTCTTGATTATCTTTTAGCACAGCAAGGAGATGTTTGTGCTATGGCCTACACCCCTCACTTTACTTGGATTGACACTTCTGGGACAGTTGGGATTCTGCCACAGTAGTTCAATGAAAAAGCCAGATGGCTTAAGAAAGTAACTCCTTCAATGCAGTTTTTCTTTGACTTACTTGATTCGAATTGCTTTGGGTTCTGGGGACCATGGTTCTGATATGAACCCCAAACACTGGGAATTATGTTGCTTTTAATAATCTAGTACTCTCCCTGGTGCACACTGTTCTCTCAAAAGCTTTAAACGCATGTTTACAGCAGCTAACCAGCAAGCAAATGATCCTCTTTAGATAAGCATGTCAGAAAAGGAATGAAGAGAGTGACCAACTTAAAAAACATAAATGCAACATCATGACCCAAGAGTTCCACTAAGAGATTCAGCAAAAAGACAACATGATTGATGAATAACACAGAGATTCAGCAAAAAAGCCCTCAGAACTCCAGAGTGGGAGCTGAGAGTAGTGGTAGTACCTTCAATTTTTATCACATCTCTCAGGCTCAGAGTCTGATCAAAAGAGTGAATTATAAACAAGACACTAGGGCCATAAGGAAGTCACTTTTGCTAAGCCCCATCTAACCAAATTGAAACTTGACTTAATTATAGTTTCAGCTCTCGCAGAAATAGAATCTTAAACTAGCTAATCAGCAATCACCTAGTTGGCACCTAATCTGCCTGAAAGACACCTGCCATCCTCTAAAGGAAAGTGACCTTACAATAAGATATCCACTTTTTTGGCCAACTGTAACTTCCCTGTTCCACTCCTTTCTGGCTATAAATGTCTTTAATTTGTACAGTGCCGAGGAACTCATTTCTATTTCCTAGATTGCATGCTGAGTAATTTGTAAATCACTGAATAAAGACATTAAGGGGTGTCTGGGTGGTTCAGTTGTTTAAGCGTCTGACTTCAGGTCAGGTCATGATCTCATGGTTTGTGAGTACAAGCCCCGCATCTGACTCTGTGCTGATAGCTCAGAGCCTGGAGCCTACTTCAGATTCGGTATCTCCCTCTCTTTCTGCCCCTCCCCCATTTGTGCTCTCTCTCTCTCTCTCTCTCACTCTCAAAAATAAACATTAAAAAAAAAGACATTAACTTTAAAATATATTCAGATGCATTTTTTATAACAATAGCTCAAAAAGCTAAGTGAGATGTAAAGCTTTAAAACCTGAAAAGTGTCTTCTCCCATACATTCACTCATTCAAGTTTTACTGAAGTACTATTTTACTAGTCATCATTATAAGTAATGGAGAGATAAACAAGATGAACATAATACTGCTCTCTTGGGAGTTTATGCTTCAGACAAAAAACAAATAAAAATGAACATTCACCAAATGATGTTGATGTGAAGAAAACAGAATAAGGTGCTATCATAAAGCACTTGGGGTGTCCCCTGAAGTGGTTGCTGACTGAAACCATCCAGTAGGCAGCCTCAACTAGAACTGCCATCCCTACAAAGTGGTTTCTGCAAAGGGGAGAGAGTGTTCAGCACCACCCACCAGCATACCTGAAATAGCTGTGGCCAGACCTCAGAGCCCAGCAAATTAGGGTCCAGCCCTGACCACCTGCATTATTGCAGTAGTTTAAGCCATATATAAAGCTAGTATGAAGGATAAAAGACCAAAGTAGTAAAATCAACTACACCTTCAATGATTAGTTAATACACAAAATAAAAATATGTAAAATATCTTTATACATGTCTATATAAAAATGTGGTGGGAGTTAGTAAAAATGTAGTGATTTTAGAATGTATTCAAACTTAAGTGACCATCAATTTAAAACAGACTGGTATATAACAAAGAGTATTATATATGAGCTTCACGGTAACCACAAATTATGATACATGAAAAACAAAGAAAAAGTCCAAATAAAACTGTAAAGAAATTCAACAAATCACAAAAAAGAGAGTAAGAAAAGGAACAAAAAAGAACTACAAAAAGTACCAGGAAACAATCAAGAAAATGGCAATAAGTACATACCTATAAATAATTTAAATATAAATGGAAAAAATGTTCAACCAAAAGGCACAGGGTGACTGAAGGGATAAAAAACCAAACACATCTATTTGCAAACTACAAGAGATTCAATTCAGACCTAAAGACCCATACAGTCTGAAAATGAAAGGATGGAAAAAGGTATTCCATGCATATGGAAACAAAAAGAAACCTAGACAGAAATATCTCTCAGACAAAATAGACTTTAAAACAAGGAATGTAACAAGAGACAAGGAAGGGAATTACATAATGATAAAGGGATCAATCCAACAAGAGGATATAACAATTCTAAATACCTATGCACCCAACATAGGTGTACCTAAATCCATAAAGCAAAATATTAACAGATACAAAGAGAAAAATAGACAGCAGCATAATAATAGTAGGGAACCTTAACACCCCACTTATGTCACTGGATCAATCATCCAGACAGAAAATCAATAAACAATGGCTATAACACATGAGATCAGAGGGACCTGACATGTGAAAGTTTTTTTAAAAAATAGCAAAACACATATTGTTTTCAGGTATACATAAACATTCTCCAGGACAGATCACATGAAAGGCCATAAAAAACAAGTCTCAGTAAAATCACAAAGACTGAAATCACATCAAGCACCTTTATTCCTAATGCTTTGAAACTAGAAATCATTTACAAGAAAAAAAATGGAAAAAAAACCAAAACTAGTAGAGGCTAAACAACATGATACTAAACAACTAATGAGCCAATAAGAAAAACAAATGAGAAATCTAAAAATACCTGGAGACAAGGGAAAATGCTAACACAAATTTCCAAAAAAAATAGGATGCAAACAAAGCCGTTCAAAAGGGAAGTTTTTTTTTTTTTAATGTTTATTTATTGTTGAGACAGAGAGAGACAGAGCACGAGCGGGGGAGGAGCAGAGAGAGAGGGAGACCCAGAATCCGAAGCAGACTCCAGGCTCTGAGCTGTCAGCACAGAGCCAGACACCGGGCCTGAACTCACAAACCATGAGATCATGACCTGAGCTGAAGTCAGTTGCTCAACTGACTGAGCCACCGAGGCACCCCAAAAAGGGAAGTTTTTAATGATAAAAGTCTACCTCAGAAAACAAACAAAATGCCTAACATTGGTAGATGGAAGGAAAATAATAAAGGTAAGAGCAATGATAACGGAAATAGGGACTAGAAAACAATAGCAAAGATCAATGAAACTAAGAGCAGATTCTTTTAAAAGATAAAATCAATAAACTTCTAGCAAGATTCATCAACACAAAGAGAGGACTCATAAATAAAATCAGTAATGATGGAAAAGTTATAACCAACACTACAGAATTACAAAAGATTATGAGACTACTATGAAAAATTACATGCCAAAAAATTGGGACAAACTGGAAGAAATGGATAAATTCCTAGAAACATACAAGTTTACAAACACTGAATAAAAAGAAATAGAAAATGTGAGCACACAATTACTGACAATAAAATTGAATCAGGAATCAAAAATTCCCAATAAATAAAACTCCTAGATATGTCATTTGTAAATATCTTTTCCCATTCTGCAGGCTGCCTTTAAATTTTGTCGACTGTTTCCTTCACTGTGCAGAAACTTTTCATCTTGATGAAGTCCCAATAGTTCATTTTTGCTTTTGTGAACTCCCTTAAGTTTCTTTTCATTTTTTATTATTTTCTCTATCTCCTGCTCAGCTTGATTGCTCTCCATTACTCTGCCCCAAAGGTAGCTCATCTGCTTTTCTTCTTCCCCTAGCATACTATTTATTCCCTCTAGTGCATTTTTAATTTCAGTTATTGAGTTCTTTATCTCTGATTGGTTCTTTTTGATGTTTTATATCTCTTTGTTAAGGGTCTCACTGAGGTCCTTCACCCTTTTCTCATATCCAGTGAGTATTGTTATGACCATTACTTTAAATTCTCTCTCAGGCATATTCCTTATCTGTTGGATTTTGGTCACTTGCTGTGATTTTGTTCTGTTCTTTCACTTGGGACATATTCCTCTGTCTCCTCATTTTGTCTAACACCCTATTTCCGTGTGTGAGAAAAGTCAGCCACATCTTTTGCTCTTGAAAGTAGTGGTCTTACGAAGAAGATTTTTTGAGTGCTCTGCAGGGAAATGTTCCTTGTGCACCAGACCTTGTCACTTCACAGGTGTTGTGTGGCTGAGCTGCATTTACTATCTGTCCAGTCATCTGCAATGACTCTCTGCGTGTTGTGGGCAGGGTTTGGCCCCTGTATTATTGGTGGGCCAGTCTGGGACTGCCTTGGACTTGAATTGAGGCAGACAAGGCATTTGCCAGAGATGAGGTAGCACCACAGCTGGTGGGTTTCTCTGTGTTGTCCTCTGAGTTGGCTTTTGTTGGTGGGCGGAGGCTACAGTCAGACTAGATGTATTCCTCTAGCTCACTGGTGGGGCTGCAACTGGACTGGTATGTGTTATCTTCCCCTCGCCCTGGGGTAGGAGTCAGTTTGGAGTGGTATTCCTTTTGGGGCTGCTTGCTCACTGCCAGGCTTGTGGCACTGCTTTGAATGGGTTCTGGCCAAGGGCGTATTGGTGTCCACAGGAGAATGAAGGGTGAAGCATGCTGTTAGCAAGGTAGGTAGTGTGTGTGATGCTGTGCTGGTTCCCACAGGTGTCCCTGTGTTTAGGTTGGAGGGTGGAAAAGGAAAGGGCACCCACTCTTTTAGAAGTCTCCCAATGATCTCTGCCCCGCCAGCACACATTCTGAGATTAGTAAAGAAATATCCCTTCTGTATACCCCTGGCATTTTTCAAACTGTTGCTTCTATGCAGTATACCTATGGGGCTGTTGTGCAGTCTCTAAGGGTGGGGACTCTGTCCTTTCGGGTCTCCCAGAGCCGAGCCTGATTTTTTAAAGTTCCAGGTGTTAATTCCTGATGATTACAAGAACTTGCAAAATTAGGTCCCTCTGGTTTTTCAAAGCCAAATTTTATAAAGATTTTTCTTTCCCAAGTGGGTCCCCCATGCTTGGGGTACCTGGCTTGGGGATATGCTCCTCTTGGCTGTCCATGCCTGAGGTGTCCCTCCCTAATGTGTCTCTGCCCTTCCTCTCCTCTTCAATGTGGCCTCTTCTCTATGTTTATCAGGGAGAGTTTGTTTTACCAATCTTCAGGTCATTTACACTGACAGGGGTGTTATCTCATTGTATCCATGGGACAAGGTGATCATATTAGAGTCTTCCCACACCACTATCTTCCTCTATCAACAATTTTAAGAAGAGTTAATACCTTTTCTTTTCAAACTGTTCCAAAAAATTAAGAGAAAGAATGCCTCAAATTCACTCTATGAATTAATCATCACCCTGAAACCAAACGTATATGAAGACATTAAAAAAAAAATTACAAGCCAATTATCTGTGATGAACATAGATGTTGCAAAAATCCAAATATTACATTCAACAATACATCGAAAAGGTCAAGTGTGATTTATTGTGATCAAGTGTGATCAAGTGTGATTTATTCCAGGGACCCAAGGATGGTTCAACATTTGCAAATCAATTAACTTGATAAAACACATTAACAAAATGAAGGAAAAATTCGTATGATCATCTCAATAGATGCAAAAAGCACTGGATAAAATTAAACATCTGTTCATGATAAAAACTCTTAACAAACTGAGTACCAAGGAACATACCTCAATATAATGCTGGCCATGTATAACAATGCCCAGCTAACATTTTACTGAACAGTAAAAAGGTAAAAACTTTTTCCTTTAAGAATAAGAACAAGAAAATGATGCCCACTCTTGCTACTTTTACTCAACATGGTACTGAAATTTTAGCCACAGCAATCAGACAAGAAAAGGCATATAAAGCATCCATATTAAAAGGAAATAGTAAAACTGTCATTATTCGCAGACGACATGATCTTAAGGTAGAAACACTAAAAACCACTACAAGGCTGTTAGAGGTAATAAATGATTTTAGTTAAGTTGTAGGATACAAAATTAATATACAGAAATTGGATGCATTTTTACACACTAATAAACTATCAGAAAAATCAGGAAAACATTCAAATTCAAAATGCCTTAAGCACTGGTGGTTCAGTTACAGAATTCTTGCTTCCCACAGTAAATTAAGACCTAAATGTAGGACCTGAAACCATAAAAGTTCTAAAGAACATGCCATAATTCCATAGACATCGATCCCAGCAATATTTTTTCTGAATTTGTCTCCTCACACAACGAAAACAAAACAAAAATAAACTATTGGGATTACATCAAAAGAAAAGTCTTGCATAGCAAAGGAAACCATCAACAAAATGAAAAGGCATCCTACTGAGAGGGGAAAGATATTTGTTAATGACATTTCAATAAGGACTTAATATGAAAAATATATACAGAACTTATACAACTCAACATCAAAAACCCACCTAAATAATCTGATTAAAAAATGGGTAGAGGACATGAATAGGTATTTTTCCAAGGAAGACATAGAGATGGCCAATAGACACATGAAAAGATGCATCACTTATCATTAGGAAAATGCAAATCAAAACCACAACATCACCTTATACCTGTCAGAATGCCTTAAAAAAAAAAGGCCAAGATATAAGTGTTGGTAAAGATGTGAAGAAAACCCTTGTATGCTCTTAGTGGAAATGTAAATTGGCACAGTCACTGTGTAAAGGAGTATTAAAGTTCATCAAAAAAAATTAAATATAGAAATATCATATGATCCAGTAACTCCACTACTGAGTATTTACCCAAAGAAAATGAAAACACTAATTCAAAAAGATATATGCACCCCTGTTTATTACAGCATTATTTACAGTAGCCAAGACACAGAAGCAACCCAATTGTCCCTCAACAGAATGGGTAAGGAAGATTTGGTATATACGCACAATGGAATATTACTCTGTCATAAATAAAATGAAATCCTGCCCTTTGTGACAATATGGACAGTCCTAGAGGGTATTATGCTATGTAAAATAAGTTGGGAGAAAGACAAATACCATAAGTAAAATAAAAAACAAAAACAAAAACATACTCATAAATACAGAGCACAAACTAGTAGTTGCCAGAGAGAAGGAGGTTGTGGGACCAGGAGGAATAGGGGAAGCAATTAAGAGATACATATTTCCATTCATAAAATAAATAAATTATGAGGACATAAAGTACAGTATAGGGAATATTGTCAATAATATTGTAATAACTTTGTATGGTGACAGATGGTCACTAGACTTATGGCGACCATTTCAAAATGTATATAAATGATGAATCACTATGTTGTATACCTGAAACTAATATTGTATGTAAAAGTATAATTCAATTAAAAAAATTCTGGTGGTAGAAAAAAATTAATAGTCATCACATGTACCTAGTGATACACTGGACAGCACAGACCAGACATACAAAAATAATTAGACTTCCAGAATGAGCAGTGTGTAATATTCAAAATGTTCAGGTTTCTAAAAAAAATTTTTTTTAACATTTATTTTTTAGAGAGAGAGGGAAAACGACAGAGACAGAGACAGAGTGAGAACAGGGGAGGGGCAGAGAGATGGAGACACAGAATCCGAAGCAGGCTCCGGGCTCTCAGCTGGCAGCACAGAACCTGATGTGGGGCTCGAAATCACGGACCGCAAGATCATGACCTGAGCTGAAGTCAGACGCTTAGCCGACTGAGCGACCCAGGCACCTCCGGTTTTCTAAATAAAGCATAGAAACCACCCAGAAAGTAGGACCCATCCTCAGGAAAAATTAATACAAAGTATCCCCAAGAGAGCAGAGACCTCTGACTTACTAGACAAAGACTTTTTAAAATTAACGGTCTTAAATTAAATATGTTGAAAGAGCGGAAAGAAACTATAGACAAAAAGCTAAAGGAAACCATAAGAATGCTGTCTTAACATATCAAAAATAGTAATAATAAGAATGTAACTATGAATGGAAGCAGATGGTAACTGTGGAGATAAAGACTGTAACTAAAATGAAAAATGAAAAATAAAACAGCTGATTTCAGCAGACAGAAAAAAGAATCACTAAACTTGAAGAGAAGTCAGTTGGGATTATATGGTCTAAAGAGCAAAGAGAATAAAGAATGGAGTAACAATGGGAGAAACACAAACAAAACTTAAAAGACATGTGAAACATCACCAAGTGTACCAAGACTCATAGGTAAGAGGTAGAAAGGATGTTTGAAGAATAATAGCCAAAAATCTCCCAAGACACACAGGTACATGTCCAAGTAGCTCAACAAACTCTAAGAAGAATAAACACAAAATCCACACAGAAACACATTATAAAGAAATTAGTGAAAGACAAAAACAGGAGTGCCTGGGTGGCACTCTTGATGATTACAGCTTTGCAGTAGAGGCTAAAGTCTGGGATTGTGATGCCTCCTGCTTTGGTCTTCTTCTTCAAAATTACTTTGGATATTTGGGGCCTTTTGTGGTTCCATATCAATTTTAGGATTGCTTGTTCTAGCTTCGAGAAGAATGCTGGTGCAATTTTGATTGGGACTGCAATGAATGTGTAGATAGCTTTGGGTAGTATTGACATTTTGACAATATTTATTCTTCCAACCCATGAGCACGGAAGTATTTCCATTTCTTTATATCTTCTTCAATTACCTTCATAAGCTTTCTACAGTTTCAGCATACAGATCTTTTATATCTTTGGGTAGATTTATTCCTAGGTATTTTATGCTGCTTGGTGCAATTGTGAATGGGATCAGTTTCTTTATTTGTCTTTCTGTTGCTTCATTATTAGTGTATAAGACTGCAACTGATTTCTGTACATTAATTTTGTATCCTGCAACTTTGCTGAATTCATGTATCAGTTCTAGCAGACTTTTGGTGGAGTCTGTCGGATTTTCCATGTATAATATCATGTCATCTGCAAAAAGCGAAAGCTTGACTTCATCTTTGCCAATTTTGATGCCTTTGATTTCCTTTTGTTGTCTGATTGCTGACGCTAGAACTTCCAGCACTATGTTAAACAATGGCGATGAGAGTGGGCATCCCTGTCGTGTTCCTGATCTCAGCGAAAAAGCTCTCAGTTTTTCCCCATTGAGGATGATGTTAGCTGTGGGCTTTTCATAAATGGCTTTTATGATGTTTAAGTATGTTCCTTCTATCCCGACTTTCTCGAGGGTCTTTTTTAAGAAAGGATGCTGAATTTTGTCAAAGGCCTTTTCTGCATCAATTGACAGGATCATATGGTTCTTATCTTTTCTTTTATTAATGTGATGTATCACGTTGATTGATTTGCAAATGTTGAACCAGCCCTGCATCCCAGGAATGAATCCCACTTGATCATGGTGAATAATTCTTTTTATATGCCGTTGAATTCGATTTGCTAGTATCTTATTGAGAATTTTTGCATCCATATTCATCAGGGATATTGGCCTGTAGTTCTCTTTTTTTTACTGGGTCTCTGTCTGGTTTAGGAATCAAAGTAATACTGGCTTCATAGAATGAGTCTGGAAGTTTTCCTTCCCTTTCTATTTTTTGGAATAGCTTGAGAAGAATAGGTATTATCTCTGCTTTAAACGTCTGGTAGAATTCCCCTGGGAAGCCATCTGGTCCTGGACTCTTATTTGTTGGGAGATTTTTGATGACTGATTCAATTTCTTCGCTGCTTATGGGTCTGTTCAAGCTTTCTATTTCCTCCTGATTGAGTTTTGGAAGCATGTGGTTGTTTAGGAATTTGTCCATTTCTTCCAGGTTGTCCAGTTTGTTGACATATAATTTTTGATAGTATTCCCTGATAATTGCTTGTATCTCTGAGGGATTGGTTGTAATAATTCCATTTTCATTCATGATTTTATCTATTTGGGTCATCTCCCTTTTCTTCTTGAGAAGCCTGGCTAGAGGTTTGTCAATTTTGTTTATTTTTTCAAAAAACCAACTCTTGGTTTCGTTGATCTGCTCTAGTTTTTTTAGATTCTATATTGTTTATTTCTGCTATGATCTTTATTATTTCTCTTCTTCTGCTGGGTTTGGGGTGTCTTTGCTGTTCTGCTTCTATTTCCTTCAGGTGTGCTGTTAGCTTTTGTATTTGGGATTTTTCTTGTTTCTTGAGATAGGCCTGGATGGCAATGTATTTTCCTCTCAGGACTGCCTTTGCTGCGTCCCAAAGCATTTGGATTGTTGTATTTTCATTTTCGTTTGTTTCCATATATTTTTTAAGTTCTTCTCTAATTGACTGGTTGACCCACTCATTCTTTAGTAGGGTGTTCTTTAACCTCCATGCTTTTGGAGGTTTTCCAGACTTTTTCCTGTGGTTGATTTCAAGCTTCATAGCATTGTGGTCTGAAAGTATGCATGGTATGATTTCAATTCTTGTATACTTATGAAGGGCTGTTTTGTGACCCAGTATGTGATCTGTCTTGGAGAATGTTCCATGTGCACTCGAGAAGAAAGTATATTCTGTTGCTTTGGGATGCAGAGTTCTAAATATATCTGTCAAGTCCATCTGATCCAATGTCTCATTCAGGGCCCTTGTTTCTTTATTGACCGTGTGTCTGGATGATCTATCCATTGTTGTAAGTGGGGTACTAAAGTCCTCTGCAATTACCACATTCTTGTATAAGGTTGCTTATGTTTGTGAGTAATTGTTTTATATATATGGGGGCTCCTGTATTGGTGCATAGACATTTGTAATTGTTAGTTCTTCTTGATGGATAGACCCTGTAATTATGATATAGTGCCCTTCTTCATCTCTTGTTACAGCCTTTAATTTAAAGTCTAGTTTGTCTGATATAAGTATGGCTACTCCAGCTTTCTTTTGGCTTCCAGTAGCATGATAAATAGTTCTCCATCCCCTCACTCTCAATCTGAAGGTGTCCTCAGGTCTAAAATGAGTCTCTTGTAGACAGCAAATAGATGGGTCTTGTTTTTGTATCCATTCTGATACCCTATGTCTTTTGGTTGGCGCATTTAGCCCGTTTACATTCAGTGTTATTATAGAAAGATATGGGTTTAGAGTCATTGTGATGTCCGTAGGTTTCATGCTTGTAGCGAGGTCTCTGGTACTTTGTCTCACAGGATCCCCCTTAGGATCTCTCGTAGGGCTGGTTTAGTGGTGACGAATTCCTTCAGTTTTTGTTTGTTTGGGAAGACCTTTATCTCTCCTTCTATTCTAAATGACAGACTTGCTGGATAAAGGAATCTTGGCTGCATATTTTTTCTGTTCAGCACATTGAAGATCTCCTGCCATTCCTTTCTGGCCTGCCAAGTTTCAGCAGAGACTGTCACGAGTCTTATTGGTGTCCCTTTATATGTTAGAACACGTTTATCCTTAGCTGCTTTCAGAATTTTCTCTTTATCCTTGTATTTTGCCAGTTTTACTATGATATGTTGTGCAGATCGATTCAAGTTACGTCTGAATGAGTTCTCTGTGCCTCTTGGATTTCAGTGCCTTTTTCCTTCCCCAAATCAGGGAAGTTCCCAGCTATTATTTCTTCAAGTACAACTGCAGCACCCTTCCCTCTCTCCTCTTCCTCTGGAATACCAATTATGTGTAGATTATTTCTCTTTAGTGCATCACTTAGTTCTCTAATTTTTCCCTCATACTCCTGGATATTTTTTACCTCTCTTTTTCTCAGCTTCTTCTTTTCCCATAATTTTATCTTCTAGTTCACCTATTCTCTCCTCTGCCTCTTCAATCTGAGCTGTGGTCGTCTCCATTTTATTTTGCAGCTCATTGATAGTATTTTTTAGCTCCTCCTGGCCGTTTCTTAGTCCCTTGATCTCTGTAGCAAGAGATTCTCTGCTGTCCTTTATACTGTTTTCAAGACCAGCGATTAATTTTATGACTTTTATTCTAAATTCACTTTCTGTTATATTGTTTAAATCGTTTTTTGATCAGTTCGTTAGCTGTCGTTATTTCCTGGAGGTTTTTTTTGAGGGGAATTCTTCCATTTAATCATTTTGGATAGTCCCTGGAGTGGTGCGGAACTGCAGGGCACTTCCCCTTTGTTTTCTTGAATAACTTGTGTTGGTGGGAGGGGCCTCAGTCAGACCTGATGTCTGCCCCCAGCCCACTGCTGGGGCCACAGTCAGACTGGTGTGTGCCTTCTCTTCCCCTCTCCTAGGGGCAGGATTCACTGTGGGGTGGCGGGGCCGTCTGGGCTACTTGCACACTGCCAGGCTTGTGGTGCTGAGGAAATGGCGTATTAGCTGGGGTGGATTGGCAAGGTGCACAGGGGCGGGAGGGGCAGACTCAGCTCGCTTTGCCTTCAGTGGTCCTTTTCGGGAGGGGCCCTGTGGCACTGGGAGGGAGGCAGACCTGTCGGAAGGATGGATCCACAGAAGCACAGCATTGGGTGTTTGCGTGGTGCAAGCAAGTTCCCTGGCAGGAACTGGTCCCCTTTGGGATTTTGGCTGGGGGATGGGTGAGGGAGATGGCGCTGGCGAGCGCCTTTGTTCCCCGCCAAGCTGAGCTCTGTCGTCCGGGGCTCAACAACTCTCCCTCCCATTGTCCTCCAGCCCTCCCGTTCTCCGAGCAGAGCTGTTAGCTTATAACCTTCCAGATGTCAAGTCCCGCTTGCTGTCGGAACACACTCCGTCCGGCCCCTCCGCTTTTGCAAGCGAGACTCCGGGGCTCTGCTTGGCCGGCGGGCCGCCCCTCCGCCCCGGCTCCCTCCCGCCAGTCCGTCTAGTGCACACTTCCTCTCTGCCCTTCCTACCCTCTTCCGTGGGCCTCTCATCTACACTTGGCTCCGGAGAATCCATTCTGCTAGTCTTCTGGCGGGTTTCTGGGTTATTCAGGCAGGTGTGCGTGGATTCTAAGTGATCAGCAGGACGGTGAGCCCAGCATCCTCCTACACTGCCATCTTCAAGCTGTAAGCCCCCCTCAGTGATTATTTTAAATGTAAATTAAACTCTCCAATCTCAGAAATTGGAAAAAATAAATAAAACTAGATGCTCTCTTGGAGAGACTCAGTTTACATCTAAGTGTGCGTGGATTCTAAGTGATCAGCAGGACGGTGAGCCCAGCATCCTCCTACACTGCCATCTTCAAGCTGTAAGCCCCCCTCAGTGATTATTTTAAATGTAAATTAAACTCTCCAATCTCAGAAATTGGAAAAAATAAATAAAACTAGATGCTCTCTTGGAGAGACTCAGTTTACATCTGAAGACAAAGATAGATTGAAAGTGAAAGGATAGGAAAAGATAATCCATGTAAATAGTAACCAAAAAAGACCTGGAATGGTTTTACCAACTTCAGGCCAAATAGATTGTAGGTCAAAAATTTTTACAAGAGGCCAAAAAGAGCATATTATATACTGATAAAAGGGTCAAGCCATTAAAAAGATGTAATAATTACAAACATATACACATCAAAAAAGAGACACAAAACATACATAAAGCAAAAACTAAAAGACTTGAAGGTAGAAATAGTTCTAAAATAATAGTTGTAAACGTTATTATCCCACCCTCAGTGATGGGTAGAATAACTACACAGAAGATCTGCAAGGAAATGAAATTTAACCCTATAACCAAGTAGACATAATAAGCACATACAGAACACTCTATCCAAAACAGAATACATTTCTTCTCAGATGCATATGGAAGGAACACTCTCCAGAAAAGACCATATGTTATGTGACAAAACAAGTACTAATAATAAATTTTACTGGAATTATATAAAATACCTTCTCTACCACAATGAGATGAAATGAGAAACTTATAACCAAAGGAAAACTGGAACAGGAAATCAAAGGAAAGGAAATTAAACAACACATTTGTAAACAATCAATGGACCAAGGCAGAAAAAAAATCACAAGGAAAACTGTAAAATACTTTGAGACAAATGAAAACAAAAATACACCTCCACCAAGCCATGTAGAATATCAGAAAAGCAGTTCTCAAAGAAAAATTTCTAGGTGTGAACACTTAAAAAAGAAGAAAGATCTCAATCAATAACCTAATTTTATGCTTTTAGTAACTGGAAAAAGAAGGGCAAACTAAATCCAAAACCAAGAGAAGGAAGGAAATAAAGATCAGATTGAGGGTGCCTAGGTGGCTCAGTTGGTTAACTGTCCAACTTTGGCTCAGGTCATGACAGCTCAGAGTCTGGAGCCTGCTTTGGATTCTGTGTCTCCCTCACTCTCTGCCCCTTCCCCGCTCACACTCTGTCTCTTTCTCAAAAATAAACATTGAAAAAAAATCTTTAAAAAAAATGAGTGAAGATAAACAATAGAGAACAGAAACGCAAAAGAGAAAATTTTTTTAAAAAGTTGGTTCTTTGGAAGGATCAATAAAATCGGTAACGCTTTAGCTAGATTAAGTAAAAAAAAATCAGGGATGTCTGGGTGGCTCCTTAGTCGGTTAAATGTCCAACTCTTGATTTTGGCTCAGTTCATGATCTCATGGTTTATGTGATCAAGCCTCTGTTAGGCTCCGTGCTGGGTGTGGAGCCTGCTTAAGATTCTCTTCCTCTCTCTCTCTCTCTCTCTCTCTCTCTCTCTCAAAAAAAAAAAAAAAAAAAAAAAAAAAGAAAAGCAAAGACTAAAATTACTAAAATCAGAAATGAAAGTAGGGACATTACTACTGACCTCCCTAAAATGAAAAGGATTATAAATGAATTCTAGGTACAACTGTACATCAACCAATTAAGTAACCTAGATGAAAAGGATAAATTCCTAGAAACACATAAATGTCCAAAACTGAGTCAAGAACATGTAGAAAATCTGAAGAAACCTATGACAAAGAGATTGAATCAGTATTTAAAAAAACCTTTCAACAAAGAAAAGCCCAGTACCAGAAGGCTTCACTGGTCAATTCCACTAAACATTTAGAAAAGAATTTACACCAATCCTTTTCAAACTCTTCCAAAAATAGAAGAGGAGTCAACATTTTCTAACTCATTCTCTGAGATCAGCTTTACCCTGATAGCGAGGCCAAAGACATCATAAGAAAATTGCAAACAATATCCCTAATGAATACAGATGCAAAAATTTCAACAGAATACCAGCAAACTAAATCCAGCAGCACATTGAAAGTATTATAAACCATGTCCAAATCGGATTTATCCCAGTAATGCCAAGGTGGTTCAACATATGAATACCCATCAATGTAATAAATCACATTAAAAAAATGAAGGACCAAAACCCCATGATCATTTCAATTGATGCTGAAAAAGCCTCTAATAACATCCAACACCCTTTTCATGATTAAATAGACATATATACACGTATCAACTAGGAATAGAAGAAAACTTCCTTAACATCAAAGGACACTTATGAAAAACCTATAGGTAACCTCATAATCATGGTGAAATTTTGAAAGCCTTCCCCAGATCAAGAAAAGACAAGGATGCCCACTTTCACTGCTGCTATTCAACATGGTACTGGAAGTTCTAGTCAGAGTAATTAGGCAAGAAATAAATGGCATCCAAATGGAAACAAAAAGGTAAAACTATAACCTCTTCACAGATGCCATGATTCTATATGCAGAAAAATCCTTAAAGAATCAAATTAAAATTGAAAAAAAACCTACTAGAACTAATAAGTGAATTCAGCAGAGCTGCAGGACACAACATAAAGAAATCAGTTGTATTTTTAGTACAAGCAATGAACAATCAGAAAATGGAAATTCCACTAACAATAGCATTCACAAGAATGAAATATCTAGCAATAAACTTAGCCAAGGAAGTGAAAGACATGTGTACTGAAAACTACAAAACACTGCTGAAAGTCATTAAAGACCTAAATAAATGGAAAGAAATCCCTCATTCATGGATTGAAAAATAATATTGTTAACATATCAATACTATCCAAAGCTATCTATAGACTGAAAGCAATCTCTATGAAAGTTCCAAAGGCACAAATGGAGAAGACAATCTTCAAATTCATATGGAATTGCAAGGGACTCTAAATAGCCAAAATAATATTGAGTAAGAACAAAAACACCAGAGGATTCAAAGTTTCTGATTTCAAAACTTACTACAAAGCTACATTAATCAAAAACGTGTCATACTGGCAAAGAGACAGACATATAGACCAATGCTACAAAATTGAGAGCCCAGAAATAAATCCATATAAACCCAATCCATGTCCAATTGAGTTCTGACAAGGGTGTAAGACCATTATAATGGGGGAATAGTCTTTTCCATAAATAGTGCAGGGACAACTGGCTATCCACATGAAAAATAAAGTTGGACCCTTAGGCTATTATCATATGCAAAAATTAAATCAAATGGATTAATGGCCTCGATGTAAGAGCTAAAACTATAAGATTTGTAACCAGAAAATATAGGTGTCAATGTAACACTGAATTTGGCAATGGACTTTCAGACATGACATCAAATCTACAAGTAACGGGGGTGTCTTGGTGGCTTGTCAGCTAAGCATCTGACTCTTGATTTTGGCTCAGGTCATCATCTCACAGTTTATGGGATTGAGCCCCTCATCAGGCTCTGTGCTGTCAGCTTGGGATTCTCCCCCACATTCTCTCTCAAAATAAACAAATAAACATAAAAAAAACAAAAAAACAAAACCAAAAACACCAAACTACATGCAACAACAACAGACGCAACAAAACCATACCGGATTTTCATTAAAATCATAAAGTCTTGTCCATCAAAAGACATTATTAAAAAAGTGTTGATCAAACAACCTAAAAGATGGGAGTAAATATTTGAACACTGTTATAGAGTGAATGTTTGTGCCCCCCTCCCAAATGCATATGTTTAAATCTTAACCTCCAATGTGATGGTATTAGGAGATGGGGCCTTTGGTAGGTGATTACTGCCCTTATAAAAGATACCCCAGAGAGCTCCTTCCCACTTCTGCTGTGTGAGGACACCATGAGAAGACAACCATCTATGAACCAGGAAAGCAGGGCCTCACCAGACACTGATTCTGTTGGCACCTTGATCTTGGAATTCCCAGGCTCCAGAACAGTGAGAAATCAATTTCTGAGGTTTATAAGCCATCTAGCCTACAGTGATTTGTGTTAACAGCAGCCCAAATGGACTAAGGCAGGAATCATATATCTGGGTCTAGAATCCAAGATATATAAAGAACTCTTAAACTCAATAATAAAAAGATAACTGAATTTTAAAATAGGCAAAAGACTTGAATAGACATTTCTCTAAAAAACATATACAAATGGCCAACAAGCACATGAAAAATACTCTATTAGTCATCGGGAAAATGTTAAATAAAAACACAATGTTTTTTTATGTGGTTAAAAAAAAGCCACTTCTCACCTATTAGGACTGGGTTATGGACTGAACTGTGTGTCTCCTCCACAAAAGATATGCTGAAATCCCAATCCCTACCACCTCAGAATGTGACCGACAGAGAAAGGGTCTTTACAGATGTAATCAGATTAAAATGAAGTCATGAGGGTGAGTCCTAATCCATTATGACTGGTATCCCTATAAAAAGAGGAAACAAAGAACTCACAGAGGGAAGATGATGTGAAAACATATAGTAAGAACATCATGTGAAAATGCAGGCAGTGACTGGAGAGATGTGTCTTTAAGCCAGAGACTGCCAACAAACCACGAGAGACGAGCAGAGAGGCCTGGAATAGATACTCACTCCCTCAAGGCTCTCAGAAGGAACCAAACCTGCCAACGCCTGGATGTTGGCCTTCTGGCCTCTAGGACTGTGAGACAATGATTTTTTTTTTTTTAATCCACCCAATTTACCACCCAATTTATGGTACTTTGTTAAGCAGTCCTAGAAAACTAACATAGCTATAATTATTTTTTAAAAGGGAAAGTAACTGTTGGCAAGGAAGTAGAGAAATCAGAACCTTCCTAACATTGCTGGTGGGAATGTAAAACGATCCAGTCTCCGTGGAAAACCTCTTAACAATATCTCTTCAATTACACAGAATTACCTTATGACCCAGCAGTTCTACTTTTAGGTTTATCTCCCAAAGAACTCAAAGTAGGTACTCAAATACCTATGAATGTATATAAACATTCATAGCAGCTTTATTACACTATACAACCAAAAGGCAGAAACAACTTAATGTCTATCAATGGATGAATGGATAAATATGGTATAGACATGCACTGGAATATTATTTAGCCATAAAAGGAGGAAAGTATTGATACATGCCACAACATGAACCTCAAAAATACACTATATGAAAGAAGCCAGATACAAAAGTCACATATTATGTGATTCCATTTACATGAAAAATCCAGAATAGGCAAATCCATAGAGACCACTGGTTGCCAGGTGCTGGGGAGTGATTAATGAATAGAGTGTACTTTGGGGACGATAAAATGTTTGGAATGTGACAGAGGTGGTAGTTGCACAACATTGTGAATATACTAAGTGCACTGAATTGTATACTTTAAAATTATTAACATGTTTATATTATGTGGATTTCACCTCAATAAAAAAAGTAACCAGGACTTTGGAAACGCTGTTACCTTCTACAATTTATACTTCAAGAGTTATTCTTTATTCTCATCTTTGTTTCTTATTATTTGCCAGTGTTTAAATAATGCGTTAACCACATACACAAATTTAGGTACATAAAAATTCACTTCACATTAATGACCTTCCCTGAAAGAAACCAAAGAGAATCTCAACTGAATTTAAAGTAAAAAAAAAAAAAAAAAAAAAGAATAAATAAATAAATAAGAAAAGAAAAATACTATACAGAAACAGAACAATGCAGTGGAGGCAGGCTGAGCTTCAGGGCCAGGCGAGGTATAAATCCTGCTCTTCTTGTATATTAGCTCTACGGTTTTGAGCAGCCTTTTATCTTTTCCAAACCTCAGCTTTCTTTTCTAGGAAAGGCTACTACTCTGGCAAAATCAAACAAGATACAGTTTACTTGTGTAAAGCCCCTATCATAGTGTTAGACACAAAGAAGGCCAAAATATAAAAATAAAGTACTGTAGCTACAAATTGTACTGTGGCCAGTGACAAATCAGGCACAGAAGTCATTACTATATAATAAGAAAAAAACCACTAAGTAGTAAAAGAACTCCTAGATTATAACAAAAGATGTTAACTCAATTGTGGCATGTATTACAATGAACTATCACCTTTAGGTTAGCCTGTAGGCAGCAATTATTGTTTATTGATTCAGCTCTGTGAGAATTAAAGATATGCCATATGTGTTTTAGTATAGTAAAAAGACACTTTCCCCATTAAAATAGGATATAGCACACTATTATGGACACCAGTAAAAAAATATGAACATTTCAGGTGTACCTTATCACAATAGAAAAAGAATATTTTCAGGAAAATAAAAGCATTTAAGATCAAAGACTTTATTCTCAATAGTTTGAATGCATATTCTTAAAATTTCTTTATTTCGAAATATTAGTGTTTCATCATGAAACTGTAGTTTCTTTTTAAGCAAAATGAAAACTAAAATTCCGGGGCACCTGGGTGGCGCAGTCGGTTGAGCGTCCGACTTCAGCCAGGTCACGATCTCACGGTCCGTGAGTTCAAGCCCCGCGTCGGGCTCTGGGCTGATGGCTCAGAGCCTGGAGCCTGTTTCCGATTCTGTGTCTCCCTCTCTCTCTGCCCCTCGCCCGTTCATGCTCTGTCTCTCTCTGTCCCAAAAATAAATAAACGTTGAAAAAAAAAAAAAAAAGAAAACTAAAATTCCGAAAACTCAGTAAGTTATCTAAATTAGGCAATAACTATGGATAGATATGGTTAACTGAACAAACTAACGAAGAATTGAAAGGATTATTACCTTGCTGGAAATTTTTAAAAGAAACATTATGAAAGGAAATTGACAATAAAATGCATACCGATACTTTAAGGAGAAAAAGGGAAAGTGCCAATAGAAAAATGGCCGGCACAGCTTGTAGACTTATATATTACTTATTCACTTGATCACCTGCTATGTACTACTGAGAGATAATTTTCCAGGGGTCTCAAATTTCTGGACATTTTGCAAGCAGAGAAAACAATGGGTTTTGCTCCAGATCACTTTTCAAGGATGTGCATATAATGAACAGCTTTAGAAGATACAGTGCCTTCCACTGAATGAAAGAGGAGACATGCTACTACTGTCCACTATAAAAGATTCAGATTCCCTACACTCAGGATTTTTCTCTTCCAACATAACCCATGGTAAATGCCAGTGGTACCTGGCCTTTCTCATGTCGCTCTCTGGGAATGGTGCAAGAAAATGCTGATATACTACAACTACTGCTACAATTTTCATGCCTTCTGCCATCACCCATGAACTAAGTAACTAAGTGGGGCAAAATCTTAGACCTTTCACAATTCTTTTTTTCCCCCAACGTTTATTTATTTTTGAGAGACAGAGAGACACAGAGCATGAGCCTCTGAGCTGTCAGCACAGAGCCCAACACGGGGCTTGAACCCACAAACCGTGAGATCATGACGTGAGCTGAAGTTAGACGGTTAACCAACTGAGCCACCCAGGCACCCCTAGACGTTTCACAGTTTTTAACCATGGACGAGATACTGTGGGAGGTCTGTAAGGACAGAGGGATAAATGTTAAAATCTCACACCCAAAGATGTCACAGTCATCTATTACCACTTCTTTTGTCATCTATCCATGAGGCACATTATCACTTAACTTAAACTTCATATTTAACATGAAACTTTTTTTTTTAACCTTGAATCAAGTAACACATGTGGAACTGAAGAAAAAAATTTAAGTACATAGTATGGCTAATAATCAATGTCAACAGCTTCCACATCACATTTCTTTCCTGCCTGGTCTGCCCCCAAGAGGCAATTTCTAACCATTTCCATTTGGAGCTATAGTAACATCTTTGGAGAAGATGTTACCTACATAATTCTAAATTACATGCTGACACTTTGAGTTCTTTATTTAAAAGATGAATATTTGGCTTACTTATGCTATTTCCGTCTTTTTCAATCAAAAAAATTTAATGTATAATTTTCATGCAATTAAATATACCCCTTTCAGTGCATAGTTTTGTAAAACTGGACAAACTCAGTCATGCTATCCCACTACTATCAAGACAAAACATTTCCATCACCCAAAAGTATTTCCTTATCTGTTTCTAACTAATACCTGGGCCCTGCTCCCAGCAATCTCTGTTTTCTGTACCTATAGATTTATTTTTCAGAATATAACATAAAAGGAATCACATAGTATGGCTTCTTTCACTTAGCATGATATGTGCTATTGGGTCTACCAGTAGTTTGTTCTCTTTTTACTGCTGAGTAATATTCCATTGTATGACTATACCACAATCTGTTTATTCAGCCACACACTGAAGAACAACTGGGTTGTTACTAGTTTTGGCAAGTAGAATAAGCAACTACAAACATTTATATACAAGTTTTTGTGTGGACTTACACTTTTATCTCAAAGGTATAAACAGCAGTGGTAATAACTAGGTCATACAGTATAAGAAACTATCAAGCTGCTTTTCACAATGGCTCTACCACTGGATTTCCTCCAGCAGTGTATCAAACTTTCAGTCACTCTATATCCTCACTAGCATTTGGAATTATCAATTTTTTAAATTTACTTGACATATAGTGTTCACTGTAATTTTAAACTGCATTTCCCTAAAACCCGATAGTGAGGTTTTTTTCATGTGCTCATCTTCCACGGATTTGATACAATATCTGTTCAAACTTTTTATTCATTAAAAATGATTTTCTGAGGGCACCTGTGTGGCTCAGTCGGTTAGGCATCCAACTTCAGCTCAGGTCATGATCTCATGGTTCATGGGTTCAAGCCCTGTGTTGGGCTCTGTGCTGACAGCTCAGAGCCTGGAGCCTGCTTCAGATTCTGTTCTCCCTCTCTCTCTGCCCCTCCCCCGCTCATGCTCTGTTTCTGCCTCTCAAAAATGAATAAATGTTTAAAAAATAAAAATAAAAATTGAGTTTCTGATCACTGAGTTTTGAGAGTTCTTTATATCTTTTTTCAAATTTTAATTTAGAGACAGAGAGCACGAGCAGGGGAGATGGGCAAGGGAAAGAGAGGGAGCTCAGTGTGGAGCCCAATGTGGGACCCAATCTCATGACCCTCAGATCATGACCCAAGTCGAAATCAAGAGTTGGATCCTCAACTGACTGAACCACCCAGGTGCCCCAAGAGTTCTTTATATCTTTATACGTTCTGGATACAAATTATTTTTTGAAATGTGTGACTTACAAATATTTTCTTCCAGTCTATGGCTTATTTTATTCTCAGTGTCTTTACAGAATAAAAGTTTTAACTTTGACAAAGTATGATTTATCAATATTTTTCTTTCATTGAACATACCAAACCCAAGGTTGAGAGTTTACATTTTACATTTAGGACTATAATCCACTTCAATTTAATTTTTATGTAAGATTTGAGGTATGTGTCTAGGTTCTTTCTATTTTTTTGCATATGGACATTCAATTGTTCTACAACAACTTACTGAAAAGACTATCCTTTTCCTATTGAATTGGTTGCCCATTGGCTCAGTGTGTTAAGCTGCTGACTCTTGATTTCGGCTCAGGTCATGATCTCACAGTTCATGGGTTTGAGTTCCACATCAGGCTCTGCACTGACACTATGGAGCCTGCTTAAGATTCTCTCTCTCCCTCTTTCTGTCCCTCCCCCACTCACTCTCTTTCTCAAAATAAATAAAACTGAATTAAAAAAAAATCTGGTTGCCATTTACAGGGCACCTGGGTGGCTCAGCCTGTTAAGCTTCCGACCTTGGCTCAGGTCATTATCTCAGTGTTCATGAGTTTGAGTGCTGTATCAGGCTCCATGCTCAAAGCGCAGAGCCTGCTTGGAATTCTCTCTCTCCCAGTTGCATGCACGGTCTCTGTCTCTGTCTCTCTCTCAAATAATAAACAAACTTTAAAAAAGTCAGTTGCCCATTTTTAAATATGTGGGTCTATTTCTGGATTTTAATTTTTCCCAGTTTATCTCTATGTTTATCATTTCTCTAATATCACATTGTTTTGATTATAGCAGTTTTCAAATAAATCTTGAAATCATGTAGTAGGGGGACAGTTGAGAGATAAATGCAGGCTGCCCATTCTCTTTGGCTTTATTCTGTTGTTCAACTGTTGTTTTCTGAAGCTTGAGTATCAAGCTCATTCAAAAAGGGAGAAATGTGATCCTATGAATGTACTTTTTTTAAAAAGTAGGTGATGCCCCAGCAATAAATAGCACTAATAGGAATTTACCCAAAGGAGACAGGAGTGCTGATTCATAGGGGCACACATACCCCAATGTTTACAGCAGCACTATCAACAACAGCCAAATTTATGCAAATAGTCCAAATGTCCATGAACTGATGAATGAATAAAGAAGATATGGTTTATATATACAATGGAATACTACTTGGCAATGAGAAAGAATGAAATCTTGCCATTTGCAACAATGTGGATGGAACTGGAGAGTATTATGCTAAGTGAAATAAGTCAGGCAAAGAAAGACAGATATCATATGTTTTCACTCATATGTGGAATTTGAGAAACCTAAGGACCATGGGGGAAGGAAAGGGGAAAAAATAGTTTCAGACAGAGAGGGAGGCAAACCATAAGAGACTCTTAAAACCAGAGAACAAACTGAGGGCTGATGAGGGGGGTAGGGGAGAAGGGGAAATGCATGATGGGCATTGAGGAAGGCACTTGTTGGGATGAGCAGTGGGTGTCATATGTAAATGATGAATCATGGGAATCTACTCCTGAAGCTAAGAGCACACTGTATACATTGTATGTTAGCTAACTTGGCAATAAATTGTATTAAAAAAAAAAAAAGGAGGTGATGCCATGTAATTCACAATGATCTCTTTTCTGATCATCAAGATTCTGATTATTAGCATCTAAGTATTTTTTATAGTGGAAGGTATCTTTCTCAAGTAGTTCTCTGAAATAAAAGTAGCTACATTGAGTTTTACTTTACATGCATTTTAATGTTTATCTTTACTTTTTTTCCACTATTTTAAAGTGCACTTGGAGTTTTTAAGATCTAATTTGCACTCATGCCAACCTGCAACTGAGCATTCATCAAAATGTTTTACATGGATTTTTCATTCATCAACTTTTTGCCCTTTAGAACACAGTCTCCCAGCTGCTTCATTCTACTGAGATCCACTCAAAAAAGACATCAATTGAAAGCAAAATATTATTTACAGCTTGCCCACATGCACTATACATCTGTGTTCATCTCAGATAAAAGGTTACCATGCAAGTCCAAAGGCTGATGTGGAAATTACTAGTCAGCTTCAACTCAGTAAAGGATCTGCTTAGAGACTGAGGGTAAATGGAGGAATGCAATGGAGTCAAAAGCAAAACATGTACATAGTGTAGGAGTGCAGACCATAGTGACTCCATCTTTGGCCCACCACCTTGTCCATGTCCACATGATGACCTCACTAAGTGCTACATGTTCCAGGCCCCTTGGAGGTTAAAGTATTCCCTGACCAGAACACAGGAAGGATTGTTCTGGTCTTTCCTAAATCTGATTAGGTAACAATTAGAAATAACATAGTTTCTCCCCCTTCCTGACTCACAGATGGCCACACGAGTTCTGTTAAATGTTAGCTATCAATTAGGCAAGTGTTCGTAGATCCTCTGACTGCACGACAGAGCCCTCCAGTGTCCCCTTACTCTATAAAATCATGGACTGAAGTCTGGACTCTAAGGAAAATAGCTGTTCAGCTATCCAGGTCACTGCCTGTTCAATCCTGTCAGTAAGTTACCCTGAATAAAACGCTGTGTAGACTGAATGGAGTTGCCTCTTTAGTTTCTCAGTCTCAAACTGCCTTCTCAGTTTGGGGGATATTTTACTGTCCTTCCTCCTCCTTCCAACACATAGTTATTACTATTAAATAAAAATAGTGATACTCTCAATAGACACAGTAATTGCCTGTATTTTTAAAAAAGTGATTCTTTATGATGGCTAAAAAAGCCTTTAGTTAATTCTTTTTCTAGATTCCCTATCAAATTTACTGTCAACAGTTCCCAACCTTTCCTACATCCAGAACACCATTCTTAACCTCTACTCTAAGCTAATAACCAGACCTTTTCCTTTGCAAGTTAGAGTTAAGGCCTCTTAATCTACTCCACCAATTTCCCTTTGTTCTACACCTCTACATTTTTCTCTATATTCCCAAATGGGCAGAAAGATATGCCTTTTTCTGTCACTATCCTTTTGTGCAAGTATACAGACTCCTTTCTTCAATAAGATTTTCACTTGTGTCATTGAATTCCCATGTGGCTCTTTCTGCACCCCTCCAAGCACAACCTAGCATCCAACTCATACAAAAGCTATGCCCACTTACTTCTCCAACATTTTTTTAAAAGCAGCTACCAAGTGCAAACTCACTGAATTACTATGAGAGATAAAGTTAAAAAAAATCTAATCCTCGTTTCAGGAAACTTACAAGTTAGAGGGGAAGATGAACGGTTAAATAATTATAATCTTGTGTAATAAGTTTAAGAGCAAAGGCATGTACAATATAGTCATAAGGGAAAGAAAAGTTAATTTTGCTTAATTCAAGAGAGATTATCTTTTTAAAAGTATTTTTATCAAGATTACCCTCAAGATACAAACAGGTTCAGATCTCCTCTAAACCATCACAAGATGTTTAAACTAGTATCACCCCGTCATTCCGTTCGCCAGCACATTTCTTGAAAAGGCTACTTATATCACTATCTACAAATCCAATGTGCTGTCTTTCATTCACTTATCTTCTAAGCAAATGTGTTCTGGCTTTTGATTTCTATCACTACAATGATACCTTTCACCAAATCGAAATTGGGTAACCCACTCAACACACCCAGTCACCACCTTTTCTCAGTCCCCCTCTCTCTGCTATGAAGGACACCTGGGGACCCTCTCCTCAAAATTCTCTGTGACTTGTATGATACTTCGTTTCCCTAATGTATTCCCCCTCCTCTCCCTTTTTTGTTCAGTCTTTCCGATTCTGCTTCCCTCTGCTGGCAAAAGGGAAGTGTTAGCCAAGCCTCCATTTTAAGACATGGTTTTTGACTCTCTACCCCCTCTCTCCATTACTTTGTTCTCCCTTTCTCCTCCAACCCACCCCCTCCCCCCCACCACCACACACACACACAACACACCAAACTCATGATAATCACCCTCAAGTAAACTGGCGCTGAGAGAGGGGAAAAAAACAAAACAAATCAAAACCCGTGGATTCAGAAGGCCTGGCTTTAATTCTGGTTCTATCACTGACCTATTAGCTGCATACCCATGGCATGTCACATCCTATGTGGCTCTATAAAAGTGAATAGCTTCCTATTGTCTCCTCAAACCCTACAGTTCTACATTTCTAACTGGGAAGAACCTCAAATTTCCACTTTTAACTTCTCTAATGAAGCACAAATCTACATTCTGTCTTCCATTTAAATATCCCACCTCTAAACCTAATCTCACAAACCAATTTACTTCTCTCGTCTATTAATGTTTATGTACTAGCACTTCCATTATCTTAAGCTTCAAATCCTAATAATCTATATACTTACTGCTTTTTATTCTTGCATTCTTTTTTAAAAATTTTTTTAACGTTTATTTATTTTTGAGAGAGATACAGAGCACGAGTGGGGGAGGGGCAAAGAGAAGGAGACACAGAATCTGAAGCAGGATCCAGGCTCTGAGCTGTCAGCACAGAGCCCGATGTGGGGCTTGAACCCACATACCGTGAGATCATGACCTGAGCTGAAGTCGGACTCTTAACCAAATGAGCCACCCAAGCGCCCCTGCATTCTCTTCTTTTAATTCCCACTCCCCATCCTCCACTCCTGACCCAGGCAAAATGCAAAGAGTAGATCTTCCAGAGGTTGGAAGGTGGCAGCAGAGAAGGAGGACCCTAAGCTCACCTTGTCCCATGACTATAACTAGATAACTATCAAATCATCTTAAATACCCCAGAAATTGACCTGAAGATGGAAAGAACAAACTCTACAACTAAACGTAGAGAAACAGTGGCCACCTCAGTGGAGAGGGAGCTGCAGTTGCCGTAGAAGGGCAAGAGACAGACTACCTCACAGGGCAGCTCAGGGGAAAAGGAATCACCAAAGCAATTGGCTTGGAAAGTGAGAGGAAATGAATTTTATAAATTCTTGCAACCAGTAGGGCTTAAAGCCTAGAGTTTTAAAGGTCAGCAGGCTTGGCTCTGGGAGAACTTGGAGGGCACTGGCACTGCTCTCGGAAAGAAGGCAGGGAAAACAGCCTAGGAACATACAGCCTGGAAACAACGATCTGAAGGGTGCCTAAGCACATAGTGGGGAGGTTATTCACTTATTTCAGAGCATAGCCCAGAGAGACAGTGTTCACAGAGAGATCCCTCTGGGAACAAAAGAAAATGCGGGTGCCATTTCCCTCCCCTGTCCCTCAGCATAAGCACAGAGCCACCTATGGGAAGCCGTGCAGCACCAACATTTGCTACCTAACTTGCTTATATCAAGCCCTGCCCCCCCACACACACACACAATGGTGGAATCACCCTTCCCACTCACCTTGCCTCAGTCTCAGAGCTCAGATCCCCTTTCCCAGAAGACTAGCCCAAATACCTGCTCACACCACGTCTGCTCACTTGGGAGTTTTGCAGAGCCTTGGTTCTGGTGACATTGGAAGTAGGTCTCATTTCATACACAGACCACAACACTCTAGCTAAAATATGTCACCTTCAGGAAAGGGATGAAATGCTACTCACAAAAGGCAAAGAGAGCCTTTGCAGATAACTTGCCAGAAAGATTAGGCCAGGACAAAACAGCAGATTGCATGCAGTACACACTGGAGACACTCCCAGAAGCGTCAGGCTGCGGGGAACAGGGATCACTACAAGGCAAGGAAGTACAGGACCACTTTTTCATAAGGGCATTACCCTCAAGAACAGGAGACATAGCTGACTTTCCAAACACAGAGAAAGAGGTACAGAGACTTAGTCAAAATGAGGAGACAAAGAAATGTATCCCAAATGAAGTAAAAGGACAAAGCCACACCCAAATACCTAAGTGAAACAGATATAAGTAACATAACTCATAGAGAATTTAAAATAATGGTAATAAGGATACTCAGTGGAAGACATGAATGAGACCCTTCACACAAAGATAAGAAATAACATAGCAGAGAAAAAGGGTATGATACACAAAATGAGAAACATGCTTAATGAACAGCAGGCTAGAAGCAGAGAAATGAATTAATGACCTAGAAGACAGTGATGGAAAGTAATCAAAATGAACAAGAGGAAAAAAAAGAATTCTGCAAAACAAGAATAGATGTAGGGAAGTCAGTGACTCCATCAAACATAGTAACATTTGTATTATAGGAGTCCCAGAAGAAGAAAGAGAAAGGGGGCAGAAACTTTATTTCAAGAGATAATAGCTGAAAACTTTCCTAAAGTGGGGAAGGAAACAGATATCCAGATCTAAGAGTCAAAGAGTACTCTCATCAAAATCAACAAAAGCAGACTGACACCAAGATATATTGTAATGAAACAGCAAAATGTACTGATAAAGAAAAAAAAATTAAAAGCAGTAAGACAAAAGAAGATAATAACTTCCAAGGGAAAATCCATAAGGCTAGCAGATTATTTTTAACAGAACCTTTCCAAGCCAGAGGGGAGTGGCATGATATATTCAAAGTGATGAATGGGAAAAACCACAGCCAAAATACTCTACCCAGCAAAGCTATCATTCAGAATAGAAAGAGAGATAAAGAGTTTCCCCGACAAATAAAACCTAAAGTAGTTCATGGCCGCTAAACCAGTCCTTCAAGAAATATTAAGGGGCCATTTTGGAAAGGAGAGACCAGAAGTGACAATATAAAGGTAGGAAACCCAAAAGCAGTACAACTGAGTATTTCTATAAAAAATTAGGGGCACCTGGGTGGCGCAGTCGGTTGAGCGTCCGACTTCAGCCAGGTCACGATCTCACGGTCCATGAGTTTGAGCCCCGCGTCGGGCTCTGGGCTGATGGCTCAGAGCCTGGAGCCTGTTTCCGATTCTGTGTCTCCCTCTCTCTCTGCCCCTCCCCCGTTCATGCTCTGTCTCTCTCTGTCCCAAAAATAAATAAAATAAAACGAAAAAAAAAAAAATCAGTCAAGGAACTCGCAAAATAATAGAGTATAAAATATAACAACAGTGGGGAGGAGAAGAGTAAAGAGTAAAACTTTCAATATTGGCAGATTACATGATACTGAATATAGAAATTTTGAGACTCCACCAAAAAACCCCTAGAATTGATAAAAGAATTAAGTAAACTCACAGGATAAAAAAAAAAATCAATGTACAGAAATCTACTGCATTTCTACACACCAATAACGAAGCAGCAGAAACAGAAAATAAGAAAAAAATTATATTTTACAATTGTACCAAAAGTAATGAGATATTTGGGAATAAACCGAACCAAAGAAGTGAAAGATCTGTACTCTGAAAGCTCTAAGACGCTGATGAAAGAAAGTGAAAATGACACAAAAACATGGAAAGACAAGCCATGCTCATGGACTGGAATAGCAAATACTGTTAAAATATCTTTACTGCAATCTACACATTTAATACAATCCCTATCTAAATACCATCAGCATTTCTCATAGAACTAGAACAATCCTAAAATTTGTATGGAACCACGAAAGTCCCTGAATAGCCAAAGCAATCTTGAAAAAGCAAAGCAAAGCTGACAGCATTACAATTTCACACTTCAAGTTATATTACAGAGCTGTAATAATCAAAACAGTATGGTACTCACATAAAAATAGACACATAGATCAATGGAACAGAATAGGAAGCCCAGAAAAAAAAAAAAAAACCTACAATTACATGGTCAGTTAATTTTTGATAAACCAGGAAAGAATATCCAAAGGGAAAAAGAAAATCTCTTCAACAAATGGTGCTGGGGAAAATCAGACAGCAACATGCAAAAAATGAAACTAGACCATTTCCTTACACCAAACACACACACACACACACACACAAAATCAAAGTGGAGTAAAAACCTAAATGTAAGACCTGAAACCATAAAAATCCTAGAAGAGAACATAGGCAATAACCTCTTTGACATCAGTTGTAGCAACTTCTTTCTAGATGTCTCCTGAGGCAAGGGGAACAAAAGTAAAAATAACTACTAGGACCAAATCAAAATGAAAAGTTTCTCAATTAAGCATCCGACTCTTGATTTTGGTTCAAGTCATGATCTCAGGGTTGTGAGACCAAGCCCTACATCAGGCTCAGCGCTGGGCATGAAGCCTGTTTAGGATTCTCTTTCCCCCTCTCTCTGCCCTTCCCCCACTTGCATGCACACTCACACGTGCACTCTCTCAAAATAAATAATAACAAAATGAAAAGTTTCTATATGATGAAGGAAATAATAAAATTAAAAGGCAAACTATGGAATGGGAATAGATATTTGCAATAACATATCCAATAAAGGGTTAGTATCTAAAATATATGAAGAACTTATAAAACTCAACACCCAAAGAACATATAATCCAATTAAAAATGGGCAGGGGTGCCTGGGTGACTCGGTTAAGCGTCTGACTTTGGCCTAGGTCATGATCTCACCATTCCTGAGTTTGAGCCCTGTGTCGGGCTCTGTGTGGACAGCTCAGAGCCTGTTTCAGATTCTGTGTCTCCCTCTCTCTCTGCCCCTCCCCTGCTCATGCCCTGTCTCTCTCAAAAATAAACAATGGAAAAAAAAAAAAAAGGGCAGAAGACTTGAAGAGACACAGCTCCAAAAAAGACATACAGATGGCCAACAGACACATGAAAAGATGTTTACCTCATCACTTACCATCACGGAAATGCAAATCAAAACTACAATATCACTTCACACCCATCAGAATGGCAAAAATCAACAACAAAAGAAACAACGTGTTGGTAAGGATATGGAGAAAAAGGAACTCTTGTGCACTGCTGTTGGGAACGCAAGCTGGTGCAGCCTCTGTGGAAAATAGTATGGAGGTTCCTCAAAATGTTAAAAAAAAAAGATCTACCTTATGATCCAGCAATCACACTACCGGGTATTTACCCAAAGAATACAAACTATGAAGTCAAAAGCATAATTGGACCCCCATGTTTATAGGAGCATTATTTACAAGAGCCAAGATACGGAAGCAGCCAAAGTGTCCATCAACGGATGGATGAATGGATAAAGAAGATGTGGTATATACACATATACAATGGAATATTACTCAACCATAAAAAAAAAATGAAATCTTGCCATTTGCAACAACATGGATGGAGCTAGAGAGTATAATGCTACATGAAATAAGCCAGTCAGAGAAAGACAAATCCCATATGATTTCACTCATGTGTGGAATTTAAGAAACAAAACAAATGAACAGAGAGAAAAAAGAGAGACAAAGCAAGAAACAGACTCTTAATTACAAAGAAAAAAATTCATGGTTACCAGAGGGGAGGGGTGGATGAATGGTTTATTAAATAAGTGATGAGGATTAAGGGGTGTACTTCTTCTGATGAGCACAGGGTGATGTACGGAAGTGCTGAATCACTATATTGTACACCTGAAGCTAGTACTACACTCTATGTTAACTAACTGGAATTAAAATAAAAACTGGAAAAAATAAAACAAAACAAAAAAACAACGGAGTATCTCTTCCAGATAGTGTTCCTTGGCCTCCCCTATTTGGTTATAGATAGGCCACCCTCTTCAGAAGATCTAAGACATTCTATGTGTACATCTCTCATAACACTTGGCATGTTTTCTTTCAGACTCTGGTTCTGTAGGAGCAGGATTTATACGATTCTTTGCATTTCAAAACAGCACTTTGACCACTGCCTTAGCCAGAGAACCACAAAACTCTCAAGGTCTGAAATAAGTGAAATTCAAAGTTTGGACATAGTAAAAAAGTAGAGTTTTGTACAGTAATTACTTTAAGAAAAAATAATTAAGGACATATAATGATTTGAATGTCACAGCTCTAAAACATGTATTGTTCTTCTTAAACTAAGGAAGCAGATACTCCTCTTGAACGTCAAATCCCAAGTCAATTCAAAAGCACATAGAGACAGCAGCCTTTGCAATGTCACAATATTTTTTAAAGCACATTTACTAAATTACTCTTAAATATTTGGTTTTACATTTGAACATTTCTTTTTTTATCTCAATTATTTACCAAAGTATTTTTGACAGATTATTCAACCCTATGAACTACCATTAGAAGTGTAAATTTTTTTTTTTAATGTTTACTTAATTTTGAGAGAAAGACAGAGAACATGAGCAGGGAAGGGGCAGGGAGAGAGAAGGGAACAGAGGATCCGAAGCAGGCTCTGTGCTGAAAGCAGAGAGCCCGAAGTGGGGCTCGAACTCACGAACCAGGAGATCATGACCTGAGCTGAAGTCAAGCTTAACTGACTTAGTCACCCAGATGCCCTTAGAAGTATAGCTTTAACATGGTAAGAGTTGATGCCAATCAGAACATTAGCCACTATATTATATCTGCTTTAACCTATAAGCAGCACAGAAAATTTCCCAAAATAAAATATGATGCCATTACTTTTCAGCTTCGTTAATAACCTTCAATGTATTCCTCTAAAAATTTATTTTTTTAAAAACTCCTAATTGAGATAATAAAACAAATTGAGAGAAAAAAGGTTTCCAGCTTCCTTTCTTACCAAGAAAAATAAGACTGCAGCCTGGCAGATAGGAGAACTAGAATTTCCAAGGAATCTAAGCCAGGCAAGTCAAAGCTTTAGCTTACTTCATGCAGAAGACAGGATGTGTGGTGTGAGCCCTGACAAGCAGTACAAAGCGCCACTGCAAGAACAGTAAGTGAAACTCAGCGACTGTCTGACTCCTCATTACTGAGGATGTGCAGCAGCGTCTGACCTACCTGGCTTATCCCGTCGGGAGAGATCTTGTATGACTGCAACTTCTGCTTCAGCAGCTCTGGATCACTGTGACGGAATGGGCACCCTGACAACGAAAAACAAGCCAGCACACCAACAAGGTTATTTACCCGGGACTTAGTACAATACCACACTCGAGAGACTGTCTAAGCTCCCCTTAATTGTCTAACAGCTTATTAATAAAAAAGTTAATTGCCCATGGGTGCAACTGCTTTCCTCTCTTTATCTAAATGACGATTTAGTTGTATGGTTATCAGGACACTACAGGCTCAAGAGTTACATAAAACATTACAGCATTCTCAGGCAAAGTTGCCCATTCGCTAGGAAGAGGAAACAGTTTTAATTATGCTACTTGCTAACAAGTAGAGATAACCACAAGGTAGCTATAAAACAGTTTATCTAGAAACTTTATACAATCTCACATTTTATTCTTATTTTTAAAAATTACATTAAAAGACTATGAGAAGATAATGTAAACAAAAAGAAAACTGTACAAACTCCAAAAAATATAAAAATCTCACATCATTTTCAGATGTAAATTTTATGTCTATTTCCCACAAAGTAAAATCCATACAAATTTAATAGAAACCACAGATGGGAATGAGACGGACAAATGAGAAAGTGTTTCACAGAAAAATAACTTTTGTAGATACATGTCATCTCTGTATTATTTCATGAGTAACGCAATAATAACGATGAACTACTAAAGTATTTGCATAAATAAGAACACAGAAGAAATGAAATGTAAAAACTGTATTATAAGGACAAAATCTAGAAAATTTCATATATTTTAATAAGAAACAGCGATCTAAATGAAAATACTTATTTTAAAATTTAATTTTGGAAGGCAGATTACTTTTTTTTTTAAGTATACAGATGATGGATCTATAAGTTAATTAGAAACAATTATGCAGTTTTTAAAAAAATTTTTTTTTCAACGTTTATTTATTTTTGGGACAGAGAGAGACAGAGCATGAACGGGTGACGGGCAGAGAGAGAGGGAGACACAGATTCGGAAACAGGCTCCAGGCTCTGAGCCATCAGCCCAGAGCCTGACGCGGGGCTCGAACTCACGGACCGCGAGATCGTGACCTGGCTGAAGTCGGACGCTTAACCGACTGCGCCACCCAGGCGCCCCGAAACAATTATGCATTTTTAACGAAAGCAATGGGAAATGGGTTATAGCAAAAACAGGAAAGGGCCTAGATGCCAAACAAACACGTTTACCAAAAATCTTAACTATAAAAAACATCCACTAACCCTATGGACTCCTACAAATAATGAAAATTCACAAAATTCATAGTTTATACTTCATTCAGATTAAAACTATAAACCTGTAGTACAAGGAAACATAATGAGCAGCTGTGTAACATGTGGCTAAGAGTCTGGAGCTGTAACACCTAGGTCTGAATCTCAGTTTCCCGCCTAGCAGGTGGGAGACCACAGGCAAATTCTTATCTTGTCGCTGACTGAGCTTCACTTTCTGTCCAGGGAAGGAAATAATCACTCACAGAACTCTTGTGAAAACACAATATAAACCTTTTATATGCTCCTGGCATATAGTAAACACTCAACATGTATACGCTGTCATTATTATTCTCAAAAATAAAAATAAATAAAAATCTGATAATGAAATTGCAAAAGATACCAATAAGAAAGAAATGAGGCTGCACAAGGAATTCTTGGGTAAGCCCAGAATTAGTAAAGGGCACAAAAAAAAGGAGATTAATTGAATTATCCAAATTACATTTGAAATAATGACTGTATCTGTATGGAAAAAGTTATAAAGGGCAAAGCCAAGAAGAAAATGAAGATTGCCAAGGTACTAAAGGTCACAAAAAAGTGTTATTAAGCTATGCTGACAATAAGCAAAAAAACAGAAAAAAACGATTACTACTTAGAGAAGCTGGTGTTATTTTAACAGATAACAGACAGAAAATAAAGCTCAGTAACTCCTGTTTATTTTTTTTCCTTCTTCCACCTCAAAGAAAATTATCTTCAAAACTGGACAGGGTTGAACCAGGTAACCAAAAATGAAGTGAATGCACACCCAGTTAAGTATCTGACAAAGCTTTCCAATATCCATTTGCAGAAGAGACGGATAAACTTAGTCTGGAATGTAGTTATGTATAGATTCATAACAGTGCTGGTTAACGAAATGATACCAACACAGGGGACTAAACAGTTTTATGAACAACGTAAAACTAAAAGGACAGGGATATCTCATTTCTAGTCTGGCCTGTGAAGAGCTTATACACTGTTCCATCCTAACTAGGAAAAAGTTGAACTGAAAAATCAACAACTCTGCTTAGACTCATCAAAGAAATCAGATCACAGGGCACACCACTGTCCCCTAAAATTGGAGAGAGTGGCAGATACAGAAAATCACAACATACCAGAGCAGAAATCTCTGCAGGAACCAGTGCTGCGGTAGGAAAAACCTTACCTATAACTGAGAAATTTTTGAAGTCTGGACAAGTCTGAGCATCAAAAACTCCAAGGAGACCCAGTCATAGGGAAGCCCCATACTTCGTAAGCCTAACTTCCAGGAGCTCTACCAAGTGCTCATGGTGAATAATAGAGAGAAATTCTCTCAAGCTTCTGGCATGGGGAGGGGAAAAGTAACCATTTTAATACTATAGAGCAATCTACTCTTAATAAGGCCTGCCCTCAGAACAACCTGTTTTACTGGAGCCTAAACTTACGGGGTTTTATCAGAGGCTAACCTATCAGGGGTAGGGAAGTACCCAACTCCAGCCTCCTCTAGGCATCCTGTCCCACCTAAGGGAGAAAAACTGAGTCACTGTTGAAGTTGATAGTCGAGGGCCACAGACTCACTAAAAGACTAAGCAGAGGACTAGAGAACACCAACCTCTCTACCTCCCTGCTTACCACCCTATTACTAAAGGTCTATTGATTGGAATTCTTTTCATCCAGTATGTCATGTCTACTTTTTAACAAAAAAGTACAAGGCTTATCAAAAGGCAAACAATACAGCTTTGAAGAGACTGAACAAACATCAGAACTAGAGTCAGATATGGCAGGGATAGTGGAATTATCAGACCAAGAATTTAAAATAACTATGGTTAATGCTAAGAGCACTAATGGAAAAAGTAGACAATGTGCAAAAACAGATAATGGAGGCAGAGAGATGGAAATCCTAAGAAAGAATCAAAAAGAAATGCTAGAGAACTAAACACTCTAATGGAAATGAACGTCTTTTATGGGCTTATTATAGACACGGCTAAGGGAGGAATCTCCAAGTTTGAGGTTATGCCAATTGAAACTTCCAAAACTGAAAAACAAAGACAAAACGACTAAAGAAAGACAATAAGAACAGAATATGTAACACCTGTGGGGCATTATGAAGGGTAGTAATGAGAATACCAGAAGCGAGAAAGGAAGGAATAGAAGCAATATTTGAGACAATGGAGAATATTCCCCAAATAAATGTCAGACACCAAACTACAGATATAAGAAGTCTGAAAAACTCCAAACAGTATTAATGCCCCCCAAAATATAGCTTAGATATATCACATTCATACTTGAGAAAATAAAAAATAAAGAAAAAATCTTGAAAGCAGCTGGCGGGGGGACACCTTACCTACAGAGAAGCAAATGTAACAATCATATCTAACTTATCCTCAGAAACCATGCAAGCAAAAGAGTGAAGTGAAATATTTATTTATTTACTTATTTATTTTTTGGACTGAAATATGTAAAGCATTTAGAGGGGGAAAAAAACCTCCACACACCCAGAATTCTGTACCCTGTGAAATTATCCTTCAAAAGACAAGAAGAAATACTTTCTTGGACAAACAAAAACTGACATAAATTGTTACTGGTAGACCAGCAAGGCAAGAAATGTTAAAAAAGCTCTTCAAAGAGAAGGAAAATGATAAAGGCCAGAACTTGGGTCCACCTAAAGAAAAGAACATCAGAGAGTAAGTAAAGGTAATATAAAAACATCAGAGTGGGAAAGTATATCGAGGATATTACATAATGATAAAGCAGTGCATACTCCAGGAAGACATAACAATCCTTAATGTGTATCCATCTAGCAATAGATCATCAAAATACAAGAGGCAAAACTGGTAGAACTGCAAGGACAAATTGATGTATCCCCTATTACAGACTCCAATACTTCTCCATCAGAAATGGACTGATCCTGGGGCGCCTAGGTGGCTCAGTCGGTTTAGAGTCTGACTTTGGCTCAGGTCATGGTCTCCTGGTTTGTGAGTTTGAGCCCCAGGTTGGGCTCTGTGCTGACAGCTCAGAGACTGGAGCCTGCTTCAGATTCTGTGTCTGCCTCTCTCTCTGCCCCTCCCCTGCTTGTGCTCTGTCTCTCAAAAATAAATAAACATTAAAAAAAAAAAAAAAAGGAAATGGACAGATCCAGCGGGCAGTAAATCAGCAACAATAATCAGAATTCAAAAGCACCATCAATTAATATAATTGATATCTATAAAATGCTATATCCAATAATAGCAGATTACACATTCTTCTCAGTTCACAAGTAACAAACCACTCTAGTGAAGGATGCTGCTGATAGTGGCAGGTTGTGCAAGTGTGCGGCAGAGAGTATGTGAGAACTCTTTGTATTTTCTGCTCAATTTTGCTGTGAACCTAAGTGCTCTAAAAAAATTAAATTTACTCATTAAAACAAGGACAGATCAATGATTCTAATAAATAATACGAACTCACTGAGTGTCTGCTAAGTAGATTATTTTTTAACTGACAGAGTTTAAATTAAAAATAAAATAAAACAAACAATGGACTGGAATAAGATTCAGTTTAACAGGAATAAGCAATATAAAATCCTGCATTTGAGCTAATAAAAATCAACTACATAAGTGGGAGTTCTAGGATCTGGTAAGTGATAAAAGAATCCCTGGGAGTTTTACTAGGCCAAACTAAATGGCCTAAGAAAAGTAATATATTTTCTCAATAGAAGTATGTGGTCAATCAAAGTTTAGAAGACATAAGCAATTATTCAGGGCACGTGCAAATACATCTGATTTTATAAGTCTGAGGGTGGAGCCTGATAATATGCATTTCTAAAAGGTACCTTAAAGTAACTGACACAAGTGATGAGAACCACTCACTGTGAAAACCAGTACCAGCAACCTTTTATCTATTAAATATGAAAGTAAAGGCATTTTTTTAGTGCTCTGGACATGTCAAGCATCTTCCTTAAAATTCTGTTTGTGATTATTTGGATCTTGATCCATAACAGCCTATAAATGCATAATCTTTTAATAAAGAATTACATTCAAGATGCTGAAACAATAATTAATAAACATCCTTCTACACATTAAAAGAAATGCCAAGGGTGCATGTCTGGCTCAGCTCATTGAGTGTTTTACTCTTGATTTCAGATCAGGTCATGATCTCACAAGTCATGGGATCAAGCACACATTAGGCTCTGCGCTGACAGCACAGACCTTGCTTAGGATTCTGCTTCTCCCTCTGTCTCTGCCCCTCCCCTGCTCATGTGCATGCTCTCTTTGTCTCTCAAAATAAATAAGTAAACGTTAAAAAAAAGAGTGCTAAAAGAAAAAAAGTTCTGACACATACTGCAGTAAGCTTTAGTTATCTAAAGTATTTACTAATGTGGATTATTAAAATCATTCTCTGACATACCAGACAAATGAGGAACTTTTCAAGGTATGTGCAGAGAACTATTTCAGAAAAAAATTGTTGAACTAAGAAATCTACAAAAAATAGTTTAGCCTTTTTTTTTTCAACCTACAGTAACTCAGGTGAATTGACAGATGTTTGATACCATGACCCACTAAATTCCTCACTCAATTTCATTCATTAATGATACTAAAACACACCTTTCCTCAGTAGTCTTTTGAAAATTAATGGATCAACTATTCTATAATTCAAGGTACTCAATTTCAAAAACCTTTGAAGAACCTGTATTAGTCTCCTAATCATGAGAGAAACAGAAAATGGCAGGTGAAGGGGGACACTGAGAACTAAAGAGCCTGGTCCAGCACAATCTTTAGCATAGCTGAATAAACTCTCTTGCTGACCTAGTTCAGTAATACGACAGATCTCTAGAACAGTGCAGGAGCACAGTGGTGACTGACACAAGCTACAAGGGATATGGTGATACAAAAAGCCATCAATCACACTGCTTCACTGTTTCCTATAGAGCTAGTGGGGTTTCTACACTTCACAGACATGTATCCAGTGGAAGCACTTACCATGATAATCCCCTTGGCCTGGTGGATTGGTTAGAATAATCTTCATGCAACTGAAAGGTGTATAGTCAGTTCTCTTGCCTTCCTTTCCAAAGCTATGACGGATATTGTAAGAGTAGCCTTTGTCAAACTGGAGGAAAAAGAACAGGCAAAGTAAGTCAATATCATCTAGTGGTGTCAGCAGTGACAGACAGCTATAATCAGAGTACAAAATGGTATTTTCTAAAATAAATTCAGCATTCATAGGTAGGTGTACATATCCTATACATCATTTGAGCCCTTCATGTACAAATACATTTTTTTAAAAGTGCAAAACTTACAGGAAACAAATTACTCAGTAAAGACAGCAAATGTTTACATGTATATATGTTTAACAATGAGGATAATCCTTTCCTGAGAGTAATCAAATCACCCATTTCTTGGTTTGATTCCAGAGCTTATAATGAATGTGTATCAGTTTAGTCTCAACCCCCTTATCTTAGTACTCCCTGAATTCCTATATCCTACCTATGCTACTTCTGAAATGCATAACACAATTAATCCCTTCTTCTGTATTCTCACTTACAGGAGAGAAGCAATGTGTAAAAGAGAAGCAAAGCAAGAAGAAATGCAAGCCAATGCTTGATTAATGAACTACTGCAATTGCCTCCCACCTGGAATTCCTGACTCCATGTTTACAAAGCAAGCTAACAGTATAAAAAGGAGTTTGAAGTGGGTGGGAAAGAAAGAAAACAGGAACTAACATTGATTGAAAAGCTCAGAATAGTAGGACTTAGCTAATACTTTAAGGAAAGTAAGAAAGAACTAGATTAAGAGAGTAATATACTGTATTATTTTGGGGGGTGAGATTTTTAAATTTCAAGTTACAACCTGAAATACACAGATCTCAAGTCTACTGTTTTATTGGTTTTGACAAATCACTGTACCTATGTAATCCATACTCCTATCAAGAGACAGAACGTTTCCATCACCCAGAGTTCTCTGGTGCCCCTTCCCAGTCAACATTCTTCCCTCCCCTCCATACGTACAAGAAACTACCGATGTGATTTTCATCACCATAGTTTTAACTATTCTACAACTTTATATAAATGGAATCACACAGTATAAAGTGTTTTATAACTCACTTGTTTCATGACTTTATGTTTTGAGATTTATGCCATTCATTACACATACTGTCAACAAGCCCTTTTACTCAACTATAGACCCCAACAGTTAAAACCAAAAAAAGACAAGATTGCTAATTCATGCTCTAACTAAAACCTGCTGCACTTATTTCTTATCACGCTTCCTTGAGGCATTGACAAAGATGTTTTGGCAATGACTGGAATGTTCCAACCACCCAGACAAAAAGGCCTTGATAACAAAGAATGCCTAGAAGACCATACCCAACCTGTCCCATTTTGTGCCCATGATCCTGTGCTGAACACATACCAACGCCCAACCACGATCACATGTTCTCTGCATGCTTTCTTGCCCGTACCTCCCTGAATGTCTATAAAACTCTAGGCATCCATCTTGCCAAGAAAGAGGTTGGATATTGACTTGAGCCTGCCACCACCCTGGCTGCTGGCACCCAAAATAAATTTCTCCCTCTTTTCTAAACCTTCTCCCTCTTTTCTAAACCTTCTAAACCTCTAAACCTTCTCCTTCTTTTCTAAACCTTCATTGTGAGCTTCTCTCACGATGAGTTTATCCAAGTTTCTTCGGCAACAGTGTAGGCAAACCCAGCCAGGAACTATGCTTTCGATTTGTCCATCCCTCTCAGTATTCCCCTCAGTCCATCCCCTCAGTATTGGCCATGGCAGCATGCCGGGGCTTACCAGTTCACTTCCTGAGTTAGCAGCTGTGATAGACTGATTGGTAACACTATCAGCAGTTTGTTCCTTTTATTGCTAAGTAGTGTTTCATTGTATGAATATACCAGATAGTTTATCTAGTTCTCTGGTGATGGACACCTGGGCCATTTTTCCAGTTTGGGGCTATTACCAATAAAGCTACCATGAACATTCTTGTAGATGACTTTTGTGGGCCTATGTTTTCATTTCTCTCAAATGCTGCCAGAATTGCTGCCAATAGTTTTCCAAGGTGACCGACCATACTATTTTATAGCCTACCAACAATGCATGAGAGTTCCACACTGTCCCCAAAGTTTGGTGCTGACTCAATTTTGTTCATTTTAGCCAGTCTAAAGGGTAGGCAGTGATATCTCACTTTGCATTTCCCTGATGAGTAATTCTTGTGAGCACTTTTTCATATCCTTTCTTTTCATATGCCTTACTTTGGGTTTTTTGTCTGTTTCTTTGAATCTTTACCTTTATTCAAACATGTTCATGTTTGCAATATTGACTTCCTGCATCACTGACCATATATAGATACATATATGTATATGTGCATATGCATATATATTTTTTCCCAAGATTTTATTTAAATTCAAGTTACTTAACATATAGTGTAGTACTGGTTTCAGGAGTAGAATTTAGTGATTCATCACTTAACATACAACACCCAGTGCTCATCCCAACAAGTGTCCTCCTTAATACTCATCCCATTTAGCCTATCCTGCTGCTCACCCCCCTCCATCTACCCTCAATTTTTTCTCCAGTTAAGAGTCTGTTTTGGTTTGGTTCCCTCTTATCATATAGTATTTGTCTTACTCTGACTGACTTATTTTGCTTCGCATAATACCCTCTAGCTCCATCCACATCATTGCAAATAGCAAGATTTCATTCTGTGGGTTTTTGGCGTTTTTTTTGTTTTTGTTATTTATTTTTGAAATAGAGCATGAGCAGGGCAGGGACAGAAGGAGACAGGATCTGAAGCAGGCTCTGCACTGTCAGCACAGAGCACAATTCAGAGCTTGAACTCATGAACTGCGGGATCATGCATGACCTGAGCCTAAGTTGGACACTTAACCAACTGAGCCACCCAGGTGCCCATGATGGCTGAGTAATATTCCACTGTATGTATGTATATGTATGTGTGTGTGCGCACATGCGCGCACACACACACACACCCCAACTCTTCTTTATCCATTCATCATGCCTTATTTTGTGAAGTGTCTGTTCAAATCTTTCTCCCATTTAAAAAAACAGATTGTCTTCTTGTAGGAATTCTTGATAAGCTCTGGATATAGCCCTGGTGTCAGATACAGGTGTTAGAAATACTTTCTTACAATCTGTGGCTTGTCTATATATTTTCTTAACGTTGTTGTCTTCTGGTAAGTAAACGTGTTTATTTTTCATGAACCCTAAGTTATCAATTTTTTTTTATGGTAATGCTCCCTGTGTCCTCAGTCAGCTTACAAAGATATTCTCCCATGCTGTCCTTTAGAAGCCATGATGTTTAATCTCTAAAGTCAGGTCCTTTTCGTCTCAACTTTTGTGTGTAAGGTAAAGTACAAGTCCAGGTTGTTTTCTACCCCTCTAGGGGAGGAAGGATCTTCATGGCTGGTTCATGGTTCATGGCTGGGGCTCATGAATCAAATTGATCAAAGACATTCACAAGAAAATAACCCATTTAATTACATATGTACATAAAGTGTGCTGATGGCAGTCTTAACAAAGAAACAGGACTCAAGGAGGTAGCCAGATGATTGAGGCTTATATACCATTTTAGGCTAAACCAAGAAAAAGGGATTCTTGGTGGGAGAGGCAAGTTCTGAGAAGGTGAGCGGAGGAAATATATGGCAAATAAAGGTTGTACTGTTTTGCAGATGAGTCTCTTGGGTGATAAGAGTTGTCTGGAGTAGCTCTCTTCCCCATACAGAGACATCTTAACAAATGTAAATTTCCTTTAAAAGGGGAAATTTATATTTTATTTTCAGGCAGTTAGGAGGAGGTAAAAAGTTCTTCTGGCTTCTGCTGGTTTTCAGTTGCCTTTAGCTCAAAATAATTTTTATGTCAAAGTGACATATTTTGGGGTGGCATATTCTAGTACCCTTCAATACTATTTGCTGAAAATATTTTTCTTTCCTTACTAAATTTCTTTGAATAGAAAGAGACTCATAAATACAAAGAAAAAACTAGTGGATGCCAGAGGGAAGGGAAGTGATAGTATAGGTGAAATAAATGAAGGAGATTAAGAGGTACAAACTTCCACTTATAAAATAAATAAGTCATGGGGGAGGGGTGGCACCTGAGTGCCTCAGTTGGTTAAGTGTCCAGCTTTTGATTTAGGCTCAGGTCATAATATCAGAGTTTATGGGATGGAACCCCGTGTCGAGCTCTGTGCAGCCTGCTTGGGACTCTCATTCTCTCTGGCTCGCTCCCTCTTTTTCTCTCTCTCCCCCTCCCTCAAATAAAAATTTAGAAATAAATAAACAAGTTACGAGGATAGAAAGTACAGCATAGGGAATACAGTCAATAATATTGTAATAACATTGTAAGGTGACAGACTACACTTACTATGGTGAGCGTTTTGTAATGTATAGAATTGTTGAATAACTATGTTGTATACCTGAATCTAATATAACATTGTATGTCACCTATACCTCAATTAAAAATAAAAATAAAAATTGCTTTGGTACCCTGGTCAAATTTGACCATAAATGTGTGGGTCTATTATTCCACTGATCTGTATGTTTATCCTTTTGTCAATGCCACATTGTTTTAATTACGTAATCTTTAGAGCAAGTCTCAAATTCAGATAATGTAAGTCCTGCTACTGTGTTCTTTTTCAATATTATCTTGGCTATTCTATGTCCTTGAATTTCCATATAAGTTTTAGAATCTGCTTACCAAGTTTTATTTAAAAAATGCCTGCTGGAGTTTTCAACAACTGGTAGCTTATGGCTTCATAACTACCTATCGCCCACTAGAAAACTACAACCAGGAGAACAAATGGCATTTCAACTAAAAGAAAACTTTCAAAAAAGAAGAAAAACTTTCAAATCAGTATATTTCATTGGTGAAAACCAGAATGTTGAAAGTTCCAGCAAAAAAAAAGTTCCAGCTAACATCTTTAATGAATACCTTCTGTTTGTTTCATCAGTCATAAACATTAACTATAATCAATCTCTGTGAAAACTTTTAGGTATGGAGTGAATTTAATTAGATACAAGATTTCTGTATGTTCTTCAGAAAACTTTGGGTCAGCTATTCTATGCAAGTAATGGTGTTAGAAATAAGCCCATCGACCCAATCGAAGGAGGGACCAGGAAACATGGAGCACAGTGAAATAAGGCTTTAATCAATATTCTTCCAAGAGCAGGTGTCTGTTGGACAGGCACACTCAGGGCGGTTATAGCAGACAACTTACCTCCGAGCATTCAAGTCCCTCCCCTGATTCCTCACTGGCTGAGTAGTACAGAGGTTACAGCCTTACCCTGAAGTCGCCTATGCCCAGGTAAGGCAAAAGGTAGTCTGACTGGAACAAATGTACATTCCCTGAGATTACGAGAGACTTTGAGCCCCTCCTCCCTTTGTTCTTTGGTCCATGCTCATTGCAAAGCCCCCCAAAATAAGCCCATGAAACGGAGAGGGGAAGAACCAGGAAGTGAAGTATCTAAGGGTTTGGGGCTCCATTGAGGGGGGAGCTCCACATATTTCCAATAGGTTGTAAACCTATTGTTAATTAGACAGCACAGCTTTCATTTGGTATTTCTGAAAATGAAACATCTCCCTTCTCACAATGGCAAGGTACTCTCTCTAAAGGAAGAAAAGCTAAAACTAGTATCTTTCACCTCCCTTTTCTTTCCAACTTATTTACTGCCTCCATGTATGTATGTATGTCTAAAATTTGGACCTTATAATTAAGTTTTCAGACCATTCATGTATTTGTCACACAAACTGTCTTCTCTAGTTTTCAGACTAGCAAACTCTTGAAATATTGTACAGAAGGTACACTGATTGGGAGATGTTTTCATTACCAAATGATCTATCACAGCTGCTAACTCAGGAAATAAATGGGTAACCCCTGGTGTACCACAGCAGCCAACTGCTGCATCCTAGGGAATCTCCAGGGGGCTAGGCAAATCAAAAGCATAGCTGCTTGGCTCTGCTTGCCAATACCGTAGCCGAACAAACTCCAGAAAAACTTGTTGCAAGAGAAGCCAGTAACTGGAGACGTGGGTTTGGAAAAGAGAAAGGGAGAGATTTATTTCGGATGCCGGCAGCTGGGGGAGGTGGCAAGCTCAAGCTTTAACAACCAACCTCTCCACTGATAAGAAGGAGACCTACTGTTTTCTAAAGGGAGGGTCAGGAAGGTATAGGCAAAAGAGCAGAAAGAGAGAGCACATGACCACAGGTGGGGGGCGGTATGTGTTCAGTATGGGATCACGGGTAGGGAAGGGGACAGAAGGGAAGGTGTGGTCTTCTAGGCATTCTGCTCCTGTTTCTGGTCTGGTACTTAGAATGTTCCAACACTGCCAACGCCTCAAGAAAATGCAGTAAGAAATAACTGTTGGGGTCTATAGTTGAGCAAGAAGGCTTGCTGACATTTTCTTAGAGAACACTTTCTAGGTATCCACCTCTACAAGTCAAAGAAATATTTCTTTTTTTAAACTTTTTTAATGTTTATTTATTATTGAGAGACAGAGAGAGAGACAGAGCATGAGCATGGGAGGGGGAGGGGCAGAGACAGGAGGAGACACAGAATCCGAAGCAGGCTCCAGGCTTTTAGCTGTCAGCACAGAGCCTGACGCGGTGCTCAAACTCACAAACTACGAGATCATGACCTGAGCCGAAGTCGGACGCCCAACCGACTCAGCCACACAGGCGCCCCTCCCTTTTTTTTTTTAAATTTTATTTATTTATTTTGAGAGACAGAAAGAGAAGGTGTGTGAACATGAGCAGGCAAGGGGCACAGAAAGAGGGAGACAGACAATTCTGTCCAGTGATGGGAAATGCCAAAAAATCAACACTGGTCTTTTGGCGGTAAGTGGCAGTTTTCAACCTTCCAAATTAGTCCTGACATGCAAGCCATGGAACTGGCAACACACCAATTTCTGCCAAAAACAACAGTAAATTATTTTCAGGGGCACTATGTTACCAATGGAACACAAGAAAAATTATACAATAGGCACTTCTTTATCCTGCTCCTACCCTGTCTCTTTCAAAGTCTCTCTCAAAGTTGCCTTTCCCTTTTTTTTAAATGTTTATTTATTTATTTTGAGAGAGTGTGCACTTGCACGCATGAGCAGAAAAAGGATAAACAGAGAGGGAGAGAGAGAGAGAATCCCAAGCAGGCTTCACATTGTCAGCACGGAGCCCTATGTGTGGCTTGAACTCTCTGTGAGATTATGACCTGAGCGAAAATCAAGAGTCAGACACTTAACCAACTGGGCTAACCAGGCACCTCATCTAGTGACCTTATCTTGTTATGGTTTAAAAAGTGTTTACACCAGAATCTACTCAGAAGCTATGAGTATATATATTCAGAGGCCATGGCATAAACATTCAATTGCCTAGAAGAACAATGTGTGGTTTCCCTGGAAGAATGTCTTTCCTACCAAGAAAAGCCCCAAGCCCAATTATTATTCCCATTGGCAAAGCAACAACTGCCATTCATTATGGTCAAGCTCAGCTTGCACAATGAAGTGAGACTGGGTAAACAGCAAGTACCCTCAGAGACACATTTATATTTGAAAAGGAAAATCTTCTTGACCTAAGTGAGGCAAAACAGCCACATATATGAAGGCAGAGAAGAGGGTAATGATATAGTATTTCTTAACAGGATATTTTCGATCCTTCCTTAGTGACATTTGTTTCTAACCCACAAGAATTTGGAGCTCTAATTTACATATTTAAAAAACACTAAGGGAGGGTCTGCTAAACTACAAAGAGAATTAATTCAATACCCACAATTCAGCATATCAAGGACCATTACTTTGGTCCCAGGAAGTTTAGCTATAAGTAACAACAGGAATTCACAGCTTAACAGCAGGGTTATACAAGTGGACCTACAACTAGGAAAGAACATGAAATCATCCCAATGCCTTTTCTCAGCATGTTCTTGTTCGATCTTCTACAATTTCTAACCTGTTGATAACTTCTTCTTGTGTCATTTCCCTAAAGCTTCACTTATAATGTTAATAACCAGAATGCACACTACAGGCATTTAATGTATTGTGACCCCCTTTTAAATGCCTACTTACTAAACCACTCAATTATTACCTATAAAACTAATTTTGTCATCAGTTACCTGCAGATTCTAAATACTTCTCTTTAACCCTTAATTTCAACCACAGTTTCACTCTCAAGGTCACTGAAAAATCACACATACCCTAACCAAAAACACACTGAAGACCAGGAGGCCCCACAGAGTATGGGAAGAAGAAAAGGCTACTAAGGCAGGGCTTTAAGTCAAATACCCAAGTTTAAATCCTGTCTTACCACAAGCTGTTACTAACCAATCTGTAAAGATCCCATATATACAGTTCGTATACACACATACACACACACACACACACACTCACACGAAGTGACAGGGCTGTGAAGTGATGGGGGTTTGGAGCTGATGGCCAAGAAAGAATTCTTGAGACGTTTTTTGGTGTAAAAAACTTGGGAGGTGGGGAAGGTAAAGTCAAGGGGAAGTTTCCAAAGGGATTTTCATATGCTAGGGAAGACTCACAGGATATTGGAGGCCTAGTTATTATCAAGCTAAGGTTGTTTTTCCCTCTAGCAAAGCATTAACATTAAGACAGTAGGGAGTTCCTGGAGAAATGTTATACTCCGTATTTGCCTCAAGAATTTGTCAATGGGCTGCAGGGTATAAGGAAGTTTAATTTTACCTGCCATTTCATTCTTGCCTTTGTTCCCCACATCACTATGGACGGGAGGGTGATGTTGGGGTTATAGGTTTCTGGAGATTAAACTATTGATAAGATTGCCTTTTTCTTGTAATTTACTAGGATATTTGTAAACTAATGGAGACTCATGTCTTGCAAGACTGTGATCTCTATCAGTTAACCATTCGTTTTCTTTCCTTTGTTCCTGGGCAGCAGGAGTGCCTGAGGAATGTTACACATATCCCACTTGGGGCTGGGGGAGGGACTGTTAGTTTGTGCTTTGCCCTCAGCTTGCCTTATGCTCCCTCATCAGAAGGAGTAGTATTTAACAGATAGGGTGATGTGGGGATTAATTAGCTCATTTTCATAAAGCAATTGGTATAGTATCTAGCACAGAGTCAATACTTTAGAGCTGTTATCATTACCAAGGTAATCAGTTTTATTATTAACCAGAAAAGGCTATCTTAAGTGGGTCAGATCTGGTGTGTTATTTAATATTACTTAAATTACTTACATGTTTTGCCTCCAGGTTCCTCATCAGAAAAACCTGGAATCTAGTTCCTCCCTCTAACTCTTTATAGAACCTTTAAAAAAAAAATCAGTTAAGCAATTTCAAATCTGTACTACAGCTGGAAGGCATTGCTGCTATTAATATAATTCAGTAAAATACCTCCTATGGTGTACTAAATATTTCGTCTGCTGCTCTGCAACAGTTAATTCGTTTCTCATGGGTGAGAACTTTTCACAAGCTTATGAGGCAGCAAGGTGTTAGAGAGATAACACAGATTTTGGTTCTAACTCTGCCACTCCTAGCTGAATAATGTTAGGCAATTATAAATTACCTCAGTCTGTTTTTTCATTTTTAATATTGTAGTAATGAGACCTATACTTCACTCGATGCAAAAGAAATCTGTAAACTGTAAAATGCCAAGTATATACTATAATTATTCGCTACAATTATTTGCATAAAATTGTATAAACTTGTTTTACCGCATTTGAAAAGTGAAATGTTAAAAATCAGTTCCATTTTATATGCAAGTATATCACTGAATACTCCTGGGAGTTCACATGAAAAAGTGTGAACATACATTATATATATTTTGAAGGGTGCCAGAATATGCCACTCAAAATATGCCACCTTGGCATATGGATTATTTTGAACAGCCACTGAGAACCAGCAGGTGAAGGACAAGCTCTAAAAACAGGTACTAAGTTTTCTTTTTGTAAAGGAAATTACCAAGAGTAAATAGGTCTCCCACCCCCTACCAGTGAGAAAATCACATTAGAGAACACACTGACTTAAAACCACATAACAAAGCTTACTGAATAACCCTTGTTTAGCATTATTTTCCCAATCAACTCCCCAGAACTTGCCCCCCACCTCACAAAGCCCAGAAGCCCCAATCCTCTTTCTTTTGTTTAGCCTAAAACAGCATAAAAGCCCAAGATGAAAACGCCCCTTTGAGTTACTCATTTCTGGGTGTTCCCATGTGTATGCGCTACGTATACGTTAATAAACTTGTTTTTTCTTGTAAATCTGTTCTATGCCAATCTGATTCATGAGCCCCAGCTGGGGAACTTAAGAAAGGTAAAGAGAAAAGATTTTTTTTCCTCCTCTACAGTTTCATCTGAAAAAGTGGGCCACATTTTCCATCTTAACACCCTAATCCCCTTCCCTGAATTTATGGAGAACACTTGCAGTTCTAGACCCCAGGGCATGCTGATTGTCTTTCCTTCAAATTTCCCTGAGGCAAGATCAAGCTAAAATCTTAAAATTTTGATGGGCTATTTTATTAGAAAAATTTTTTTAAAAAAAGTGAAATGCCAAACCCACAGAAAAAGTATGAAATGGAATGATCCTATTGTGAGAAATAAGCCCACTAACCCCATCAATGAAGGGGCGCGGAGACTCTGAGCACAGTGATGTAAGGTTTTAATCAACATTCTTGCAAGAGTGTGGTGGATAGGCACACTCTGGGCGTTACAGAAGGCAATTTATCTCCTAGCAGGAAGTCCACCCCTGATTCCTCATTGGCTGAATAGTAGAGAGGCTACAGCCTTACCCTGAAGTCACCAAAGCCCATGCAAGACAACAAATGTACATTCCTTGAGGTGACGCAGAGACTGCAGTTCTTTAGTGCATACTCATTGCAAAGCCCATGAAAAACAAGCCTGAGAAACCGCGAGGGGTTAGAAGAACCAGGAAGTGAAGTGTCTAAGGTTTTGGGAGTCCATTGTGGGGGCAGGGGAGGGGTTCGTACATATTTCCAATAGGTTGTAAACCTACCGTTAAATAGACAGCACAGCTTTTATTTGGTATTTCTGAAAATGAATCCTCTCACTTTTCACATCTATATAATCTGATAAAGTAATTGATTAAGCAGATCACTTTCAGTAAAGCCAGTATATCAAAAGATTACCTGTGTATATTAAAAAAAAAAAAAAAACCTGCCATAATCATCAGAGGAAAATGGAAAGCTATCTGTTCAGGAATGCAGATGGGGTGTGGGCTAGGGGGTTTGTCTTCTTCATATTCACTGTACCCAAGTGACTCAGAAAACAAGATTTGAGGGTCACCTGTGACTGTGTAATCTACATCACTCTAACTGTTCATTCAGACAGAAGGAAAGAACATCACTTCTAAATTTCTAATGTGCAATTCAGTACATATGCACTGCTGTTATCAGCAACAGAAAAATAAAGTAATACTTAGTGATATCTCAATAATAATAGTTTACATTTCTATAAATCTTTAGCAGTGACACAATGATACTTCTTAGACCTTTTACTACCTGTAAGGTATGGAAGTTAGGTAGCTCTATACACGAGTCAACTAAGGTTTTAAGAGGTCACGTGAATAGTTATTTCAATTACTTAGTGGACAAGTTGGAATTAAAATCCTAGTCTTCTACTTTCTAGAAAATATGACAAAATTATAAACAGAGACAATTAATAAATAAATATTAATTTATGTGTATTATGTATAACTTCAGTTATCTACAGCAAACATTCAGCTGCAGGCTGCTTCCCTGCTCTCAACTGTTTCGGGACCATCTGAAAGTCACACTGAACCAGAGTTAAACAAAATGCTTCTGATTCTACTGAAAACCAGAGCAAAGTACCTACTCTCAAAAGAAATACTAACTCCAATGAGCCACTCACATATCATTTACTTGGTTTCTAATCTACCATGATTTTAGAATTTTAAAAAAAAATGGTAAACTGAGAGTTAAACATTAACAAAATGAAAGAACACTAGGTAATATTCCACATGCTTTCAAATACCAGGCACACTTGATATTCCTCCTTCTATAATCTAAGTGGGGATGTAATAACGAACTGGAACACAAAATCCGTGAGAAGAAAGCATGAAAACGGACATAAAAGCATGCAGAACACCACCACTGCTTATTTAACTGGCAACTTATTTAACTTCATTTGGAGCTTTGGCAAATTTAGCTTCCTTACCAGAATCAAAATGGAAGAGCTAGAAACAGGCTTTAACCATCATCTAGTGCAGGCGTTACTAGACGTAGAGAAGCAAGTAATGACAGTCTAACTTGCAGGGGAGTTAGGGAAAGCACCTTAGTCCCTGCATTCCCCATCCCAGGCACCTCTCATTCACTCCTGTCAGCCTCATGCCTAGCACAAGGCCCAGCAAATTGCAGTTGCTCACTAAATGTTTACTGCTCTGGAGTTAAGAGTCTTTCCTGCACTGAATGTTCTCTGGGTCCTGGGTACAAGAGGACTTAAAGCTAATTTTGTAATTATTACCATGTTAACTTTCAGTGACAAAAGAGATTTAGCAAATTCCTATCAGTAAACATTGTAACTTAACATGTTATTTCAATAGAGGCCTGCACAATTCCACGTGGAGGAGATGGTCTGGGGAAGTTGTGTAGTAATTTCACCTGGCTATTTGTTTAGCCAAGTGTGCTGATATTAACAAAGGGGCAGATTAATGATGGAAGTTTCAGCATTTCACTTGGAATGCTTACTTTAGAAAAGTCTACTTTATTCACTGGTATGAATACCACTAACATAAGTGAACAGAAATTATTAAGATTCCAAATATAATTTTCCAAAATTTGAAGACAGAAACCATTGACAATCCTTCATTCACTGAAGTAAAAGCATTTACTGAATCACATTCTTACAGCCTAAAAAAACTAAATTTAGTAACTGTTAAGAGGTGATCAATTTAGTTTCTATCTCACTGGTAGGGAAGAGCTAACATAAAACAAATTATCACCAGAAAACCACAGGAGCAGGCTGACTGATGTAGAATGCTCTAGTCCAAGATGAGTTGGCTCAGCTTGAATAAATTGGTCTTTTCATTTGCTGAAAACAAGAGAAGCAAACTGAAAACATCATCCAAGCCTGCAATCAAAGACTACACAAAAGTTAGCAGATGAGAGCTTCTAATCTCCAAGGGAAAGGCTCCCTCTTCTTCACAGATGCAGGAATTTATTTTTACAAACATTTTGAAGTAAAAATTAAATGTAAATTTACTTAACTTCTACCAGATTAGTTTCATCCTATTTACTCATTTCTCAGATGTTCTGTCAATTTTTTTTTTGAATAGTTTGCTTTTCTAGATTTTTTTATCTGGCAACTTCAAACCAAAGCAAGTAATTTCTGGAACTAAATTTCTATTATGAGAGAATTTTAAAGATCTAGTCTGATCATTAAAAAGACATTTTATGGGGTGCCTGGTGGCTCAGTTGGTTAAGTGTCCGACTTCCGCTCAGGTCATTATCTCAGTTTGTGGGTTGGAGCCCTGTACTGGGCTCTGTGCTGACAGTTGGAACCTGGAGCCTGATTCAGATTCTGTGTCTCCCTCTCACTCTGCCCCTCCCCCACTCATGCTGTTTCTCTGTCTCTCTCTCTCTCTCTCTCAAGAATGAACATTAAAAAAAATTTAGGGGTGCCTGGGTAGCTCAGTCGGTTAAGGGTTCAACTTCGGCCTAGGTCATGATCTCACAGCTTGTGAGTTCAAGCCCCGCATCGGGCTCTGTGCTGACAGCTCAGAGCCTGCAGCCTGCTTCAGATTCTGTGTCTCCCTCTCTCTCTCTGCCCTCCCCGACTTGTGCTCTGTCTCCCTCTATCAAAAATGAATAAGCATTAAAAAAATTAAAATAATAAATAAAATTTCAAAAAGACATTTTAAGTATTATTCATAGCCTAGTATATATGTTGTATATAACAAGTCTAAGAGTGTTGTTGTTGTTTTTTTAATTTTTATTTATTTTTGAGAGAGAGAGAGAGCTTGTACAAGCAGGGGAGGGGCAGAGAGAGAGAGAGAAACAGAATCCCAAGGAGGCTCCATGCTGTCAGCACAGAGCCTGATGTGGGGCTCAAACTCACGAACCAAATGGTGAGGATCATGACTGGAGCCTAAACCAAGAGTCATGCACTTAACTGACTGACCCACCCAGGTCCCCAGCAAGTCTAAGGTTTTAAAGAGCTACCAAGATAATCACTAAAATATAGTTCCCAAATGCTACAAATGTTTAGAAATATGTATTTTATATAAACATTTAAATATTTATATATATTGACATATTTCAATATATCTGGATAAAGGTTCAGAATTGTCACATAGTCTTGATGGTGTATGCCTCTTGTCAACATGTATGTGTCCTGTTTCATACTTTTCTCCTCGGACTACATTTTAATACCATCACTCAGTTTTTTGATTCTGCTTGCTGGTATTCCCTTCCCCCTCTTTATTGTCAATCTTTCAGTATCAGAACGTTGCAAATAAAGAGCAAATGGGTAACTGGTTACCTATGACCACCCTCTAGTGGTTACTCATAGCATATTAAAACATGTATTCTATCAACGTCAAAAATGAATCACTCTCTACAAAATAGACTTTAGCACACTTTTACTGACATAATTAATTACAAAATCAGCTCCAAAATAACTTTAAAAATGAACTGCTAAAAGGATTAAATGATTTTCTCAAATACACAACAATACAGGAGATATTTCACTGATTAGATTACATGTCATCTTCTAGTCATCTAAGTTTGGCTACATAACCAGTGACCAAAATAAAAAATTTTAGGGGTTCCTGGGTGGCTGAATTGGTTGAGCATCCAACTCTTGATTTCAGCTAAAGTCATGATATCATGGTTTGTGAGACTGTACCCGGTGTCGGACTCCATACTGACAGTAAAGAGCCTGCTTGGGATTCCCTCTCACCTCTCCCCTCCTCTCCCCTCTCCCCTCCTCTCCCCTCTCCCCTCTCCCTCCTCTCCCTCTCCCTCCTCTCCCTCTCCCTCCTCTCCCTCTCCCTCCCCCTCTCCTTCTCTCTCTGCCCCTCGCCCCTCCCTCCCTCTCCCTCCCCCGCTCAAAACAAAAAATTTATTAGATTAAAAAAAAACTTTTTTAACATTTATTTATTTTTGTGAGACAGAGACATTTATTTATTTTTGTGGGGGGAGGGACTGAGAGAGAGGGAGACACAGATTCTGAAGCAGACTCCAGGCTCTAAGCTGTCAGCACAGAGCCCAATGTGGGGCTCGAACTCACAGATGGTGAGATCATGACCTGGGCTGAAATCAGATGCTTAACCAAGTGAGCCACCCAGGTGCCCCAAAATTTATTAGATTTAAAAAGCTAGCAATAACTGATAGAAATGACAAATGGCATGAGATAAAGTTTTAATGCATAGTAGTGACAAGCCAGATCGCTCCTCTACAACTTCAGGGACAAGAGAAAATCTCTTGCCTCCTGTTGTAGGAAGTGTTTTGTCTCTCTTCTAAAGATTAGGAACCAATAGTTCCCACTAAATTCTCTAAGGCTGCATCTTAAGGAGATGACAAAGAGAAATATACAAAATATATCAAGAATTAGAAAATGTATGTTGGGTGACAACGGCAAAATTATTCTTTAAGGGATTTACAAGGCTTTCTGGAGAACTGGTTGATTCTAGGACTGGGGCAGGGAAATTACAACATGAGCCTAGGGCATCTTGTGTACCTGAGATGTGCTCAGAAAGAGGATAGGGGCATGTGCAACAGGCACCGGAACCAACCTGAAAGGTAGCCAAAGCTGGAACAATCTGAGCAACAAAGTAAGCAATAATAGCATCAAGTTATAACCCCTAAAATGAAATATATAATTCAAAGGATATGCATGAGTACATACTGATAAAAATAACCAAAAAAATAAATAGATGGGGGAGAAGAGACAGCTTTTCCTTACAGAAGAATTGCAATTAATAAATGTAGAAGGATAGGGAAAGAGAAAATAACCATTAGAACACCATACTAATAAGAGTTGCAGGCAAGATGTACTGAGGGATGCTAAATTCAGCGGAGAAACAGGTTATTTATACAGTCTAAAAGTATTTCCACCAAGACATTTTGAGGAGAAAACACTTAACTTTATAGTGGAGAAACCAGCAGATACCAACTTAACCAAATGATCAAGGTTAATATCACCAGTAAGGAGATATGCTGACATCATATGCCCCAGGTATCTCCTATGGTATCCTTGCCAAAAATGCATAACCTCAATCTAATCCTAAGAAAACAATAAATAAACCCAAAGTGAGAGACCGTCTACCAAAAATTGACCACTATCTTTCAAAAATATCAAATTCATAAAAGACCAAGACAGACGGGAAAAGCCACTGGAAGATACTAAACAGACATGACAAGTAAACACAATGTGCAATCCTGGATTGAGTCTTGGAGCAGCAAAAGGACATTTGCGAGAAAACTGGTAAAATCTGAATAAAGACTCTAGTTCATATTGTACCAATATTAACTTATTAATGGTGGTAACTATGTAACAGTTAGTTAAGACCTGAAGATTAGGGGAAGATGGGTGAAGTGTTTATGAAACTCTGGGTATGATTTTTGCAATTTTCTGTAACTCTGAAATTTTTTCAAAATGAAGTATTTATATACCAGGCAATGGACTAGGCATAACACCAACAATCTCATTTTTTTAAAGGTTTATTTAGTTATTTGAGAAAGACAGAGCAAGCAAATCCCAAGCAGGCTCCGCGCTCAGTGCGAGCCCAACACAATGCTCGATCTCAAGACACAAGATCATGACCTGAGCAGTATCAAGAGTTGGACACTTCACCAACTGAGCCAGCTGGAAGCCCTACCACGGATTTTGATTGTCCTAATGACCCTAAAAAATTAGTATGGTTATCCCTATTTTACAGCCTGGAAAACTGAGACTTGGAATGATTAAGTGAAATGTTCAAATGTACACAGTGAAGGGTGTTAGGACTGAAAACTTTTTTATGACTTGCTCAGAGTCCATGTTCTCTCTACCATGTTATGATAAACACATGTAAAAATAGCAAAGGCTATTTTCAGAACTTAGTGGTAATTTTCAATTCACTTAAAATATGAGGTATCAGGGAAACAAAAAAGGTTTTTTATCATAATAACAAAAGGCAAATTACTCTCTGTTTAAGTGAAGCCGTTTAAATTTACTGTAGCATTTAGCAAGTCATGCCAAACTCTACAAATAATAGCACACTTCTAGGCTTCCCAACATGAAGTATAAAAAAGGTTGATTTGTTACAAGGGTCATTTGACGTCAACAGGCATAGCTTTTTCCTATATAATTCAAAGATTCTACTATAGCAGCTTCTGCTGGCTCAGTTGGTAGGACATGCAACTCTTGATCTCAGGGTTGTAGGTTCGAGCCCCGTGTTGGGTGTAAAGATTACTTAAAAATAAAATCTTAAAAAAGAATTTCCAAAGATATCTAGAAAACTTAAGTGAATTTATCTTAGTAGGTTTTTCCCCTTGCAACATTTATACCACTTACCTAAACATAATCAACATATAAATATTATTTAATACAAAGGAGCAACATACCAAACTCCAGGGAAATACTTGAGAAATAATAATATATTCATGACAGAGGAGAAACACTTTTCCCTTTCCCCTTTTATTGATATGTTACTCACAGGCACCACTGTAAGGATAGGTTACTTTACCTCGTGAATTATGATAAAGAATCAGAATTAAAGTCTCAAAGCAAAGCAGCTACTTTCTTATAACCTAATGTAACTAAACTGAATTATTGATGGATTATGTTCCGAGCAATGCAGGAAGATGGCTCTACCAAGGGAAGGCTATGTAAACTTATTGTATAGCTTCAGGTTATCGGTCTACTTCTCAACTTTGATGTGGTATCTCATTAAGAAACGAATGTATTTTGCCATGCTAGTCTTCTGAATGAACTAAACATCAGGGTGTGTTAACAAAAAAGGATGATAAAACAAACCAGGAAAATGCTTTTTTTCCCAATTTTATCACCTTAAAAAAATTTAAAGCATATATTTTTAAATGTTAAAAGATGCTTTCAGTAGCCTAACAAACCTCTTTTATATTCATTCATAGGAATTTAATTTAAAAATATATCAATGCTATATTATGATGAGCACGGTCAAAAGAACAGCTGGCTTCCCTGCTGAGACTCGAGCTGCCTGTTGAGCAAAGACTAAATCACATAGTTTGATACATTTCAAAACAAGGTTTTTTTGGGTTTTTGTTGAAAACAAAATTTTGTAGTTCCTTAATCAAGAAAAACAAAACAACAAAAACAAAAGCCTCACAGATTAAACTATGAATATGAAACTATGACTATCTGTATTTTTATAACAATTCTCATCCCTCAAAAGTGAATTTTCAAGCCACTTGGTAATTTTATCCTCATTTATTTTCACATCACTGAAGTATGTAAAAAGTTAACTTATATTTCCTGATGGATACTTGAGTAACGGAGCTCCTCAATAGCAAATCTGAAACTCCAATCTAGCTCCATAGATTCCCTATCCAGAGCACATTCACTGAGTCATAACACGTCTCAGCTATTTACCATGTGTAGTGAAGGATACAGAATAGCTTGTCGCAATGTATTAGGAAGAGCAAATACATCATAGTTGTGTTTAGCAGTCTACCAGGCTCCATTTTCATGTCTGAGTACATTTTAAAATTCAATAGATAAAAATCACCATTTGGTGCTACAAAAATTACTGCCTTATTTATTGGCTCTATTACCTTGATAGAGACAGAAAAAGAGAGATGTAGGGCTAGGCCATACATTCATGATCCTACTGGCTGTGATTTCTATCTACAAAGCAAGCAAAATCTGGGGGAATTGTTCATTCACTAGGAACTTGGTTTGGAATATGTCTGGATGCCTTTATGGCAGCCAGGTGGAGGTGTAGAGTAGGCAGTAGATATACTAGTGGATCAAGAGAGGTCTGGCTGGAGAACCCATGAGAACACAAACCCCACGCAGACAGGGATTATGTCTATTTTGTTTACTTCTATGCCTTTAGCTCCTACAACAATGCCTGACACCTGCCAGTGGCTCTGTAAATATTAAGTGGGACCAAATGCAACTGCCATGACTACATATTGCTAATCTACATAAATGGTAATTTCATACGGTTCCACCTAACACTTACTGAATGAATGATACACCATAATTTTTCATTTCACAATCTCTCCTCTGGACCTGGACTAGAAAAATTACTGTCGTTTAGAAAGAGTATAATAACTGGAGGAAACCAAGGTTGGTGCTTGCTCATTTTGAGTCGTCTAGGTTCTCAGGTTTCTGCTTCCAGTCTAGTGCATTACAGGCACTGAATAAACCTTTACTGTTGGTGGTGATGATATCCGTAACTACTATTTCCTATAAGTAATTGTTAGAAAATTAAAGATAGCCACTTGTAAATTATATAAGCAGTTGACTGAATATATTTGCAATATCCTTTTCAGTACTACAATCACCATTTTATAGCTAAAATAACCAAGTAATGAGCATTATTTCTCTAATGTCATAGCAGGACAGAGAAATAAACTCAAAGTCCCCAAGTTCACTTTCCTACTAAAATCATTATAACCTATTCCTATTACCAACTACCCAGAAATATACATGTGTATATGTAGGTATGTTCCTATGGTATTTAATTACATTAAGGGATTTTTCCCCCTTCATTTAACTTTTTTCAAATTTTGTTGTTGTTGTTGTTGTTGTCTTTGAGAGAGAGAGAAAGAGAGGGAGCAGGGGAGAGGGGCACAGGGAAGGAGAGAGAATCTCAAGCAGGCTCCATGCTCAGCATGGGGCTCGATCCCATGACACTGGGATCATCAGGACCTGAGCCGAAATCAAGAGTTGGATGCTCAACTGACTGAGCCACTCAGGCACCCCTTAACTTTTTTCTGTGCTGTGTCACATTTAAAAACTTTTCAGGAAAAATCCATTGCTGATAATTTACCTGGGTAGTTACCTAGATAAATTATCATGTGAAACACCCACACATACCCATATATAATCTTCAAAAGATGTATGAATAATGCTTCAAAAATTATCATACTGCTACAAAAAATTTAAGTAGCTCTCTTTTTCATTTCATCATGTCATAAATTACGCATTTACTAGAAACTATCATTGTCCATTCTGTTTTACAAAGAAAAGCTGTTTCTGAAGTAAGAAGTCTCAGTGTACATTAATTCAAAATTAATGACTTAAGTGACAAGGTAATAACAAAAACTAAAACTGGGATTGCTGTGAAAATCCAGGCACGGTGCTCTGATATGACAACTTCTAGGATCACAAGTCTACTAGCCACTTAATATGTAGATTAATTTTCTTTAAAATTCAAAAGCTGCCTCTGGAGCCCCATATAGCATACAAATGAGGAGAACAATAATGAGAAACATAACACACATAAAATTACAGGAATAATAATATTTTGATATGCGGTTTTAAAGAGTAATTTGTTGAATACTAATAGTCCCCAAATCAAGTTGATACACCTAATTTGTTTTTAAAGAAAGCAAAGCACAATATCACTTTTGAAACTTAAGTAGTAGCAGATAATGAGAACCCTTTCACCAAACAGCTACATTAGATGATTTATATAAATGCTAAAGAATGTGCTTTATTTTAGAACACTAAAATTTCACAGAACAGGATGCTCTGACTTGTGTTAAGCCATGAATGAGAGCACCCCATCATGTGGTTTAGATTTCTCTTTCTTAGCTGTATTAAATCCAATCCAGACAGTGAATTGTCATAGCAGGGACTTCTATTTCCTTAAAGCTCTCTGCTTTTTGCCCACCATCCCTGATAGTGAGGATCCTCAAAATTTATAAATTAAATTCTATAGGTATGCACAAAAATTGCATATAAATGTATAATGAACTGTTAAATCTCCATTCCTTAAAGGTTCAGAGGATTATTATCTATTCTTCCCTTCTGTTATGAAAACATCATGTCCCATAAACCTGTAAAATTAAGCTACCCGACCAACAAGCACAAGCTGTTTAGCTCCTAAATTGAGGTGACACAATGTGCAAAGAGGAAAGTCACCTTAATTCCACTAAGGGAAAAAAAAATGTACTAAAACCCATCACTCTCAGCTGAGCCTTCATTCAATATTGAAACAAGTAATCTCAAATTCCATGGTTTTGGCTGCTGCTCAACACTATTCCATTCAACAGGGGATTGAACAAAAGAAAATAAAAAGGAGCTTTAATCTGCCTTTTCTTCTTTTTGCTATACTACACTGACAGCATCTTGTTCATTAATTAAACTTTTTCGCCTTAAAAAAATAGACTTTAGAGTAGTATACTGGACAATGGAGCAAGAAGGCAAAAAACAAAAGGCATGGTTTAAAGAAAATCTAGGTTTTAAAGACTCTAGTTACAGATGTAAAATATTCATAAATGATAAGATCAATACAAAGAAACATTTCAACAAATACAAAGAAAGATGTTAAGAATTTAACACATACAGGAGTGACACAGAGGCAGGACCGGGGTGGCTGTGGGTTCCTTTTACAGATTACACATAAATCAAGATGGCTCCATTCTTTCATTCATGTGCATTGCTCATTTCTGCTCATCCCCTCAAGAGATGGGGGCCATAAACTTAAGTCTTTAGAAACTATCAACCCAGCTAATAGTAACTGTAATTTGCCAAATTTGCTGGAATCTCCAAAAACAATTTTCGGTTTTGTGAACCTGACTTTCATTGTGCTTCTTAAGAAGAGAATGCATTCACTGCAATTTGCTCTAATAATAATAGTCAGCATAGGGAGATCATAGAGGAAAAATAACCTACAATTTATATTCATGGCCTTATTTATACGTAGGAACTTTAGCTTTCATAACAATTTAAAGAAGATAGGTCATTTCTGGTTTTGCCATCTTAAACGTCAGAGTAATAATACAATAACTAAGCTTATGAAAAATCTTTTGACAGAAATGAGTTTCTAAAAAAGGATGATTGAAAAGTAAAAAAAAAAAAAAATGAGAAAATGCTTTTCCTGTATTTCTTATTGGGTTTTTGATACCATAATACAAGAGAACTAGAGGAACAATGACATTCTTTATTATTTTATCATTATGTAAATCAAATAGATTTTCTTTTCCAATAAAATTCTATTGTGTAAACTGCCGTGTGAGTATTTTGGGGACAAAAAAATTATAGGAATGATGCCAGTTTGAGAGTAACCTCAATTAAAAACCAAAAAAAAAGCTCCTCAGCTTTATAACCTGGAGATCAAGAAACTTACACATTTTCCTGAAGTCTCTCACTAAAATCTAATGGCCGATATGAATGAACTATATCTTCTCATGGCTCATGCAACAGTGATTCCAAAACTCAAGCAATATCCTGAATTCATATCCTAACATTTGTGGTCTGCTTTCTGGCAAAGAAAAGTGATTTTCTAACCACAATAACAGTTATCTTTTATTGAGAACTTACCCTGTTCTAGGTACTGTTTTACATACATTAATATAGCTTCATATTTTTTATTTTCCTTAAGTCCTAACAAAATGGCTTCAGTGTCATTTTACAGATAAGAGAATAGAAGCTCAGAGAAATGAAGTCACCTGCTTAAAGAAGGCTGTTATCTAGTCAGTGGTGGAACTGAGATCAGAACTCAGGTCTGGGTAACTCTAAAGCACCTCCTATGAAAATGTTTTTTTTTAATCAGATTAATGTGCTATAAATCTGAAATATAAAATTTAACAAGGGAATAGTAATATTTTTAAAGTACAGTTATTCCTATTTTCCCCACACTGAAAAGTAGACATCACAGTCACTTATTTTTTTTCTACAACATACTATTCGATTTGAAATATATACTGTCTATAAAACAAATAACTATACCAAAAGTTATTTTTAAAGATTAGATCTACTTTATGTGAGTTAAAGGTTGAATCACTTTTGCTAATGAAAACATCTACAACATTTTTACAACAGTCTTCAAAAACCGTCATGAAATGTGACATTCTGAGAACAAGAAGTGGCTACTGTGAATTACAGAATATGAAACTACAGTCATAGCGGTACACCCTAGCTCCTAATTATCTCATAGGAGAAGATACTTAATTTTTCAAACAAAAATCTCAATGCTTTAATTCCAATCATGCAATTAATTCAATTACAGAAAATATCATGAGAGTATCGTTTATTTTTCCCCTAAATTAACTGCAGTTTTTATAGGCAGAAGGCTGGTAAGAAGCTCTACAGTTTATCTAGGACATGCCAGAAAGCCACTCAAAACCTTTTCACTAGAATTGCTAGAAAAGAATAACTCTTTCATTAAGTATTTGGGTACTTAACAATCAGAAAAATTATTTTAATGTTAGAATAACAATGCTGTTTATAGGCACCAAGAAAAAGCCTCAAAGGATAGAGAACTGTGATGACCAAGGTTACAGATAGTGAGTGGGAAAACTCAATCCAATTCATCAATTCTAAAAGGAAATTAAAGACATTTGTTAATTAGATGACAACAAAAGAAATGGCAAGGAACTGTTTTCCACCCTATGATACAGACAAGGGATCAAACCAAAAAGGTGAAACAAAGGCATCTGGCTTGACTATAAACCCATATAAAACAGAATTAAAAAAAAAAAAGTCTATACACAGCTCTTTCACATCAGTTAACTTTGATTCCTAACATTTTCCCAGACAAGTGTTTCTATTACCTTTCTTAAAGATGTCGCCATGGCTCAGCAGCTGCCATGATGAGTTAACGAACTAAAAGATGGTTTCTCATGCACACACGATTCATTTCCACATCCACAAGGAAATAATGGGCAAGAATAACTGATAGAGTTAACCAAAGACTGAGAACTGAAATGAAAGCTGAAGGCTTTTGAATTTACCTTAGAATTCATAGGCAAATACTGAACTTCAATACATAAATTTCTCATTTAATTATACTTTTACTTTTTCAACTTTATGTTCAAATTCTTTAAAAAAAAAAAGGCTGAGTAATGAACATAGATGATAGCATTCAGGGAAAAGGGAAGCTCTTAAGTATAAATTAAATCCAAGCTTAGAAATTTCCTTACTTATTTTAATTATCAATGTTTTGGTTTCAAGAAAAATCGATATTGTTTGCATAATTTTGCAACATTGGTTTTTAATCCTAGTACGTTAAAAAACAAAATTATTAGAAATTGACACTCTCCACAAATGGCATATGGTATTAATATTCAAAACTTGCTCCTTCTACCAAAAGGGGTGTTACTTTCTTACATGTTAATATGCCTGAAATGAGTATTCATTAATCATCAATAATTTTTTTAAAAGCCAAGTGACAACAGCAGCTACCAGGCACAGAGCACCTACATGTGCCTGGCAGTGTGCTGGGCACTTGACAGACATTTTCAAGAACTAATGCAAAACAGTGATTATTATCCCCACATACAGATGAAGGCATAGACACACCTGAGGGAAGGTAGGATCTTGACCAAGATCATAAAATGAACCTAGGCAAATCTTAACAGGCCCAAACAACTATTACTGTACTCTCTCTCATAACCAATATGGCTTATCCTAACTCTGATGCACTAGTAATCTGTACTTGAGAAAGAATTTTCAACCCAGAAAACTTACTTAACCTTTGATCCTCACAGAAAAAGCAGGTATAATTCAGAAGCCCAAAAATGGTAAACAGTTTTACAGAGCTCCCAAGGCAGAGACAAGGGCCTTGTCTGTGACTGTTAACCTTCAGGTCCAGTATTCTTTTCAACACTCAGGCCTTACCAGAAGTTAAAAAGACATATATCTGCAGGGTGCCTGGGTGGCTCAGTTGGTTAAGTGTCTGACTTTGGCCTAGGTCATGATCTCACAATTCGTGAGTTCAAGCCCCGCGTTGGGCTCTGTGCTGAAGCTCAGAGCCTGGAGACTGCTTCGGGTTCTGTGTCTCCCTCTCTCTCTCTGCCCCTCCTCCCACTCATACTCTGTCTCTTTCTCTCAAAAATAAACAAACATTAATAAAAGGGGGGAGGGTGCTTGGGTGGCTCAGTTGGTTAGGCAACCGACTTCGGCTCAGGTCATGATCTCACGGTTCATGACTTCAAGCCCTGCTTTGGGCTCTGTGCTGACAGCTCAGAGCCTGGAGCCTACTTCAGATTCTGTGTCTCGCCTCTCTCTACCCCTACGTTGCTCACGCTCTGTGTCTGTTTCTCAATAATAAAAAAACGTTAGGGGTGCCTGGGTGGCTCAGTCGGTTAAGTGTCTGACTTCAACTCAGGTCATGATCTGACAGTTCATGAGTTCAAGCCCCACGTAGGGCTCTGTGCTGACAGCTCAGAGCCTGGAGCGTGCTTCGGATTCTGTGTCTCCCTCTCTCTCTGCCCCTCCCCCACTCACGCTCTGTCTCTCAAAATAAATAAATAAATAAATAAATAAATAAATAAATAAATAAATAAATAAAATAAACGTTAAAAAATTAAAAAAAAAAAGACATGTATCTGCATCAAAGTACATGGATAGGCACACCCCTTGAAGACTTTGATAGCTCCCTGATCTTCACAATTTAACCACATAGTTGTTCACCATTTTTATTATTCCCTTAATGTCTTTGTAAGAATAGAAATGTATACACACTTTTCTTTATTTGGAAATCAAAACTGCTAAAATTAGAAAGCTACAATTACTACTAATTTTATTCTATTCAATCAGAACTTTCTACAATAGTGTTTCATTTGCAAATACAGATATTCTACAGCAGGCAGTAAACAAGTAATACTGAAAAGGTGGTTCAGTGGATAAACAGTGTTTTCGTTCATAAAATATTAATACAGGCCTCCAAACCTGCAGTTGTGCACATGGTACTGCTTCCTACTTCTGGCTAGGTGATGCAATCTCACATAAATAATGAGGGAGAAGACTGACAAAAACAGTTAAATCTTTACAGTAATAAAGCCAAGTTACTCACTGCATTTGGGTCATATAACGAATCACATTATTATCGGTCATGGACACACATGTCCACCTATACACCTAAAAGACTGGTCTAGCTGCATCCATTCTGATTCACATGGCCAAATACAAAGCATTTTCAAATAGAAAAATCTTAAATGAAGTATAACACATACCTAGAGCAAACTGTCCTTTTGAATATAGCTCAAAAGATACTTGACAACTCAGGCAATAAATAGTGAAAAACCTTTCATAACACTGTGTAACAAACTGGAGAAGAAATGGCTAGGAACAAATAGGAACAGTCTATGATCAAACCAAATATATATACATACTTTCACCCAGTCTTAAAATGCCAACCATAAGAAAATAATGCAAAATGATAAGGTTATAAGCAGATTTCACATCTGGAAAATTACAATTATGAATTCCACTACTTTATAAAATGATGAAAAATACTCTGCTGAAATGGTCCTTTACAGTCTTTAAAAGTCCTGCCAATAGGACAAAGATATGATTATAAACACAACTTAAATACAGTGATACCATCTATCACACTAACAAGTAGGTAATGGAAAAGGGGGAAAAAGGCAGAGTGCATTTTGCTTTTCCCACATACTACACAATAAAGTATTTTATGTTCTGTTGAAAATATGACAATACATTTGACAGCTTTTCCTACTGTGCTCAGAGAAAAGCTTTAAGACTCCAAAAAGAAGTATTGTTCACTTTAAGATATCAAACATAAAAAATCTAAAATGCAGAACATTCAGGTTTACATGCATCATTTCACCAATTCACTAGATAACTAATCCTACGTATATAACTAAAAATTTAAAACAAGTTTCTCTGCAGTTACAACTGTTACAGAAATGTAGCATCTACAGCTTTCATTCTTTAGATTCATGCCATTTCTTAGGCTGCCAAGTAAGAGAACCCAAATATTGACTTACCACTTTTAGCATCAACAAACAACATACTACTGTTTTCCTAAAAATTACTGTATTATTTTGAGTGTTTGTTTGGATGGCTGGTAGAATTAAAAGTATACCTATGGAACAGTTTTATTTCTGAAAAGCTAAATGATACTGAGTGCTTCCTATATGCAAGGCACTATTCTAAGCCCTTTACTTGTATCGACTTCATTTAATTGTTACAACAACCCTTTGAGACAGATTCTATTAGGATCCTCATTTTACAGACAAGGAAACTAGATCATGGAAAGGTTAAGCAACGTGCCAAAAGTCACATTATAGCTGCTAAGTGGTAAGAACAGGAATGTGAATCCAAGCAATTTGACTTCTAAGCATTCAATTGCTCTAGAAAACTATCAGATAAAACTACCTACTCTCCTTAACTTACCCGGGAAGAGACAGAAAGGAAAGAGGAATCATCCTAAATCATGCTACTTCTCCGACTTTAACTTCTGAACCAAGAAGAATTTGTTATGCTAGTCCATTGGCTCCCACTGGTTATCTGGGATAACCAGAATTGGTATCAAAAACGTTGGTTTTGATTCTGAGCTAGTTAGGTTACTAAGTTTGTAACTTCAGGCAATTCATTTAACCTTTGAGAATCAATCCCAATCTATAACATGAAATTCAAAAATATTGCCTTCCTTATGAACTGCATTTCAGGATAATGAAATACTCAAGATGATTAGGGAACATTCTTTCAGAAGAATTCCAGCCAGTAAATGTAGAAATGAAAATAAAAATAAGATCATTGATTTGGGAAGGATGATTCAATGAATAAAAACATTAGATGAAAAGTTGAAGGGGAACTTTACAAGGGAAGGTTCAGGCTACTGATACGACTCCTGATATGACAAAATATGAAAAACAAAGTACCACTTAGGAAGGACTATTGCCAAAAAGGCTGAACTTAAATTTATATAAGTCTTTACAGCTAACTTCATTTATAGGAAAAAATGGGAAATATGGTAACATACAACAGAGGAAGCAAACAAATCTAGAATGTGAAACATTCTACAGAACAGGAACAACTGGCTAATTCCTTCAAGGAGCTAGAGACTGAAAACAAACAAAAAAGGAAAAGTAAGAAAAGGGGAGATTAAGATTATTAGAAGAGACTTATGAGGCAACAGCCAAATGTAATATATGACTTGATGTAGGTCCTGGTTCAAACAAATTAGATGTTAAAAAAATATATACGTTTTAAGGCAATTGGGTAAATGTGAACCTGGCCTGGATAACAGATGTTATCAAAAAAGTACTGTTGGGGCACCTGGGTGGCTCAGTCGGTTAAGTGCCTGACTTTGGCTCAGGTCATGATCTCACAGTTCGTGAGTGAGTTCAAGCCACGAATCGGGCTCTGTGCTTACAGTTCAGAGCCTGGAGCCTGCTTTGGATTCTGTGTCTCCCTCTCTGCACCCTCCCCTCCCCCGTCTCAAAAATAAATAAACATTAAAAATTAAAAAAAAAAAGTATCGTTGATTCTGCCAAGTGGTAAGATACAGTGGTATTACAATTACATAAGAAAATGCTCACATTTTCTAGAGACACATAGTAAGGTATATAGGCATCACAGGACATTTAAAGTTTAAAAACTTACTTTAAAATACTTCAGCTAAAATACAAAGAATAAAAAAAAATAAAGAAAGAAAATGAATAAAAAGGGATAAATAAATGAAATAGGGAAAACACTACCTACTGTTTGATACGATGATGGATATATGGGGATTTGTTTTTGTATATGTTTGAAATTTTTCATAATGTAAACATTTTAAGAAGTATTTTCCCCATCTGTCTCATAAGTCATTATGATGATCATTGATCAAAAGTATATAAAAAGACCTAAATATACATCAGGCATGTGATGAATGTCAGTCTGGAAAACAAAGAAAAAAAATTAAGGAATCCAAGTTCTAAATTAGGAGTCTGTAAACTAGGTCCAGCCTATAGGAAAAATTCAGAAAGCTGCCTGTTTTTGTCAACAACAACACAGTCTCATCCATTCAGTTAGATATTACTTATGTTTGCTTTCATGCTACAGCAACGGAGTAAGTACAACTGAAACATATAGTCCACAAAGCCAAAAATATTTACTTTCTCCCCCTTCAAAGACAGGTCACTTACTCCCATTCTAAATTCTGTATTTTCATTGTCTCTTTGGGAGTAAAGTTGGCCTCCAAAGATTTTCTGAACCTTTCTCCTTAGAATTTACCAAGGATTTCCTATTCTAGCTTGTTACAAATAAAAACAAAACCACCCACAAAGCAGGGTTTAAGTAACCCCATGCCTTTTTCCTATAAGTGAATAAAATCATTCCATAGCTTTAGGGTAGTTGCTACCCTTATTAGATTGAGTAGTCTGCTAAATCTAGAAACTTATAATGAAAGTAAACAAGTCAAAAAGCAGAGGTAAAAAAAATACAAATAAAAAAATCTATTATTATTTTACCTCAAGTTCCCTCAGTTTACTAAAAGAGCCTGAGGGAAACAATATATTACATGTTTCAACACATTACAACCAAAGGGTGTTTTTGTTTAGGGAAGAAGGCAGGGAGACAGGGAGGAAGCACATACACACACAGTGCTGGGAATTTCTTTCTTAAGAATCCAGCAAAGAACACTATAAACCCATGGGCCATTGTTTCTAACTATAAACTTCTGTATATTTTGGATTAATAGTTTAAACACATTTCTTTGGCAGTCTTCAACTTAGCTTACATAACCTTCGGGTACACCCATGAGCTGATTAGTAATTTAAGGCCTGAGAAAAGCAAAGTTTCAGAGGGAAATACACTAAGACACGAATGAGTTTAATATGCAAGTACACTAGCTAAAGGGCATAATTAAAACTACATCAGTCCTTTAAATCTACATAATTATGTCCCAAAGACATTCTCATTAGTATCTTTTACTTTGCCACTAAACCAGAAACAGCCTCAGGTCTATAGGGTTGGGAAATAAATATAAAATAAAAAGTTAAGGAATATTCAAGTCAAATAAAATACCTGCAAAATTCAATTACTGACCTTTCCTTTCTTAAATAATTATAAAATCCACCAGTCAACAATCATTGCTAGTGAGCCCACAACAAAATCTACTACCATAATATCCATAGATTACCTTATGCCCCAAATTTCAGAGGGGAAATAACCAGAAATGTTTAATAACTATTTTTTAATTTTAGAAGAGAGAAAGCTGCTTTTTCTGGAAATGTCTACTAACCACCACTTCCTTTACTATGCAATGATAACTGATGTTTCTAATGATCAGCCTGCAGCAGTTCCAAATTCTGAAGTTCATTCTAAATCATTAAAAAGAAGATGAAATTATGTTCAGATACTTTCAGCAGTGAGTGCACTTCGTAATATTCTCATTATTTTAAGACTAGTAATATATTTAAGATACATAGGGTAACTGCCCATCAAGAGACTGTTCAAGTCAGACATTCACAGGGGCCCTACTGAGAAGCTCTTAAATTACAGGCAACAATACACAGGAAGGAAAAAAATCACTTCTCTCCAAATCTAGGGCATGAAACTACAGGAGGTATTAACAGAAATTTTGTCCAAGGGCTTCAAAGAATTTTAAATTCCTTTTAGGGAAAATACTGGCCTAAACAGTGACCCTTCCCCCCCCCCCCCCCCCCCCCGCTTCTGTTGACACTGATTAAATCTGAGAAAGAAGCTAAGAAGCAATTAGAAAGCTACTGTTAATAATCCAAATGAGAGATGGTGATGGTGTGGCCCAGTGTTGTGACAGTAGGGATAGTCAGAGATGATAAACTTTCAAGGTTGAGCCTAAAGGATTTGATGACAGCAGAGGTATGAGAAAAAGAAAGGAGTCAAAGATTGTGTACATGAAGGTTTTTGCACTGAGCAACGGAGAGAATGGAACTGCCATTACCTGAGACAGAAAAGGCTGCAGATGGACTTGGATGGGGCAGGTTGGTAGACCAGGAGCTCAGTTTTGGAAACTTCAAAGTTTCAGATGCTTCAAACATTACTGCGTGTGTATGATCTAGTGCACTTAGGAATCAAGGCCCAGAGCTCAGGGAGAAGGCTCAGCTGAAGATATACCTCAGAAGCCTTAAAAGGAGGGGAGTTCATCTATGGAATCAGTATACATTTTTTTTTTTTAATTTTTTTTTTCAACGTTTATTTATTTTTGGGACAGAGAGAGACAGAGCATGAACGGGAGAGGGGCAGAGAGAGAGGGAGACACAGAATCGGAAACAGGCTCCAGGCTCTGAGCCATCAGCCCAGAGCCTGACGTGGGGCTCGAACTCACGGACCGCGGGATCGTGACCTGGCTGAAGTCGGACGCTTAACCGACTGCGCCACCCAGGCGCCCCGGAATCAGTATACATTTTAAAAAGATCTCGTGCTCTGTCTCTGTCTCTCAAAAATAAATAAATGTAAGGTAAAAAATTTTTTTTAAATTTTTTTTAACGTTTATTGATTTTTGAGACATAGAGAGACACAGCATGAACGGGGGAGGGGCAGAGAGAGAGGGAGACACAGAATCGGAAGCAGGCTCCAGACTCTGAGCCATCAGCCCGGAGCCCAACGCGGGGCTCAAACTCACAGACCGCGAGATAGTGACCTGAGCTGAAGTCGGACGCTTAACCGACTGAGCCACCCAGGCGCCCCAGATAAAAAAAATTTTTTTAAAAAAAGGTCCTCCATTATGTTACCAATAGCCTTCCTATAAATACTTCATAGATCACGAAATACTCATTTGTCTCAATTCTGTATATCCAAATCCTGTCATCTTTCAAGGTTCAATTCAAGCATCAATTTCCTCATGAAGCCCTCTCTGAGTACCCTGGGTGGATGTAATATCTCACTCTTGAGCTGCCTTCATAGTGTACTTATCACTTTCTATCCCAAATTAAATGAGAACCAAGGGAAAATTTTATTAATTATCTACTATACATTAGACAGTGTGTTAATAAGCAGTATACTAAGAGTATTATATGCAATCCCTATACCAATGCCATCAGTATCTTTATCTGAGGGATGAGAAAATTGAAGTTGAGAAATATCAGTCACACAGTTAAAAGTTAACAGATGAGGTCTGAGCTCCAATCTCATTCCAAAGTATACATTCTCCCTTCAGACCACATTGCCTTCCAGAACTACTGAACTAGCTCAGGGGGCTAGTGTTTTATTTATTATGTTATGAGAAAGATTTCCAAGTATCCAATAAATGTTACCTGAATTTAAACCTGAAAAAAACATAGTCTTCACTCCTCAAAAAGGGTAATTCAATAGTTGGGTAATACAATAGTTGGATTATACTAAGATATCAGTCTAGTATAGACTATATTCCTAGAGGCTATGAGTCATGTCTTATGCATATTTTTTCATTCACCTCTTAAAACATTAGTATTTATATAGAGAGTTTAATTAATATGAATATATAACTTCTCCTACTCTAAATAGAAAGATTATGTGAACCATGGAGCTTCCACTTACTAGGAAATTCACTGAGCTTCAAGGTGTATCTTTGTAAAACTCAAATAATGATACTACCTACTCTCATATGATGAATTCCTGAAGATTAAATAATTATTTACATAAAGTGTCAGTCACACTACAGGACTCAGTAATTGCTAGCCCATTCTAACAAATTACTCCAAATGGCTTAACTATGCCAGAGAATAGCAAGCTTATCCTAAATCAGTCATCTTTCTAAGAGTCACTTAAATAATGGGAATGCTGGGTGGTTCAGCCAGTTAAGCATCTGATTCTTGATTTTGGTTCAGGTCATGATCTCAAGGTTTGTTGAGTTCAAGTTCTGCATCAGGTTCTGAACTAACATTGCAGAGCCTGCCTGGGATTCTCTCTCTTTCCCCCTCTCTCTTTCTCTCTCTGCCCTTCCCCCCCCCCCAAAAAAATAAATAAAATAAAAACATAAAAATAAAATAAAATAGTAAATGTTTCCAAGAATGACATTTTCTTACTTCATTTGCCTCTATAAACAACCTTAAATATTATATCTCCTATTAATGGCTGTTCTTTCCCTCACTGTAGATAAACCCTACAAACATTTTAAAAATATTCTCTTTTTGGATTTTGGCTTGTTTTTTATTTAAAAAAACACCACAAGCCATTTCACCCTGGCACTCAGGGTCCACATGCTTTAAGGATGAGCCACCTTATAGGCAACAGTCAGAAGAGCAAATTATCTTGCTGGAGGGGTTCCCTGAAAGAATGACAACACGTTCCTGATCTTTTATCTTTCATGTTCCTTATACTTTTAAATTGAGAAGTATGTCTTTATTACTACAGTTAAATTCAAATGTGAAGGGAAAAGAAAAAGAAAGTGGCACACCTGGAACTTAAAAAAATTTTTTTAAATGTTTATTTGAGAGAGAAAGAGACAGAGAGACAGAGAGACAGAGCGAGAGCGAGAGCGAGAGCGAGAGAGAGAGAGAGAGAGAGAGAGAGAGAGAGCATGCACGTGCATAAGCAGGGGTGGGGCAAAAAGAGAGGGAGACTCAGAATCTGAAGCAGGCTCCAGGCTCTGAGCTGTCATCAGAGAGCCCGACATGAGGCTCGAGCCCACGAACTGTGAAATCATGACCTGAGCCAAAGTCAGATGCTTAACCAACTGAGCTACCCAGGTGCCCCACACACTCTGGAACTTTTAATGAGGAAAACTAATAGCCTGACATACTGAAGATCATTTTTAACCAAATACATATTACAGAAAGGCTAGGTGCACAGCATTCTATGCAGTGCAATGAGATAGATGGAGTCTCTGCTACTTAGACACTTAATATGCAGTTGAGATTAAAAGGGATATTCAGGGAGTAGTCAATGCTGGTGCAGATATTCAGGAAAAGATCAACACAGGGGATGGGCCTTAGATGATAAACGGGAAGGGTTCTTTGGATCTTATTTAAATCTAAGTCATTCCCAGTAGTACAGAAATTAATTCATCTAGCTAACGCTTGGTTATTCAGAATTCCCTCCTCCATCAGAAAGTACAAGCTCTCCTTTTTTTCTAGATAATAAATTTATTCATGTGATGGGAAGACTAAAATTATCTTTTAAAAAAATCACATAAAATTTTGAGTAACCCTGAGTGTCAACATCTCAATCTAACAAAATATAGCTTATAAAATAATATTACATGTAAACCATATAAACCATACATGCTATGGAGTCCCTAAGAAAGGAATTATTATATTATTGGGGCGCCTGGGTGGCTCAGGCGGTTAAGCATCTGACTTTGGCTCAGGTGATGATCTCACAGTCCATGAGTTCCAGCCCTGTGTCAGGCTCTGTGCTGACAGCTCGGAGCCTGGAGCCTGCTTCAGATTCTGAGACCCTTTCTCGCTCTACCCTTCCCCCACTCATGCTCTTTCTCTGTCTCTCTCTCTCAAGAATAAATAAACATTAAAAAAAATTTTTTAAAGAAAGGAATTATTATTGGCTGAAATGAAACATAATACAACTGTAAACAAAGACTAAATGGGATTGCCACAGTATTATTGAAATTAAGTCCTTTATGTAAAAGGCTTCAAGGTGCAACCAACAAAATTAATAATTAAAATACATAAAACTATGTTAAAATAATCTTTAAGTGTTGAGTTATGAGAAAGAGCCCATTACTAAAGACAGATTTTTTTTTCACTATTCTTAGAAGGTTCATACATTGAAAAACAATGGTAACAGATGAAGAAGAATGTCTTACATAAGGTACATTTTGGAAATCATCCTGACTCTAGTTCTTTTCAGTAAGAATTTAGAAACTGCAGAAACATACTGGATGAATTCATGTGTGGCCAAGGCAATGCTTTGCAAGGGATAAGGAAACAATAACAGGGGACAGAAAGTAGGCTTAGGTGTTATGACATCCTTGCAACTCCAAGGATTAGGCTAGAGTGTTTCTGTAGTCACAATATCACTAAAGAATGAGTATACCAACATCAAAGAAGTAGGAGACTCAAGGCTTTCATGGTAAGTTAATACAGATGTACCAGGAAGCAAGAAGAAAGGGCAATCAAAGTGCATATAACATTAGCAAAAAAGAAGTAACACGTCTAACTAAAGACAGAAAGAATGGGACATTTCCTGGAAAATGAGGAAAAATACTTTATAATCTCTCTTTTTTTTAATTTGAGAGAGAGAGCGAGTAAGCATGAGTGGGGGAAAAGGGGAAGAGGGGAAGAGAGAGAGAATCTTAAGCAGACTCCAGGCTCTCAGTGCAAAGTCTGGTGTGGGGCTCAATCTCAACAACCTGGGACCATGACCTGAGGTGAAATGAAGATTCAGATGCTCAACTGACTGAGCTACCCAGGTGCCCCTTTAATCTTTTTCTGAATTATCTTGAGTGAAATCACTTTTGTTAGTTAGTGAATATGATAGTCAAATAAACTGATAAAAAATGACTGTCTTAAATTTTTGTTTTCCTAAATATTTTCAAAGAGAATTTTCAAATGGCTTTAAAAACTGAAGGTAGAAATAAAAGTGAAAATGATAAATTCATATCCAAGAGAATTTATCAATATATATTTTTTTCCTATGTGGGTAAAGAAACATCACATCTATGATAAAATTTAAAACCATCAAAGGGAAATGTACATATCACCTTTAAGTAGGTTTAAAAGTATATCATTAGATCTAAATTACCATAGTTATACCAAAAAAAAATGTCTTTAATGAACAGTTCCAGTGAAATGTCAGTTTTTACTATTACATATGCATTAACTCAACAATATTACGTAGTCACTACCTAAGCTAATGACAGTGATGTATTGTTTCATAAATATTTACTCATTCTGACAAATGCTTTGTTTTCCACTGCACTGTCTGAATAAATCTAATAGGATAAAATATAATTTATTTCCAGTGTTTTTAATATTACTATGCAGCATATCTGAAATGAATTTTCATCATGAAGTTTATTTTAAAAGGATTTGGGAAATAAGTGTTTATTTATAAAAAGAAGTTCTCACTAAAAACTGTCCAAGGAAGGGGAAGAAAAGGCAGCTAGATGAAGAGAAAACTGGAGTTTTTGCATGGTGATGACAAAGCTGATCTGCCAGAGGCAAGGCTAGGACTTCAGTGTATAAGGAATACTTTTTTGAGATCCATGTGAAAATTTAGAGAATGAAGATGAGATATAGAATCTATTTGGACAGTTGAGGAAGTGTGAGACAGACTGAACCAATGCAAAGGAAAAAGAGAAAGAAAGGTGGAAATAAAAAGTTTTTAGGTACAAGATGTGGAGGAAAATTAAAGGACATAGTAGCTTAAAGAGGACTAATTGAGCTCAAAATTCATGGACAATATTGTAGACATCAATCATCTCTCTTTGGGGTATCTTTCCAGTGGGGATAAAAAGCCAGGAGCTCTAGGGGCACCTGGGTGGCGCAGTCGGTTAAGCGTCCGACTTCAGCCAGGTCACGATCTCGCGGTCTGTGAGTTCGAGCCCCGCGTCGGGCTCTGGGCTGATGGCTCAGAGCCTGGAGCCTGTTTCCGATTCTGTCTCCCTCTCTCTCTGCCCCTCCCCCGTTCATGCTCTGTCTCTCTCTGTCCCAAAAATAAATGTTGAAAAAAAAAAATTAAAAAAAAAAAAAAAAGCCAGGAGCTCTTTTGAGATTTTAATTGAGATTTCCCTTTCTCAAACTTTAGGATCTTGACTAATTTACAGCATCCTCAGGTCCAGGTATAATGAACAGAGTGTTACTTTAATCTCCCTACTAAGCTATAGGGAGCAAAGGCCTGAGAAAGCCCCAATCAGTCCTAGAGTGATCACAAAGCCTGGTACATTTAAACCATAACCTTTCCAAAATGAAGGGTCTGAAAGCTGAGATGCAGTGAGCTCAGTACAGGTCTCAGTATATGCGCAGGTCCACCAAGGCATGGCTTCCCACCTGATTTCTACGAAGTCTTATATAGGATCGGGAGTTAGCCTCAACCTATAAAGGTGCTCCACTGTCTCCTGCTGGCCTTTCCCAAATCCCTAACTTTTTGGCTAAATCTGGCTTCATTGCAGGTCAACTTCCAGAAACCCAAATCACAATATCCAAGAGTTCTAAAATCCAGTGTCTGGTGTTTCTTGGCACATTTGGACAGTTTTCTCACCACAAGTTTTCTTCATTGTAAAATGGTGAACACTGACATTTGCTCATTCCAGTTCTACTAGATATGATAAATGGCAATGCCAGGCCCAGAGATCTTATGCAAAACTCAAGTTGTGGTTAAAATGGCATCTTTTAAGTTTTCCCTGACTATCCTATTCAAAGTACATTCCCTATCTTCTCTGCAAATTTTTCTCCAAAAATATGTAATTTACTTTTTTCTTTACTGTATCTCTCACATCAGAGTATCAACTCCAGAGGGCTGAAATTTTTGTCTATTCTGTTTACTAGTATATCTCTAGTATCTAGGAGAGTGTCTGGAACTAAGAGACACTCAATAAATATTTGTTAGATAGATGACTAAAATCCAGTCTTAACATAGCCACCTAGGAAAAGACAGGTTAGCCTGGACATACTTGAGATAATACAAAAGAAAACAACAAGCTTATTCTGAAGACCCTCGGTCAAAAAGCAATCTACTTGTTAGGCTGCCTCATCAATATCATCCCAACCATTCAAATTTTTTAACCTGAGTATCTATGCCTCATCCTTTGTGGACCTATATTCTCACTTAAAAGCTGGCATTCTTGCCAGTCCAAAACATGAATCATCTAGACCTCCTCTTGAGCAAACACCCCTCTAATGCCTTACCTGGTTAGGGTTCCTACTCTTCTAAGTCACCTACCACCATAATCACACCATTAAGGCACAATCATTCTCAGAGTCCCCAGAGCCACACAAACTTATAATCTCTTACTATAAAAGGAAATGCAAGTTGACAGATACAAAATAGATATTTGGTTATTTTTTAAATAAAATGAAATCCTACTTCACATAGAAGTAAACTAATTGGAAAGATGATGCCAAGTATTTTTTGTTTTTAATTTTTTTTTAATGCTTTTTTATTTTTGAGAGAGAGAGACAGAGTGCGAGCAGGGGAGGTTCAGAAAGAGAGGGAGACACAGAATTCTAAGCAGGCTCTGGGCTCTGAGCTGTCAGCACAGAGCCCAATGCGGGGCTCAAACTCACCATGAGATCATGACCTGAGCCAAAGCCAACTGACTGAGCCACCTAGGCGCCCCGTATTTCATTTTTTAAAGCAAAACAAGAAAAAACGTAAATCAAGGAAGATTTATAGGAACATGACGAATGATAAAGACATAAAGGGTTAAAAAACCAAGACAGTACCCTCTCCACACACCAAGCCCTTAAGAGTTCCTAACGGCTCCAAATCTTCCAAAGAGGGGGAAAATCCTTTAGTATCAAAGTGTGACCCATTTTATTATTTTCTTAAAATTTTTAATGTTTATTTTTGAGAGAGAGCGAGAGAGAATGAGCAAGGGAGGGGCACAGAGACAGGGAGGAGACACAGAATCCTAAGCAGGCTCCAGGATCTGAGGTGTCAGCACAGAGCCTGGCGAGGGGCTGGAACTCATGGACTGTGAGATCATGACCTGAGCCAAAGTCAGATGCCTAACTGACAGAGCCACCCAGGCACCCCAAAGTCTGACCCATTTTTAGAACTTCTTCATCCCCAATTTATCTAGAGACAATGTGCCACCAAGACATGGTCGGTGAAACCTTAAACTGGTACCTTCTTATTGTCATTCTCTCCTAAAAGCAACGTATATATTAGCAATAAAATTTTAACCTACCTTTTAAAATGTTAAATATCATTTTAATACAACCTAAGCCATAAGGTATCACTGATAAGACAGTTATAAATAAATGATTAAAGTTTAAGTCTTCTACTTTTTATCTCATTTTCATAATTAAGAATTAAAAAGCATTTGGAGTAGAACACCGAAAGCATTTAGATTTACTAATGCTAATTTTTCCAGAATAGTTTTGGGAGGGAGGGATAATAATACCTGTTTTATTCCAAAGATAGACTTAACACAATACATAATTTGAGATCTAACTAGCTATGACAATTCATGAAATCAAGTCTAAACTGCTCAAGTCAATATTTAAATAACTGTGTTATCTAAAATTTGTATTCCAAATGCAATGAAAGGCATGGAGATAAGACATAAACCCTTAACATGCACATATCTTTATCATATATTAAAATGTTTAGAAGAGAGAATGTAACAAATCTTACACCATAAAACTTTAAAAAATATATTCCAGAGGACTTGGTAACTGCTAAAGTTACCTCTAAAATTTGTACCTAAGAACAACAGTGACAAAGATTAGACTACTTCTGCAAGAAACTACTTTTTATTATATTCAAATTACTTTCCCAGGATGTCACTAATGTGAATATTCAAGCAAAACAAAGTTTGCTTTGAAAGAAAAAACAAAAACATAATCAACTATCATAATTAACATAACCACTTAGTAGACTAATTAAGGTTTCAGACTACAAGTTAAAAGACTTATAAATATACTGAGAAAACATGTGAATGATCGTAGAATAATACATTTATTATTTCTAAATTACTACTAACTAATATTGGTTTAATGCTTTACTAATTACATAGTATTGCATGTATATACATATTTCCTTGCAACATTTTAGCAGGCATTACTATTGTCCCCATTTTAACTTACGATATAATTGAAGCTCAGATGATTAAACAAAACTGAAAACCTCTGTTTTTTTTTTTTAAGATTATTTTTTTAGGTTTACTCATTTTGAGAAAGTGTGTGAACATGAGCAGGGGAGGGGCAAAGAGAGAGGAAGATCAAGAATCCCAAACAGGCCCTGCACTGTCAGCAAAGAGCCCGACACGAGGCTCGAACTCACAAACCATGAGATCATGACCTGAGCCAAAATCAAGAGTCAGACACTTAACTGACTGAGCTACCCAGGTGCCCCAAAACCTGTGTTCTTAATTGTGTCCTCTTAAGTCTATATGGTTGATCACACCAATGTCAACGTAAACAACATGCCTGTTCTTCTTGAGAGTGCTGGGTAAAAGCACAGGTTGTAGAATAAAATAGACCTGGGTTCTAACTGGGGTCTGATCATTGACTACCTCTGCCACCTGGGGAAAAATCATTAAATTCTCCATAAAAGGAGGGTAATATTTACTTTGCAGTGTTGTTGTGAGATTAAGTGAAATAAGGAACATAGGAAGGATTTAATAACAGCATGCCTGTTTTGCCAGTTCATAAGCCTGAATAAATTTTACCTTCTCCCCTTTCTGCTTCTGCTCTAAGGCCACAAGACATTGCTAGAGAAAGCAATATAACAGTGCTCACTTAGCCAATCACAGATTTATGGCCTAGTACAGTTTTCTCTTAGTAAACTAAGACGTAAATAAATACCTATTTCCTAGGACTGTTTTAAGGATTCCATAAGATGGTGCATGTAAAATATTAATTATAGTGCTTGGCATATGCTAGGCACTTGGTAAATGACCAAATTGTAATCATTTTGTAGCTTAGCAATCTTTTTTATTTATTTTAGGTGAACTCCTTAGCATACTTCCAGAAAGTGTTACTCTACACTCTCTTCAACATTCCTTAAGCCCTAAATGCATCAGATCTTTCTGGTAAATAATTTGCCTGCCTACTTTATTGAAAATATGGGCAGTCAGCATGACCTTCCCCAGCTCTTTTCTTCCTTCAAACACTCCTTTACCAACTTAAAATCTCTCATACATTATTCAGGTCTCAGACAAATAGGGATCCTCACTGAACTCTTTATGCAATTCATTCATTCATTCAACAGATGTTTTACTGAACATCTATGAACACTTTTCAGGTGTTGTGCCAAGTGCTGAGTATGGTGGTTAAAAAAAAAAAAGGCAGAAATGGTCCCTACTCTCAGGGAGCATCATATGGGAGGGGAGATTGACACTATAGATAGATGTTTACAAATTCCCTTTCTCTTTCCTCAAGCCTTGTTTCCTCAATTATTCCAGCACATCCTCCACTTCCAAGAGTTTCACTGATTCTGCCCTCGCCAACATGAAAACAATCTTTGTTTGGCCCAGTCATCCTCTATAGCTAATATGTTCTATTGCCCTTCTTCCTAACTTCTCAAACTTCTAGAACAAATACTCTATTTCCATTGCCTCCCTTTCCACATAAGGTCAATAAAGACTAAGAAACCTGTGTAACTTCCTAAAAATATCATCCATGCTGAAAGTATCAAGTACACCCTACTTTTGAGATTCTTCTCTTTCTTAGTGCCTAGGATCCCGGAATGATAATTCTGCTTTCACTTTAGGTTTCTCCATTTCCATTCCAAATGGTGATTATTCCTTTAAAGTTGAGTCCCCTGTTCTCTAAACTTCTCTCTATACTCTCCATCTGATAGCTTATTTACCCTCAAAGGATTTTTCTCTTATTTTTATTTCAATGACTCTCAAATCCACATATCCATTTTTCTTCTCAAAGAACAAGGCCTTTCACAATACAAGTACTGAATAAATAATCACAGAATGAAATCAAGAACAAACAAGCCAACGAGTCAACCAATAAGAATTTCTACTTGGACATCATTTCAAATTTACACCTAAAACGAAACTCATGATCAATTTCTCATCCACTCCAATTCCAGACAATTCAGCTCCATGCCATCACCTATGTTAAATTTAATTCTTTCCTCATGTTTCTCTATAAACTGTTCCTCAAAATGTTTCTTAAATCCACTTTTTCCACTTTGTTCTTATCATTATCACAATAAGACCTAATCTGGTCAACTATCCCATTTCTACTCTCTACCCACTTTAATTAACTGTGTACACTTTCTCCATATTAATCTTCTGAAAAAAATAATTCCCCTCCCTATTTAAAATTCACTAACGACTGGGGTGCCTGGGTGGCTCAGTCTGTTAAGCATCCAACTTCAGCTTAGGTCATGATCTCAGGGTTCATGAGTTCGAGTCCCAAGTCAGGCTCCGTGCTGATAGCTCAGAGCCTAGAGCCTGCTATGGATTCTGTGTCTCCCTTTCTCTCTGCCCCTCCCTCACTCATGCTCTATCTCGCAAAAATAAATAAATATTAAAATTTTTTTTTATTCACTAACGACTTTCTCTTGACTAAAACCAAAGTTCATTTAAAGCAACTTATTGCTTTAAATGATAAGTGCATTCTAGCACTTATCTCTTTCTCCTCTTTTTCTCTCTCTTCACACCCTACTCTTTTCCTAAATTAAACCAGAATAGTATTTTGAAAACATTTTTAAGTAGCAAAATCCTCCACTTAAGTGAAATCTTACACAGAATTCTAACACATAAAAGTAGAGGAAGATACAAATATATGTTAAAGGTGGGGGGCAGGGCACAAATCAGAGAACTCAGCCTCCTTATGAATTTTTGCCCCCTTTTGCTAATTAAAATCAAGAGCTCCCACGAACACAGCCTGAAATACATTCCATTAAGCTATATCCCTTGAAAATTTCCTAAAACAAATTATCTCTGCTGGAATTTGGTCCCTAATTCCCTTCTTTCCCTTTAAATTCCCTCTCCATGACACCTTTTAATAAGCCAGCACAAATTTTATTCTACCTGTAGAAACTTTACTGAGTACTCCATGTCAGTCTAACCTCTCTTTCCTATGAATGATTCACACTTACAATATGTAAGAATCTATACCAAACCTTGACTGAATCCTCAATCAATAAAGTACAGAGATGTAACTATACATCTACATACATATATGAAATTACCATCCACATTCATATGATTTTCCAAAGGTATGTATATAATAGAACCAAATATGAACTCAGTCTGCCTCTATATCTGTACTTTCCAACATTTTTCATGTCACTAAGCACACAAAAAATGATATTTGTAAAGCACTCTACAGTAATGGCAGAAACTGCTCACAGTTGAAGGCAATTAGCTTTGAGTAACCCAGGTCTAGCCCAGCTTCATCAAGGGTTCAAGGGATCAACAGTGGAGTATACTGGAAATTCACTAGCTGTACACCAGATAAGAAACTCTGCTGTACACATTCATTCATTTGGTATATACTAGGACCTGCCATATAACAGGGACTCAAATATATATACGTGTGTGGCTTACTGATAAAGGACAACATTGTTATGTTCAAACTGCCTACAGGAGAAAAATGAGAGCTGAAGATGTTCAATGTCTATATTTTTATAACCAATTTATATAATGCTAGTTCATAATCTTTAGTGTGCAACAATTTCTCCTGGAATTCTTGTTAAATCACAAATGGTGGGACCCACCCCAGAGTCTGATTCAGAGAGCGTGCATTTCTAACAAATTCCCAGATGATGAAAAAGCTGATGCTGCTGGGATAGGTCTTGGGAGAACCACTGGTCTTAAAAACAAAAACCTAAGCAATAAATATGACCCATACTTACACCACCACCCTCAGCCAACTATTTAATCCTTTGGTACTCAAATTTTGATGACATAAGTCTGTTTTAAGTCATGATGCAAGCTGGATTCTAGAACAAAAGATAAGGTTTTCAAACAGTGCTAAATGTTCCTTGACCCAATTATAACAACATGTAGTAGACCTTACGTACGCAATCATCAGGGACAGGAATTTCAGCAACATAAAATGTTCATGAGATACATATTGTGCTTAATATCCAATAGAGCCCGGTCAAAGCAATTCAGAACAACAATACTATAAGCAATCTGATTAAGAGGACACATTGCTTTGAATTTATTAGAAGAATTATCCAGTCCAATTTAATTCTTAAAGCTAGTGGCTGATACAATTTAATATTTAAGTTCCAAGTGAAAGAGTATTTTAGGGGTATGTTCTTTTCAGGCTTTAAATAGAGGTTTGATTAATTTTATCTCTTAAACACAGGGTGAGGCTTTTTCTCAGGTAGACTGGCATGTAAATTAAAATTACAAGAACAACTCGCATAAAACTATCCTGTAATTAATTAAATCTATTTTACTTCCATAAAGCATAGGTGTATTTACTTTACGAATTTAAGAAATTGTTTATGGAATAAGGCATTTAAAACTTCAAATACCTCTTATAGAATCATTCACAAATCCAAAGAATCCAATTTGGCAACCTAAATGCAATTAAAATTTTTTTTAATGTTTATTTAGTTTTTGAGAGACAGAGAGAGACAGAACCCGAGTGGGGAAGGGGCAGAGAGAGAGAGACACACAGAATATGAAGCAGGCTCCAGGCTCTGAGCTGTCAGCACAGAGCCCGATGCAGGGCTCAAACCCACGAACTATAAGATTATGACCTCAGCTGAAGTCGAATGCTTAACCAACTGAGCCATCCAAGCACCCCTCTAAATGCAATTTTAAAATGTCCTCACGCCCCAGTGACAAGGGTAACTGAAAAGGCTTTTGTTTTTCAAGTTCTGATCTAAGAGACTGACATAAGAAGAACCTACACTCACTTTTTCCATGGACACACAAATCCACAGCTCTTCATAAAACACTTCTTCTTAAAGAAGAATGGAGGGCTGACTAAACAGCTTCTGCACTACAAAGGAGAGAATGGCAAGAACAGAAAGAGAGGCAGATACAAGGTAACTAACAAAGGGAATCCCCAACTGGAATGCTGCGGTGGGGAGGGAAAGCACTGAGGGACCGGAAGCAGGTCACCTGCCCTGGAACACAAGAAAAAGAAAAAAAAAAGCCTAATTTAAAAGAACAATGAGCATATAAAAGAGCCATCCCTATAACACTGCCAAAGGGCAGGGGTGCTGCTGGAACTCTCTGTGGCTCTAAGGGACTGGTGAAGACCATGGTTTACACTTTCCCTCTACCTTGTGAGGGCAGAATGGGGCAGAGTCTGGTCCCCACAGACAGCTTGCTGCCTTATCCAGCACCATGTCCCTAGCCCACATCAGCCCCTGAAGGACCAGGGAAAAGAAAAGAAACCGTGGTTTCAAAGGGCAACTAGCATACAAAAAAGCCAGCTCTAGAACTTGGCCAAATGGTGGGAAAGAACTCTCTCCAGGTTAGAGTGGCTGGCAAGAGCCTTGGTTTATATTCCCCCTTCATCCAGATGATGTGAAAGGGGGCAGGGTCCGCGCATCCTAACTGACCTGCCACCTCAGTGAGCCCTGGTACCCTGGCCTACACCAGTCCTAGCCGTTCCACCAAGGTGGCCCCAGGGCAGTGCACACATGGACACCCCTAAACACTCCAGGTTCATGCCACATCAGATTCAGGCAGCCTGCTGGGACACATCCAGTGCAGAGCACTCTGGGGCCTCCCAGCCAACACCTGCCTCAGTTCCAGCCATGTGACAGGGCGCACCCTGTGCAGAACACCCAGGACACCCAACCCAGGGGCACCTGGCTGGCTCTGTCAGTGGAGCACATGACCTGTTCTCAGGGTTGTGGTCTTGAGCCCCATGCTGGGTATAGAGAACACTTAAAAAAAAAAATCTTAAAAAAAAAAAAAAACTTCTATTATTATTATTTTTTTAAAGGACACTCAACCCATCCTCTGCTCCAGCTACCCTGCAGGCCCTCCCTGCACTTAGCAGCCTGGGTTACTGTGACTTATACCCACTTCAGTTTCAGCTATCCTGCCAGGGTACCCTCAGTGTGGAGAAACCCAGAATCCCCGGGTTGCACCCACCCCAGTATTGGCTGTCCTGCCAGGGTACCCGTTGCATGGAGGGCCCAGGGACCACAGTGATCCATAACTACTTCAGCTTTAGCTATAATGGCAGGGTTTCCTCTGTGCAGAGCGCCCCAGGACTACCCCAGCCTGTGCCCACTTCAGCTGCAGCTGTCCTGCCAGGGCATCCTTTGCATAGAGAGCCTTAGGACAAACCCCAGCCTAGGCACACATGGGCTACACAAACAATGACCATACACAAAATCATTTCTTCAAGTTTAGAAGCAGCTGTCCCACCTAATTCATAGAAACAAACACAGAGAGTAAAGCAAATTGGAGGGACGAAGGAATATGCTTCCCCCAAAACACAAAACCTCAGAAAAATAAATGAAAAAGAATATTCCTGATAAATAGTTTAAAGTAATGATCATAATGATATTCACTGGAATGGAGAGGAGTATGGAATAACTCAGTAAGACCTTCAACAATAAGAGAGAAAATATAAGAAAGAACCAATCAGACTTGAAGAATACAATAACTGAAACAAAAAAATATACTAGAGGGAGGACAGAGTAGATTACTGGATGTAGAAGAATAGATCTGTTATCTGAAAGACAAGATAATGGAAAGTACCAAGGCTGAAAAGCAAAAAGAAAAAAGAGTTTTATAAAATGAGGATAGGTTAAGGGATATCTTGGACAAAATTAAGTGCTCATTCACATTATAGAGGGCCCCAATGGAGAAGACAGAGAAGGGACAGAAAACGTATATGAAAAAATAATAGCTGAAAACATCCCTAATCTATAAGAAAAAATAGACCTCCAGGTTCAAGAACCACAGAGAGTTTCAAACAAGTTGAACACATGGAGGCCCACGCCATGAAATATAATAATTAAAATATTAAAGGTTAAAGATAAAGAGAGAATTTTAAAAGCAGTGAGAGAAACAATAAGTTACATACAAGAGAAATCACATAAAGCAATCAGCTGATTTTTCAGCAGAAATTTTGCAGGCCAGAAAGGAATGGCATGATGTACTATTCAAAGTGCTAAAAGTAAAAAAACCTGTGATCAAGAATACTCTATCCAGCAAGATTATCATTTAGCAATGAAAAAGAAATAGTTAAAAAAAAAAAGTTTCCCAAATGAAAGTTAAAGGAGTTTATTACCACCAAACTGGCCTTAAAAGAAATGTTATAGAGTGCTCGCTTTGGCAACACATATACTACAATTGGAATGATACAGAGAAGATTAGCATGGCCCCTATGCAGGGATGACACGCAAATTTGTGAAGTGTTCCATATTTTTTTTAACAGAAGACCATGGGGGAGAGGAAGGGAAAAAAAAGAGAAGGAGGGAGGCAAACCTTAAGAGACTCTAAAAAACTGAGAATAAACTACGGTTGATAGGGGGTGGAAAGGAGGGGCAAGTGGGTGATGGGCACTGAGGAGGGCACCTGTTGGGATGAGCACCTGTTGTATGGAAACCAATTTGACAATAAATTTCATATTAAAAATATAATAAAATAAAATGTCCTAAATGTAAGGTTGCTCTAATAAAAAAAAAAAACAGAAAAGAAAGAAATGTTATAGAGACTACTTTAGAAGAGGCCATAATTAGACATATGAATAAATAGAAAATAGGTGAATAAAAAGATGTAAAATATGATTCTCTCTCTCTCTATATATATATATGGTAGAAAAGGGAGTTTGAAGATGGCGGCGTAGGAGGGCGCTGGGCTCACCGCGCGTCCTGCTGATCACTTAGATTCCACCTACACCTGCCTAAATAACCCAGAAAACCACCAGAAGACTAGCAGAACGGAGTCTCCGGAGCCAAGTGCAGACGAGAGGCCCACAGAAGAGGGTAGGAAGGGCGGAGAGGTGGTGCGCGCTCCACGGACTGGCGGGAGGGTGCGGAGGGGCAGCCCACCGGCCAAGCAGAGCCCCCGAGTCTGGCTTGCAAAAGCCGAGGGGCCTGATGGAGTGTGTTCCAACAGCAAGCAGGACTTGACATCTGGAAGGTTATAAGCTAACAGGTCTGCTCAGAGAACGAGAGGGCTGGAGGACAACGGGAGGGAGAGTTGTTAGGCCCGGATGACAGAGCTCAGCATGGCAGGGAACAAAGGCACTCGCCACCGCCATCTCCCTCACCCATCCCCCAGCCAAAATCCCAAAGGGAACCAGTTCCTGCCAGGGAACTTGCTTGCACCGCGCAAACACACGACGCTGTGCTTCTGTGGATCCATCCTTCCGACAGGTCTGCCTCCCTCCCAGTGCCACAGGGCCACTCCCGAAAAGGACCACTGAAGGCAAAGTGAGCTAAGTCTGCCCCAACCACCCCTGTGCACCTCGCCAATCGACCCCAGCTAATACGCCAGATCCCCAGCACCACAAGACTGGCAGTGTGCAAGTAGCCCAGATGGGCCACGCCACCCAATAGTGAATCCCGCCCCTAGGAGAGGGGAAGAGAAGGCACACACCAGTCTGACTGTGGCTCCAGCGGTGGGCTGGGGGCAGACATCAGGTCGGACTGAGGCCCCGCCCACCAACACAGGTTGTTCAAGACAGCACAGGGAAAGTGCCCCGCAGTTCCGCACCACTACAGGGACTATCCAAAATGACGAAAGGGAAGAATTCCCCTCAGAAAAACGTCCAGGAAATAACAACAGCTAACGAACTGATTTTAACAACATAACAGAAAGTGAATTTAGAATAATAGTCATAAAATTAATCTCTGGGCTTGAAAACAGTATAAAGGACAGCAGAGAATCCCTTGCTACAGAGATCAAGGGACTAAGGAACAGTCACGAGGAGCTGAAAAATACTATCAATGAGCTGCAAAAAAAAATAGAGACAACTATGGCTCGGATTGAAGAGGCAGAGGAGAGAATAGGTAAACTAGAAGATAAAATTATGGAAAAAGAAGAAGCTGAGTAAAAGAGAGGTAAAAATATATCCAGGAGTATGAGGGGAAAATTAGAGAACTAAGTGATGCACTAAAGAGAAATAATCTAAGCATAATTGGGATTCCAGAAGAGGAAGAGAGAGGGAAAGGTGCTGAAGGTGTACTTGAAGAAATAATAGCGGAGAACTTCCCGGATCTGGGGAAGGAAAAAGGCACTGAAATCCAAGAGGCACTGAGAACTCCCTTCAGACGTAACTTGAATCAATCTTCTGCACGACATATAGTGAAACTGGAAAAAAACAAGGATAAAGAGAAAATTCTGAAAGCAGCTAGAGATAAATGTGCTCTAACATATAAAGGGAGACCTATAAGACTCGTGACCGATCTCTCTACTGAAACTTGGCAGGCCAGAAAGGAATGGCAGGAGACCTTCATGTGATGAACAGAAAAAATATGCAGCCAAGAATCCTTTATCCAGCAAGTCTCTCATTTAGAATAGAAGGAGAGATAAAGGTCTTCCCAAACAAACAAAAACTGAAGGAATTTGTCACCACTAAACCAGGTCTACAAGAGATCCTAAGGGGGATCCTGTGAGACAAAGTCCCAGAGACATCACTACAAGCATGAAACCTACGGACATCACAATGACTCTAAACCCGTATCTTTCTATAATAACACTGAATGTAAATGGATTAAATGCACCAACCAAAAGACATAGGGTATCAGAATGGATAAAAAAACAAGACCCATCTATTTGCTGTCTACAAGAGACTCATTTTAGACCTGAGGACACCTTCAGATGGAGAGTGAGGGGATGGAGAACTATTTATCATGCCACTGGAAGCCAAAAGAAAGCTGGAGTAGCCATACTTATATCAGACAAACTAGACTTTAAATTAAAGGCTGTAAAAAGAGATGAAGAAGGGCATTATATAATAATCACAGGGTCTATCCATCAGGAAGAGTTAACAATTATAAATGTCTACGCGCTGAATACAGGAGCCCCCAAATATATAAAACAATTACTCACACACATAAGCAACCTTATTGATAAGAATGAGGTAACTGCAGGGGACTTTAACACTCCACTTACAACAATGGATAGATCATCCAGACACACGATCAATAAAGAAACAAGGGCCCTGAATGAGACATTGGATCAGATGGACTTGACAGATCTATTTAGAACTCTGCATCCCAAAGCAACAGAATATACTTTCTTCTTGAGTGCACATGGAACATTCCCCAAGATAGATCACATACTGGGTCACAAAACAGCCCTTCATAAGTATACAAGAATTGAAATCATACCATGCATACTTTCAGACCACAATGCTATGAAGCTTGAAATCAACCACAGGAAAAAGTCTGGAAAACCTCCAAAAGCATGGAGGTTAAAGAACACCTTACTAAAGAATGAGTGGGTCTACCAGGCAATTAGAGAAGAAATTAAAAAATATATGGAAACAAACGAAAATGAAAATACAACAATCCAAACGCTTTGGGATACAGCGAAGGCAGTCCTGAGAGGAAAATACATTGCAATCCAGGCTATCTCAAGAAACAAGAAAAATCCCAAATACAAAATCTAACAGCACGCCTAAAGAAAAATAGAAGCAGAACAGCAAAGACAGCCCAAATCCAGCGGAAGAAGAGAAATAATAAAGATCAGGCAGAAATAAACAATATAGAATCTAAAAAAACTGTAGAGCAGATCAACGAAACCAAGAGTTGGTTTTTTTAAAAAAAATAAACAAAATTGACAAACCTCTAGCCAGGCTTCTCAAAGAGAAAAGGGAGATGACCCAAATAGATAAAATCATGAATGAAAATGGAATTATTACAACCAATCCCTCAGAGATACAAGCAATTATCAGGGAATACTATGAAAAATTATATGCCAACAACAAACTGGACAACCTGGAAGAAATGGACAAATTCCTAAACACCCACACGCTTGCAAAACTCAATCAGGAGGAAATAGAAAGCTTGAACAGACCCATAACCAGGAAGAAATTGAATCAGTCATCAAAAATCTCCCAACAAATAAGAGTCCAGGACCAGATGGCTTCCCAGGGGAATTCTACCAGACGTTTAAAGCAGAGATATACCTATCCTTCTCAAGCTATTCCAAAAAATAGAAAGGGAAGGAAAACTTCCAGACTCATTCTATGAAGCCAGTATTACTTTGATTCCTAAACCAGACAGAGACACAGTAAAAAAAGAGAACTACAGGCCAATATCCCTGATGAATATGGATGCAAAAATTCTCAATAAGATACTAGCAAATCGAATTCAACGGCATATAAAAAGAATTATTCACCATGACCAAGGGGGATTCATTCCTGGGATGCAGGGCTGGTTCAACATTCACAAGACAATCAACGTGATACATCACATTAACAAAAAAAGAGAGAAGAACCATATGATCCTGTCAATTGATGCAGAAAAGGCCTTTGACAAAATTCAGCACCCTTTCTTAATAAAACCCCTCGAGAAAGTCGGGATAGAAGGAACATACTTAAACATCATAAAATCCATTTATGAAAAGCCCACAGCTAACATCATCCTCAACGGGGAAAAACTGAGAGCTTTCCCCCTGAGATCAGGAACACGACAGGGATGTCCACTCTCACCACTGTTGTTTAACATAGTGTTGGAAGTGCTAGCATCAGCAATCAGACAACAAAAGGAAATCAAAGGCATCAAAATTGGCAAAGATGAAGTCAAGCTTTCACTTTTTGAAGATGACATATTATACATGGAGAACCCGATAGACTCCACCAAAAGTCTGCTAAAACTGACACATGAATTCAGCAAAGTTGCAGGATACAAAATCAATGTACAGAAATCAGTTGCATTCTTATACACTAATAATGAAGCAACAGAAAGACAAATAAAGAAACGGATCCCATTCACAATTGCACCAAGAAGCATAAAATACCTAGGACTAAATCTAACCAAAGATGTAAAAGATCTGTATGCTGAAAACTATAGAAAGCTTATGAAGGTAATTGAAGAAGATATAAAGAAATGGAAATACATTCCGTGCTCACCGATTGGAAGAATAAATATTGTCAAAATGTCAATACTACCCAAAGCTATCTACACATTCAATGCAATCCCAATCAAAATTGCACCAGCATTCTTCTTGAAACTAGAACAAGCAATCCTAAAATTGATATGGAACCACAAAAGGCCCCGATTAGCCAAAGTAATTCTGAAGAAGAAGACCAAAGCAAGAGGCATCACAATGCCAGACTTTAGCCTCTACTGCAAAGCTGTAATCATCAAGACAGCATGGTACTGGCACCAAAACAGACACATAGACCAATGGAATAGAATAGAAACCCCAGAACCAGACCCACAAACGTACGGCCAACTAATCTTTGACAAAGCAGGAAAGAATATCCAATGGAGAAAAGACAGTCTCTTTAACAAATGGTGCTGGGAGAACTGGACAGCAACATGCAGAAGAATGAAACTGGACCACTTTCTCATGCCATTCACAAAAATAAACTCTAAATGGATAAAGGACCTGAATGTGAGACAGGAAACCAAGGGAATTAAAAGCAAAAATGAACTACTGGGACCTTATGAAGATAAAAAGCTTCTGCACAGCAAAGGAGACAACCAACAAAACTAAAAGGCAACCAATGAAATGGGAAAAGATATTTGCAAACGACATATTGGACAAAGGGCTAGTATCCAAAATCTATAAAGAGCTCACCAAACTCCACACCCGAAAAACAAATAATCCAGTGAAGAAATGGGCAGAAAACATGAATAGACACTTCTCTAAAGAAGACATCCGGATGGTCAACAGGCACATGAAAAGATGCTCAACGTTGCTCCTCATCAGGGAAATACAAATCAAAACCACACTCAGATATCACCTCACGCCAGTCAGAGTGGCCAAAATGAACAAATCAGGAGACTATAGATGCTGGCGAGGATGTGGAGAAACGGGAACCCTCTTGCACTGTTGATGGGAATGCAAACTGGTGCAGCCACTCTGGAAAACAGTGTGGAGGTTCCTCAAAAAGTTAAAAATAGACCTACCCTATGACCCAGCAATAGCTCTGCTAGGAATTTACCCAAGGGATAAAGAAGTACTGATGCATAGGGGCACTTGTACCCCAATGTTTATAGGAGCACTCCTAACAATAGCCAAATTATGGAAAGAGCCTAAATGTCCATCCACTGATGAATGGATAAAAAAAATTGTGGTCTATATACACAATGGAGTACTACGTGGCAATGAGAAAGAATGAAATATGGCCCTTTGTAGCAACGTGGATGGAACTGGAGAGTGTGATGCTAAGTGAAATAAGCCATGCAGAGAAAGACAGATACCATATGGTTTCACTCTTATGTGGATCCTGAGAAACTTAACAGAAACCCATGGGGGAGGGGAAGGAAAAAAAAAAGAGGTTAGAGTGGAATAGAGCCAAAGCATAAGAGACTTAAAAACTGAGAACAAAGTGAGGGTTGATGAGGGGTGGGAGGGAGGGGAGGGTGGGTGATGGGTATTGAGAAGGGCACCTTGTGGGATGAGCACTGGGTGTTGTATGAAAACCAATTTACAATAAACTTCATTAAAAAAAAAAAAAGAAAAGGGAGTTAAAAAAAATTTTTTTTGAATGTGTTCAAACTTAAGTGACCATCAACTTAATATAGACGGCTATATACTTAGGATGTTATACAGAACTTCATGGTAACCACAAAACCAAAACCTACAATAGATACACAAAAAATAAAGAGAAAGCCATGGGGCGCCCGGGTGGCTCAGTCAGGTAAGCATCTGACTTCGGCTCTGGTCATGATCTCATGGTTCATGAGACTGAGTCCAGCACTGGGATCTCTGCTGTCAGTGTAGAGTCTGCATAAGATGCTCCATCTCCAGCTCTCTGTCCCTCCCCCACTTGTGTGCTTTCTCCCTCTCACAATAATAAATAAACATTAATAAATAAAGAGAAAGCCAAATGTAGCTTGTGGTCAGCAACCACAATGAAAGGGAACAAGAGATGAAAAAAGGAAAGAGAAGAACTACAGAAACAACTAGAAAAAAATGAACAAAATGACTATAAATACACACCTATCAATAATTACTTTAAATGTAAATGGACTGAACACTCCAATCAAAAGATACAGGTGGCGGGATTAAAAAACAAAACAAAAAACCCCACAAGACCCATCTATAATGTACCTACAAGAGATTCACTTCAGAGCTAAAGACACATACAGACTGAAAGCGATGGGATTGAGAGAGACAGTTCATGAAAATGAAAGAGAAAATAAAACCAGGGTAGCATTACTTACATCAGACAAAATAGGTATTAAAACAAAGACTGTAACAGGATATAAGCAGGGGCATTACATAATGATAAAGGGATCAATCCAACAAGAGGACATAACAGTTGTACATATCTATGCACTCAACATTAGGCACCTAAATATACAAAACAAATATTAACAGAAATAAAGGGAGTAATTGACAGTAATGCAATAATAGTAAGGAACTTTAAAACCTCATTTATATCACTGTGTAAATCTTTCAGGCAGAAAATCAATATGGAAATAGTGTCTTTGAATGACATATTAGACCAGATGGATATAACATATACAGATCCAAAAACAACAGAATACACATTCTTTTCAAGGGCACATGGAACATTCTCCAGGATATGTTAGGCCACATAACAAATCTCAATAAATCTAAGACTGAAAGCATAACATGCATCTTTTCCAACCACAACCACAACATGACAATGGAAATCACAAGAAAAAAACTGGAAGAAACACAAATACATGGAACTAAACATGACACTAAATAACCAAGGGGTTAACAAAGAAATGAAAGTAGAAATAAAAAAATACATGGAGACAGATGAACGTAAAATCACAATGGTCCAAAATCTTTGGGATGCAGCTAAAGCAGTTCTAAGAAGAAAATATGTAACTATACAAGCCTACCTCAAGAAATAAGAAAAAGCTCAAACAATCTAAGCTTACACCTAAAGGATCTAAAAAAAGAACAAAGTCTAAGGTAGAAAGAAGGAAATCATAAAGATATGAGCACAAATTAAAGACACAGAGACTTAAAAAAAGGAAAAAAAAACATACAAAAGATCAATGAAACCAAGAACTGATTCTTTGAAAAGAAATACAAAATTAATAAACCTTGATCTAGTCTTACCAAAAAAGGGAAAGAGAGAGAGAGAGAGAAAGGACCCAAATAATCAGAAACAAAAGAGGAGAAATAATAACCAACTAACCAACAGCACAGAAATACAAAGGATTGTAAGAGACTACTATAAAAAATTATATGCCAAGAAACTGGACAACCTAGAAGAAGTAGAAAAATTCCTACAAACATACATTCTTCCAAAAGTGAATCCGGAGGAAATAAAAAATATAAACAGACGAATTACTAGTAATTAAACTTAATCAATACTCAAAAAACTACAAAAAAAATAAATAAGTAAAAGTCCAGGACTAGATGGATTCACAGATGAATTCTATCAAACATTTAAATTAGAGTTAATACCTAGTCTCAAACTAATCCAAAAAAATAGAAGAGGAAGGAAAGCTTTCAAATGCAGTCTAGGAGGCCAGGATTACCCTGATACCAAAACCAAACACACCATTAGAAAAAAAATAAACCTACAGGCTAATATCTCTGACAAACACAGATGCAAATATCCTCAAAATATTACCAAGCTGCACTTAATAATACATTAGAGTAATCATTCACCATGATCAAGTGGGATTTATTGCAGTGATGCAAAAATGTCTCAACATTTACAAATCAATGTTGATACATTTTATTAATGAAGAATAAAAATGCTATGACCAACTCAATAAATGCAGAAAATGCATTCGACTAAATTCAATATCCAATCATGATAAAAACTTTCTCAACAAAATAAGTTTAGAGGGGGTACCGCAACATAATAAAGGCTATATGTGAAAAACCCACAGCTAACATCATACTCAATGGTGAAAAAAAGCTTTTCCTCTAGGATCAGAAACAAGACAAGGATGTCTACCCTCATCACTCTTATTCAGCAAAGTACTGGAAGTTGTACCCACAGAAAACAGACAAGAAAAAAGAAATAAAAGGCATCCATATATGTAAGGAAGAAATTAAACTATCACTATTGGCAGATGACATGATACTAGACATAGAAAACCCTAAACACACCACCAAAGAACCACTGGAGGTAATATATGAATTCAGTAGGGGCACCCGTGTGGTCCAGTCGGTTGAGTGGAACAAATTTTCCTAATATTTGTATGGAACCACAAAAGACCCTGCACCACCAAAGTAATCTTTAGAAAAACAACAAAGCTAGAGGTATCACAATCCCAGATTTTAAGACATACTACAAAGCTGTAGTAATCAAAACAATATGGTCCTGGCACAAAAACAGATACATAGATGAGTGGAACAGAATAGAGCCCAGAAATACACCCACACTTATATGATCAATTAATCTATGACAAAGGAGGTAAGAATATACAATGGGGAAAAGATAGTCTCTGTAATAAATGGTGTGGGGAAAACTGGAGATCTACGTGCAAAAGAATGAAACTGGATCACTTTCTTACACCGTGCACAAAAATAAATTCATAAAGGAGTAAAGACCTTAAATGTGAAACCTGAAACCATAAAAATCCTAGAAGAGAACACAAGCAGGAATTTGACATTGGCCTTGGCAACATCTTTCTAGAAGATCTCCTAAGGCAAGGGAAACAAAAGCAAAAATAAACTACTGGGACTACATTAAAATAAAAAGCTTTGCACAGCAAACAAAAGAACAAAAAGTCAACCCATTGAACCTATTGCAAATGATGTATCCAACAAGGGGTTAATATCCAAAATATAGAAAGAACTTCTACAACCCCACATCCCCAAAACAAGTAATTCGATTAAAAATAGGGCAGAGAACCTTATCAACATTTTTCCAAAGATGACATACTGATGGCCAACAGACACATGGGAAGATGTTCAACATCACTAATCATCAGAAAGATACAAATCAAAAACAATGAGATATCACCTCACACCTGTAAGAATGGCTAGTATCCAAATGATGACAAATAACAAATGTTAACAAAAATGTGAAGAAAAATAATCCCTCGTGCACTGCTGGTGGAAATGTAAACTGGTACAGCCAGTGTGGAAAAGAGTATGGAGTTTCCTAAAAAAATCAAAAACAGAATTACCCTATGACCCAGTTACTTCACTTCTGGGTATTTATCCAAAGAAATGCCAACAATAATTTTTTTTAATGTATATATCCCTATGTTTATTGCAATATTATTTACAATAGCCAAGATACGGAAGCCGCCCAAGTGTCCATCGATAGATGAACAGATAAAGTGGGGTGTGTGTGTGTGCGCGCGCGCGCACATACATTATAGAAAATTACTCAGCCATAATAAAGGATGAGATCCTGCCATTTGTAACAGCATGGATGGACGTAGAGGTTACTATGCTAAGTGAAATAAAACAGAGACAAATACCACATGATTTAACTTATGTGTGTAATCTAAAATCAAAACAAATAAACAAACAAATGAAAAGCAGACTCAGACCTATAAATAGAGAAAACAATTTGCTGCTTGCCAGAAGAGAGGGGAGTTGGAATGAGCAAAATGAGTGAATGGGAGTGGGAGACACAGGTTTCCAGTTATGGAAGAAATACATCATGGGAACAAAAGGTAGAGCACAAGGAATATAGCCAGTAATATCATAACAGATTATAACTATACTTGTGGTGAGCATGGCATAAGCTTAAGTTTGCTGAATTGCTATGTTGTATACCTGAAATTAAGGTAACATCACGTGTCAACTATACTCAAAAAAAAGGCTTTATTTTTAAATTTTTAATATATCATAAATATTCATACTCAATACAATTAAGTCCAAGAATAAAAACCCTACCTTATGACACTAATATTTTGGGAGTCAGGTATGCCCTAAAATAATTACTCTGCAAGATCATTCATAACACCAGAATATTCCTCTTGGAAATGGTTGATATTTTAATACAAAAATTCCTTATCCTGTAGTACAATATGCACCCAAATAAAAATGGTATTCAAATATACTGACAAGGTAAAATCCAAAAAGAAGCCTGAAAACAGCAATTTAAAAATGACAACATCCCCAAATCTCAACAATTCCCAAATTAGCTGGCCAGAGAAAAAAGCCCTCAGTGAATAAATAGTAAATAATGAAATAATTATCAAATAATAAAAACAAATAATAGAAGCATGAACAATGCTTTGACTACCTTTCCCTCATTTCCTGTTCAGTGTACATTATTTTCCTTCCCTACCTCTGTATTCATCCATGTCATTCACTTCTTTCAAATCCTAACTCAAGACTGATGTTCAAGAAACACTAACACGATCCACTTTAATAACTTCCTCTAGCAATACTTTCCTTTCACTAATCATGTTTTGTAATTGCTTTCTTGTTACTTCTATCTTTCAACTCACCTTATTACCAAGCAAATGGAAATCCTAAAGCAAAAACATTTTTAAAAAATTAATGTTGGCCCATAATCAGAAATCCTTATTTAAAGAAGCCAAATTCATTTGAACCAAGTGGAAATGCAGGTAGAAATTTCGTTCAAACTATTTCTCTTTGTCAGTAAACCTTCATAACATCCCAGATTCATTATGCAATTTTAGTAAATATTCAAGCTTATGGAATTATGTATATCTAACTAAACTACAGTTATCAACTGACTATACAAAGATGACCTAACCCCAGTCAGAAATTACCTATCTAGCAATACCACCTCTTACTGGCCTACTAGTCCATCCATCTTTAGTAATTATGTTAAAATAAAAGCCTGTATCTACAGACTTCACCTCTAGCCACAATTCTACTTTTACAGTTCAGATTTCTACCACCTAGAGCAGAGGCTACACTCTCTTACCTAACATTTCTCTTGAAACACAATCCACTCAACATGGAATTCCCTTGCAACTTGACCTGGCAAATACGACATCTCCACTGCATGACACATTCAGTTACTATTCTCCTTCCTGTCAGCCCCTTCCTATGTTTTACTACAGAATCCTATGACCATCTCAACCATGGCAATTATCATGCTGAGTTTGTATATTTGCACTTATGTTTTTTCCAGGAGGCTATAAAGTCCTCATAAACAAGGGCTATGTCTTTTTTTGCAGTATTTCCAGAACACTTACCCATGATGAAATAAAATCTGTTGAGTAATCAATGCAAAGTAAATGGATTAAGTATGTATGTGTATACACACACACACACATATGCATATTTCTTTGTACTTTTAATGAGAATCAGAATTTGACTACTATATTTTGTATATAACTGTAACTGAAACTATATTTCTGGACATTAAATAATAGTGATGATAACTGGTTACCACTTCCTTTGTAGTTATATATTCTTCCAACCTATAATTTTGATTTAGAAAAATACATGTAAGACAACAAATTTGGTTAGCTACTAAAATAACTGTTAATATTTCATAACTTGTTAGAAATATACCGCTACCTAAAAAAGAAACAAAAAAAGTATTTTCTCATACACAAAGCCACTTTTTAAAACTTAGGCAGAATCTACCATGTATTCACAGTGCAGTGATAACAGCACTGTGGCTCAACAGCTAACATCTAACATCTAACAGCTTCCAGGTCTTGTGCTAAGCCCTTGAGACCAAAAGTGGAAAAGTCATAGTCCCTCTATTCAAGTAGCTCAAAACCTAGTCATAAGACATACATGCAAACAAAGATATTACAATTTGTTAACAGTTCTAAAGATGGTATGTGCAAAGTTCAATGAAGACAGATCAATACTGATATTCTATATAGCAGGAGAAAAATGAAAACTGCAATTACTAAATAAATAAGTATAGGACAATAAACTAAAAGCCCTATCCTCTGCTATGATAACTTTAAAAGTTCTTAACCTTTTTTATACCATGGACCACTTTTGGCAACCCCATGATGAGAAATCTCTTCTAGTTTATAAAATAAATAGCTTATATAGCAAATTTCAGGTTCTATTAAAATTCTTGGTTTAATTCAGCTTCAAGTTCACTATAAATGGAATAAAAGCACATTAACAAACAATTGTGTAAGTACTGTGTCCTGAGTTATATGAAGGAATTTGGGGAAAACATGCAATTTTCTAGTTTTCCACGGATTTATTTGTATGGAGACTTACTCTTCAGTTCATTCAATAAACATTTATTGAGTGCCTATTATAAGTCAGGCACTGTTCTAGGTGCTTGGACATGCAACAGTGAATAAGACTGACAAGATACCTGCTTTTATATAGTTTTTCTTCTAACTGTAGGATATAGATAATAAATTAAGAAACAATAAATATAAAGTAGTGATAAGTGCCCAAAACTAAAGAGTATAATCTGGTAGCAAGTAACTGGTAGCTATATAAGGTGGTACCTCTACATTACTAACACCATCTACTGGAGAGTGTATGCTAGTCTGAAAAAATTTTTAAAGAAACAGGAAATAACCAATCCAAACTAACAACTCTGTAAACATTTTATAAACAGATGGCTACGTTTTGCATACATAGAAGCACTGACTTAATACACTGAATTCCCAATAAAAAATAACAGTGAGCATCAGAACCTTAACTTGCTTCCACAACTGCATCAGTACTATTTAAAAATGTTTATAAGATAAAACAAGAAACTGTAGACTGTAATACAAAAGCTGCTAAACCTTAATAAAAGATATCTCGGGATTTGCTACTTTAGTATTTATACTCTAGATGACAGTTACAAAAACTAATACATGCAGCTTTAGGTTATTTTACAGTCAGCAAATTCCCCTCCAACATGAACTATAACTTTAGATTGAAAAGTATTCAAAGTATTAAACAACAACTAAATATATGTCTGCAACAAACACAAGCAAGGGAAGATGAGAGAAAGAAACAGATACGAATTGGGCAGTCAATTCACTAAGAGAACTTCATTTTTAGAAAGGAATTAGGGAGAAGCAATATTTAGAACTAGGCAGTGCAATGAGGGAAGGAAGCAGTGGTAACAGCACTGTGGCTCAAAAGTGCTGGAGGTACAAATGACTTCTCTGTTGCCTCAGGAGCAATGGCTAAGTCCCCATAATTTTTGCTCAGATGTCCAAAGCAATGTATCTCAAATAATGTACAATGAGGACATATGCATAAAGAGAAAGAAATCAGATATGTGGTATTTTGGGAAGCAATAGTATAGAAGAATTTCAGTTGAAACTGACTCTATCACCACAACATACAACAGAAGGAATGAATGTTCCAAATCATTCCTAGCTTTAACACCAAGGTCCTTTAATTGGAGCACTAAAAAAAAAAAAAAAAAAAAAAAAAAAAAAAGCCTAATATACTTCATTCAAAATCATTCTCTGTAAACAGTATTTTAAGCCATCAATTTTCTATACTTCTTAAAAGGAATATTTTTAATTTTATGTGACAATAAATAGGTAATCAAACTGAAGAGAATATTTTACTAAACTCAGGGATACTAAATGACATTCCGTTGCAAAAATATGTGAGAAGATATAATTGAGAAAAGCATGAACATTTATTTACAGGTACAGACTAACAACAGAACACTAGACAGACACAGTAAATTATAAGTGTAACTTAAAATCTTCAGTCAAAATAATTTATTTTCTGTAATCAATAATAAGCAAATGAAAATACAGACTGCAATATATTATCTAGAAAGGTAAAAATTATTTGATTGTCTTTTACAATAATTTTTGAAGAAACTACTTTTACACTGCAAAATAAAAGTCGCATTTAAAATTGTTTTTCAAAAACACTGATTTCAAATAATTAAATACTGACGACATGGATACATAGACCATCCCAGACACACATAAAAGAAGGTGGTCAGTGAACAGGTGCACAAGACAAAGGCCTAGCACTTGCAGCAAGTTTCCCTTTCTCTCCCCTTCTTCTTTCCCCTCTCAGTTTACAGCACAAACCAAGCTAAAATGCTAGCTCAACTTCTCTCTCTTTTCAAAATCAAGGCTCATAAACACTTATCTACTATGACAGTTAATTTTATGTATCAATTTAACTGGGCCACAGGGTGCCCAGACATTTGGTCAGACATTATCCTGGATGTGTCTGTGAGGGTGTTTCTGGATTAGATTAACCTTTGAACTGGTACACTGAGTAAAGCAGACTGCCCTCCCCAGTGTCAGTGGGTCTCCTCCAATCCTCTGAAGTCCTGAATAAAACAAAAAAGCTGACCGACCCTCCAGTGAGTAAGACAGAATTTCCTCCTGCCTGACTGCTTTGAGCTAGGACATGGGTTTTTACTGCCTTCAGACTCAAACTAAAACACTGGCTCTGCCTGGGTCTCAAACCTGCCAGTCTTCCGACTGGAACTATACTATCAGCTCTCCTGGGTCTCCAGGATGCCAACTGCAGATCTTGGGACTTGTCAGGATCCAAAATCGCCTAAGCCATTCAATATAATAAGTATCTTTTCTCCTTCCCTCCCTCCCTCTGTTTCTCTTTTGATTCTGTTTCTCTGGAGAACCCTAATACCCTTGCCCACTTAATACATCAAATTCCTAATAAAAAGATCAAAAAATATTTTAAAGTAATAATATATAATGATGCCAGTGACAGAGCAAGATTCTCATAAAGCCTGATGAGAATCTAATTTAAAACCTTTTAAATAGTCATTTTGTGTAACATGCATCAAAACTTTAAAGCTGTGTATAGTTTTTTTTACCAGATAAATTTATTCCCTGGTGAATATATACAGAATTCCCTGGTGAATATATACAGAGGACATAATCAGAGCTATAATCAAAGATTTATGTGCTGAGGATATTGGTTGCAATAACATTTATGACAGAGTCAAAAAGACACAACGAAATGCCCAGTAATAGGGGAATGATTAAACAAATTCTAACACGTTCAAAGGATGAACTGTCATGCAACTCATCCAAATGATATTTTCAAAAATCATTCAACAACCTGTGGTAATTACGTTAAAAAAATGTCAACTTTTAAAACACAATATTCTAGCTAGTTATCTACACCCTAGAGAGAAAGGCTAAAGGTGATAATAGTTATTTCTGAATGGAGAAACGGCAGGTAAATTTTTCTGTATTTTTCACATTTCCTATAATCAAAACATGTTACCTTTAAAATAAAAAAATATATAATAAAGGTCTAAGAAACATTATCCAAAACTGTGTTTAAAGAAAACTATTAAATGATAAGTTTAAGATTCTTTGAAAAATTTACAATAAAGCCAGTTTTAAACTTTTTTTTTTTCAACGTTTATTTATTTTTGGGACAGAGAGAGACAGAGCATGAACGGGGGAGGGGCAGAGAGAGAGGCAGACACAGAATCGGAAACAGGCTCCAGGCTCTGAGCCATCAGCCCAGAGCCTGACGCGGGGCTCGAACTCACGGACCGCGAGATCGTGACCTGGTTGAAGTCGGACGCTTAACCGACTGCTCCACCCAGGCGCCCCTAAAGCCAGTTTTAAAAACAAATCTGTAATATTATAAAATGATCTGAACTTTTTAAAAAAGATAAAGCTAGAGATGTGTTATAAGCTGAGGTGTATCTTCCTAAGATTCATGTGTCGAAGTCTTAACTCCCAATGTGACTATATTTGGAGATATGGCATTTAAAAAGATAATTATGAGACACCGGCAAACTAAAAAAGCAGACTCTTAACTATGTAGAACAAACTGATGGTTACCATAGGGGAGGTGGGTAGGGGAATGGGTTAAACAGGTGATGGGGATTAAGGAGTGCACTTGTGATGAGCACCAGGTACTGTATGGAAGTGCTAAATCACTATATTGCATACCAGAAATTAATATCACACTGTATGTTAGCTGGAATTTAAATAAAAACTTAAAAAAATAAAAATAAGAAGTTAATTAAAGTTAAATAAGGTCATAATGGTGGGACTCTACCCCAATATGATTGATGTCCTTATGAGAGGAGGAATAAACATCAGAGAAGTGAACCGAGAGAGAGAAAGGGTCACTGGAGGACAGAGCAATAAGGGAGCTATCTGGAAGCCAAGGAAAGAGGCTTCAGGAGAAACCAAATCTGCCAACACCTTGATCTTAGACTTCCAGCTTCCAGAACTGTGAAAAAATAATTTTTTGTTGTTTAAGGCACCCAGGCTGTGGGATTTTATTATGGCAGCTCTAGCCAACTAACAGAAGACTTAATAAAGTGTCATTATGAAATTTACTTGGTAAATATTCTTTGTTCTATATAATTTATCTTTTCTAAGAAAAAGCAAACCAACAAATAAGCATTAAAGAACTTAATTCATGGCACACAAGGGACAAAAAACTGTATTTCCAAAATAAAATGTTATTAGCTAGTACTACTGAAGAGAAATAAGGAATAGGAGTGGGGATCTGAGTACTATGAATAGATTGAAAAGCAGTCCTCAGGTTTCTAGTGATTAATGTCTAACTAAAAATGCTCAATGAAAGATTCTGCAGAAAAAAATTTAAAAACATCTAAAATTGTTTTTGTTCTCAGTATCTCCTAGTTCAGTCTTATAATGGCTATTGGCAGTATACCTTCAAAGACAATGACTCTTAAGCATGACTTTACCACTTACAACGCTGTTTCAATTCATCCTTTGAATTAAACTTTCCCAATCTTTTGTTTAGAATCTATTAGATTAATATGGGAGTTTTTTACCAAAATGAAATTGTAGACACATTTATCTTTTAGAATGTTCAACTATATTTCAGAGGTATATTTAAAAAATAGACCAACAGACCTTAAGTTTTCAAACCAAATTAAAATTTCAGCTACTGTTGTAAGTGTTCAGAATTACCTTGTCTGGATCCATCTTTCCTCTGATAAATTCCTGCTTCCAGAATTGCAATGCCTGTTCCAGTGTTAAACCAATGCCCTTCAGGAAGAGGCCATACTGCATTCGGCCCCCATGACGAAGATGGTGATTTTCCCGCAAAGCTTTATGTAACTGTCGCATGCAAGGTGGGAAGGATTTGGTAGAAAGCTACGAGAAAAAGAGTTTTTTGTTATGTGGAAGGTTTACCAGGTTCCTCACAATAGCTGTTGCAAACTCAATCTAATTTGCAAACTGTAAATTTAGTCTAATTAGAATAAAGACAAAAACTATAAGAAAGCATTTTTAATGCAGTTACAGATGAACTGTTTCTTAACATTTTTATACTGATTGATTACATGTTGAGATGATAAAATTTTGGATATACTGGATTGAAAAAAATATATTATTAAAATTTATTTCACTTATTTATTTTTCATTTTTAATTAAATTTTTCTTTTGAGGTAATTATAGATTCACACGCAGTTGCAAGAAAATAATACGGAGGCACCTGGGTAGCTCAGTCAGTTACCCATCTGACTCCTGGTTTCAGCTCGGGTCATGATCTCAGGGTTCATAGGTTTGAGCCCCTTATCAGGCTCTGTGCTGACAGTGAGGAGCCTGATTGGGATTCTCTCTCTCTTCCTCTGTCTCTGCCTCTTCTGCGCTCTGTCTCTTTCTCTCTCTCAAAATTAATAAATAAACTTTAACAAAAAGAAAACCTTTTTAATTTATGGTTTCGATTGCATTCTCTTTGACTTCCTCAATATCCTTCTCCCAAGACAATTCTCATGCCCTCACATATTTTTTCGCAAGTTCAACTCTCCCAAAGCAGGAGCAGGTATCACTTTGTTTGCCTTTGCTGCTCCCTCTAGGGACCATCCAGTTTCTTTATCCTCTCATCTTAACAACTTTGAAATTCTTCCATCCCAAACCTAGTCCAGCCAGGCCTCTATCCTCCCTTGTCAGGTCTACTGTTTTCATGTGTTCCTTCTTGTATCTTCATACTATTACCAAATTATTTTTCTTAAACATTTTTCTAATCCAAAAACACCAATGAATATTTAACCTCCTTAGTATGAACATTCAAGGTTCTGTCGATGTCTGTAACTAGCTACTTTCCAATTATGTGCAACAGAACAAATAGGTATTAGGTGGCTTGGGAAACAAGAAGATGAATACAATGTAATTTTACCCTTTAAATCACTTACACAAAATAAAAAGAAAGAGTCACTATTATACAACTAAAACTCACATAAATCAGTCATATAATGGGTGCTCTAACAAGGGCATAAATCAAGTGCCATGGAACTAGGGTAAAAAAGCCCAGTGTGTTACCATACCAATATGAATCCTTTTCAGTTGGGTTATTCCATGAACACATGGTCATGTTTTGTATGTTCCTTCTCACTTTTGTCACTCCACTGGCCCTGCCTGGGGTAAAACCCTTCCTACTTCCCATGCCATCTAGCCAAAGCCAAGCCATTGGTCAAGACCCAGTTCAACTTCAGCTTCCTTTGGCACAATTCCTTGAACACTGTTTACTCATTCAATCACTAAATATCTACTGAACACAACTCTGTGTGCAGCCTTGGGGAACTAGCAGTGAACAAAGAAGTCAAATACCCTGTCCTCAAAGAACTTACATTCAAATGGGAGAAGAGACAATGAATGCAGACATAAAGGTAACATCTAATTCCAAAAGCCTTGAAAATAAAACAGATTAATGGGATCAAGTGTGAACAGGAAAGGAATACTTTAGGTGGCCAGTAAAGCCTCTCTGAGGAGTTGGCATTGCAGCTATGATCCTATTTTAAGCAGGATTCCAGTCAAATGAGATCCAGGAATACTGCTTCAAGTAAAGGAAACAAAAGCAAAGATCTTGAGAAGGAATGAACATGGTGTGCTCCAGAGATAGTAATAAGGTCCAAGTGGTTAAACGTGTGAATGGGACAGAATGGAGAAGATGAAATTGGAATCATGAGTACACATGGCATTATAGGCCATAGTTATAAGTTTGGATTTTAGTCTAGATGTGATAGAAACTCAATAGAGGGTTCAGATCAGAAGACTGACATGATGTGATAAACAAAGAGAACTCTGGCTGTTGTGTAGTGAACAGATTATATACGGAAGCAAGGAAGATACTCTGGAAGTAATCCAAATAATGGAAATGGAAAACATACGGTCTAGGTTGGTAGCAATGGAACAGAAAAATGCTTATGGATAATGAGCAGACAAAGGAATTGTAAGACCAGAGCATGGATGAATTATCAACATGGATGTTGCAGAGGCGAAGAACAGTAACAAGAGTAATGCTAGTGCAAGAGACCATGACAGCATGCTACAGTCACCCGTGAACAAGAGCAGGAGACAGGGACGCAGGCAACAAGGAGAACTGTAATGGGATTACAGGGCTTTAAAGGAGCTATAGCTCTGCTAATGGAAGGCAGGAAGGCAGAGAAATGGTTTGGAAATGGTAAAATGGACCAAGGAAGATACATCTCATACCAAATTAAGGTGTGTGTGTGTGTGTGTGTGTGTGTGTGTGTGTGTGTGTGTGTGTGACAGAGAGAGAGAGAGACAGACAGACAGACAGACCAACCGACCAAGAGGCACAGGAGAAACAACATCATTGAGAGAGCCAGATTTCAATGAGAAGAAAAATCTAAAGAAAACATTTGAAGAAGAAACTGAGAATATCAAGGGATGTGATAATGACATGCTGTTATAAGGACGAGGCAGTACAGAAGTTAGGAAGAAGTACAGATAAAGATACACTTAATCAATTTAGCACAGGGTCTCAAGCATAGACCCACAGATATGATCATCATAGCACTTAAGATAATTTATCATTATATTGATTATTTATTATTTACATGTTGTCTACCTCCCTCATGTAAGGTCCATGAAGGTAGAGGAATTTTCTGTTTTATTCACCTCTGTATTCACAGCACAGTGGCTGGTACATAATTGATGAGTTCAATATATATCCAGTAAATTAATGATTATATTTCTATGTCTTCCCACAGTATCCAGTGAAGTTCACAGTTGCTTGTGAACGGCAGAACATCTTGATTGAATCAGGAATAGAATTAACTTCTAACCATTCACATAGTATAAACACAAATCATATGGCACAGAGGAAGTGTTAGAGATAATAACTGTTTGAGGAAAGTAAAGGATGGGGCATCCTTGAGAACAAATTTCAATTCAACTGTACAAAGTGAGCAATCCTTATGTTATTTCTAGACATATTAACTGCAAGTACTTGATTATAATTTTTCCAAACAGGAAGACAACCTATTCATTCTGGTCTCTAAAAACTCCTGGTCTCTCCCTACTCACCTTATTCTTATTTCCAAGCATTAAAATGTCAATGTATTTTTAATTTATTGTAAATAATTTGGTAACTGTCTAAATAAAGATTATTTATGGCTGGTTTAGTTTCCCTTTTTGGGGTACAGCAGAAATTCTACAATGCATTAAAAAGAAAAACTCTATAAATTATAGTAAAGCATACTACTCTTTCATTCTACAACAGAACCACAAAGTGAAGTTGAAATGAGCTGTCCATTAATCTAGTAGCAACACAAGCATGGGAGCCTATACTTAGTGTTAATGAAATCAACTGTAACCTACCAAAATTCATATGTTGAAGTCCTAACCACCAAGACCTCAGAATGTGATTGTATTTGGAGCTGGGGTCTTTAAAGAGGGAATTAATATAAATGAAGTCATGCGTGTGGGACCCTGATCCAATGTGACTGGTGTCCTAAGAAGAGGAAGAGACACCAGGGATGCACAAGCACACTGGAAAGACCACGTGAGAACACAGGGAGAAAGTGGCCACCTAAAAGTCATGGAAAGAGGCCTCAAATTTGCCAACACCTTCATCTCAGAATTTTAGCCTCCAGAACTGTGAGAAGATAAATTTCTGTTGTTTAAGGCATCACCAGTCTGTATTATTTTGTTATGGCAGCCCTAGCAAACTTACCATTTTCCATTTCTCTTTTTCTCAATGTATAAGGTTGGTGTGTAGGTAGGTGGGTGGGTGGGGCATTCATTTACTCATTCATTAATTCACTCAATGTATTTTAAACTTTTTTAAGTTTGTTTATTTCTTTATTGAGAGAGAGAGAAGAGAGAGAGAGATAGTGTGTGCTTTAGCAAGTTACTCAGACTCTCTATCCCCCAGGTTTCCGATCTTTCAAATGGAGATAATAATGCTTGCTTTTCAGGGTTGATAGGAGATTTGAACTAAAATAACTTCTGTTCCAAAATCTGACATATGGGAAGTAATCACTATTTAAAACAAGTAACATCTGAATGTCTGAATAGCACTTTGCATGTGCAAAGAGTCCTTACCTATATCCTCTAATTACATCCTTGTTTTTTTAATGTTTGTTTATTTGTTTGTTTGTTTGTTTATTTATTTATTTATTTATTTATTTAGAGAGTGAGAGCTGGGGAGGGGCAGAGAGCGAGAATCCGAGCAGGTTCCACACTGTCAGTGCAGAGTCTCACACAGGCTCTAATTCACGAACCAGGATACCATGACCTGAGCCGAAATCAAGAGGTGCTCAACCGACTGAGCCACCAAGATGCCCCTATTTTAAAGTTTATATATTTAAGTAATCTCTACACCCCACATGGGGCTTGAACTCACGATTCCAAGATCAAGAGTCACATGTTCTGACTAAGCCAGCAGGCGCCCTTTTAGGTATAAGGTATTTAAATATAAATATACAAATACCATTTAGCTATCATCACCTAAAAGAATACCCCTTTGGAAAAACTGATTAAATTCTGTTCATCAGAATGCAAATAATTTCCTGATTAAGTTTGATTTTCCTATGATTACAAAAATTCACCTGTATAGAACATGGGACTTCCTTTAAAAATGGTTGGCAAGCAATAAAATGAAATTCTCTCCCATCTCCTCACCCCAGAATAATCTTTGAAGAAAATCTGTGCTTCCTCATTGACAAAGTTTCAAGTTTAGAAGGATGCGATGCTTACCGAATCAATCTGATCCAAAGAAATCTTCCCAGCATTTCCCTGTGTACTGTAATCTTGACCAGTGTAAGAATGACTAAAATTAAAAAGAAGAAAATATTAAAATAGGATTTTTACAACATATTTTAATCATTTCAAAGGAAATTTATTCTGATACAGATTAAAATCACAATAAGACATTTTACATATAAACGTTGGCAGAAACATAGCCAAGTATTTTAAAGGTATTTAACAGAATACATTTAAGTAACTTACTCAAAAATAATACAAAAATATAGTGACCATCTGGATCCCCTGACTTCTAAAGTGTCATTTCCATTTCTTAGAAGCATAATGCAATTTATTGTTAAAGTTCAAGTCTCTACTATTGATCCCTTATTAACAGCAGGGCAGCAGAGCAAGGGATACAATGGAGCTTAAATAAGGAACCATCACTTACTAGTGTGGGTCCTTCAGCAAGTTACTCAGACTCTCTATACCCCAGGTTCCTTATCTGTCAAATGGAGATAGTAATGCCTGCTTTGCAGGGTTGATAGAAGGTCTGAACTGAAGTAACTTCTCTTTAAGGACCTGACATATGGTAACCACTGTTTATTAAAACAAGTAACATCTGAACAGCACTTGGCACATGTGCAAAGAGTCTTTATCTATATCTTCTAATTACACTCTTGGTTTTTTTAATGTTTTATTTATTTTTGAGTGAGCACAAGCAGGGGAGGGGCAGAGAGAGGAGGACAGAGGATCTGAAGCAGGCTCTCAGCTCACAGCAGAGAGCCCGATATGGAGCTTGAACTCACAAACCCTAAGATCATGACCTGAACCAAAGTCAGACCTCAACCAACTGAGGCACCCAGGTGCCTTCATCCTTACTTTCTTTTTAACTTTATTTATTTATTTTGTGAGATCATGATGTGAGCAGAAATCAAGAGTCCAACGCTCAACCGACTGAGCCACCCAGGGACCCCAATATCCTCTAATTACATCCTCACAACCCTGAGAGTGTTTTAACTTTACATTTAACAAATGGGGGGCCAGAGGAGCTAGAGACTTGTAAGATCAGAAGGCAAGTTTACAGTGCAGTGGGAATTCAACCTTTTATTTCTCAATTCCCTGTTTCTTGACTATACCACACCATCTTCTTCGTTGCTGTATTCTCATTTTCCTGTTGCATTATTTACAAATTAAGAAGCAACATGGTATCTATCATCTAAAGCCATCTAACTTTGTAAATTTTCTGCTTCTTGACACAATGCCCAACTCCAACACTGATTCAGATGCAGACATTCAGGAATGACACAACAAACAACAGCTGCGAGATTACATAGAAACCCACAGTCAAACCAAGGTTTATGCAGACTCCACAACTAAAGAAAAATTCTGGAGTAAAGTAGCACTACAATCCTAAAGAATTCCAGACTCTCTACCTAATACCTGCTCAGTATAGACTCTTGCTGCTAAACAACACACACACTCGAGATGCTCTGTAGAAAGGCTATTAGTCTTGCAATCAATCCATCTGCTGATTAAACAATGGGTATGAATTATGAAGCAAAACCAGAGTATATCTTGGGATGCTGCAGCCACTGCCTAGGAGACTGTTCCAAATGTAGATCTCCCATCCCGAGAGTTCTGCCTCCATAGGCTAAGAATGGCCTCAGAATTAATCTGAGAGCAGGAGTAGCAGAATGCCAATGAGTAGTACAGGATGATTCCCAATCTCTAAAACACATTTTCTTGCCTGTGGTATTATTTCTCCTTTCAGTAACATATTTTGGACAATTAATGTATCACTGGATTCTAACCATTCCGTTTATCATAGTAGTAGCATGGCATACAAAACTCATGCTAAATTAAGCCAATAGTAGTCTTCATTTAATTTTAATATTTCACATTTTAATATACAGTATAACGGAGAGTTGTTTCAGTGAAATCCCCCAAATAAAAACCTATTTCACTTTCCAACTTATATTACAGTAGAGCAAAGAGGCAGCATGAGGCAATGGAATTAGCAGTAGGCTAGAATCTAGAGATATGTTCTTATTTTTTAATCATTAGTTTGGCAAACTGGGGCAAGTCATTTAACTGCCCTGATTTGCACTATCCTCATTTGTAAACAGAATTAATAATGCCAGGCTTGTCTAACAGAAATACTGGAGAAATGAAATGATATATTCAAAGTGCTAATTAAAATCGGTAAACTGTATTTTAGTACACAAAGAAACTGCAGTCTTGACCATGAAGCACAAAAAGACAGGATGGGAAAGGAGGCAGCATGATCCTACAGAGGAGCCATCAACCTGCTAGGAGGTACTGGGACACTGTTGACCTTTACAAGCTTCAGCTTTTCAGTCTACAAATACTGTTTAGGGTTCCTGGGTGGCGTAATCGATTAAGTGTCTGACTCCTGATTTTGGCTCAGGTCATGATTTCACCGTTCTGAGATCGAGCCCTATGTTGGGCTCCATGCTGAGCATAGAGCTTGCTTAGGATTCTCTCTCCCTCTCTGCCCCTCCCTTGCTTGCACTCTCTCTCTCTCAAAATAAACATTTTTTAAAAAGGACTATTTAGATTTAAAAGATTAACAAATACAAATGTCCTCTATAAATGGTAAAATGATGCACAAACATGACTACTTATTGAGTATACAGAACCAAATGATATACTATCCCACAAAGAAGTTTTTCTCAGCCCAGATTATTGCAGTATACTAAATACAAAGAGAAGATATTTAAGAGGATACACACTTGCCTGAATGGCACTATAAAATACTTGTTCCTCCACAGTTTAATGGGCTATGCAAAAGAGCTAAATTTCAAGGGGGAAACAAAAGAGACTGGTAGCAATGATTAATGTAAAGACTAATGAGTATAAATAACTACAGACAGAATATAAGGAAACTGTATAGAGACCTCATACTTCTAAAAATATTATCAATAGACAGAAAGATGGCCACCAGCCAACCCCGTAAGGGCAAGCATGAAACCCATGGGAGGAAAAATGACACAAATGAAGATGTTAAGCACCAGAATTAGGAATGAGATTTCTCCTCTACTCATTCATGATCAGAAGGGGTAACTTATATCTTGGTTAGGGAGTTGGTACATATGGCTATTTAATACATGTTTGAACCAGTACTGGATGGATGAAACGGAGGTGGCAGGAATTTTCAGATACAGTACAAAAAAGGCAAATCACAAGAAGTGTTGCACCCAACGCTATGTAGGCAATAAAAAACTATGAAAAGATTTAGGCAAGAATTCACATAAATGTTTATACTTGAGAAAGAAAGCAATGTGGAGAAAGAACTAAAAAGGGCAGTGCCTGGGCAACAGAAAATCAGTTGGAAGAACACTGAAATACTACAGGCAGAAAAGGTGAGAGGCTGAAGAAAAGTGGTGGCACTCGATGGAAAAAGGAAGGCAATGAAAGAAGAAAAAGAAACAAATAATGCCACCATAAATGGATAAAAATCCTTAAGAAACAATTCACATGAAACTGGCTCTTTGGCTTTTACTTGGAAGTGCCAAGGGATGTTACTAACTGAGATTCATAGCAGGGACCCAGGAAAGGTGAAGCACTCTGTACCACATTCAAAGCCCATGTCAGCTTTGTATCATCCTGCTTCCAAGTGAAAGCAGCTGCTACACTAACAAACAAAAATATAAAAAATGGACTGTCAAGATACATTCTTATTTTCACGATTTAAAAAAACAGATCAATTTTATGAACATTTTTTAAATCGCTGTATTGGGGAAACACAGAAATAGCAAATTTTAACAACAAAAAATTGGTTCAAGATACACACACACATACACACATGTGGGCACGCAAACTCACCAGAAAATACTGTTTTCTATTTTAAATAATCAGTTTTATTTTGAGAAACACTCACTGTCACTTATGTACAATTTTCAACAAAGGAGATTACGTAGGCAACTTCTAAGCTTCTAAGCTTTCCAGCTTCTAAGCTTTCATTAGAGAATAAATTAAGATGTACCACAAATACCCTTTTTTCAATACAGCAAACCAAAGCATGTTAATGGGACACAAAATTCAAATTATGTCACTAATAACTATTTTGTGAAATATGAAGAGGAACTTTTGATCACAGAATCTTGAAAAATCAAGGTTTGACTTAATGCTTGCTGGTAAGGGATTAGGAATTACAGTGATTTATTTAGGTGCATCTTCCATGCATAAGTTATCTCTTACTTGCTATAGTAGCAAATGAAAGACACAAAGGGTGAAATGTTACAGTTTTCTCAAGTTGCCAAAGAGCCAGAAAAGTAGTGAAAACATAAAGATGTGATTCAGTGAGTATTCAATTACATTAGAATACTATCTGAACACATCCAGTTGTATAAGGATACAGCACAGTTGCGAAAATGTAACAGTTAACTACAATGTACCTGAATCATAAATAATTTCACTCCCCAGCAGAACCATGTAAATGCATAAAGCCCAAGGACAAAGCTTAATTTGTTTAATGTCATTAGATTGTCAGACTCTCTAACAAACTTCTCCCACATCCCAGCTGTTGTCCTCATCAGGATATAACAGATTCTAACACAAAACAAACAAAATCCCCCAAAACTTTCAAGAGTCCCTTTAGCCACTCAATCACTCATTAAGCATCTCTGTGACCATGGAAGAGTCAAAAAGTAATGAAGGATCCTGGGGCGCCTGGGTGGCGCAGTCGGTTAAGCGTCCGACTTCAGCCAGGTCACAATCTCGCGGTCCGTGAGTTCGAGCCCCGCGTCAGGCTCTGGGCTGATGGCTCAGAGCCTGGAGCCTGTTTCCGATTCTGTGTCTCCCTCTCTCTCTGACCCTCCCCCGTTCATGCTCTGTCTCTCTCTGTCCCAAAAATAAATAAACGTTAAAAAAAAAAAAAAAAGTAATGAAGGCTCCAGAGACAATTCAGAAAGCACAGTGTGGGGAGTGCCACAACAATGCTCAAAACAAACGCTCCTGGAGTCCACAGAAAACAGGTCTCTTTAAAAGAAGGGTGTGAGGAGAAATAACCAATGTGCAGCATTAAAGCTTCTTGAGCAAATAAATGGCACTGAACAGAGTGATATGTGTTGGAAACACAGACCTGAGGCCTAGTACAGAAGGATGAGATAAGAGGAGGACAATCAGCGAGAATCAGGGACTGCAGAGTAAGCAGAAGAGCAGGAGATTATAGTCAGAAAATAATCTGAGCTCAGAGGTTTAGAACTAGGATGTCATGACCACAGAAAAGGCAAAGTCCTGGTTATTTTAGTACTCTTATCATTTGCATGCAGTTTACCAACTGCATGCATATGCATTAAAATATTCTTAAATTTTAACCAGGTTCATAAAAGTATGTGATGTCATAGGAATTTAACAAGGTTATTGGAGGGGTTTAAAAGTAACTATGTGATAAGGAGGTGGGATTCTGGGCTAATAAGAAGGTCTTTCTCAGGATCTGGAGGGTGGGCACGTTATCAGAGGGACAAGCAGAAAGAGATAAGCAAAGCCACGGAAATCTTTTTTTTAATGTTTGTTTTTGAGAGAGAGAGAGAGAAAGAGAGAGAGAGAGAGAGAGAGAGAGAGAGAGAGAAGTGCAAGTGGGGGAGGGGCGGGGAGTGAGGGAGACACTGAATCTGAAGCAGGCTCCAGGCGCTGAGCTGTTAGCACAGAACCTGACTCTGGGCTCGAACTCTCGAACCGTGAGATCATGACCTGAGCCGAAGTTGGTCATTCAACCAACTGAGCCACCCAGAGGCCCCAAGCCATTGAAATTTCTTTAAAAAAAAATTTTTTTAAGCATTTATTTATTAGTGAAAGACAGAAAGAGACAGAGCATGAGCATGGGAGGGGCGGAGAGAGGTGGAGACACAGAATCTGAAGCAGGCTCCAGGTTCTGAGCTGTCAGCATAGAGCCCGATGAGGGGCTCGAACTCACCAACCAGGAGACCATGACCTGAGCCAAAGTCGGATGCCTAACCGACTGAGCCACCCAGGTGCCCGCCCCACCATGGAAATTTCTAAATCAATTTCTTTACAGATGAAGAAGTTGGGTTATGTAGTGGAAAAGACAAGGAGAGGCAAAGGAGGGGGGAAAAAAAAAGAAACTGAAATTGGGTAGATAGGTCCTATAGTGCAGGTTTCTAAACAAAAACCATTAAAATTAAAAGCAAACTTTAAATCCTATCTCCTTTTCCAATTACATAGTGCTAAGTCACCATCTTAATGAAAATTTGAGGTTTTGTCAAGTTTAAACCTTTAAACACCTAAACATACTTCAAGAGTCAGGATGCCTGAGTGGCTCAGTAGGTTAAGTGTCTGACTCTTGATTTCAGTTCAGGTCATGACCTCCTGGTTTATGAAGTCAAGCCCTCAAGTTGGGCTCCACAATGTCGGAAGGGGCCTGCTTGGGATTCTCTCACTCTCTTCTCTCTCTCTGTCCCTGTCCTGTGCACGCTCGCTCTCTCTCAAAATAAATTAATCAGCTTAAAAAAAGAAAAAGAACTAAATATATGCAAATTAAGTATTTTCTAAGAAAAGAGAATTTTATGGTTGTATACAAGAAATCCTTTGATTACACAGAAGTAATTCAGTGACTGTCCGTATTTTTTTGTTTTGTTTTGAGGCGATGGTGCTAAATTATCTAATCTCTACAGTAAGAGAATAGCATACAAAATAAAAAAGCATTTTATTACTGTATCATTTGTTCAATAAACTTACACGCAACTTAATTAAAACTCAGTCACATTTGAGGAACTTTTTCCTCCCCTATTTCCTTGCTCATTAAACAGTAAGAGGTAAGCACAGTTAGTTTTCCAATATAGCTAAAAATCACAGTAAATAGAAAATTATAAAGCTAACAGTTTCAAATGAATTAAAACCTGAAAGGTTGAAAAGACTTTCAAAATATCCAGAATACATATCTATGTAACCAAACTTAAAATGATCCTAACTGAACTCAAACTGAACAATTCAAGGGTGGGGTGGTGGAGGGACAAATGAGACAGGAAGGTATATTTAATTATATCAACACAGAACTGGAGTTTTCCCCCAAACACTACCACACAACATCTACTTTACAGAATAAAAAATACAGTGGATATACATAAAGATAAAGCTGCACACATTTGATCTGTGAATCACAGGTGAAAGGCAGATCTACTCCTAGTCTTTGTAAAAACGAGAAATTTAAGTCCTGTTCAATACACCACAAATATCAATATGAGCACTTAGGTACTCAATAGGGAACTGTTTTTGAGTGTTGAAACTGAGCACTGGAAACAAAATGAAGAAATTATATGAAAGTGGATCTCTGAGTCTCCACTGCAAGATTAGCTGGTTAAGGAAAAAAAAAAAAAATAGTCTTTTCATGCTGTGGTGCTTATAGTTAGCAGAAGAGGGATCATTGCACCTTGGCTCCAAGAGTGGATTCAAGAGCTCTGCTACTGTGACATAAATGCCACAGGGCAAAATGGACAAAATGAGAGGTCAAAAGTCAGCTTTTCACAGGTGATCACTTCTCCAATCATTTTCTCCCTTTCTGACTATATGAAAACGTGATGGAATAAACAAGGAGTCATGGAATAGTTATAACACTTCAGGAATTCTCTGCAGCCCCCCTCCCTGCATTTGCATACATTTTCCAAGTCCAGTGTGCTCAAGGCAAACACGTGGGCAGAACAGAATAATAAGGGAGTAAGTAGAGTGATGAAGATGACAGATTTCAGAATCCACTAGTCATGGGTTTGCATACACTCGCTATCTCTGTGACTTTGTAAACCCCTTTTATTTATTCTTTGCTTCCTCACTGGGAAACAGACATCATAAAAGGGATCACAAAAGTACCTTCCTCAAAGGGCTGTTGTGAGGATCAAATGAGGTATCTGTCAAAGAGTTTATCGCATTTTTCACTCAAATTGTTATCATTATCATCACGAACATCCAGGCTTAAATTTATTGCATTTGAACATTTTGGTTATTGATTTTCTCTATTCCTAAAATTCACCAGCTTCATCTCTTAAATATTAGTAAATATGTTTCTTTCCTACCTTCTTTATACTATCACATAAAATATTTAGTTTGCAAGTGGAATAATTTAGATGTCTTTGAATAATCTCATGATCTGGAAAGTTTTGTCTAAACTAACACTCTTAGGAAGTTTACAAAGTGTAAAAATTCAACATCAAACACAGGAGATTTCAATGGAATCCAGTCTTGTAGAGCTACAACATTGTCCAGTATAGTAGCCATTTACCAAATGTGACTACTGAGCACTTGAAATGCAGCTTAGTCTAAATTAAGATGTTCAATACATGTAAAGTATACACTGGGTTTCAAAGACTTAGTATGAAAAAATTACTGTAAAACAGTTCACTCAACTTTTTTCATATAATTACATGTTGAAATGATATTTTGGGTATGAGTTAAACAAGGTATTATTAAAGTTAATTTCACTTAAGTAATTTAAAATTACCTATGAAGCTCACATTTGTTTCCTGGGGCAATCATGTTTTCACTGGACAGGACTGTTACAGAGTGAGGAGGACATAATGACATTAGGCAATCAAATGATTCTCTTGAGGACTAGGCACACCTATATAATAGCCAACTGACTCACCTTGACTTCAAGTTAAGACTCATCTCTGCAGGTCATTAGCAAAATATAAACTGCAATTGGGTCCACTAAAGGAAGTGCCTCAAGTCTACTGCAAATATGCTTGCTTTCACATTTTACTTGGGAATCAAGTTTTTAAATTTTAGCCACAGGTTGCCACCTATAGTATTAGGAAAGCAATCTTGAATCCTGATTAGCTTGGAAGGAGCATGAAAGGTTTCCTTGGGAAAAAACAAAGCTGTGACACATTTCTATCTGGGAGTTTGGGGGGCTGCCTAGCTCACTTCAACACCTAATTACAACTGTCCATTCTCTCATTTGTAAGAAGACATGCATGCTAGGTGGGATATGAATAGGATGACAGGAAAACCCTGGGCCAGACTGGAGAGAATTCCTCTCCCATCCTCGGAAAGGTCTCTCTGCCCTCCCTCCCTGTCAACAGATTCTGAGGGTCATAAAATAGCAGCATATAAAAAATATTGCCTTTCTTTGTTAAGCATTTCCCAGTCCTCTTGAACCTGAAGAGGTTAACACTATTTACTTCGGCAACCTACAGTTTATCATATCTTAAAAACTGGTATAAAATAAAAAAGCAGTGAAGAATGCACCACAAGTAATCAAAACTGACGTCTATATCAAGGAAACATATTTATTTGAACCATTAAAAAGTAATCTAATACATCTTTCAAAATGAACTATATTCTTCTACATCATTCTATAAAAATATACCAAGTTCCAATACAACCTTTTCACATAAAGCCAGGTGCGATCATGGCACAAATGGAAAAACAATTTCAGGAAGAGGAAACAAAGGTTTTGTGTATCACCCATATATCCACTTTTGCAATCACAATTTTACCCACTTTGGACGTTGAAAAAAATAGTCTACCCACATAAGCCAGGCTATTCAGACATTTAGAGAGCACAGTCCCTGCGGTTTGGATTTGTTGGGTGGGTAAGATATCAAGGAAGATGAAGTTACAATATATCATTTCCTGCTGTGAAGGGTATCACAGGAAAATTCACTCAACAGCTGTCACCATAGAAATTGAAATGAGTTTCTTTTTACAAGCTAGGTCCCTAGTAAATGGTATCCAACTCCTGTTAGCCCAGGTGATTTTCCCTGCAGTTATTCCAAATGAGAACACAATCAATAACATTCTGTTATAAATTGAATGTAAATGATTTTTCCACAAGCATGAGGTTTACTCAAATTCTGCACTTAAAAAACTCCCCAAAAAACTACCAGCAGACAATACACAGTGGAATGATCTATATTTCTCTACAATTGAGAGAAATTGTATGATTCTAGGAGACTCACATATCCAATAAATATCAGGACCATATGGGTTGTCACATCGGGTAAGAACCATAAATGGCACAACTTCTACTTTAATTAGGTTGGCCGCATCTTTCCATATTTTCCTATTTATTCCAATTTCTAATCTGCAAAAATCCAATGAACTGTAAGAGAGATGAAAGCTGCATCTCATTTCTCTATCAAAAACACCTCTACTTTACAAAAGTCAAAAGTCATTAAACTATTCCATTAAAATGAGTGCATTTCATTGTGTATAAATTATACCTCAATAAAACTGATTTAAAAAGCAAAACACATACATCCTTATAAGATACAAACTATAGCCTTACATAGGTATTTTCAATATACACACTTAAAGCCCCCAACAGGGGCACCTGGGTGGCTCAGTCGGTTGAGTGTCCAACTTCAGCTCAGGTCATGATCTCACAATCATGAATTCAAGCCCTGCATGGGGCTCACTGCTGTCAGTGGGGAGCCTGCTTTGGGTCCTCTGTCTCTCTCTCTGTCTCTCTCTGTCTCTCTCTCTCTCTCTCTCTCTCTGCCCCTACCTGGCTCATGTGCTCTTTCTCTCAAAAATAAAAAAAATAAAAATGTTAAAAAAAAAAATAAAGCCCCAAACAAATATCTCTATTTTCCTAAGTAAATTTTTCATATTCCTTTACATTCTTAGTGTATATTCTGGTAGTATAATAATCCCCTAAAGAGAGGCTGTTCTGAATTGGATCTGACTTAGAGTAGTCAAATGATTACAATAAAGAAAAGCTGCCTGAGAGAGTGATAATGAAATATAGAGGGATGGGGGGACCATGGACTAAAGATCAAACATCCAGCAGAATACATTAAATTGATGGATATCTTCCCATTCCCCCACAAATAGTTACAGAGTATAGAATGCTTCTGAGATTGGCTATCACAAGTTTATGTAACTCTAGGATTACCTCTCACATCTTTCCCTAATAACAGCAGAGAATCAGGGACACAATGTTTTGGGGTTTCTGGGGGAAAGTGGACAAAGACAAGATAAAGGCAACAGCTAATGAGGACTTAAAGTGACAGTCCAGAAGTCACACACTTTCCCTATAGACTCCTTTGGTTTTGAACAGCCATTAATGATGGTCATAATGTTTAAAGCTGTCATTTCATAGATAAAAACAGCAAGGAACATAACAGGCTTTTTTGTTTCACTTTTTAAATGAGCATTTTCAAAATCCGAATTCAATGGGGAGAAAAAAAGGGATCTCTCTTCTGAGGTCACATTGAAGAACAGAAAGCACTCTCAGTCCTCCACGATTAGTTCCTGATTTATGAAAGAATCCCAAATTCCCAAACAACAAAACCAGGACTGAATTTCTGCAAAGGTAGAGTATCAGAATTTTTACTTAGAAATGAGAGAAAAGCCACCAGCTTTCTATCCAAACTACCATCTCATTCAGTCTCAACACTTAGTAGTGTTAAAAACAAGACAAGAGGCCCAAAATGGAGTCACTTACACTAAGACTTAATTACAGTTTCAGTTCTCCCAGAAATGGAATCTTAAACCAGTCAATCAGGAATCACCTAATCAGCACTAGTGAGGTAATCTACCCAACAGACCCCTGCCAAGCCCTAAAGAAAAGTGACTTTGCAACAACCAAGCCTCATTTATCTAGTATAATTTCCTTGTTCCTACTCCCTTCTGCCTATAAAGGTCTTTCATTCTGTACAGTTCCTAGGAGCTCATTTGTATCTGTTAGATTGGATGCTGCCTGATTCACGAATCACGAATCACTGAACAAAGCCAGTAAGTTCTTTAAAATTTATTTCATTGAATTTTTTAACAGTAGCTTTAAAAAACTAAATGAGAGGTAAAATTTTAAAACCTGAAAGTGTTTTTTCCCATTCGTTCACTCATTCAAGGGTTTACTGAGGTCTTATTTTGCCAGCCACTGTTGAAAGTAATAGAAGGATAGCAGTAAACAAGGTGAACATTATTTCTTGTTCTCATGGAGCTTATGCTGCAGACGAATGAACAAAACAAAATGAACAAACAAATGAACAAACAAACAAACAAAACACCAGCTAGTGGTATTTCTGTGAAGAAAAAGGAATAAGGTATATCATAAAGCAATGGAGGGGTGTGCTTTAATTCGGGTGGTTAGGGGCAGACCTCTCAAGATCTGAGAAGACACACCGTTAGACTCCTTTGGTGGATGTCCTTAGTAGCCTCCTTTAGATTGTCTGTGAGCAATATGTCAAGGACCAAGGTAGCTCAATTAAAAATAGGCTTTTTAAATTCACTTTGTATTATCTTTTATAGAATTACTTTCTCAGTAGTAGTTGTAAACAACTGAAAGGGTATTAAACCTTTGGTGAGTCTCAGTATCAGTAGTCTGTCTGCCCTCAGCTCAGTTTATCAAATTTTGTTTTATAAACAAAACTGGATGGAATAGCACAGAACACTTCCATCATTATAGAAAGTACAGCACCAAACAAATTAGTTGTTAGCTGCTAATGTATTACAGGTACGACCACAATGCTTTTTCAGACTTTTTAAGAAAGCTATTTCATATAGCATCATCATCATCATTTTATACTTTGTTAGCACTTTATGCCTAACACAGTATAAAATAACTAATTTTCTTCATTACTTAACTAGAGGACAATCAATGTTTTAAAGAAACCCACTAAGCAAGGGGTGCCTGGGTGGGTCAGTAGCTAAGTGTCCAACTCTTGATTTGGGCTCAGGTCCTGATCTCATGGTTCCTGTCAAGCCCCATGTCAGGCTTCACATTGACAGCATGGAGACTGCTTGGGATTCTCTCTCCCTTTCTCTCTCTGCCCCTCCCCACTTGCACAGGTGAGCTCTCTCTCTGAAAACAAAAATAAATAATCTTTAAATTTAAATAAATAATCACCCACTAAGTGAATAGGAAACTTAATAAATGTAGATAATAAAACTACTTGAAAAGCATAAGCAATCATAAATTTTGCTTCTCAGTTAGACTACCAGCTTCCACAATCCAGAAATCCCTAAGAAAACTTTGGAGTAAGAAGGCTAACAGAAACTTAAACCTCTAGTTACAGATAAGCTACAAGAATACTACACAAGGTTTCAGTGTTTCCATGACACTGTATATTCCCATGGAATCATGTACCTCTACAATGCTAACAATCATTATGATTTAGTGTAATTACTTTAGTTAAAATTCTTTATTTTCTGATCAAGATTAAGCCCTATAAGAGCAGATGCAAACATGTATCCCTAGAACTGAGCACCATGCCTTGCGCTGAGTAGAATTTCCCTTAAAATATTTCCCTTAAAATATGTTAAATGATAATAAAACTCCTAGAATGCTAAAAGGTTTCTAACCATTTATTACCAAACAGCTCTCACACCAAAGTTCCTCTGCAAGTCACAGCCACTATGCACAACCTGATTACAAAGTCTAATATTTACAAAGGTACATATTTGGCATGACTACATAGCCAGTCAAAAAGACAGGAAAGATTTTCCTATTTTCTTTCTATATCCTTAAAAAGAAAATCAGTAACTAATTTATGTTTCCATAAATATATTTTTATTTTACATATATTCATGTTTCTGTAAATCATTTGTTAACTTTTTTCAACTTTAAAACATGTTAAGCTAGCAAAGTGAATTAACCTATCTAAAAAAACCCCAGGGAAATTTAGTATTCTATATATATTAAGAGTGGTGGCTTACTTGTACAACTGATGAAAGGTGATGCAAAAGCTGTTTTCAACCCCCTAAACAACTTCCTCATTGTAACAGGCAAATCAATGCCCTTCCAAAGATGTTCACACTCTAATCCTGGGAACCCATGAATATGTTAGGTTACATGGCAAAAGAGACCGTACAGATGAAATTTAGCTTAAGGACCTTGAGATGGGGAGACTATCCTGCATATTTATGTAGGCCAATCTAATCACACAAGGTGGTAAAAGCTTTCTCAGGATAGAAGCAGAAAGATGCAGAAGACATTAGAGAGGTCTGAAGGCATAAAAAGGGCTTGATGAGTGGTTGCTGGCTCTGCGTTAAAATCCACATGCAAGCACCAGAAAGAGACCTCCAGGAGCTCCTACACAGCCTAAGGAATGTGGGCAGCCTCTAGGGGCAAAGACAGGACCCTGGGTGACAGCCCACAAAGAAACGGGAACCTCGGAAGGAAGCATATTCTTCCCCAGAGCCTCCAGTAAGGACCGGAGCCTTGCTGACGTCTTGATTTTAGTTCAATAAGACACATGTAGGATTTCCAATCTATACAACTGTATGACAGTAAATGAGTATTGTTTTAATCTACTAAACTTGTGGTAATTTGACATGGCTACAACAGAAGGTTCCAATCTAGATGCATAAGGTTTAAAATTCAGCTTCGTGAACTTTTTCAAGTCAGTGGTTAACTTAAGAACTCTGCCACTTTCTCACCTGGACAACACGACACTTTTAGAATAATGAATTCCTTGTATCTTCAAACCTATACACCACCTAGTTTGCTGCTGCTCTTTGTTCTTAGCTCCCTCTGCTAGAAAACATCTACATTACAATTCATTCGTCATAAAATCATCGTGGCATTTCTTCTCCCCAGTTTACTTCACCTGGCCATAAAAAAACTGCTAACATTTTTTTTTAAGTTTATTTATTTTGAGAGAGTATGTGAGTAGGGGAGGGGTAAAGAGAGGGAGAGGGAGAGAAAGAGAATCCCAAGTAGGCTCCGCACTGTCAACATAGAGCCTGATACGGGGTTCAAAATCAAACCATGAGATCTTGACCTGAGCTGAAGTCAGACACTTAAGTGACTGAGCGACCCAAGTGCTCCCAAACTGCTAACATTAAAAAAATTTTTTTCACAGATTTATTCAACCAAAACAAAAAAAGAAAATACCCAATAAAATGGGAACAATTAAGTAAAAATAGATCTATCTTCAATTGAGCATTACAGACTCACTTAAAATTAGACTCATGGAAATAAATTTTATACTTAGTTATGACATATTATAAGAAAGAATGTTTAACTTTAACCACTTTAATTATAATTACATAAAATTATACATAGAGATTACAACAAAGGCTTGGCAGTGGTTTTATTAGTAACACAGGGTTCATTTCTTGTATTTGGCCAAATTTTATATATTGTGCCTACAAATTTTTTTGAATGTTTATTTGTTTTGACAAAGAGAGAGAAAGCACACAGGTGTGTACTGGAGAGGAGCAGTGAGAGAGGGAGAGAGAAAATCCCAAGCAGGCTCCACGCTGTCAGCGCAGAGCCCAATGTGGGGCTCGATCTCACGAACCCAGATATCATGATGCGAGCCGAAATCAAGAGCCAGATGCTTAACTGACTGAGCCCCTCAGTGGCCCCTATATTTTATCAGAAACAATTTAAACGGCATTAAACTTGTAACATAATCCACATAAGATATCACCTCTCACAAATAAGATTTCCTATGTCTATTTACTCTACTTGATTAAACTGTAGCAATTATTCTAGTACAGCTTTGGCGGGGGGGTGTGGGGGAGAGGCACTGTATAGGGGCGTGTGTGTGTGTGCATAAAATGGTCTTCTTTCCTTGTTAGAATATACATTTTTAAGGGATCACATCTATTAGTTCCTTTGTATATAGTCAGAATATCCTTTATAGTGCCTTTAACACAACAAGCTGATTTTAAATACTTTTTGTGCATTTCTAAGAAGGCATGAACATGTTCCATACAGAAATGAAAATATTCCAAGGACAATAAATAATAGAAAAGAATACATTGTTTTTAATTTATTAGTATCTTACAAGGCACCTAGAACACCCTCACAATAGTCACTGAGCTGTAAAAGCTTGTTGTTGTTGCATGCAGGAAAGGAAATACATAGTTCAAAGCACTGCTGGAGGCTAGAACTGGGGTAAGAGAGGGTTGACAAACAACTGAAGCATGTGGACCACATTAATGAGGCTTTCATTTCAGTCCTCAATTGGTGGAAGTCCCTATCCACTAAACCTTTTTCTAGCACATGAATGCCCACACAATTTTCTGATTTCAAAATGAGAATGAACTCAAAAAGAAAACACCAAGAACTGCACCATGATGTACACTGGGAAAAGTCTCTTACAGAGATTGCATTTCTGATATAAAATCTATGACAGCAAGAGCTTTAGAGAAATAAATAAAAATGTGTACATACTGGGGCACCTGGGTGGCTCAGTGAGTTAACTGTCTGACTCTTGATTTCAGCTCAAGTCATGATCTCAAGGTCGACAGATGAGCCCCATGTCAGGTTCTGCGCTGGGTGTGGAGCCTGCTTGGGATTCTCTCTCTATCCCTCTCTGCCCCTCCCCCCATGAGCACACACATGCACTCTCTCAAAAAAACAAAAGTGTACATATTAACCAAATGTACTGCATTAGAAAAAAAATTTACAAGAGCAGTCTGTAATAATACCAACTGAAGGAAGATGCTCATTATTTTAAATGATTTTAAAATAAAGGGTTAATATAAGCATGTGTTTACAAATTCAGGATGCATTACAAGTTAATCCATGTGATGCAGTCCAAGTATTTACTATAGGCTATATGCTACTTTGCTGGTTTATCTTTATTTGATTTCGATTTCATTGTTGAGCTCAAATATGCTAACAAATTTAGGAGAAACAGTATAATAAATACATGTTTTTTAATTAGTTGTTCTTTAATGAAAGGCAAAGCATTACTTAAGAGCAGCTATTAATCTATTAATTAGATTACTAATTAATAATCTAGGGCACCTAGATTATTGGGGCACCTGGGGGGCTCAGTCAGTTAAGTGTCCGACTTCAGCTCAGGTCATGATATCACTGCTTGTGAGTTTGAGCCCCACATCTGGCTCTGTGCTGACAGCTCAGAGCCTGGAGCCTGCTTCAGAGTCTATGACTCCCTCTCTCTCTGCCCCTTCCCTGCTCATGCTCTGTCTCTCTCTGTCTCAAAAATAAACATTAAAAAATTTAAAAATAAATAAAAGGTTAAAAAAAATAATTATAATCTGCCCCCATTCATTTCAAGTCTTGAGGTGGAAGGGTAAAAGAGGATACATACACTGTGGGGAAAGGCATTATTTCTAAGGAAAAAAAAATTCACACAACTAAAGTTCTCACGTGAGCTGAAAGTTTCCCTCTTTAGTCTCACCTGTTCATATTTACTTGTTTTTAAGTGACATAATAAAAATCATCTTTAATATATGCTCTTGATAATCTAATACCATTTTATAAGTATAATCCCATGGGTAATATAATTAGGTTAGCAAAGATATTTATTTACGATAAACTTCTACATTCACAAGAACATAGTCCAAGACCTTTATATATCTCCAAATTTAAAAATCAGTACATTATACAATTCACCTTAGAAAATGCAGTGATGTGAGGATGACAGCAAAGTCACGATGAGATGAGACCCATTAGATGACACATCTAATGATAGGTTCTTTACAGATAGATAGAGAATTTACGCAAATTCTCTCTGGCATTTGGAAATTTAACTTTTTTTTAAGTCTAAGCAATTTTATTTCTTCCAATTGAGGAGTTCTTGGTATCACTTTTGAAAAAATAGTAAAGTCTTATGAAATCATTCATTCATTCATTTCTTTTGAGAAGGGAAATGTAGTACTTTTCATTAGCAAAATCAGGTTTCCTTAATAGTGAACATCTTGAGGTTCTATCACCAACCAAACTTTAAAACAGGAATAATGAGGGACGCCTGGCTGAATCAGTTGGTGGAGCGTACAACTCTTGATCTCAGGGTTGTAAGTTTGAGCCCTATATTGGGTGTAGAGATTACTTAAAAATAAAATCTTAAAAATAAAAAAAAAAGGATAATGATAAAGGACCATCTGCCATGAATTGGTCTTATGGGATGAGATGGTCTGAATAAGAAGTATAAAAAGTACTTTGTGAACTCCAGCCAGTGTGATTTCTTGGTCCCATCTCCTCCTACCTCTTCTAAAAACTCGCCCCTTCAATTATTTTCTCTTAGTTCCACAGACTTCATTTCCCCCTTAACCTGTACATATTCACCTTTCCAATCTTAAGGAAAAATACAACTTTCTCCAACTATGAAACTCATGGATATTGTCTACTTTTTTCCTTGCTCTGCCAAGAGTAGGCTACACTCCCTTGTACTTCCACAGCATAATTTCTCATTTACTTCTGGACTCTCCACAGGAATCAGAATGACATCTGCACCACTACAGTGTTGTAGCTAAGCCACCAGTGACTCCCACATGCCTAATCCAAGTGACATTATATAATTCTCAACTGACTTTTCTATGGCATCTGACAATGTTTACCATTCCTTTTTGAAATCTTTCCCTTAGCATCTTTGATCCCGTTATCCCTTGTGTTCCTGTTTCATTCAAGATTCCTCATTACTTTTCGCTGGTTTCTTTTTCAATTCACCTCCTATCTTCATCACTGCCCATTGCAAGTCACTTAAACACTGATGTTCTACATATGAGTTTTATCCAGGGCCATGTTCCCTTGTCACTTTATACTCTCTCCCTGAGTGATATCAACCATTGCCCTGATTTTACCCACCACCTAAACAGTGATGATTAGCAAATGAGTCTCTCTGTGGTGTAAACCTCACTCTTAAACTGTGGTCTGTATTTAGCCACTTACTAAACATTCGCCCCAGAGCTCCACAGGCACCTGAAGTTTAAAATGTCTTAAACTACCAAACCTATAATCTCAGTGACCATATTCATTCCCTAATCCCCTTGTCTTCCTCTATGCTCCTTCTTCATCAGTGACAACATCAGCTCTCAAGTGAGAGTAAAGTTCAGTCCAATGTGAGTACCCACTGGGAGCCACTACTGTGTAGGAAGTACAGAATCCAAAACAAGTCACGACTCTACTATTTAAGGAAATAATTCCATGAGAAACACAGTTAAAATAATAAAATTATGTATTTTGTGTTTAATTCTATTAGAGATGTTTACAAATTTTGTGCCATGTTTAAGTGCCTCTCAAATGAAGTCAAAACTTTAAACTCCTTGCGAACAGAAAATGGGTCTTATGTTTTTATTCCAAGCTTATAACAGGCACTCAGTTGCTGATGAATGGATGGACACTACAAATGAATAAAAATAAGCTTGTATTTCCATAAGACATTGAAGCAAAATGTTTCTCTATGCTTAATTTAACTTTTAACTAGAGAACTAGGTTAAACTAAAAAAAATGGACACATCACTTCAACATCCTCAGAATAATATATATTGTTAAGCAATATCCTAGATTAGTAGGTTGGCGAAGTGTTAAACTAATTCTCTTTTGAGTGTCTAAGTCCTGTAAAAAGGATTTGAGAATTTCTCTGTAGTGCTACTTTAATTTTTATAGGTATTTGTATCATCTCCCAAATTAGTTTTATTGACAAATTTAATTAAAATGCAATTCATCATTCTTCTTTGATCATTAGAGGCACTAAACAAAATTAGACCTAATAATGATCTCAATCTCAACCTCCTAACGTCTATCCCCCCTAGGTAACATCTAAACTATACAGGTCATGCAAATCAATGATGATTAGTATTTTGTAACAAGATTATCATTAGAACCTTTCAAATCAAATAGCATTATTTCCTATTTTGAACTAAGCAAAAGAAAGGTAAAAAGAAAAACATTACATTTAGACACCCAAAAAAGACAATTCAATATGCTTGAAATGCATATCACAAGGTTACTTTCTTTGTACAAGAGAAAGTGTCAAACTATGCACATCAGCTGCCACCCTACATACAGACATCTCTGACATGGTAATAAAATGAGAAGCCATTTCATTTAATAATGATAAAAAAGAAACATCAGTTGGTGCATATTACATGTAGCATCTAGCCCTCGTTGCCTAGCAACCAGTCCTGAATGAACTCTGCTGAGAATGAAAGGCCTAAACGAATGTACAGTTTGTGCAAGTTTCAAGGACTTGAAGAGATGTGTCAGTAGTTAATCTAAATTCTAGTTGACAATTACCATACTGAGGTGGTATGTATGAAGAACCCATCATTATTGCATAGAATCAAGCATTAAATAAGGTGAGATTCAGACGTTTAGGTTTATATCTTCTGAACCAGGTTTTATACCCGAAAAAATGTGGCAATATGACTTACAAATTACAAAAACATCATGCAGGAAACAAACAGAATATTGCTGTTATAATATGCATTCATTCATTCAATGAAACACATAATGAACACCTATCATGTGTCATATACTGTCCCAGCACTGGAAATACAAATTTGAAAGTCACCTTACAAGCTCTCAAGCAGCCCATACTATAATGGAGTCATCAGAAAGTAAACAAATGATTACCACATTGTAAGTTCTGTAATACACAAGTAGCCATGGGGATATTATGAAAACACATATAAAAAACATCAGATTCAAACTGGGGGGAGTGGCCTGGGAACTAAATAGTCAGGGAAAACTTATCAGATGAGGTAACATGAGCTAAGTCTTAAAGGACAAGCAAAAATTAGTTAAGTTACTGAAAGGAAGGAAGGGGAGAACATTCCAGGCAGATGGAAAGATATTCTCAAGGGCAGAGAGGTCAACAACAGCAAGCTGTATTAGAGGAACTTCAGGCATTTGGTGGCACTAGAAGTTAGGGGACCAGTACTAAAAGCATCCAAAGAGACACAGCAGGCCCTTCTAGAAGGACCTCACATGCCACTCAAGAAGTTCAGACTTCCTTTGCAGTGAAATTGGGGAGACAGAGAATGATTTTAAGCCAAGGAATAATATAATTCTGGCAATCGTGTGAAATATTTTAGAGGGCAAACAGGGCAACAAGGAAAATATAGAAGAAGTTACTACAACAATAGAGATACTCAGGAGACAAAATCAAGAGATTTGGATGGGCAGGAGAGGGAGGTTGGGGAAGCAACTCAAACATGATTCACTAACAGTGCTCTAGGAAATGCAAAAACTGTGTACAGTATTCATGCTGGTCAATCCAATGAAATGTTACTCTGAACCATCCTCAACAACAAAACAATTATACAGAGGTTAAAAAATGTGTCTCTGGGAAGGAAAAGTTACCAGAGAGAAGAGTAAGAGAGGTGGGAAAGAGAAAGAAGTGAAAAGGAGTGAAGAAAAATAAAGAGCACTAACAGATAGTAGAAATTAATATCCATCTAAGTTTCTGAATGAGAAGTAACATTCTAAGTTTTAAAAGAATAAAAAGTTGGTAGTTACACTTGTGGTGAGCACAGCGTAACAGATAAACTTGTTGAAGCATAATGTTGTACACCTAAAACTAAGGCAACATTATGCTTCAACGATACTTCGATTAAAAAGGTGGGGAGGGGGGATTAGATGGGAGGTAGGACCAATTTTCTATAACTACCTTTTTATCCATTCTCACACTTCAAGCATGTGCCCAAAGTTTATTTACATCCTATCTACTGAGTTGCCCACTCTCAATAACATCCATCCTAGGATCAGGTAAGTCAAAATATGAAGTGGGGCCCAGATTAACATTGCTCTGGTCACTATTAATCTATTTGATCTGACTCCTTAAAATATTAAAGCCAAATCTACTTTACATGTTACAATTCAAAGGCACAATTAGCAAATGCTTGGATCAGTATCATTTTCAAATTGTTACTCATTCTTTAGCTCAGAAATCCACTGTTTTTGACATTTCTCATCTACTTTTATGATGACATTTTATCTACTCTTGCCCTGGCCTTTGGCAGAAAACAATGTAATTCTAACTAAATAATTATAGAATTGTATTTTTTAAAACAACAATCAGACAGACTTCTTGAAACATATTTTCCAGAATGTTGTGTGATTAATGGATACCATATCAGTTTTCAAACCCTGACAAATAAGCAACTGAGATTCAAAACACATAAAAATTGAGAAAGAAATCTTGTAAAGCCATACTTTGTGCTGTTTGATACAACAGCAGGATCCTGATCTCCTTTCATTCTCAATGAATTCTGTCTAACTGAGCTCTGTGCAAAGGTAAATCCCAAAGACATTAATATACACATTTATACATAAGACAAATATGTCAATTAGGACAAGCGTTTAATTCACCAATATGTACTACTTGGATTTACTGAAAGCATTTCCTATTTTTCTTTTACTTCTTAAGCTTTACTTCTGATTTGAACATTTTGCCTTTTGTCTGTTAGAAGCAACAGAAAGAGGAGTAAAATCTTGAAAGAGAAATAGGTTGTGAAGAGACAAACAGAGATCAAAATGGAATAAATTAGGGTGATTCAGGGTTGTTGAATGAACTTGGGAAGTGTGGGAGGCAGGGAGGAAAGAAGTCACATACAAACAGGTTGTTTAAAACAGAAGCGGGCTGAGCCATAGTTGATATGTTATTGGCATTAAATTCAAGAACCAAACTCTCTCAAAACAGGTTAACTGAAGAGAACTGGCAATTCTGGTAACCAGTGCAAGCAACAGGAAATTGGCCCTCAAACTTACTTTGTAATTCATGACATGTTTTGTTTCTATTGTTGGAAGGGAAGGGGAAGCATGTGCTGTCAACATGTGAATTCCACACAATCTAAGATAGCACAGTGATATATAGCCATTTTATAAAATCTTTGTCCCTCTATATTTAGGTCCCTTGGACACGCTCAAAAAGAAAAAAAAAAAAAAAGAATAAAAAGAAACTATAAGATGTTTGCCTACATAAAACTTGAAAACATAGGTATGATGGATAATGCACCATTTTCAAAAACTTTCAAGAAAAAAATGTAGTAACAAATACACCTCAGAATTACTATCCTTTACATCTAAAATATGTAAGATCAAATAAAATCAGGAGATTCTAACAACACATGAACAAATATACAAATAGTTAATTCCACTCCAAAATGAAAATGGATAATAAAATGTTTTAGGATCATTCTTACTAAGAATCAATGAAATGTACTTGGTCACAATAGTATCCTCTGTGATTAACTATTAAATTAGCAATGGTTTTAGTTGTCCTCTCTTCTTCAGGGTACAGTAAAATGGGCGATCTTGTATAATATAAAAATATAAGCAGGATAAGGTTTTTGGAAAATACATATACTTAAATCTTTAAAATGGTTCATATGCCTTGGCAAAGTAATTGCACTTTTGAGAACCTATGCTAAGAAAATGATAAAAAATACAGACAAAGATTAACATATGGCATTTTTTACACTAGTGAAAAGAACTGGAAATGATCTAAATGCCCCCAAAAGGATGAATAAATTACAGTACAGTCATACAATAAAATACCATGCAATCACTAAAAATAATGTTTTTGAAGAGAGGCTAATAACAGAAAAGTCTTGCATTTATTTTAAAATGAAAAAAACCCAGCAAACTTAAAGTATAATTTCAACACTAGCTTCCAAAACAGCACAGAAGAAGTATTACTTCTGAGTGGTAATGATGGGTTTTTCCTTTCCCTTTCCTATACTTTCTAATTTTTTTAAAAAATAATGAGAATATATTATTCTTGTATTTAGAAAACAAATCCTACCTATTTCATCTATCCCCAATAAAATTGTGCAGGTCCCAGAAGTATGCTTTCACTTTGCATGTAAATAGCTCATTCCTTTGAGATCTTTCTGTAGTTAGTCACCTCTGCTTGTTTTAACTTCAACTTATCAACTAGTTCTACATACTTTCATGGAATTAAAAAGCTTCGAACAGACCCCAAAGTCAAGGGTAGCAAGTGTAATATATTAAGAACTTCAACTTGCATCACAGAATTAAAGCTAAGAACAAAAACTGTTAAGTTTTTAGTAACTGAAGGGGTTTTAATCACTTTAATACACTTTGCCCACTTTGATGCACTTGCAATCATAAGCATAAGAAGGGTTATGTCATCTTATTACCTGAGATGGTTAAGCAGAGGCTGAAGTCTCTCATCTGACTGCACAGCAGGCAAGGACCTGGCTGTTAACTAAAAGCAGAGAACAGGGTTAGTAAAAACGGCAAAGATCAATTACTGACCACATCTGAACACTAAATGCAAAACGGGGAGAGGGGGTACTTAAAATGTAAGCACAATTTTTTTCTTTTTTAAATTAAAGAATTGCACAGAAAGCTGACACATGTGAGTAAAGCTAACTACATGGCCCTAAGTTTTGCAGGGTAGGTCACTGAGTTTAGAAGTAAAGAAAAAGGAGGTAAAGCAAAGAATAAGAGAAGAGTATCTTGAGAACATCTTTTCATGAGTTCATGAGAAAACTTCTAATTATAAAAATATTAGATTTGTAGGTGCACCTGGGTGGCTCAGTCAGTTAAGCGTCTGACTTTGGCTCGGGTTGTGATCTTGTGGTTCATGAGTATGAGCCCTGCATTGGGCTCTGCACTGACAGCTCAGAGCCTGCAGCCTGCTTCGGATTCTGTGTCTCCCTCTCTCTCTGCCCCTGCCCCACTTGCGCTCTATCTCTCTCTCAAAAATAAACAAACATTAAAAAATTAAAAAATATACATACATTATCTTTGTAAATAAAAATGGAAAAACTTCTAAATTTATAGCAACCAACTTTGTAGCACTGAATCGTGGGATGATGAAGAAACTGGGGAGAGGAACTTTCATTTATAGCTAAGCCACTGTGAAATTGGTTACATGCAGAATTGTTTACACACACACACACACACTCTCTCTCTCTCTCTCTCTCTCTCTCTCTCTCTCTCTCTCTCTACCATGTACTCCTTCATTCTGAGAACCACATTACTATAAGAAACCAAGAATATCTTTTAAACACACAAAAGCAACTCAAAAGTATTTAATATTGACAACTGACACCAAACTAATCTAGAAAAGAAAATGTAAGATTCAAAGCCTTATTGTTAAATATTATACCTCAGGTTGAAAGTTTATCATGAAAATGTGAGCCTCTGCTATACTTTATTGCAATATTAGTTATATCTCTATGTATCTCTCATTCTTTTCTGTTCTTAAAAGAAAGCCCTCTTACACTATAAGAATTTAACTTCCCCAAAGTAAAAACATTCATCCAAAGCAACCAGAGAGCCTGAAGTAACCTTAATAAAACACCAAAACAAATGTAAAAGATTTCTTCTAGATCCTATTATGTCAATATAGATCTTGAAATGTACCAGTGAATTATTTGACAGTTCACAAAACAGAACCTTCCTTAAGGCAAACGACAAACTGAAAGATAGCCTTTGCTTTTATACAGGGTATCCTTTCTAATTATTTCATACATTAATTAAAATGTTCTAAAAACAAAACACATTTAACTCATAACACCTAATTTTTAGTATTATACAAGTAAAATAAAATCACTTTTAAAACATCTAATATATACTATGCTTGTGGGGAAAAAATGTTGACCAAAATGCCACATGTGAAGTCATTCTAATTAAATCATCTAATTAATAAAATGGAGAGACATTCCCACTTTGGGACAAGAGTTAACACAAGTCAACAGTCATCAACTAATTTAAAATAAAGTGAGACAGTCTGCTGCAAATTTAGCATAGTCAAAAGACTCTCAGTATCTCTAAGAAATGTTAAATCTATACTTCATGACATAAAATGTTGTATGTTTTATAAGGTTTTATAAACAAAACACTTTTGGGGCACCTGAATGGCTCAGTCAGCTAAGCATCCAACTCTTTTTTTGTTTTTGTTTTTTCATTTAAAAAAACACAGTAGAGAGCCTGATGGCAAGGCTCAAACTCATGAACCACGAGATTATGACCAGAGCCGAAATCGAACGCTTAACCGACTAAGCCACCCAGGCACCCCGCATCCCATTCTTGACTTCAGCTCAGGTCATGATCTCACGGTTTGTGAGTTCAAGCCCCACATTGGGCTCTGCACTGAGAGTGTGGAGCCTGCTTGAGATTCTCTTTTTCTGCTCCTCTCCAAGTGTGTACTCGCTCTCTCTCAAAATAAATTAACTTAAAAAGAGCAAAAATTTTATAAACATAACACTTTAATACACACGATATCTGCTAGTGTCAAATCCCTTAATAAAATATCATCTAAGAGACTGCATGGCTCAGAACCAGAGTTATGCTCAAAAAAGAAAATTTATCTAGATATTTCAAAAGTGAATTTTCTGAAAACAGATGGAGAAGACAGACTGGGCTTTTTCAGTTACTTCTGTCAATCTACATAGCATGCTTTCTAATCAAACTGTCTTTTCTAAATGAACGCAAACAAAAACACTCCAGTAACTGCAATATATTTCAAAATATATTGTTCATTCCATACAGAGAATATTTCTCAACTCAATGCTATCATAATCTTAGCCTTCATTTACTTTTTCCTAAACTATTAATACATCTCCACTCACTGTTGTTTGTGCTTCCACTCTTGCCTCTTCCCTAATTTATTCTCCACACAAAGGCCAAATTGAAATTTTCAAAATGAAAGTTAACCATTCCCCTCATTAGGCTGAAGTTATTACACCTGCTCTTTCATTAGACATTCTAAAATGTCCTGTTGAGCCACACTGCTGAAACACTGGGCACAGGATGAGTGTGACTGACGACAAGCACACTTCAGAGATACTGCAGGTTCCGTTCCAGACCAACATAATAAAGCAAATATTGCAAAAAAAGTGAATCAAGTAGATTGTCTGGTTTCCCAGTGCACATAAAAGTTATATTTACACTATATTGTAGCCTATTAAGTATGCATGGCATTACGTCTAAAAAAAATGTACTTACTTTAGAAGTACTTTACTGCTAAAAAATACTAATCGTCCTCTGAGCTTTCAGCAAGTCATAATCTTTTTGCTGGTAGAGGGTCTTGCCTTAATGTAGATGGCAGCTGCCTGATCCAGGGTAGTGTCTACTGAAGGATGAGGTGGCTGTGGCAATTTCTTAAAATAAAAGAGAAGTCTGCCACAACCATTAACTCTTCCTTTCAGGAATGATTTCTCTGTAGCACACAATGCTGTTTGATGGCATTATATCCACAGAAGTTCTAGGGTCAATCGTCTAAAACCCTGCCGCTGCTTCCTCAACTAAGTTTATGTCATGTTCTAAATCCTATGTTGTCATTTCAACCATCTTCACAGCATCTTTACCAGTACATTCCATTTCAAGAAACCACTTTCTGTGCTCATCCATAAGAAGTAGCTCCTCGTTTGTTCAAGTTTGATCATGAGCTTGCAGCAATTCAAGCGCGTCTTCAGGCTCCACTTCTAAGTCTAGTTCTCCTGCTATTTCCAACACATCTGCAGCTACTTCCTCCACTGAAGTCTTGAACCCCTGAAGTCATCCATGAGGGTTGGAATCAACTCTTCCCAAATTCCTATTAATGTTGATATTTTGACCTCTTCCCATGAATCACAAATGTTCTTAATGGCATCTAGAATGTTGAATCCTGTCTGGGTTTTCAATTTACTTTCCCAGAACCATCAGAGGAATCACTATGTATGGCAGCTACAATGTCACAAAATACATTTCTTAATTAATAAGACTTGAATGTTGAAGTTACTCCTTATATATTGTATTGGCAGGCATGAAAACATTAATCTTGTTCTATATCTCCATCAGAGCTCTTGGGTGAGCATTGTCAATGAGCAGCAATATTTTGAAAGGAATCTTTTTTTCTGAGCAGGAGGTCTCAACAGTGGACTTAAAACATTCAGTAAACCATGCTGTATACAAATGAGCCATCACTCAAGCTTTGTTGTTCCATTTACAGAGCACAAGGAGAGTAGATGTAGCATAATTCTAAAGAGTCCTAGAATTTTCAAAATGATAAAGAAAGAGCATTGGCTTCACCTTAAAGCCACCAGTTGCCTTAAGGCCTAATAAAAGAGTTAGCCTGTCCTTGGAAGCTTTGAAGCCTGACACTGACTTCTCCTCTCTAGCTATGAAAGTCCTAGATGGCATCTTTTTCCAATATAAGACTGTTTCATCTACGTCGGAAATCCGTTGTTTAGCGGAGCCACCTTCATTAGTTATCTTGGCTAGATCTTCTGGATAACTTGCTGCAGCTTCTACATCAGCACGTGCTGTTTCATTTTGCATTTTGATTCTATAGAGACAGCATAGTTCCTTGAACCCCATAAAACAACCTCTGGGAGCTTCAAACTTTTCTTCTGCAGCTTCCTCACCTCTGTCAGCCTTCACAGAATTAAAGAGAGTTAGAGCTTTGCTCTGGATTAGCTTTGGCCTAAGGGAATGTTATGGCTGATTCAGTCTTCTATCCAGATCATAAAAACTTTCTCCATACAGCAATAAGGCTGTTTTGCTTTTATCATTCATGTGTTCACTGGAGTAGCACCTTTAATTTCCTTTGAGAACTTTTCCTTTGTATTCACAACTTGACTGGTACAAGAGACCTAGCTTTAGGCCCATCTCAGTTTTTTAACATGCCCTCCTCACAAAGCTTATTTCTTTAAAGTGAGAGACAAGTGAACACTTGTCTCATCTGAACACTTAGAGACCATTTTAGAATTATTAACTGGCCTAACTTCAAGATTGTTACACGTCTCAGGGAACAGGAAGGTCCAAGGGGAGAGAGAGACAGGGGAATGGGTGGTTGATCAAACACAACACAGAAAACGTTTATCAATTAAGTTTACTATCTTCTGTGGGCACAACTTGTGGTGCCCCAAAACAACTACAATGGTACCATCAAATATCACCAATCATAGATCATCATAACAAATATCATGATAATGAAAATGTTTGAAATACTGGCAGAATTGCCAAAAAGTAACATAGAGACAAAGTGAGCTAATGTAATTTGAAAAATGGCACCGATAGACTGGCTCAATGCAAGGTTGCCACAAACCTTCAATTTATTAAAAAAAAAAAAAAACAACGCAGTATCTGCAAAGCACAATAAAACAAGATATGCCTGTATACAGTTTCTGTCAATTGCACAGGACACAACGGGAGCATATCAGGTAGAAATCTGCCATAGCTCCAGTTTCTGGAACACATATACTTAATGATTTGACTCCCATCTCACCCCTACCCATTCCCTACAACTTATTTTCAAACGTCTTAATCACTGACAAGAATAATTCCTCAATCACTGGTCAATGCTCTGAGTAAAATTATTTCAAGGAAGATTTTGAATCTTCCAAAGGTTTTTGCTTTCAACTTTTAAAACAATTAGCATTTTCAAAAAGAGCATGTATCTCTTCATGGTAAGCAGATGAGGTTATAAAGCTCTTTCCAAAGCTCTTTAAAGCCATCTGCTGACCTTTTGCTGACAGAACATAAACCTCATTTTAGGGACTGCTGGCTCCATCATTTCTTCTGAAATTTCTTTCTGAGCCCAAGTAGCTATGAGTTCATTACCTGGACTATGAGGGGCACTGCATCCCCAGCACTGGCATAACAGATATTTAATAAATATTAATGTGTCACAAATCCAAAAACTTCCAAGTGTATAATTCCATGCAAATATATCCGTATCTACATCTCATGGTTAAAGCTTTTCAAATTCATGCTTTGAGCAAAACTAAATCTAAATCAAAACTGAATCACAACTGTCAGCCTTACAAAAAAGCAATACACTATCGTAAGATTTTCAACATTAAAAACTTTTCTCTGTAACATGAAATGAATAATTGTCTAGTTTAAATAGGCTTTGGTTTGCACATTTTGTTGTTTTTAATTAAAAAAAATACAGCAATGTCCTTGACATGTAACAATGAAAGAGAAGGAAGATCTATCACAGTTTATATCTGTGATGGCTAAATGGGCTGTTTGAGGTGGGGATGTTTCATGGGAACCATAAAAAAAAGTTGGCATAACATATACTTTATTTTTTATTACTAGTGAGAGGTTGGGGTGAGCTGTCAGAATGTCCTTTCATTATTAAGAATGCATCTAGTAAACTGAATTAACTAATGCAAGGCTTGTGTGGTTTTTAGACAAGTATAACAGATTACTGATTCTTTTTTTTTTTTTTAACATTTATTTATTTTGAAAGAGGGAGAGCACTGGAGCAGGGGAGGGGCAGAGAGAGAATCCCAAGAAAGCTCTGCACGGCCAGTGCAGACCCCAACGCTGGCCGAACCCACAAACCATGAGTTCATGACCTGAGCCAAAGTCAGATGCTTAACTGACTGAGCCACCCAGGTGCCCCAAGATTACATATTCTTAAAAAAATGTCATTTTAACGGTCAGTATCACTGAGTATATCTAGCATTTTGCACTATATGTAAGTACAAAAAATAAGGGATTCAGCCATCTAATAACTCTCCTTTTAAAAGTTTTTTAAATGTTTTATTTTAAGAGAGAGTGACAGCATGTGTGCATGCATGCACACAAGTGGGGGAAGGGGGAGGGGTGAGAGACAGGGAGAGAGAGAACCCCAAGCAGGCTCAGTGCTGTCAGCACAGAGCCCAATGCAGGGCTTGATACAACAAACTGTGAGATCATGACTTGAACCAAAATCCAGAGTCAGATGTTTAAACAACAGAGCCATTCAGGTGCCCCTAACAATTCTCCTTTTAATGCCAATAAATACCACATAGATTCAAAGGTACAAAACACAAGAGAAAGTCTGCAGGCATGTGGTCCAACTTTGTCACTATACTTCTGAGGAAACCAGGATCTTTTTTTTGTTTTTTTAATGTTTATTTATTTTTGACAGAGAGAGAGACAGAGAGAGAGACAGACAGAGACAAAGCACTAGTGGGGGAGGAGCAGAGAGAGAGGGACGCATAGAATCCGAAGCAGGCCGCAGGTTCTGAGCTATCAGCACAAAGCCCAGCATGGGGCTCGAACCCACACACTGTGAGATCATGACCTGAGCCAAAGTCGGATGCTTAACCAACTGAGCCACCCAGGTGACCCAGAAACTGGGTTCTTTAGACCATAAGCAGCTAGCTACCGCACTCGCGTAGAACCTGTACTAGCTCCTGAAATCAGCATCCACACGGTAGACAGCACTATCCACGATTCCCAGCAAATCACACTACACCTGTAAAGCAGTCAAAGGCCCTTGCCTGATCCCAGTGTGATTCTGTCTCCTCTTATTTCCTTCACTTTTCAGAACAGGGCAGTGCTCTTCAAGAACCACCAACCCATAAACTTTCAGTCTTGAAGATTCCCAAATTTTGCACTGAAGTTTCCTTAGCATTATTTGCAACTTGGCTCAAATGTAACTTCTGCCCACAGGCCTTCCCTAATCACTCCAGGTAAAGCAGCACCCTCTCTGCAGGTATTGTTATTCAGTCATCTCACAACATTCATCACTATCTGAAATCACCTTATTACTCTGCTTATTTGTGTCTTTCTCTTCCCAAAAGAATATAAACTCTGTCTATTCTGTCTTGCCCCCCACTTTTCCCCCACTGCTTAAAACGGCATATGGTGTGGCATACAGTAGGCACTCAATAAATACTGTAGAGAAGATGAAAGATTCACCTCGCTCAAACATTTCCAATGGAACCATGAGCTTAGAAAAGTCTCCCCTAGACACTGGCCTTTTTGGTGTTGCATTTCTCAAGTTTTCGTAAGTAAATATGACCTATCAACTAGAGGGACCACACACATTTCTCTTTTCATTTCTAGCTGACTGGAGTATCTTAAGTCCTCCTTTTACAATGAGGGGAAGCACTCAATGCAGTTGAAACTATAGCTCCCTAGTTCAAAGGAAACAAGTAGCCCAAAAACACTAGTCCAGGGGCACCTGGGTGGCTCAGTTGGTTAAGCGTTCGACTTCGCTCAGGTCATATTTTTGCGGTCAGTGAGTTCCAGCCCCGCATCGGACTCTGTGCTGACAGCTCAGAGCCTGGAGCCTGCTTCAGATTCTGTGTCTCCCTCTCCCTGCTCCTCCCCTGCTTGCACTCTGTGTCTCTTTCTCTCTCAAAAATAACATTAAAAAATTAAAAAAAAAATAAACCAGTCCAAAAAAAAAAAAAAAAAACCAGTCCAAAACTCAAATTATGGATATACTATAACAGTAATCTAAATCTAAATACTAAAAAGTAATCACGACATAGTTCCTTCCTTCTAATCTATGTCTTTTGATGTGGGTTTTTTTTGTTTTGTTTTGTTTTGTTTTGGTCATTCAATAATAGCTACAAATAAAACAAAAATGTCTACTAAAATATAATTTCCCCAACAATACTGAAAGTTTAAAACATACATCAAAGTTAAAAGTCTTCTACAGTGAACACCCATTAAAAAACCATAACCTGGCAAGGCACATCCGCTTCAAAAATTTACAGAAAATGAGTCAGGAACAGTGTACAAGTGATTCTATTCAAATACAGCTCACTTAGATGTAAAAAAAAGAAAAAAGTCCTTTGTCATTTATGTAAATTGTTACATAATGAAGGAGCTATGTTAAACAATTTTCAAGATACTATTGTTAACTAAATGGGATGCACTTCCTGGTAGAGAAGTTATTTTGAAAGGAGTCTTAAAACACTTCCAGCTCAAAAGAACACAAAGTTGCAACAAAATTTAAATTCAAATAGCAATTAGAAGATTAATCTACTCAAGGATGGAAACCATAGATATAAAGCACGCTTGGCTCTCCTATCTTTTCAAGAGTAAGGCAAACACACAAATATTTTCTTCTGAGACTTTCCACTCAAATCAGATCAGCAAGGAAAGAGTAATTTTTAGAATTATGATCCTGGAGGTAAGTACATGCATACATTTATTCTGCATACATTTGTGTTTGAAACAGTTCAAGAGAGGAAAGTAAGGCTGAGTGATTTTCTAGCAGTATGAGGAACTGTTTGTAGGTGAGTGATCCAGGTATCTAAGATAAAGAATCAAACTATGATAGAAACAGTGGCAAGGAAGTGGAAAGGAAGACATGAATGTGAGAAGTATGAAGGAGGTATACTCTGCATAATTTTATGCCTAAAACAGAAGCATATGCTATAGAGGACATCTAGGCAGGTAGATTATTCTATTAACTGCAACATAGTAACTATAGGAAGAGGAGGTTGGGAAGAAGAAAGGCAATCAAGTGTTTTGGCATGCTGAATTCGAGGTGCTTCTGAATACCCAAGTGGCAACTGAATATGTGGAGCTAGAGCCCAGGAGAGGATATGGTGTTAAAGATATAAATTTAGGTGTTATCAGCAGGTAAGTCACAGGTAAAATCATGGACTGGCAAAAAAGGCCAGGGATTACACATAAAGCAGTGATGTCTAACTGTTATTCACAAGTAGGTTATAGAGCCCAGTGTGGAGGGTTCATTCCAAGCTACATCCAGGAAAGAGGACTGATTGCCAATATCTTCTCTGGATATGGAATGGGAGATTAGAGGTTATCTGCCTGGTGTGGGCTATCCCTAGTGGGAGTAATCAGAAAAATAAGGAATTTTGCCAATAGACTTAAAAGTTTGTAACACTGATTCTAAGAAATTACAGATTTACTAGAGAGAGGGAGAGAAAGAAAGACAATACAACCAACAGCTCCTTTAACTCTTTCAATAAACACCTGGAATAAATGAATTACAGTTTGTAAAAGAAAATGTTCGCTAAGGAAAGCATTCTGCCTCCAGCTGTGAAGCTGCTGCTCTTAACATGTTAAAGGAGACTGTGCTATCAGCCAGTTGTTATTTTGAAGCAGAATTTTTAAAGGGCCCTGTAGAAAGGGGAAAAAGAAATCATGATTTTCTTCTTCAAATGATGGGCATGAAGGGAAGGAGCAAAAATACACAAGGAGCTAAACTACATAGGTAAATACGGTACATGATTCTTTAAGAGTCAATAGACATTTCAAAAACAAAGGTGACTCAATCAGTTGAAAATGAAGAACAAAAGGGTGGCTTCATTTTAAAATAATAAATCCCTTCTTTCTGAACGACTCGCCCAACACTGGCTAAATTAAAACACATAAAAATGACAAGAAAACAATGCTCACTTGGAAAATATTGCTCAATTTTGTTCTCTGGGGTTTTACCCTCTACCACTGATTTCACCTTCCTTACAAAACTCAAGAGGAATGACAATATGCACTAATATCAAAGTTGTACCTTAAAAGAACTCCAAGATAGGTAATCAGCACGAGTTAGACCTTTCCTTTCATACAATCTTGTTCTGCTCAAAGAGGCAGAATAGTACTTACTCTCTCTTCCAGTGATATTAGGGCAGTGGCATTTATATATATCTACAAATGACAAAGACACCAAATTTAGTGTTTTTTGTTCTGGTTTGGTTTTTTACTTTTTTACTTTTAATAGACTTTATTTTCACAGCAATTTTAGGTTCACAGCAAAACTGAGAGGAAGATAGAGAGATTTACCATGTACTCATCTGTATAAGCTCCCCCATTACCAACATCCCCCATGAAAGTGGCACAGTTACTACAACTGACGAATCTATGTTGACAAACCCAAAGTCCATAGTTTACATTACGGTTCACTCTTCGTGCTATACATTCTATGGTTTTGGACAAATATATAATACATGTATCACCACTTTAGTGTCATACAGAACAGTTTCAATGCCCTAAAAATCCTGTGTGCTCCACCCATTCATCCCTTCCTTTCCTCTCCCCTCTCCTCCCCAATGCCTGGCAATCACTTATCTTTCTACTCTGCTGTCTCCTTAGTTTTGCCTTTGTTAGAACACTGTAGGGGCCACAGGCAGACCACCCCAAGATGGGCCACTTGGACATAAACATTATGTTGAGTTCAAAACAATCAAAACTCAGCAGATTCAGGAAAAGCTCTTTACTTCCCCTTCAATTGCCTGCGTATACTAGAAAGAGAGCTATTAACAGCGATTCCTCTTTACCTAAGAAACTTCCCTACCTAACAGGGCAACCTTGTTTTTGCAAACATCTCCTCACCTTCCTGCTAATGGTTTTCTCCCCTACGTGTCCTCAGACCATATCCATCTCCTTAGGTCATACAAGCAGTGCGTTGTCACACTGTCTTCAGAATTTCCATGTCCATATCGATTCCCCATACATATGCTATTAACTTGAATTTTCCCCCATTAATCTGTCTCATATCAGAAGGACCCAGAGGGAAAGAAATCCTTCCTCCCCAACAATATCACATAGTTGGAATCAGAGAGTATGTAGCCTTTTCAGATTGGATTCTTTCACTTAGCAATATGATTTTAAGATTCTTCCATGTCTTTTCATGGTTTGATAGCTCACTTCTTTTTAGCATTCCACCATCTGGATGTACCATGGTTTACTTATCTATTCACCACCTGAAGGATGTCTGGTTGCTTCCAACTTTTGGCCATTATGAATACAGCTGCTATAAACATCCATGTGCAGGTTTTGTGTGGACACAAGTTTTAAACAGCTGTGTTTTAAATTAAGAACAAGTGGGAATGCTTTTCAAAATGCCTTCATAGTCTCATTTCATACAAGATTTGAGATGGCTTCCACTGCACCTTACTTCACCCAAGAATACCAACTCAAAATCTAGAACTAACACTTTTCTAAACTGAAGATGCATAGATTATGCTTATGCCTCAATTCTAAGAGATAAAAATTTATAGGTTGAAAAAACTTTTTTGAAATCTAAAGCCAACAATTTATTTAAATGGAGGCCTTACAGCAACAAAAGATATAGCTCTAGAGAGCACAGGTTGCTGAACAGAACTATCACTTTTATTACTGGGACCAAGGCAGATGCCAAGTAAAATTAACTTTTAGAAGCAGCTGCTCTTTTAACTTCATTGATGTTAACCAATGGAAAATCCTGTTCTTTTTGAACTCCAATTTCTTATAATAGCAATGGATCCCAATTACAAATCCCAAACTGTGAGAACCCACATTATCTTCCCCCTTCCTCCTGGAACCAAGTTTGTTGCCCAGTTTCATGTTCCCCTTTGGCTGCCTGAGATGCTGTTCATCACTAATCCTAACACTCTAGTGCTCAGATGCCCACAGTACTTTCTGGTTTTCACTGGGCTCACACACACATTATCTTACTTGATCTTCAAAACAGACTTGGTTTCATCAGTACAATGCTTCAGTACATGAAAATTTCCCTATCAGGTAGCCTCAAACATGATTTTCAATATGTAGGCTCTAAAAACCAACCAACAACCTTGTCAAGCAAAACGCATAGATTTCATTTGAGCTCTAAACATGCCCAAGTAGTTTAATTGCCAAAGAATATTAAACAGTGCAGAGTTAACAAGATATTTCCAGTTCAGGGGTCTGGATGATATGAAGAACTGAGAGAGTAAACCTGGGAATAACGCAAGCAGACATCCCAGTGCTGATTTTTGATCATGAAACCTATGGTGTGAAAAGAAGCTTGTTATTCAGAGGCTAACCTAAGCACCTTACTGATGCTCTACATCACTTAGAAATGTAAAACAATTGCTTGAGCAAGGAAAAAAAGGTATTAAGAGATATGCAGTGATAAATGTACATGGATCACTGGATTTTCTTCCATAAAGTAAAACACCCATAAAATCATTTTACTTCTAAAATACTCCAATAATTTTGGTTCAAAATTCTCAAGCTATTATAGCAAGCAGTTTCACAATTAGACTTCTCACAAGCCAAACAAAGATCTGGCAAGTGGAATTTGATACATTTTGTTTTTCATGTTGGCACCCAAGAGATAATGCATTGTCAAACTTCTGTTTGTCTTCTTAAAGGACTGCTCTTGTGGAGGCAACAGCAACACAGCCAGCACTCCTCATGTTTTTACTACATGCAGGGCATTTTATTAGAAGTTCTATACAGACTGTTATCCTCACAATATCCCTAAAAGTGATATTATCCCCAAGGCACATGAGGGCTTCATAAACTGTTCAGCCAAAGACACCTGGAACACCCAAGTAAAGGCAACAGGTGACCTCTGTGTCCTAAGCACCAAATTTTTTTTAGCCTCATGTATTTGTCTTACATACTTATCCAAAATTTCCATTTGATTCTAGAACCTGTCCTTCTTGGTTTTACTATAGAGATGTTTACTTTACCATTGAGTAAAACAGTACCATTACTGTCCCATCTATACTTTTTACATTCCCTAATATATCTAGTCATAAATATTTGGCCATCCTAAAGCTTTAGAAAACATAATATACCACATCTATACTCTTTACAGCTTCCCTGAAAGAAATCTCCAGTGCTACATTTGCGATAGGGAAGTCAGCTGAGAGGATTCTGGCCCCTGCTGGATTTCACTGGCCACATTCTCTCTTATTTTGTATAACTACCACAATTACACAGAGACAGAACTGACATTTGTTCAGCCATAAATCTTTATATGCAAAGACTCTAAAAATCACTTAAATCCTAGGTTTTTCATTCATTTAATAAATTTGTGAGGCAGTAACAGAAGTTCTAAAGTTCCTTATTCATTACATTTTCATTCATCATTTCTGTCTCCCAAAACATCTATACCATATTTAGTTAAATTTACATCTCTCAATTTCCCATTTAAGGTAAGAAATATACTTATCTGGGTTTTCCACAACCAAACTGTTCCTTTTCTGTTTGTTATTTGTAACCATGAATCTTGGGCAAAATATTATGTGGAAGTTTTTCATAAAGCTTCCTAAATATGCACATAAATTGCACTATGTGCACTGAAATTGCCAACTGCATCTATAGGCTTCTAGTAAATGTTTAAAAGACTGCCCAGACAGAAGAGTGGCTTTCATAGTGCATGCTATTTATCTTCTTTAAGTAGTACAGTCCACAATTCTTTAACTTCCTGCTGAGTCTGTTTCCTGGTATAAATGGCAGACATAAACTACACATTACATTGGCAATCTTATCTCCATTCTAAATATTACTAAACAATGTACCACTGCTGATACTGGAAATTTTAATTAAACATAATCTATTCTGCACTACACTTACATACTTAAATTTATTAAATAATCTAAAACTAATGTCAAAGGGTCTACAATTATGTTCATTAGTAAAGTGAAGACACAAAAGATATGTATGTCTAAGTACATATTTTAATTTTCTACAAGAATTCTTTTTCCGTTGACATGGACTTTTACTAACACTTGGAAGTAGAGATAGAGCAATAGGGAGTGTAGCAAAGGGGGTGGATACTATCTATCAAAACAGCACCAGCAATCTTCACAGAGCTAGAACAAACAATCCTAAAATTTGTATGGAACCAGAAAAGACCCCGAATAGCCAAATTAATCTTGAAAAAGAAAACCAAAGCAGGAGGCATCACAATCCCGGACTTCAAACTGTATTACAAAGCTGTATTCACCAAGACAGTATGGTACTGGCACAAGAACAGACACTCAGATCAATGAAACAGAATAGAGAACCCAGAAATGGACCCACAAACATATGGCCAACTAATCTTTAACAAAGCAGGAAAAGACTATCCAATGGAATAAAGACAGTCTCTTCAGCAAGTGGTGCTGGGAAAACTGGACAGCGACATGCAGAAAAGGAACCTGGACCACTTTCTTACACCATACACAAAAATAAACTCAAAATGGATGAAAGACACCAATGTAAGACAGGAAGCCATCAAAATCCTAGAGGAGAAAGCAGGCAAAAACCTCTTTGATCTTGGCCGCAGCAACTTCTTACTCAACATGTCTCCGGAGGCAAGGGAAACAAGTAAAAATGAACTACTGGGACCTCATCAAAATAAAAAGCACAGATAGCCTACAGAATGGGAGAAGATATTTGCAAATGACATATCAGTTAAAGGGTTAGTATCCAAAATCTATGAAGAATTTACAGACACTTCTCCAAAGAAGACATCAGATGGCCAACTAACACATGAAAAAATGCTCAGTATCTCTCATCATCAGGGAAATACAAATCAAAACCACAATGAGATACCACCTCACACCTGTCAGAATGGCTAACATTAACAACTCAGGCAACAACAGATGTTGGCAAGGATGCAGAGAAAGAGGATCTCTTTTGCACTGCTCGTGGGAATGCAAACTGGTGCAGCCACTCTGGAAAACAGTATGGAGGTTCCTCAAAAAACTAGAAATAGAACTACCTTACAACCCAGCAATTGCACTATTAGGTATTTATCCAAGGGATACAGGTATGCTGTTTTGAAGGGACACATGCACCCCCCCTGTTTATAGCAGCACTATCAACAATAGCCAAAGTATGGAAAGAGCTCAAATGTCCATCAATGGATGAATGGATAAAGAAGATGTAGCATATATATATATATATATATATATATATATATATATATATATATACATACATACATACAATGGAGTATACTTGGCAATCAAAAAGAATGAAATCTTGCCATTCACAACTACATGGATGGAACTAGAGGGTATTATGCTATGTGCAATCAATCAGAGAAAGACAAATATATGACTTCACTCATATAATGACGTTAACAGACAAAACAGATGAACATAAGGGAAGGGAAACAAAAATAATATAAAAACAGGGAGTGGGACAAAAAAGATTCTTAAATATGGAGAACAAACAGAGGATTACTAGAGGAGTTGTGGGGGGGGGGGTGTGGCCTAAATGGGTAGGGGGCATTAAAGAATCTACTCCTGAAATCTTCGTTCCACTATATGCTAACTTGAATGCAAATTTAAAAAATAAATTGATAAAAAAATAAAAATAAAATAAATTTTGAAACGAGGGAGTGGACAGGATTTTTATTAAAGCATCAGTAACAGCGATGTATTATGTGACAAAACACTGTCCTTGGGAAGGCACTTGAAGAAATGGAGGGTCTTGGGTTGTTAAAAACAACTGATCAACAAGAATACTTAAGAGTTCCATTTCCTTCCACAGCTGAACTTCAAATCACTGATCCAAATGTATAGTTCAAGCATGGTAGCCCCAGATGGCTAACAACATATTTCTAACATTTATGTTAACAGATGCTGCAAAATGTATTCATTTGTTTAGTACTTCAGCTACTTTTTCTTGCCTTTATGACCTAATTTTCTTGCTGTCTTAAAACACCTTGATTTCTTCCTTGATAGTGACTCTGACTTTGTAGATATAACAAGTGTTTTTAATTAAATGTAAAAAAGCCCAGTGCTCCTTCACATCTCATTCATAGCTTCTTTCTCTAACCTGAAGCGAGATACTGCACTATTTTTGGATTCATTAAGTAGTCCTACAGTTTTCCTCTAAAATGTGCTTCAGTCAGTTAGGTGTCTGACTTTGGCTCAGGTCATGATCACATGGTTCAGGGGTCCGAGCCCCCATTGGGCTCTGTGCTGACCGCATGGGCCTTTCTTGGGATTCTCTCTTTCTCTCCCCTCCCCCCCCCCCCCCCCCCCCGCCGCTTTCTCTCTCTGCTCCTCTCTGACTCATGCTTTCTCTCTCTCTCTCTCTCTCTCTCTCTCTCTCAAATAAACTTAAAAAAAAATAAAACTATTATATAATTTCTATCCTCTAATAAAGAATTTATATATTTAGGCCCTTATGACATGAGCTTCTTGACACATTTGACTAGCTTCCAATTACACAAAATTAGAGTCTTGTGATTAATTACAGAACTTCTGATTATATTGAAAACAAATCAGAATAGGAAAAACAATTTCCATTGCTAGGACATAAAAATCAGTGACAAACTCTAATTATGAAAAGGAAATAGAAAAGTATAATCTCTTTACTGTGGTAAAGACATTTATTTAAACAATGCCAACTGGACTTCTCACCTCAGTATTCTATCAGATAAGATGCATTTTCAAAAGGGTTTATCATAAACTTAGAGACAAAATTCATCAATATGATTAAGGAAGTAAGTAGGAATATGAAATAAATGTATTTTGAAATGCTGCAACAAACACAGCAGGGTACCCCAAATGCTATTCTTTTCTTTCTTCCTTTTATTTTTTTCAAAATTAGGCATCATCACAAGTAACAACCTGAATCACTGATGTCTTCTCATTTCTCATTGCAAATAATATACAATCCCTTTAAGAACACAGACCCAAGCTCCTGAATTTAATTTACCTAGTATATAAAAACGAACCATTTCATTATTAATTTAAATCACGTAGTAAATTTAAACTGCATGCAAAATTCTATTTTCCTAAGAAAAACAGGTATTTTTCTTATTCCTTATTTCCTTTCAGGTTATGACCTTTTCTATTATTTTTAAGGTTCAAGATAATTACTAGATTCTATGGTAAAGAAGAAATGCTGGTCTCAAAACTGAAAGAATCCTTACCTGCTGGCTTAGCTAGAGAAGGTTTTCTTTTTTGTTTTTTAATAATGTGGCTATAAAAATTGCCTATTGTTCTGACTGCCCCAAACTATAAGCTGACATTTTAGTGATGGAATGGACCCTAGCTAATATTTCTTGCAAGTTATAGGATACAGGGTTTGGATTCTAGACCACTATGACATACTATTAAGTGCACCTATCCCATCTGAATCAAAGCACAAGGTATGAAATCAAGAAAGGGCTAAAGAAAGCATGTTTAAAGATACATTTCCTAAGAGTAATCATTTCAGTATATCATATTTGTAAAACATCCTGTGATATCAGAACAGCTAGTTGAGACTTTTAAAAGACCTTGACATCATTTGACTGATTGCTTTCAAATGACATTATTTCATACTTTCTGGCACAATCAGGCTGATAGTGTTTGATGGATAACCAGACAAGCAAAGGACAAGTCTGAGCAATAGCCATCCTTTATATCTGACATCTTCATGTTTTATTACATATCTTAGGAAAAGAGAAAGGGAACAAAAACCCCTAGGCAACGCTAGTTCCAAAAGATCTTACTACACACAAAAAGGCCCAAATCAGTATGATTTTAAAGCAGCCAATCTTGACATAAAAATCCATTTTGTTGCAACTAAAGAATCATCAACAGTTCTAAAATTGAGAGGAATAGAGATCTGCATCTTACACTTCTTCAAGTTTACTTTCTCTAATAAAGTGCTTTAAACAAATGGCCGCAAGATCCCCTGTATAAAGCACAGTATACCAAATGCAAAGCTTGGTTTTTCCTGTTCTCCTGTCTGTGCCTGACTTATATTGCCCTCTCAGCTTGTTCATTTTAATCAAATGTAAATGAATGCCAGCATGAACTAAATCAGTCCTACCAAGAGGCTTCAACAGTGTTGGCATGTGAACTATCAGACAGCTGACAGAATTTTAAAGTCAACTACTGAAAAATACATATATTTGTCCTAAATCTCCGCTGAGTTTTTTTTAAGTGACATTAACATTACATAAAAGTGCTCAGCAGACTTTTTTTTTTATTATAGACACTTCATAGTAAAAGTATGGAGAACTAAGGATTTAAGCCAAGTGGACATTTGCAACAGCAGACTGTGACTTTTCATCAATGTTCTAGCTGGAAGTCAAAGAAAGAATTTTTGGCCCCTGTGCCAGGAAAGAACAGAAATACCATTCACTAATATGAGCAGGAATCTGGAAGGAAAGGTCAAGGTTCAGTTTTGCCCATGTTAAATCTGAACTGCCTGTTGGACAATCAGAATTATCTGGACTTAACAAGTAAAACTATAAAACCAGTCAGTCAGACTCAGAACATTCTACACATTTCTGTGTTTTAACATAATTTCTATCCTGAAAACTATAGCAACCAAATAGTGTCTTGCAGTCTTGGTGTTCCTTTTCATGACTAGCTACAATTAATGGATATAAATATCACTTGCTCCAAGAGCATACAGTTCTAAGATCCCTTACAGCAACTGAAGTCTTACAAAAAGCTCTTACGCCACCCAACAATTAGAACACTGAACCATCATTTGTTTCAGGGATGCACTGACAGTATGGTAGCTACTAGCTCTATGTGGTATTGAGTTCTTAAAATATGGTTAAATTGAGATATGCTGTAAAATACACACCAAATTTCAAAGACCTACTATGGAAAAGAGAAGGTACAGTATCTCATTAAGGGGAGCCTGGGTGTGTCAGTTGGTTAAGTGATTGACTCTTGATTTCAGCTCAGGTCATGATCCCAGGGTCATGAGATCGAACCCCACGCTGGGCTCCACACTGAGCATGGAGCCTGCTTGGGATTCTCTCTCCCCACCCTCTCTGCCCTTCCCCCACAAATAAATAAGTAAGCTTAAAAAAAAATGTTTGTATATTGATTACATATTGACATAATATTTTGTATGTATGTAATACAGTATAATTACTTTCATCCTTTTAAAACTTTTTTAATGTGGATACCAGAAATTTTTAAATTACATATGTGGTTTACATTATATTTCTACTGGACAGAGGATTTCTGAGCCAAAAATGAGTATGACTTCTTTTGGGTATACAAGCAGTGATAACAGACAATGTAAATAATTAAAATCTAAGAGCACAAAGAAGAGCAACTGAAAATTACTTGTGTCATATTCAATTACTAGAAACAGAAAATCATCCCTTTTACATCTATGGCTACAAAAACACATTTCTTGCCCCACTATGAGGTCAAATAGAACTATACCCCCCCCCCAAAAAAAAGGAGAGATAGAATTCTTTAATGAAAATAACTTTTCTCAAATATTTATACAAAATCACAAAATTATATATTTTGATCAGCCACCCTAAATCTGTTTTCAAGAAGTAAGGTTCTAAAGAAAATATGTCCCTTATTACATTGGGAAATAGTTTATCAAATGCAATATGAATTAATGAATTTACTTTTCAAGTTTTGAATTATATATTACACAAATAATTTCCCTAACCTCAAATATGCAGAATAACAGAGAACCTCAGGGCTAAACAGGTAATTTAGTCTGATTCATGTTAATGTGTGGATAGTCAATTCTTTTGCTCCAAAAGTTTAGATTTCTTTGGCTATGATAATCCTAAATTTCACTAGTCTATCAAGATGTGCTGGATTTTTTTTTTATCTTTAGGTTTTTCTTATCTTTCATCTTTGGTATCCTATTAACCCTTGAAAGTCTCTGTTCTTTCTTAATTCTGAGTTCTTTACCATCATCATTTCTTTGAATGTTTTTCTCTCCGCCAATATCTTTTTCTCCCTTCGGAGAATACTATGATCTTAATGTTGGCATTACTATTTCTGTCCTCCATATTTCTTAGGTTTCTCAATATTTTCAATTTCTGCTTTCCTCTGCCTTCAGAGGAATTCCTCAACAGGATCTTCAAGTTCATCAGAGCATTTTTCACTTGTATTCATGCTCTTTATCTAATTCATTAAGTTCTTTACTTCAACTACTATATTTGTCGTATCTAATATTTCTACTTTATTCTTTTTATACTTAATACTAGTACTGTCCTCTTTTATTGCTGAGTATATTTATTTCTATTTATTGCTATCATTTTTCATTATTATATTTGTGTTTCCAGCAGTGGCTATACTCTTCATATATCTAATCATTTTGGCCTACAAGATCATATTCACCAAAGGATAAGAGTTAGAAGATCTAGAAACATGTGTGAAAAATGGCCAAAAAACCAATTCCTACTATTATTCCTCTTGGTAAATTTGAAAAAGATGAAGAAGATGAGCCATAGGCACCGAATAATCACTCTTGACCACTTCTTTCTGCTACCTACAACAAGGCAATTCCTTTGGAAGGGATTAGCCTTTAAACTCTTAAAAACAGCAACACTGGGAGAAGGCAATCTCGGGAGGGACAATCTGCAAGTCCTAGGAGGACGAGTGCTGTCTCTGGGTTTGCTGGTTAGTTGATACCTGTTTTCATTAGCTTCTCACCCCAGCAAGGCTTATGCCCTCCCCTGACAGGATCCTACTGATAAGGATTTCTGTAGCAGAGGGGTAAGCAATTAACATCTTAAGGCATGTGGAGGAAGTCAAGTCAAAAACAAAACTTTTTAAAAGGAAAAAACCTTAAAACAATGTATTTTCTCTCAATTCCTCAAGCTAGCCTGTATCCCAAGGTAACAGATTTAGGTTTTCTTGATGATTTTAGTTATTTCCTCAGATCCATGGTTTCCTCTTACTTCTGTCATCTCTCCATGGTTAGTTTTGGGGAAAGGAGACAAATGCCCACATTCACTCCATCATGACAGAATCCCAAATAACTCAGCAAAGGAGTAAGCTACGATTCAGTAAACTGATAAAATATTAGAAAATAGGATTACTTTAAGTAACTGATTATTAATGAATTGGTAAATGAATATAAACAGTCCAATGGGTTTTTTTTGTTTTCTGAATAATGTAACACTTTTAAAGCACCATACATAAAAGCAAAAATAAATGGGAATGCAAGCTGGTGCAGCCACTCTGGAAAACAGTATGGAGGTTCCTCAAAAAACTAAAAATACAACTACCCTACGACCGAACAATTGTACTACCAGGCATTTTTCCAAGGAACACAGGTGTGCTGTTTCGAAGGGACACATGCACCCCCATGTTTACAGCAGCAATATCAACAATAGCCAAAGTATGGAAAGAGCCCAAATGTCCATCGATGGATGAATGGATAAAGAAGATGTGGTGTACACACACACACACACACACACACACACACACACACACACACACTGGAGTATACTCGGCAATCAAAAGGAATGAAATCTTGCCATTTGCAACTACATAGATGGAACTGGAGGGTTTTAGGCTAAATGAAATTAGTCAGAGAAGGACAAAAATCATATGACTTCACTCATATGAGGATGTTAAGAGACAAACAGATGAATATAAGGGAAGGGAAACAAAAATAATATAAAAACAGGGAGGGGGACAAAATAGAAGAGACTCATAAATATGGAGAACAAACTGAGGGCTACTGGAGGGGTTGTGGGAGGGGGGATAGGCTTAGTGGGTAAGGGGCAGTAAGGAATCTACTCCTGAAATCATTGTTGCACTATATGGTAACTAATTTGGATGTAAATTTTAAAAAATAAAAAATTAAATTAAAAAAAATAAAAATTAAAAATTAAAGTAAAAATACACACCTCAACACACCTCAAATCCAAATGTTGGACTAACACCAACAACTAAGAATAATTCTTAAACAGTGGTTGTGATACAATCTAAGTATCGTTAGGAAAGCAGTCACTTGCAGGTTGCTACAGAAGAAATGTCTTGGGCTCGGAACACTTCCTTACAGAGAGATAAAGAGCTCCCACAGCCTGTGCTGGTCACATTTCTCAGTTTGGGAATATCTTTCCCTGTTCTGGGTCTGATGTGCAGACACAGGTTTGTTCTGCTTAAACCTGTGTATCATGTGGCACGTGGCCAACTCCACTGCTATCTCTGTTCCCGGCAGCAAGAGAATGGTGTCCTTCACGTGCAGCACAGAGAGGTGAGTAAAGACCATCTCCCTACATCAGACAGGCTGTGGAGCAAGACATCCTGGCCAGAGAGAGCCAAGGTTCACTACAGAAGCTGATCTTGTTCTGCCTCTTCTCTATGTGAATAAAGCGTTCCTCTATCCAATGTTTGCGTGAGTCATGGCTTTTTTGGTGACCCCAATACCTGCAAACACACAGTGGGTTGACGTCCTGGGACTGCTGTCCCTGGTGACAGGCATGGTCTTGCCCTTTGCTAGACTCCACAAAGTGGGACTCCTCCCCTGGAGATGGTAACAGGTGTCACTTGCTTAACAAGTATAAAAACATTCTCAGAATCTCAGATTTTTCAATGAAATTCCTAGTGACTTAAATTACATTCTACTTTGAAACTAATCATAGTTCCTAATGTTAAAAAGGCACAGCTTCGAAACCTCACTGTATCAACTCTGGAGTTTTCCCAGGACTACTGCTCCTGGCCCACGTTATATTGCAGATGATGAGGGGCACAGGAAATGCTGCTGAAACAATGATCCTGGAAAATCTGATCTACTGGGATTCCAACCAACACCACCAAGAAACATCACATCATTACTGGCCATTCATTTTATTGGGATTCTCCTTTCCAACCACCTAAAATATAAAATCAATACTGTGTATGCTCTGACTGTAGCCAGGGTAAGAAATCTGGTATAAAGAACACAGTAATGAATGATGTCAACTGGAGCTTAAAGTCAGGCCCAGATTCAAATACCCAGCCCATATAAGTTATATGGCCTTGAAGTATTCAGTTCCTCAGTGTCTCAATTTCTTCATCTGTGAACTGATGGGACTGGTTCTTATGGTTACTGTAAGAACTACACAGAGTAAATGAAAGAAACTTACAGACCTAATATGCCTTCAATTATTAATTCAGCAAATATGTACTGTGCAATACATGCGGCTGTCCGCTAAGAGCTCCTGGCTGCCGCTAACTCACCACTACTAAAATTACCACCATCACCATTACTACTACTTCCATGATTTTACATAAATTGACTGAGCGTCACTCAATTAATACGTTAACCCTTGAGGCAATTACCCTAAGAGTACATTTACTGAGTTCTCAAATTATTTCAATTACCAATGGATCCAAACCTGCTTCTTTAAAAAAACAAAACAAGACAAAAACCTATTACCAAATAGTTTTTAGTAAAATGTTACCTCCACAAGTCAGTAAACATGTTTCTCATTATCTCTAAATACATTATTAGTACCATAAGAATAAAATGACTTTATATTTTTAAAGATCAAATAAATTCAGCCCCCAACATGATATAGATTGCTACATTTTTACCACAATATTATCCCAAAAGTGGACAATTCTTTATAAAGCAACATATATACATTCATATATACAAATACACATACAGACACCCGACACACACATTAGATATAGGTCTCTTTTATGCTAGCTTGCACCTTCTTGTCCATCTTCACTACATGAATATTTCATAGAAGAGGGTAGACTTGAAAACACTGATTCAAAACCAAGTTGAGTGCTTGTTTCAATTAAAATTTAATATTAAACAAGCTTATTAGAAGACATTTCTTTGCTGTAACTTTCTAGGGGAATTGTCAGAACTTGACTTGTCATCTTTTAAATTGTTTTTCTGATGCAACAGTGACTGTAAAGATTCAAGGGCTAAATAAAAGGCACCAAAAATAAACATTAAATGTATTTGCCAAGCAGCATACAAGTTTTTCTGAACTGCTTTATTTTTATAATATGAATAAAATCCTTATGCTTCACACTAGAAGAAATCAAATGTATATTCTATGGAATATACATAGTGGGGGGGGGAGACTGTGGCTCCAGTAACTTTTATATAAATAATTAACCAAATAAATATTTGTTGAATGTCTACTCAATTTTGCTCCACTTTCCCCAGCTATCCATGTCACAAGACCAAGCTGCTTCACAATAAATATTGGTCAATGCTGGTCATCTAGCAGTTTTCCAAGACCTCATTTCTGACTCCTACATTTCTCATTTAATGTGAAATATGACTGGTTGAGTTATGAAGATAGTGCAACTGTTAGGAAAGTTGAGCCTGTCATGTATACTAAACATATCAGGAATCTGTCCATGTGCCCAGTGCCCTCTTGTATTTTTTAATGTTTATTTACTTTTGAAAGAGACAGAGAGAGAGAAAGCGCATGCATGTGCAAGCGGGGAAGGGCAGAGAGATAGAGGCGGGGGAGAGAGAGAGAATGCCAAGCAGACTCAGCAAGCTTCAGCCAGAGCCCAACATGGGGCTCGATCCCACAAACCGTGAGATCATGACTTAAGCCAAAGTCAACAGTTGGACGCTTAACCAACTGAGCCACCTAGGCACCCCTCCAGTGCCCCCTTGAAGCTGAATCTAAAGCCTCTGCTAGGTAAATTCTCTGGATTATCTTCTTTTGCTAAGGATGATTCTGTGTCTAAGAACATAAGAATTCACATATCTGCTTTCTGTGGTCTTCCTGTCTTGTCTTCCAGCCTGTATTCACTCTACTTTGTTCCTGCTAAAGCACAAATCTGCTCTGCTATTATTCCCTGAAATAAATCTTTTAAGTGACTCCTCATTGCCCTCGAAATATAGTCCCATCCACTTAGACTGTTCGACCTCTTTCTGCCTCCTCTTCAGCCCCATCTCTCATCTAACCCTCCCTCCACTTGGGCTATGTGCTCCAGTTATTCTAGAATGCAGTTTTTCCCACTGGTCCAGTAGCTACATACCTCTGCTGTTTCGAATTCCAGTTCTCCTTATACACACCCATGTCCCTCTCTGGCAAATACCTATTCATCTTCTCCACTCCTTAAGAACCTTCTGGGAAACTTCTGCTATCTGTCTCATACCTTAACCTTAAAGCTAATGACTTCCTCTTTGGTGTCCCCACAGCATGCACCTCTACACTGCTATGCACACATCTGTTTGCTTACTGCCCTCCCTCTCCTGGACTGCAAGCTCCTTTAGGGCAGAGGCCAGGGTTTATTCATCTCTGCCCCCAAAATAGGCAGCATAGTTTTCACTCAGTAAACGACTCTGTCAAATGAGTTAAACTCTGCATGTAAGGAAAATGTCCTACACAAAGGGCTAGTATCCAAAATCTATAAAGAGCTCACCAAACTCCACACCCAAAAAACAAATAACCCAGTGAAGAAATGGGCAGAAAACATGAATAGACACTTCTCTAAAGAAGACATCCGGATGGCCAACAGGCACATGAAAAGATGTTCAGCGTCGTTCCTTATCAGGGAAATACAAATCAAAACCACACTCAGGTATCACCTCACGCCAGTCAGAGTGGCCAAAATGAACAAATCAGGAGACTATAGATGCTGGAGAGGATGTGGAGAAACGGGAACCCTCTTGCACTGTTGATGGGAATGCAAACTGGTGCACCCACTCTGGAAAACTGTGGAGGTTCCTCAAAAAATTAAAAATAGACCTACTCTATGATCCAGCAATAGCACTGCTAGGAATTTATCCAAGGGATACAGGAGTACTGATGCATAGGAGTACTGATGCATAGGGGCACTTGTACCCCAATGTTTATAGCAGCACTCTCAACAATAGCCAAATTGTGGAAAGAGCCTCAATGTCCATCAACTGATGAATGGATAAAGAAATTGTGGTTTATATACACAATGGAGTACTACGTGGCAATGAGAAAGAATGAAATATGGCCCTGTGTAGCAACGTGGATGGAACTGGAGAGTGTGATGCTAAGTGAAATAAGCCATACAGAGAAAGACAGATACCATATGGTTTCACTCTTATGTGGATCCTGAGAAACTTAACAGGAACCCATGGGGGAGGGGAAGGAAAAAAAAAAAAAAGAGGTTAGAGTGGGAGAGAGCCAAAGCATAAGAGACTCTTAAAAACTGAGAACAAACTGAGGGTTGATGGGGTGTGGGAGGGAGGGGAGGGTGCGTGTTGGGTATTGAGGAGGGCACCTTTTGGGATGAGCACTGGGCATTGTATGGAAACCAATTTGACAATAAATTTCATATATTGAAAAAAAAAAGAAAATGTCCTACAAACACTTTACTCATTAAATACCCACTGAATAAATGAATGAATGAAAAATTCTCTAGCCATAAGGTGTGCACTACCACCAACACTCACATTTCCTATAATCTAAGAATTTTCAAACTACAGATGTTAATTCTTTTTGTATCTTCTACTGTCTTGTAGAGACAAAACAAACAAAAAAAACCACAGGACTACACTCATCAGCCCTTTCCACAGACCAATACCCACTCAGATCTAATGGTAACAGTTACAAACATCTGAACTAACTCACATGACATGTCTCTGCCCACCCTTATTAGGCAGCACTCTTAGGGGCAAAGAACAGATACAAAATTTTAACCACCCAAGGAGGAAAATAGCAACAGGAGCCCAGGTTGAAGTAAAGTAGCTCACAGAGTCTAAGAAAGAGCTTCAGTAAACAGAGGAATGGCAGGGCCTCAGAGAATAGAGCCAAGTACTCTGCCCACCAGCTCAGTTTAGGGTAAGATGCACTAAACTAACCCCTGTGTCCAGAAGTCTGTGAAACTATGATCTCCCAGCTTATGTCACATGGTCACAGAATCTGAACTTCCACCGTGGATATTTATCCCTCTACTAATCACCCCATATAGCTAACCTAATAGTCAAATACTATCTCCAAAATACCAGCTTCATAGTAACTGGTCTTTTCAACTTAATTAGGCAAGTATTCATTCATTCATCAATACTTTAGTCCCTCCTCCCTGACAGTCACTGCTCAAGATGCTAAAGATGGAAAAATGAGCAAGGGGAAATCCCTGCCCGGTAGTGATGGGAACAATAAACAAACACAAAATTCCACGTCAGGTACCAGTGCTAGACTGAAGATGACATCTAAGGGGAGACGGAGTACTGAGGAAGACTTGGGGGGTAAGACTCTTCTAAGGAAAATTTTCTATTAGAAAGTCTTACAAGATGACATTTGAGGAGAGACCTGAATAAAGTGAGAACACAAACCACATAAATATCGGGGGGGGGGGGACATTCTAGGAAAAGGGAAAAATAAATGCTAAGGGCTAAAGTTCAAGTGTTCAAGGGACCACAAAACAAACAAACAAACAAACAAACAAACAAACAAAAAAACTGGAAAAAGAGTGGTCCATGGTGAAGGAGAACAAATACAAAGTCCCTGAAACAAGAAAAAAAAAAAAAATGGTACAGCTAGGAAAGAAAGGCAATAGCAGTTTTACAAAATTGATCTGAACAGACAGGTTATGAGTTGGGATTTTTTTTTTATTCTGAGTGTGACAAGAAACCAGGTGAGTGAGTTTTTTCTCATTCCAAATAGTTTCCAGTTGACACTAATGTCTATACTTTCTTGTGGGGGGTGGGGGGGGTGGCGGTGAGCAGACGGCAAGTTCAACAGCTAGTGACAGCATAACCCGGTAACAATCCCTACCTCTATTATTCACTTTCTCAACATCTGTGTAAATACTATCATGCATCAGGTTTTAGAATCTGCTACAAAAAGATTTGGTGCAATCATCCAAGTGAAGAACATGATTTTAATTTTCCATGTTGTAAAGCTTTTAAATCTATAAAGCTCAAGCAGTCAAAATAATATTTGTGAACAAGCAAAATGAAGTAGATTTTAACTATTTTAACAACGATCATAGAATCAAATATTTGAGATAGCATAAGGTACTGTAAATAAAATAAAATAAAATAAAATAAATAAAATAAAATAAAATAAAATAAAATGAAATGAAATGAAATGAAATAAAATGATACAAAGCCCAGTACTATTTTAATGACATCATAACTACTTAATATTTTGGGGCACCTGGGTAGCTCAGTCAGTTAAGCATCTGACTCTTGATTTTGGCTCAGGTCATGATCTCACAGTTCGTGGGGTTGAGCCCCACATTGGGCTCTGTGCTGACAGTGTGGAGCCTGCTGGGATTCTCTCTCTCCCTCTCTCTCACTCTTTGTCCCTCCCTCTCACCCTCTCAAAAATAAATAAACATTAAAAAAAAAAAAAAAAAAACTACTAAAATACCTTTCACTTTAGCACCAAACTCAGGCCACTTCATTTACTTGTTTACTACTTCTGCATCACAATTTATCTTCTGGTGCCTTTCTTTAGTTCAGACCAATACTGGCTCACATTTCACTCCAAGTTATGTAACTACATTTCAAAGAAAATAAATATTTCACCTTACAACAAAGGTAATTCTGTTAGGTGAAATACCAAGTCTCAGTGATTAATGATGGTGTAATGCCAACACCACCTCTCCCAATCAAAAACCCTAGATGCGACAAAACAATGGCTTTGCCTTCAATATTCCCACTCTCCTACTGAATGAGTCTTCTCCTGCTTTTGCTTCCTAGACCTACAGAACGCCATCATTGACACTGAGTCAATAGTAACAATGCCTTGCCCAGTAATCCTCTCATCTATCCTGTATCACTAAAAAAAACCCTTAGTTTATGGGGTGCCTAGGTGGCTGTCATTTAAGTGTCTGACTTCAGCTCAGGTCATGATCTTGCGGTCCCAGAGTTCAAACTCTGCATCGGGCTCTATGCTGACAGCTTGGAGCCTACTTTGGATTCTGTGTCTGTCTACCTCTCTCCCTCTCTCTCTGTTCTTCCCCCGCTTGCACTCTGTCTCTCTCTCAAAAATAAATAAAAATTAAAAAAAATTTTTTTTTAATCCTAGCTTCTGACAGAGAGTTATAAATTTTGCTTTGGATGTTTTAAGCTATAAATCATAGGTGATTAGTGTATTTTCAGTTAGCCATAAACTGTTTTAATTTTTTTTAACATTTATTTATTTTTGAGAGAGAGAAACAGAGACAGAGACAGAGTGTGAATGGGGGAGAGGCACACGCAGAATCCGAAGCAGGCTCTAGGCTCTGAGCTGTCAAGCATGGAGCCCAAGGGGCAGGGCGGGGCTCAAACCCACGAACCAGGAGATCATGATCTAAGCCGAAGTCAGATGCCCCAGCCATAAAATATTTGAAAAGACAATTTCTTAGGGGTACCTGGGGGGCTCAGTTAAGCATCCAACTTTGGCTCAGGTCATGATCTTGCAGTTCATGGGTTTGAGCCCCCACTTGGGCCCTGTGCTGACAACTCAGAGCCTAGAGCCTGCTTAGGATTCTGTGTCTCCCTCTCTCTCTCTGATTCTGCCCCACTCACACTCTGTCTCTGTCTCTCAAAAATAAATAAATGTTAAAATAATAATTAAAAAACCCCGACAATTTCTTTCTGGTCAGATATATCAGTAAGACAGCAGTGCATCCTTTTTAACACAAGCCCACTGATAGAATAAGATATATTGTTTATGCTGCTGGCATTTCTTTTTGCTGCTGCTGTTTAAACATTTTAATGAAAGACTGTATTGTGCTCATATCCTAAGGCTTTAATCAAAGCCATAGTTTTAAAAATAAATAATCTGGAATCATCTAAAATGCTTATTTAAAAAACCATCTATGTTCCTAAAAGGGTCAAGGAGGCAATGTGATGCTGTTCCTCAGTCTACCTCCTCAAAAAAAAAAAAAAATCTCTGTTTGGCACATCCACCTCTTTCTTCCTTCTCGGGTACCATGCAAGATATATTTAATTTCCTTGACAAAGATGATGTTTGCTCCTGTCTCTTGATGCTCTCCCTAACATTATCATCACATTTTGCTTTGACCAAGTACATCTGCCCTGCAGCTTTGAGATGATTTGCCCTCACAAACATCTTAAATCTTTCATGGTCCTATTGGTTCCTCTTTCCTCTTCATATAAACATGCTTCTTTCTCCTGTGCTTAAAAAAAAAAAAAAAAAAAAAAGAAATCTCCAGGGGCGTCTGGGTGGCCCAGGTCATGATCTCACGGTCCGTGAGTTCAAGCCCCGTGTCAGGCTCTGTTTTGACAGCTCAGAGCCTGGAGCCTGCTTCGGATTCTGGGCCTCCCTCTCTCTCTCTCTCTGCTCCTCCCTCACTTATGCTCTCTTTCTCTCAAAAATAAACTTAAAAAGAAAAATCTCCATAGTTAATGCTCACATTCACACTACAATGCCTTCAGATATGGCACTCGTGTCAATAGATATTGGCCACCATTATCTATTAAATGGATTCCCTCAGGTTTTCTTCTAAATCTCTGATTTATAAATTTCTTTTCCTTACTATTGCCCCTTTGCAAGCAAAATGTGAACTATCATCTCTCCATATTTGATTTTTTTCCAATACTTCTGGCCCTAACCTTTCTAAGCTACACACTCCAATGTATAACTTTCTGGAGATCTCCACCCAAATAATCTATCTGCACTCAAACTGAAACCAAATTCTTCATTTTTCTAAAACTAAAAATAAAATTCTGAATTATTTATTTATTGTCAAAAGCACTCTAAACATCAATGCCCAAATTTTCATTTTACTTTTTCTGTCCCTCATCCATACCTGTCCAGACATTCCCACCATTCCTTCTCCACTGACCTTGGCCACCCAAGAAGCTTTCTGAATTTCCCACCTAAATTAGTTCAACAGCTTCTAAATTAATCTTTCTCTTATTTCACTCCTCACCTATCCACACCAGAAAAATGTATCAGCTAAATATATCAGTTTTTAATTCAAATTCTTTAATGGAAAAAAAAAAATCACCTCAACATCACTAGCCATTAAGGAAAAGCAAATTAAAACCACAGTTATCACTACATATCTGTAAGAACAGAAACAATAAAATATAGCAATAACACCAAATACTAACGAATAATTACCATATGATTCAGTAATTGCACCCTTGGGTGTTTACCAGAAAGAAAATCAGAATCTATGTTCATACAAAAACCTGCACACAAATATTGACGGCAGCTTTATTCATAATAGCTCAAAAGTGGAAACAATCCAAATGCCCTTCAACAGATGAATGGTTAAACAAATACCATGCGGTGATAAAAAGAACAAACTACTGACACATGACACAACTTGGATGGATCTCAAGGGCATAATGCTGAGGAAAAAAAAAGTCAATCTTAAAGGTCACATACTGTATGAGTCCATTTACATAATAGTCTTGAAATGATATAATTATAGGGAAAGCAGATTAGTGACTATCAGGGATTAGGGATGGAGTAGAGGCGGGAGGGATATGGGTGTGACTGTAAAGGGTAGAATGAGGGAAAGGTTCATGATGATTGATTAGTTCTGTGTCTTGACTTCCATGATGGTTACGTAAACCTACCATGTGATAAGACAGCACGGAACTATACACGTACATTACACCACTACCAATTTCCTGGTTTTGATAATTAATATAGTCTGTAGGATATGAACACTGGGCAAACTAAGCAAACGGAGGAAACTGCACTGTATTTGTAACTTCTATATATCTATTATTATTTGAAAATAAAAGGTTTTTATTTTTAAAAATTACATACTGTGTGATTCCATTTATATAATATTATTGAAATAATAAAAATATAGAAATGAAGAACAGATTATAGTGTTTTCCAGCAATAGGGTGGAGGTAGAGGAGAGAATGGGTGTAGCTATTAAGGAAAGCCCTGTGGTGATAGTTACACTAAATCTATACATGTGATAAAATTACATAAACACACACATAATACACACATAAAACTGGTGAAATCTGAATAATTCTGTGGGCTATACCAAAACCAATTTCTTAGTTTTCATGTAGCCCTACAACTTATTATGCAAGATGTTTCCACTGGAGGAAAATGGGTAAAGGATATACATTTTTTTGCAACATCCTATGTATCTACAGTTATTTCAAAATAAACAACCTAAAAAATAAAAAAATTTAAAAGTCATAGATGGGTTTCCACTGCCTACTTAAATACAAATGCACTCAGATTTCAAGGTCCTCTCACTGTCCCCTACTCTTCACCTTACCTCACTTCCAAGTGAACATCTACTATATCCTAAACATAAGTCATGCATTTATAATTCTAACTTTTACCCTACAAGACTCTCTCTGGATCATCTGCCTAACTAACTCTTTCAACTCCATCCCATCTGGGGAAATCCTTCTTATCCCTTAATATCCATTTCAAATTGCACCTTCTTTCCGAACACTTCTGTTTCCTTCAACTAGATACTATCTCTCCTTCCTCTGAATGCCACAACTATTTATTCTATAATGCAAACTGCCATATCCTGCCTAATATTATCATTACTTGTTTTGGCTTCCCTTCAGACTAGTGGCTCTCCATATTCGTGGCTATTATCGCTCATCTTTTTATCTTGCCTAGCAACTAGCTAGTGACCTTGCATATGGTAGGCAATATATATTGGCTGAATTTTCAACAGGCAAAGTGTTTTACAAATCTAAACACCCCCCCCCCCCTCCCAATACACACATCCTTATATATGCTGCCAGGTCTTTTTATCTGCTATTTTCTTAGCCATCTAAGCACCATAAGGTCGAGAGTGGTGCACCTGAGTACTCTTCAAAGGCCATATATATATGGGACAATATATCCATCCAGCTGCGAGGGAGAAACAAGAGAGGTAACGTTTTTGCCCCCTGTAAGACAGGAGAAACAACATTTTAGACTTTGCTCAAATGTGTATCTTTTAGAATTCTCCAAGGAATAGCTTCAAATTATCCTTTACTCAGACAAGAAAAATCATTATTTCTCTCTCTGCTTAAGACCCGAGAAACAAGATGAATATCATAAAAAGGGTATGAATAAAAGCACTCACATAACTTTTCCTACTCCTGTTCTTTTTGCAAGAATTATTTTAAGTTTTGATGCTTTTGTTTTTGAGAAACCCACAAACACATCAACCAAATAACCATAGGCAATCAAGCAATTTCAAATATTTTACTGTATAAAAAAGACCATCACTTAATGCTCAGAATTATCAACTAACACTCAAATCTGTTCCAATGATCCATTTTTTTAAGTTTGTTTTATTTATTTTGACAGAGAAACAGCAAGGGAGGGGCAGAGAGAGAGGGAGAAAGAAAATTCCAAACAGGCGCCACGTTGCCAGTATGGAGCCCGACACACAGGGGGCTTGATCTCACAAATCGTAAGATCATGACCTGAACCTAAATCAAGAGTCAGATGCTTCACCAAATGAGCCACCCAGGTGCCCCCAATGATCTATTCTTAATTCAGAGGATTTCTTTATATTTTTGGCCAGCTTCTAAAATTTATATGCAATGACTATAAAAAGTTTTTAACCTAGAATATAGTTTAAGCAATTATCCCCACTCTCCAGGACAATCAGTTAACAGAGCCACAGAAATAATGATAATCACTTCACAGAAGAGGAAACCCAGCCTTAGAGATGTTAAAAAAAAACCTGCCCAAGGGATCAGTTAGGAGACTGGCATTGCTCAACTTCAAACCCAGGTCTGTATAACACCAAGTAGATACAAATTCTAGTACTCTCACCAAAGAAAGCTCACTTGCAAATTTCCATCGAAGATACATTCTTACAAAGGCAAAGCTTAAACAATATTAGAGTGTGTTAATCTCTATATATCTTATATGTGTTTTGTATACATCAAGAAATGATATACCTCGGGGCGCCTGGGTGGCGCAGTCGGTTAAGCGTCCGACTTCAGCCAGGTCACGATCTCGCGGTCCGGGAGTTCCAGCCCCGCGTCAGGCTCTGGGCTGATGGCTCAGAGCCTGGAGCCTGTTTCTGATTCTGTGTCTCCCTCTCTCTCTGCCCCTCCCCGTTCATGCTCTGTCTCTCTCTGTCCCAAAAATAAATAAACGTTGAAAAAAAAAAAAAAAGAAATGATATACCTCTTATTTGTTCAACCTGTTACAAAGATTACACAGTATTTATCACTTAAGAAAAAGAATCCAACAGAAAATAACAAAACAAGGTAGTGGAACAGTGGTAAAGAACACAGATAACAGGATTAGTCAAAATTAAGTGACCTTTAGCCAGTAATTTTATCTCTGAGTCTCAGTTTCCTTATCTGTAAGAAATCACTACACCTGACAAGATTACGAGTGTTAAACATACACAATTACCTGGCCTATAGTAAACAATACACTCTAGACATTAGTACTGTTAGTATTTATTATCTATGTTTTAGTACAGTGCATGATTCTGAATTCTCAGACACACTGAATATCTAGTATGTCTGTGAACAAGGAATAATATGCTACCTCAGACACAAACAGCTTACAACACAAGTAGGGTTTATACTACTTTAATACCTTCTATAATCACCCATAGATACTACTTGCTTTATGCTGACTTCTTCCAAGTATGTCTTTCCTCACTCAAGTCTCCAATCCCCTATTACCCTTCTCTCTTACTACTATAATTTCCTATTATTCTACCCTTAAAAATCTAGTCTTTACTATTTACTACTTAATTAAAATACCTATTGTTATTTTGTTATTAGTAGCAGTAGTAGCAATATACAGCTTGGAGCCATATGAATATGAAAAAATCACTTGTGAACACAGTATAAAAATAAACACTCATCAGAAAATTTTTATACAAATAAAAGGCATTTTGGTTTCCTTTGAAGAGTGGAACAATTTTCTCTGGATATCAAGTCCTTTTTTTGTTTTGTTTTTTAATTTTTTAAATGTTTATTTTTGAGAGAGTGAGATAGAGACACAGTGCAAGCAGGGGAGGGGCACAGAGAGAGGGAGACACAGAATCCAAAGCAGGGTCCAGGCTCTGAGGTGTTAGCACAAGGCCCAATGTAGGGCTCAAACTCACGAGCCACAAGATCACGACCTGAGCCCAAGTCAGATGCTTAACCAACTGAGCCACCGAGGTGCCCCTGGATATCAAGTCTTAAAGAAACATTTTTGATACTAAATGGTATTGATTTTCAAGATGTCATTATTCTACTTTTAAATATATACACTCCAAACTATAACTATTCAACACTATTTGTAAGTAATATCTAATATATCATCTTCAAAAACCAGCAATTAAATTTTACAAAATTCTTAAAATCTAAATAATTCACAAATCAGGAAGTGGAATCTTTTCTCAGTTTATTACAAACTTTTAAATCACATAATCATATTACTTACACTATAGGATATTTAAATCAATGAATCAAGACAGTCTACAGAGTTTTTAGCAAAGAGCAAAATAAGTACACAATGAAACATTCCTAATTGTGCCATATTACAATGACAGTGACACTGAATATTTTCATGTGGTATAATATTAAGTAACATTAAGCAACAGGGAAGGGCGACATGCTGTCTAGAAAATCTAACTGAAGCACACGGATGACACTTCAAAATATCCTAAAGAGAATTTCTCTTGTGGATCCATAGTTTACTCAAGTGGTTTTAAACTAGTACTGATGCAATGCTTATCAGGGTGCACAGAAGCTGTAAGGTTTTCCATCCATCAAACCTGCCTTTAACTTGAGTTCCAACTGAATTAAGTATGATATTATCATTGTGCAATTTTGGTGGCTGAATATACTTTACCATTTCTGAACATTTCCGTAAGTTGGACTAATATTCCAAGTTTTTAGATTCATTAGGACTCACGACCTTCAAGTTTCTAATAAAATTTTAATATTTATTAGTTTTAAACTGGAAAAATTCCAGAATGATTCAGACTCACATTTTAACATTTAAATTCATGGGAGGGTGGGTTAGGGATGAACTCACTGAATATTAGCTTGTGTCTAGGAGACCTAAAAGCACTTCAGTGAAAGGTAATGATTTAACAACAAACAAGCAAACAATAATAAAACAACAACAAGCTGGGCACAAGAATTGGCACCCACAAATCTCAAAGAGAATTCTTTCCTTACTCTGAACCTGGCTTTGCTTCTAACACATGTACAGCATAGGTCACATATTACATCATATCTTTTTTTGTTGTTGTTGTTGTTGTTAGTTTACTTATTTATTCTTGAGAGAGAGAGACAGAGAGACAGAGAGAGACAGAGAGAGCGCATACACGTGTGCAGGGGAGGGGCAGAGAGAGTGAGACAGAGGATCTGAAGCAGGCTCTGTGCTGACAGCAGAGAGCCCCAATGCAGGGCTCGAACTCATGAACCGTGAGATCATGACCAGAGCCAAAACCATATGCTTAACTGAGCCACTCAGGCACCCCATCAGATCTTTTATATACTATAAAATCTAGCAGAGTGCTGTACATATACTAGGTACTCAATAAAAAGGTAATAAATGCACACAAAAAAATGGATGGTTCCATTTTAGCCCCACTTAAGCTGTGCAGCTGGGTCTGTTTTCTTGTGTGTTATTAAGCTGTAATCATCAAAACAATGCTGGGAGCCAGGGGTGTAAGATGTAAAAGCCAGAACACAGACACCAAGCAACTACGTCCACATAAAGACATATTATTAGATAATAAAGAGAAATTAAGTTGATACATGCTACCACATGGATGGAAATATCATGCTAAGTGAAAGAAGCCAATCACAAAGACCACATATCATATGATTCCATTTATATAAAATAGGCAAATCTATAGAGTAAGGAGATGGGTAGATTGAGACAGGAAGCCAAACATTATAGGGTTTCTTTTGTGGGTGATAAAAATGTTCTGAAATTGATTGCAGTGCTGGTTACACAACCCAAACCACTGAATTGTACACTTTAAATGACTGAATTGTATGTTATGTAAATTATACCTCAATAAAGCTGTTAACAAGAAAAAAAAGAATACAGTTACCAATCAAATTATATTTACTTCTGTAAGGGAAATGTATTCAACACTCTCCGCAGGGCTTTCCGGTGCCCCCTTCACTCTGCCAAGCCCCAAAGCATGCCTACGTTCATTAAGGCCTAGTCTACTACATGTGCAAGAAGGATGCCAAAAGCAGATGGTTGCCTATATTCAAGTAGGGAAGAAAGCAAAAGGCTGATGCAAATTAAGTCAATGAGTTCCTCTGGAAGGAAAGGGGATGCAAGCAAGAGCTCTCTGCTAGAATGTGTCAGCACTGAGATACACATAGGTAGGAAAAAAGGCAGAACACCATGGGTTACGAGTCAGGCGCTGATTCAGGCAAATCTGGGCTCTTCCACCCACTGGCTTCCATTTTCTTCGCTATAAAATAGGAACAACAACAGTATGTACATCTCATAAGATGAGGTGAGGCTTCAACTGGCCATGCATGGGGAGCACTTAGTGCTGTTTAACATCAACTAAGCTTTCACAAAAACTGTAGGTGCCACTACCATTATTAGATTTATTAATATTTTTCCTTCAGAACTTCTTACATCATTTAGGACCACCTGCCACAACTAAATTACTACTTCCAAATATATTCAAACAAAAGAGAGCATAGTAGCATTTGTAGACAATGAACACTAACCCCATTTTCAAATGGACAACCTGGTGCCTCACAAGATAAATCTGTACTTACTTTCCCTCCTGTCATTAAAAAAATTCTTCAGGTATGTATATAAATAAGTAAATAAAAAATATATATATAACCAGAAATAATAAATACATACATACATACATACATACTTCAGGTATGTGAAGTTTAATGAGTAACAACATGTAAGAAAGATGTAATGTAAAACACTATAAATCCTTATTTTAAAATGTTTCTAAGTTAAAATGTAGTTTTAAATACTCACAGAGAAAAAAATGACAAAACATCACTAAAAAGCAGGTCCCTGATCAGACTATAAAATGGCCAAGTTTAGCAAAGAAACCTCAGATTAGACACTCGTCACATGGGGGGTGGGGGCGAAAGTGAAGTTACAAAATTTAAGGGAGGTGCCAGGGAAATGTTTGTCCCTGAATAGAATTAGACCATGGCAGAAGCCCAAGAGAAAACAATGCAATCTGGTTTTGTTCATTTGTTTTGCTTGATCATTATTTTCAACTTCTAGAAGGAATATGGAAATACAAAGCCAAGAAAACAAAGAGGAAATATAACTTTTCAGGTGAAAAGCCACCAAATAGGACTGAATAGACTTGTGTTTTCATTCTTGGCTACACATTATATTCAATAAGGAGCCCTTTAAAAAACATCCACACCTGGTATTTAGTGGAGGGAGGAGGGGATTCAAGCCCCCAGGTGGATCTAAAGAACAGCTGGGGCTGAGAAGCACTGAGCTGTCCAGGAAGAGCGTGTACTAGGTACAGAGCCTGGCACAGTACTACAAAGATGATCAATAGCTGGTGGATGAATACTTTCTGATTAATGCTTTGCAGTCTTCCCCTTTGAACCGTGTTGTGGGAGGCCTCCTCATTGTAAGACCAGTAGCTCTTCTAGTTAGCTCATCACCCTACAAAGTTAAACAGCTTGACTGGGCTGCACTTAATGTCAACTGAGAAGATCTCACTGCACCAAGTACTTTTGATGAGATTCTAAAAGACAGGACTCACTATTTAGCATAACACCTAATGTAAGCAATTCTTCTTCAAAAGGAGAATTTAGGTTTACTGAAGCAGAAAACTAAAAGCCTTTAATACAAAGCTGTAATTAATGGGTATTATAAATCATAGCAGCACATCTGTGATTTCAGGTTTGCGGGATGCACTGCGTGCAACACACAGTAATTCAACAAAAAGTGGCCTCCTGCATATAATTGCCTTTCTTGGGGAGAAAACCAATTTGATCCCAAAGAGGCTGGAAAGGAATGCAGATAATTACACACACTTTTACAATACAACTGCTTTCTGCTCTCTAAAGCAAACTTTAAAAAATATGCTTTTAAGCAAAATAATTTTTCTGTAACTAGCCCTTTTTAACATTCAATCTAACAGAATAGTAAATTTTCTCATTTGCCTATTATATATTTAATTAAGTCATTCTGAGACTTGAACATTCCTAGATTTGGCACTGACTAAATTCCTCTATTCTATCAACAGAATGATATACTAAGTAAAACTGCCCCAACATAAAAACACAAATCAAGAAGAATTTTAAAGGGGAGCCTGGGTGGCTCAGTCAGTTATGTGTCCAACTCTTGATCTCAGCTCAGGTCTTGATCTCCGAGTTGTGAGTTCAAGCTCCATGTTGGGCTCTGCGCTGGGGGTGAAGCCTACTTAAAAAAACAACAAAGTATTTGAAAGACACCATTCTTACAGTCTATCTTCTTGTTCTGTTAGTTCCCTCCCCTTGCCTCTCCTGCTCTCACTTCTGCCTTGGCCATTTCTCTATTTCTACTATTTGTTTAGTGCCCTTTCCTGGTCTTCTTTCCACAAGCTCACATCTCATTTCACTATCCAAGTACTTTTCCCTAATGAGATGCCCCCTAGAGAAAGGCAAGATCTAAAATGCCAAAGGACAAGAAAAAGTAGACTCTGGATTTAAAAAAAATAAAAAAAAACTCTAATATCTCTATAAATCTGTGTCATATGGGGCCAATTCAATTGCTATCATTGTGATTTTCCACAAATGCTTTTTCAAAAATTGAACAGAGAGAATCAGATTCCGATCTCACAGAATTTAAACAGGTGGTTTTATTCATCTTCGTAACTATACCCTAGAAGCTGCTACAGGGACTCATCCTGGCTTCCCCTCACTCAATCTCCGAGGTTCTTAAGAGGAAAGAATAGTTAGTGGGGTGGAACAACCACAGTGCCAAACTCTAAGAAGAAAGCACGGTATTCATCACAATCTAGAATCCATGTACTATTTGTACCTTTAAAATGAAAGCACAAGATAATAGGCTATAACTAAACTTAGCTGTAACTGAAATCCGGTAAGATTTTAGAAGACAACGTATATTAATCCTAGCAAACTAGAATTAATATCTGCTAACAGCAAAGTTATGTGTAATCACTTAATAAATACCTTTTCTGGAATAAATTCTCAACAGCAGTTAAAAATTAAAGCAGAATTCTGGAATTTAAGGTTTCTAAAAGTCATTGTGAGATATGACAGTTCCTATTTATTCTCTACATGTTCTTTTACCAAACAGCAATGCTCCTTCCAGTCTTAACCTTTGCTAGATATTACCCAAAGAGAACTTTGCCCCCTCATCTTAAAGAAACTAGCACACTAAAAACCCAAGCCAAATGATTTGTGATGGAATTTAAATAAAAAGGCAGTAGCAGAACATGGCATCACGAAGAGAAGATGGCGGCATGGACAAGAGAGTTATCCAGAGAAATAAAAGTGTTTTCAAATATTTGTAAGATGTGATTGAAAAGATTAAGAGAAAATGAAAAACATTTCTGATAAAAATGCCGCATCGTCATAGGGCCACTTGTACCCCAATGTTCATAGCAGCACTCTCAACAATAGCCAAATTATGGAAAGAGCTTAAATGTCCATCAACTGATGAATGGATAAAGAAATTGTGGTTTATATACACAATGGAATATTACATGGCAATGAGAAAAAATGAAATATGGCCTTTTGTAGCAACGTGGATGGAACTGGAGAGTGTGATGCTAAGTGAAATAAGCCATACAGAGAAAGACAGATATCATATGGTTTCACTCTTATGTGGATCCTGAGAAACTTAACAGGAACCCATGGGGGAGGGGAAGGAAAAAAAAAAAAAAGAGGTTAGAGTGCGAGAGAGCCAAAGCATAAGAGACTGTTAAAAACTGAGAACAAACTGAGGGTTGATGGGGGGTGGGAGGGAGGAGAGGGTGGGTGATGGGTATTGAGGAGGGCACCTTTTGGGATGAGCACGGGTGTTGTATGGAAACCAATTTGTCAGTAAATTTCATAAAAAAATAAAAATAAATAAAAATAAAAATTAAAAAAAAAAAAAAAAACGCCGCATCGTTCAAATAAAAATCTACCTGCATTACTGTTTTAGGGAGCAGAATTTTTTGAATACTGTTTGTCCAAAAGATAACCTGTGTTTCTTAAGGTGAACTTAAATTAAAATGGAAAGGCTTCTTTAAGAAGTCAGGGTAACTCAAATTACTATATTTTTCGCTTTCAATGGACTAGAAATTGAAAGATAAACCTCTAGATGGGTAGTTTTACAGAAAAGCAAATTTTAGAAGGCTGAGAATGTAGAAAAGGAGTATGTTCAAATGTGGGCAGAGGAAGTTTATAACCCTGTATGGCTGGGTCTTTTTAAAACTGAAGATACTACACTAGGTTCTTTGTTTGTTTTTTTTACACTAGGTTCTTAAAAAACAGTATATATTAATAAATTAATACCATTTTAATTTTAGAGAGAAAGCACAAACAGGGGAGGGGACAGAGAGAGCAGGCAAGCACGCACGAGCATATCTTAAGCAGGCTCCATGCTTCGTGCACAGCCCAACACAGAGCTCGCTCTCATAACTATGAGATCATGACCTGAGCCGAAATCAACAGTTGGACACTTAACTGACTGAGCCACCCAAGTGCCCCTTAATACCATTTTCAAACCAGAAATTAATATGTAAATACTAATTACTGTGTTTTAAACACACAAATATAAATACATGAGAAAACTGAATATCTCTTCTGGTAATATATGGTAAAATATTAAAAGTGTATACTACTCAACATAAATTCAAATCTACTGCATAGAACCCTGGCTCTCATTGCTTATTCTGAACCAAGGACAAAACTCATACGATTTTCATACCTTGCATACAAAACAGCTTGGTTCTCTAACAAATCAATAAGTCAAATATTTGACTGCTCTGTATGCTCTGATTAGAGAATTCACATCACTAAGGTCACAGTGTTCTACCTGCTTTTTCAAGTTTTTCACATTAACAGTCAATATCAGGGGTTGAATTTTCCTAGGTTTAAATGCCACTATCTGTTCTCATTGTAATGATGACAAAACCATAAATGTGATTCAGTAGTGTTTTTATACTGAGGGTGGTGAGAATTTGCCTGCTGTGAAAATACCAATAGTTCACCTTGCATGACATTTTCCCATTTGAAAGTATCTGCTTTCACAGGCTGAAAGCTAATCTGCCAGGAGACATTGTACTCCTCAGCAACATAAAAAGGGTTCCAGAGGGAAACTCGGGCTCTGGATGGCCCTTCAGTCAGGATGAGAAGTGAGTTAAATAGGCTTTTCACAGATTATCAGCAATAAATGTATGCCAAGATAACTGAAGTGGTAAAGATAATGAAATCACTACCTGACACCAGCCAGATATCCTAACATGTGATGCATTTCACCCTCAGAGAGAATTTCTGTTTCAGATTTTGCTCAAACAAATATTGCAATAAGCCTGAAGTCAAAGTATGAGATATTGAATGAACTAAGTCAATCCAAAACAAATTAGAGAGAAAGTTAAGTATTTTAATAAAAATAATACAAGCTTTGGCCCCAACATGCATGTAGAAATGGTTCTATAAACCCCTTCTGAAAAAGAAACCTGTGACTATGGCTATACCCTACCCACAGTTATCATTCAACAAGTGTGTGTTGTAAGTATCAGTCAGGGCGCTAAGTTGTAAGCAATATAGTCCAAAGGATAATTTAAGCAAAAAAATAAAAAATAAAAATAAATATATATATATGATATATACTTCCAGAGAATACACAGAGGGTCAGAAAATAATGATAGAAAATACTAATAAACATTACAATAAATATTCCAGATACTGTTCTAAGAGTTCAATTCACCTAATCGTCACAACAACCCTGTGACATGTATCTATTATTTCTCCTCTTTACATTTGAGGAAACTGAGCCACAAGAGATTAACTTCCCCAAGCAAAGTTATAGTTAGTGGCAGAGCTGAGATGTGAACACAGCCAATCTTGTACCAGAGTCCACTCTCTAGGCTGCCTCAGAGCAAGACAAATACCATGATTTCACTCATATGTGAATTTAAAAAGCAAAACAGATGAATATAGGGAGAAAAAAACAGAGGCAAACCAGAAAACAGACTCTTTAAACTACAGAGAACACACTGAAGATTACTGGAGGGGAGGTGGTTGGGGGGATGGGCTAAGGGTGATGGGTGATGGGCATTAAGGAGGACACTTGTGATGAGCACTGGGTGATATACATAAGTGATGAATCACGAAATTCTAAACCTGAAACTAATATTGCAGTATCTCAACGAACTGGAATTTAAATGAAAACTTGGGGGAAAGAAAGCAATAAATATAAAGAGAGCAAAAATGGGCATGATCTGCATTCTCGTGGAGCTTACAATACATAGGAGAAGGAACGAACTAATCAACCACACAAATAAATGACATTATAATAATGGCAAATGCTAGAAAAGAAAGGTATATGGTACTGTAACTGTGTATAAGCAGAAGTGACCTTGTCAGCTGGGTCAGAAGAATAGTTCTTTTTAAGCGATGCTTGAGGGGAAGACCTGGAAGTGAGTAGCAGTTGGCTAACTGAAAAGAGGTTGAGAAGGCTAAGAACATTCCCCTGAGGAAGGCAGAACAGCAAAGAGCATTTGTTAGAAGGTGGAGGAGGGACGGTAAAGTATCCTCCAAAATGAGAAGGCACTTTGAAACCAAAAAGTGAAGCAGGCAGCTCCATCCAGTTTACAGTTTTATTGAGAGTAACTTACTGACAGCGGGGATCGATCAGGTAACGATCGGATGCTGCACGGCCATTCTCCGCAGAAGTCGGACCTTAGCCTACAGATTTTATAGAACAAGAAGATACGTGGGAGGGCACTTCAGTAAGATCAAAAGGTCTGCATGCACCTGACTGACATCTAACATTTAATTAGATTTTGTGGCACCACCTATGCTTCGGGAAGGGGAGAGACTATGTTATCTTTACCAGTCTACAGAGGGCCAAAGCAAGCTCCCCCCATCCCAGCCTTGGTGGACATCTGTCTGTTAATCTCCAGGGGACCTGGAACACACAGCCCCAGGGGGGTCAGCGAGCGACCTGAACAAGACAGAAGGCTAAAGATGGAGTCAGTATTGTCAGCTGTCCTACAGCATTCCTGGCCGAGAGAAGAGCAAATATAAAGTGGACCCAGTGTCAGGCGGAAGCACGTGGCATTTCAGGAACTAAAAGGAGGCCACTGTGACTAGACAGGAAGAAGCAGGAACCATATTACAAGAGACGTACAAATCACATAATGAATGCTGATCCAATCACAAGGCCAATGAGTTAAGACAACAGCCATCACATTTCTCTTCTTTAATCAGCCAACTAACCCACCCTATGACTGCTGGAATATCACCACCACCTGAAGGTGGGAACCTCTGTGTGAGGAAGATGGTGTACATGGGTTTAAGATACTGTTAACATCCAATGCTTCATGACATTGTGAAGACCTGAACAGTTTGAAATCTATGAAGATGCTTTGAAAGATATTTGTTAGCACTTCTGCCCTCCATCTCCAAAAAAAAACAAACAAACCACAAAGTGTTTTGAATCACAGAATCAAAGAAGGAATAAGTTAACGACACGAAGGACATCGTCTGGCCTAATCTCCCTCATTTGCTAAGTTGAAGAAATCATGCTGGTCGTAAGAAAACTAGGTCCAAAACGCAGTCCTAGATTTACAATCCAATGCTCTTCCCGCTAGTCGACTGCCACTCAGAAAATCCCATCTCTTTAATCTGTACAAAAGCCAGAACAGTCTCAACATGCTGCAAAAGCTGGCTCATTTCTCACGACTGAACACAAGTTTGCCCTGATAGAAACAATACTAACACGCAACATAATGAACCAGAAACTGAAGAGTAGCAAATAGCTGGGGATGTCAGGCTGTATTGGTTTAACAGCTGTCAGCTTTCCTCCAAAGCAGTTAAATCCTGATTAACTGGAAACTTCCCCCTTTTTTTGTTAAAGACTCCACTTTCAAGAGAAATCAAATTATAAGCAAAGAACATCAGAGATTTTTTTGTTGTTAAAAATAATTATGAAAGGGAATACAAACTTCTACAGCATGCTGGGTGACACTCTGACATTAACTCAATCATAGGGAAAAAGTCATGGTCACAATAACAGCTCCAGGGATGTAGGGCTCTTTTAAGTGAAAAAGGACACAGTCCTTCCAACACTGAGCTCTTCAGGTACAGCATCCGGCAGAGGCCAAAGTCTGGGCCACAGCAGGTCACAGATGAAAAACTAGGAGAGTAAACTCCTGCACACTGCCTGACAAAATCCTACACAAGTGTTGGGCCAGACATATGAAAAGATAATTTATAGTTTTGAAGACTGGTAACTAAGGCACTAGTTAATCTCATTTTTTTTTCTTTTTTTTTTTTCTTTAAATTTTAAGGGGCCCCCTCAATGGCTCAGTCAGTTAAGTGTCTCAATTTCAGCTCAGGTCATGATCTCACGGTTTGTGGGTTTCAGCCCCGCATAGGACTCCGCACACACTGTCAGTACAGAGCCTGCTTAGGATTCTCTCTCCCTCTCTCTGCCCGTCTCAAAATAAACCTGAAAGAGAGAGAGAGAGAGAGAAAGAGAGAAAAAGGGAGGGAGGGAGGGAGGGAGGAAGGAAGGAAGGAAGGAAGGAAGGAAGGAAGGAAGAGAGAGAGAGAGAGAGAGAGAGAGAAGAAAAGAAAAAAAAGAAAAGAAAAGAAAAGAAAAGAGAAGAGAAGAAAGAAGAAAAGAAAGAGAAAACTCAACAGCATGATTTCTAATATTTCTCCTCTTCTAAAAGTTGACTTACACTGAATTCACCATCGGATTAAGATACCAAGCATGCTAAAAGCTCTTCTACACCACTCAGACATTCAGACACACTGAAAATGCACTTGCACATCTGCCAGAAGCTTCTGTTGCCAGAAGTTGTCAGAGCGAGAATGATTTAGTACTAATTGCAGTGCCCTTGACAGTCTTGAACTACAAGGTTTATCCGTCTCAGTAAGATGGAGCAGGTGAGGTAGCATGTGAGGGCAGATGTAGGAAGCAGCACAATCTTCTCTGACAGCTAAACAACAAGACAATCAGTAACAGTGCTCATCTTTCTACTATGTCAGCAAAGCCACTTACTTACCAAGGTTTTGTGTAATATTTTGCTGGCTTCCCAGATGACCCCCCCCTCCCCTTCCCACAAGTAATTTTCAAAACTATACTGCTGCATGAGCCTTCTCTGTTCCTCCTCTCTGATCCACATGACTTAACTAAAACCTGACTTTTCCTTCTCTTTCATGGATCATATCATCCTTAAATACAGACTTTCAATGGTCTCACAATGAAATGAAAGATTTCTAGTTTCCTTGATTCTAATCCCACTGCAACAAGGTACATTTTTCTTATCTGTGTCATTAATCAATAAAGTAGCTGACGAGAGAGTCACTCAACATTATGAGCCATTCAGTTGAGCTGGAACATTGCTCAGGTAAAATTCAGAATAAGAAGTCGTCAGGCTTCATAAAATTGATCTTACCCCAATAAAACTTGGTTAAGGAGTCCTTCTTCATTCTTCATAGGGAAAATCCAAAAGCAAGGAAAACACAGCTTAGAAGCAGTAATATAAAATTAATAATATTACTTTTGCAGTAAATCAAACCTATAGATTCAGAAGTTATACCTAGAAGTCAACCTTAAAGTTCAATTTAAAGGCATTTTTAAAAAGTAAAATCAAGCTGACACCTATAAGCAAGGTCTATCAAAAGACTTAAATCAGTAAACTCTTAAAAGGCACTCTTTAAAATGACAGAAGTTTAAAATCCAGTAGTTATATTTAACGTGCTAAAGAAGACAGAACTTGACAAGCATTACAGAATAATATCCTCCTGATGGTTTTCAGAAGTATTGTCATTTGTGAAATTGCACAGACTGTTCAATTCTCAAAGGAGAAGCTTACTGAGAATTGGGTGTATTCCTGAATACCTTAGAAAGCACCACAAAAGCCCATCAAAAACTATCACTAAATTCAACATTCCAACACATTTAACATGCTCCTAACTTTTCTATTGGTAGCAAGTGACCAGCAGCAAAAACAATTTTTCTAGACCCATCCTCTCTCTGATATCTAACAAGCTACTTTTAGATCTAATAATGAACAAAATATACTTTTTCTTTAAAAATAAGTTTGAGGAACAGAGCTCCCAGTTTGGAGACCAAAACAAAGCTGTTCAAACTGGTTTATATATTACTGTCCTCACCACATGGCATCAAAGGTACTAAGAAAAGCATGGAGAACAAGGCTGCAACAACCTTCAATACAAGTAGGTGAGAAAGGAGGGTTTCTGAGTGTCTGGAACGCTCATCTTCTGTCCTTTTCATCTGCGGGATGATTAATTTCACATGTCACCTTGGCTAGGCTATGGTGCCCAGTATGGTCAAACACTAATCTAGGTATTGTAATGAAGGTATGTTGTAGATGAAATTAATATTTACTATCAGCAGACTTTATGAAAAGGAGATCACCCTTGAAAACGTGGGTGAGCCTCATTCAATTAGTTGAAGGCCTTAAGACCAAAAATAAGTTTCCTGGAGAATCTCTGTCTCTCTCCATATTCTCTCCTATTGGGTCTGTTTCTCTAGAGAACCCAGACTGGTACAAACTGTTTGAAGTATTAGGCTCAGGAAATATTTGGAAAATCACTGGGGTAGAAAATCAAACAAAAAATAAACACCAATGAAAAAGCCTTCAGAGGGGTGCCTGGGCAGATCAGTCAGCTAAGCTCCAACTCTTGGTTTCAGCTCAGGTCATGATCTCACAGTTCATGCATTCAAGCCCCTCATCAGGCTCCATGCTGACAGTACAGAGTATGCTTGGGATTCTCTCTCTCCCTCTCTATCTCTGCTACCCCTTCCTTACTTGAGTGCTCACACACACACTCTTTCCCAAATAAACTTAAAAAAAAAAAAAAGTCAGATAAAAATAAAACAGAATACTTTATACTTTTCCAAAACAGGCTAAGCTTTTTCCACCTCTGTACCCCTTTTAAGTGTGTTATTAAAAACATTTTTTAAAGCTTTTTTTAAGTGATTGTTTGTTTTTGAGGCAGAACATGAGCAGGGAGGGGCAGAAAGAGGGAGACACAGAATCCAAAGCAGGCTCTGTGCTGTCAGCCCAAAGTCCGATGCAGGGCTTGAACCCAAGAGCCGCGAGATCATGACCTGAGCCAAAGTCAGACGCTTAACCAACTAAGCCACCCAGGTGCCCCTTAAAAACATTTTTAACTGAGGGACGCCTGGGTGGCTCAGTCAGTTAAGTGCTGGACTCTTGGTTTTGGCTCAGGTTGTGATCTCACGATTTCATGAGTTGAAGTCCCATGGCGGGCTCTACACTAGGAGCGTGGAGCCTGCTTGGGATTCTCTGCCCCTCCCCCACTCATGCTGTCTCTCTCTCTCTCTCTCTCTCTCTCTCTCTCTCTCTCTCAAAATAAACTAAAAAAAAAAAAAAGCATTTCTAATGGAGAAAAAACGAAATGTAAATTATAAATGTCACAAATCTTTTTTTGAGTCATTCTGTCCAACTGAAAGGACATACTGTATATTGAAAGAATATATTGGATGTCACTGAAAAGATACTTTACTCAGAGATTTCACTAAGCATTAATTACCCATTGCTGTGTAATAAATAATTCTAAAATATATTGTCTCACATAGTTTCTGAGAGTTAGAAATTCAGATGTGCCCTAGCTAGATGGTCAAGTTGGTAGCAAGGGCTGCAATCACCTGAAGACTTGACTAGAGCTGAAGGGGCTAGAGGTCTGTGTCCAAGATGGTTCATTCACATTGACTAGTGGTTCCAATTCCTCCTGGCTAGTCACAGAAAGCATGCATTCTTTCATATATGTACCTTTCCACAGGGCTGTGTGAGTGTCCTCCTAACATGGCAGCTCGTTTCTCTCATGGTCACATGAGCAATCCAAGAGCAAGAATATGAAGGATACCACAATTCCTATTATGAACTAGTCTTGTAAGTCACATGCATCACTTCTGCCACATTCCATCCAGTAAATAGCCACTTTCCACCTTTTTTTTTTTAATTTTTTTTTCAACGTTTATTTATTTTTTGGGGGACAGAGAGAGACAGAGCATGAACGGGGGAGGGGCAGAGAGAGAGGGAGACACAGAATCAGAAACAGGCTCCAGGCTCTGAGCCATCAGCCCAGAGCCTGACGCGGGGCTCGAACTCACGGACCGCGAGATCGTGACCTGGGTGAAGTCGGACGCTTAACCGACTGCGCCACCCAGGCGCCCCAACTTTCCACCTTTTGAAGGGAACAATATCAAAGAGTTTTTAGCCCTATTTTAGAACCACCATAAGGCATGAAACCATATTCTTGATTTGATCCTTGCCACAAGGCTGAGCTTTAACTGGTCTTAGTCTCTTCTCTCAGTTTTATCCTTATTGTCAAGATTGAGAATTAGTTTGTCTGTTTTTATCCTACATGTCTCTAAATGTGTAGACTACATACTTTTTCGTTACTACTTGTGACCTGGATGCTTCATCTCATTTTTAATAGCAGCCAACACACACACTATTAGCATCATCTTATCTCTTCCCCCATGGGTACAAGTTCATTGTATATATATTCACAGATGTCTCTTCTTCTTGAGCTATGGCAAATCATGGGTCACTGACAAGCTATTAAATTAACTCTTCTTAGTGCCTGTGTAACAGGTAAACCTCCATGGACAAGGTTGGTGGTGCTCCTTTATGCAACCTGACTCCTTTATGCAACCTGACTATTCAACAGGCAGAAGAGTTTTTCTTTGAAGGGTTGGAGGTTTGGGAGGCATGTTATAGCGGGGCTGATTGAGCTCAGTTAAAAACCTAGTTGACTTATCACTGCGTAGAAACCCATCATTTGCAAAAAAGATTAGCTTTTTATTTTTTAATTTTTTTAATGTTTATTTATCCTTGAGAGATAGAGAGAGACAGAGCACAAGCAGCGAGGGGCAGAGAGAGACAGAGAATTAGAAGCAGACTCCAGACTCTGAGTTGTCAGCACAGAGCCCGATGTGGGGCTCAAACCCACAGATCATGAGATCATGACCTGAGCCGAAGTCAGACACCTAACCAACTGAGCCACCCAGGCACCCCAAAAAAGATTAGTTCTAAGAGTACCCTGGACTCTCCTCAGAAGGAAACTCTTAAATTTGGGCTAAAAAGGTCCACTGAAGGCAAGCATTGTATTCAATCCCTAATCTTACAATTAACTCCAATTACTTGATTTCTTTTAGACAATCCTGTATTCAAACAACTCTGCTAACTGGGAAAGCAAGGTGGAAGGTAAAAGGAAAAGAAATGACACTTACTGAACCCTTCTCTCATATGTTGAGTGCTATATTAAATATTTTACAAGTTATCCAATTTAATCCTCACATCAGAACTGTAAGGTAGGCCTTATTATTACCTCCATCATACAGAGAAGAAACCCAGTCTCAGGGAACTTAAATAACCTACCCCAAATCACACAACCAGAAGAGTTAACATTCAAGCCCAGTTTGTCTTAACTCCAAATTCCATTATGTAAAGTAAGCTTTTGTGGTAGCAACAAATCCAAAATCTCAGTGACCTACCACATCAAACATTCATTTTTTGTTCCTGTTAAATGAAAGATAAAGACTGGGTCAAGCTCTGCTCTATGTTGCAGGTCTACTCTACATGTCTTCTCATACAGGGATTCCAGCAGAAGGAGCTATTTCCTATCTGGAAAAAATTCAAGTCAGACCACACAAACCACATTTAAAGCTTCTACTCAGAGTTGGATACATCATATCTACCCATGCTCCATTGACCAAAAAGTTACATGGGAGAGTACACTTTGGCTACCAGAGTTATTGGAAGTCACATGGCTAAGGATATGGATATGAATGCCTGTAAGATTTTTAAACTGTATCCTAAGAAAAGAGAGAATGTATTTCACGTAGGAAGAAAAGTAAAGTGAACAGCTCATAGCTAGAGGGGCCAACTGCAATAGTCATTACTGTTGTCGTCCACTAAGATAACTGCAGTTCTCTTCCAGGGCACATTGAAGGATTATACTTTCTCATCCCATTAATGTCATGGGTGGCAAGGTAACTTGGTCAATGAAGTATGAGCCAAAGTGATATGTCACTTCTGGGTGAAAGCGGTATAAGCTGGTGCATGATTGGCCTCTCTTTTTTCTGACAGCGCTTCAAAAAACGGCTGCGGCTTGGGTCCTGGAATGAAGACAATATGGGAGCTGCCAACCAATCCATGATGAACATATAGCATGAATAAGGAATTATGTGAATCATTTCTGTTACCTCAACATAAATTAGCCTATTTTGGCTGGAATACAAGTCAAGTAGATTATTTCTTCCAGGAATGTAAAATAAGAAAGAGAAAGACCTAGGTGATGAGCAATAAACAAATGCCAAGGTTGAATCTAATATACTTTATGACAAGCCAAAACTAATTATGAGTAAGCAGAAGCTGGGAGACAAAAAAAGAGAAACCAAATAAATGATGAAGGTAGTATGCAGTTAGAATTCTAAAAATGGAGCAGACACAAAGAAAGAAAGAAAGAAAGAAAGTCATACAAAAAAGAGATCATGTGGCTCATTAGTATATTGATGAGAGTTTCCAAACTCTAGATCTGACTTAAACACTATAGCTTTCTGACCCTACTCAGGATGAAGGAATCATTACAATCCCCTGTTTTCTTAAAGAGCCCAAGTGAGTCTTCAGTGGGGGAAAAAAAGAGGGTGGGACAAAATAAGACCTATTAGGTGCTCTAATGCAATTATGGTAAGTCCAATTACAGAATAAAGATTCACTTTCTAATATAAACATTATTTTTTCTTCCTGTATCAATTTTACTTAAGGTAATGTTCACATATAATCAAAGATATTAAATATATAACACTTATATAAACTCATCAAATATCTCCTACTAAATATCATCCAGATAAATTTCAGAAAAATAGATAATTAAGGCAAAAATAAGAAAATATTTTCCCAGAATCAAGAGGCTAAAAAACAAAACAGAAAGAAGATCTCATCTTCCTAAAAACTGTTTTTATGTGTCAGGTTAAGAAGAGAAACAGATTGTTTTATACACACATGTTGATCATGTACAACCTCCCAAGGAGGTTTCCCAAGGAAAGCCTTAAAGCACATGAAAGTACCTACTATAATACTGGGCTCAGAACTAGAATTCAATAAATACTTGGTTGACTATCACATAAATCATTAGGGAAAGCAATCGCTTTATAAATCACTTAATACATGCATTCATACTTCAGATCCCAGACAAAAAGCTATTGGTGATAATCACACTGATTGACTATCAGGCCAGATGCTGTAATTTAGATCTAACCTCCAAATAGAAATATATTAAATTAGGCATATGATGGGCGAAACGGAATAGCTCAAGAGTATACAGAACTTTATTTTTGTTTAAACACAAGCCAAGCCTCTTAAATCAAAATAGGAAGTACTTACTAAAAACCTACTTTACAGGTGGCACAATGCTAAGATTTTTCAAAGGGAAGAAGTAAAAATCATTCAAAAATCTTTTATAAACTATGGTATAGTATCTACTGAAGCACTAAAGTTATTAGTAAGTTCAAATAGTTAATTGGCCGAGTGGACAACAAAGTACATGAAATAAGTTTCCGACAGGTTTGGGAACTAGACAATGAAAAGAGCTAATAACCAAAAAGTTGTAGTGGTAGTTTCAGCTGCATTTTGCAAATCAATAAATTTAAAGTTGCTAACTTTTTGAAAGTGCTATTATAATCTGTATGCTTGCCTATTACTTAAATCTTGTTTTTGTGTTTAATTCAGCTAGGATGATGGACAGATAGGAAAGCAACAAAATTTATACTTAATTGGTTTTTAAAAGATTGGATAAATTTTCACCTTTAAGTGACAGGCTCTCTAAAATGACAAGTAATGTGGCAGGTAAAAGTAAATGAAACAAAACCGAATTACCCTTGTCATCAATCTTGTTCCTTTGTGTAGTAAATCTAGTTTGGGAGTGACACATTCTGAATTTTACTATTCAAGCACTAAATGAATCTGTCTCTTTCACAATGATAGTTCCAGCACAGCAGTGATACATATCCTCATTTTAATTAACCTAATGGTCTATTCACCGATCATACTTGGAGGTCTATTTCATTACCCTAAATTAACATTTTCTTTTCATTAAAGTTACAGATAATAAAAAAAGACATTGCTTTCATGTGTGGTTTACAACACATTTAATCTATAGTACTCCTTTGCTTAGCGATTACAAGCACTTAAACGCTCTCTGAAAAGCACTTAGAACCACTAGCAGCCCCATGATTTATTTACTCCTTTGTAGGGAGGACCATTAATAAGGAGAATAAAAAATGCAGTATTTCAAGAATAAAAATATCTATTCATTAGCTCAATGAAAGCAATTCTAAGAAAGGTGTTGATTGATCACATTTTAAAAGGTGTGATGGTTCTCCTAAGTAAATGGGTTTGTATTTACATAAAATAATTGAATAATCCTAACTGACACCTTTTGTCATTTTATTCTCCTTGCAATTAGAAGATTTAGTTTCTGAAGTTTAAAGTCAAACACAAGAACAACAAGGTAACTTTAATTGTTCAAGAGGACTTTTTAATGTGAACGCTTGACAATTTAATGAGAAATTATTTGATCATAATTCTTTTTTTTTTTAATTTTAGAGAGAGAGCACACATGCTTGAATGGGAGGGAGGGGGGAGAGAGAGAGAGAGAGAGAGAGAGAGAGAGAGAGAGAGAGAGAGAGAGAGAATCAAGCAGGCTCTACGCTCAGTGCGGAGCCCCACTCAGGGCTTGATCCCATGACCCTGGGATCATGATCTGAGCCAAAATCAAGAGTTGGACACCCAACCAACTGAGCCACCCAGGTGCTTCTTGATCATAGTTTTTCAATACAAACTCAGCACCTAAAACTAAAATGTCAACTTTGGATAGAAATTTACATGTATATCAGCGGATTATTTTTTACTTTCCAAATTAATCCCTGTTGATCAAAATGAAAACATAAACCTCAATTTGATTTAAAGATGGTTTAAATTTTTTTCATATCATCCCAAGTATAAAACACATCCTCAAAAGTGTTAACTGTCAGACAAAAATGTATTTCTTTGAACTCTTCCTCTTCCCATCCAATTCCCAGACTATACCAGAATTTACTCTCAAAAACTATGCTAATGCCTCAAAGAAACCATAAATTATAAATGAACATTCTATTACCATTACATGGTATTATGAAACTCTTGTTGATATGAAAATATAGATATCTCTTAAAAGTGATCAGATTTCCAGTTAATCTATTTTGATTCAAATATATTGCCAGAAACACATTTTAGTTAGTGTTAAATTTTTCTATAGAAATTTCTATATAGCATTATCTTAATAAAATAGTTTTGGAAGTATGCACCTTAGAAAGTGCTTGCTACACATTAAAAAAAATACATTTAAAAAAGGGGAGGTGCCTGGGTGGCTCAGTCACCCGACTTCAGCTCAGGTCATGATCTTGCGGTTCAGGGGTTCGAGCTCCGCATCAGGCTCTGTGCTGACAGCTCAGAGACTGGAGCTTGCTTCAGATTCTCCACCCCCCTCTCTCTCTCTCTCTCTCTCTGTCCCTCCCCCGCTTACCCTCTGTCCTCTCTCTCAGAAAAACAAACATTAAAAAAAAAAAGTGGTTGCTATACAAAGACAGAATTTTTTCATTCTTTCAAATTTCTTTCAGAAAACTGAATGATGATTTGGTTATTGCACCTTCCAGAAGTAAATGAAACAAATAGTAAATAAACACTTCAAGATGAACTATCTCCAAAGTTAGCCTTGGAAGCCTGGGGATATTTTTGCTGTCAATTAGGATAATGTCAAAAACAAAAGGTTATGCATTCCAAATATTTTTCTTCAGTGATTAATATAGATGGTCCCAAACTTATGATGGCTTGACTTAAATTTTTTTTTACTTTACTGTGAAAAGGGATAAGCATTCAGTAGAAACCATACTTAGAATTTTGAAATTTTATCTTTTCCTGGGCTAGTGATATGTGATATGATACTTTCATATGCTGGGCAGTGACAGCGAGCTGCAGCTTCCAGTCAGCCACATGATCAAGAGAATGAACAACCAATACACTTAACAACCATTCTGTACCTGTAGTAGGTAAAGCCAGTAGCAGGTGCAGACTAGTGAACAAGCAATTGGTAGACTGGTGGGTAAACCAGGATAACATACAGAAAAGGAGATGGCCAGCTGAGTCTGGACTCCTCTTAAGGGGAAGGTAAACAGATCCCATTCCCAATATCTACTCCAGGGAACTAGCAAAGTCCTATGCAGAAATTTAAAGTTCAAGGGCTGCTTAATCAACAACCCTGGACCCAGTCCAGGATAATGGACTGGATATTAATTAATCCTGAATAGATATTCTCGATGGTTCTCACCTGCGCACTTCATTGCCTGTGCCTAACAAAGCAGCCTCCTTATAAACCCAAACAAGAGACTGTACTCTATTTCTTCTGTTTCTAGGAACTGAGACATTTCACCATTCACTTAACAATGTTCTATTACTTACCTTTCAGACATTGTACTTTCAAACATATTTTCATGAAAGTACTATAAGTGAAAGTAAAGAGTGAAATTTCCTCTATCTTAAACTCCATTTCGTCTCTCCTCTAGCTTATATAGTTGCTATCCATTTTATATGAGTTAGAGCTACTCTACAAAATTAAGATTGGCACTGCAACTTAAAACTTAAGAGCACTGGCAAAGAAAGACGATATAAATAATTCAACATTTTTTAATACTTGCATTTAAAAAACAAAACTCTGGGGGCACCTGGGTGGCTCAGTCGGTTAAGCATCCAACTCTTGGTTTGGGCTCAGGTCATGATCTCACGGTTCCTGAGTTCGAGCCCCGTGTCAGGCTCTGCCTTGACAGCTGCAGAGCCTGCTTGGGATTCCCTGTCTCCCTCTCTTTCTGCACCTCCTGTACTGTCTCTGTCTCTGTCTCTCTCTCTCTCTCTCTCAAAAATAAATAATAAACATTTAAAAAAAATAGAATGAAAAATCTTTTTTTATGTGTTTTAATCTTTGATTTATTTTTATTTTTATTTATTTTTTTTCTGAAATTTATTGACAAATTGGTTTCCATACAACACCCAGTGCTCATCCCAAAAGGTGCCCTCCTCAATAAACATCACCCACCCTCTCCTCCCTCCCACCCCCCATCAACCCTCAGTTTGTTCTCAGTTTTTAACAGTCTCTTATGCTTTGGCTCTCTCCCATTCTAACCTCTTTTTTTTTTTTCCTTCCCCTCCCCCATGGGTTCCTGGTAAGTTTCTCAGGATCCACATAAGAGTGAAACCATATGGTATCTGTCTTTCTCTGTATGGCTTATTTCACTTAGCATCACACTCTCCAGTTCCATCCACGTTGCTACAAAAGGCCATATTTCATTTTTTCTCATTGCCACGTAATATTCCATTGTGTATATAAACCACAATTTCTTTATCCATTCATCAGTTGATGGACATTTAGGCTCTTTCCATAATTTGGCTATTGTTGAGAGTGCTGCTATGAACATTGGGGTACAAGTGGCCCTATGCATCAGTGCTCCTGTATCCCTTGGATAAATTCCTAGCAGTGCTATTGCTGGGTCATAGGGTAGGTCTATTTTTAATTTTCTGAGGAACCTCCACACTACTTTCCAGAGCGGCTGCACCAATTTGCATTCCCACCAACAGTGCAAGAGGGTTCCCGTTTCTCCACATCCTCTCCAGCATCTATAGTCTCCTGATTTGTTCATTTTGGCCACTCTGACTGGCGTGAGGTGATACCTGAGTGTGGTTTTGATTTGTATTTCCCTGATAAGGAGCGACACTGAACATCTTTTCATGTGCCTGATGGCCATCCGGATGTCTTCTTTAGAGAAGTGTCTATTCATGTTTTCTGCCCATTTCTTCACTGGGTTATTTGTTTTTCGGGTGTGGAGTTTGGTGAGCTCTTTATAGATTTTGGATACTAGCCCTTTGTCCGATATGTCATTTGCGAATATCTTTTCCCATTCCGTTGGTTGCCTTTTAGTTTTGTTGGTTGTTTCCTTTGCTGTACAGAAGCTTTTTATCTTCATAAGGTCCCAGGAATTCACTTTTGCTTTTAATTCCCTTGCCTTTGGGGATGTGTCGAGTAAGAGATTGCTACGGCTCAGGTCAGAGAGGTCTTTTCCTGCTTTCTCCTCTAAGGTTTTGATGGTTTCCTGTCTCACATTTAGGTCCTTTATCCATTTTGAGTTTATTTTTGTGAATGGTGTGAGAAAGTGGTCTAGTTTCAACCTTCTGCATGTTGCTGTCCAGTTCTCCCAGCACTATTTGTTAAAGAGGCTGTCTTTTTTCCATTGGATGTTCTTTCCTGCTTTGTCAAAGATGAGTTGGCCATACGTTTGTGGGTCTAGTTCTGGGGTTTCTATTCTATTCCATTGGTCTATGTGTCTGTTTTGGTGCCAATACCATGCTGTCTTGATGATGACAGCTTTGTAGTAGAGGCTAAAGTCTGGGATTGTGATGCCTCCTGCTTTGGTCTTCTTCTTCAAAATTCCTTTGGCTATTCGGGGCCTTTTGTGGTTCCATATGAATTTTAGGATGGCTTGTTCTAGTTTTGAGAAGAATGCTGGTGCAATTTTGATTGGGATTGCATTGAATGTGTAGATAGCTTTGGGTAGTATTGACATTTTAACAATATTTATTCTTCCAATCCATGAGCAGGGAATGTCTTTCCATTTCTTTAAATCTTCTTCAATTTCCTTCATAAGCTTTCTATAGTTTTCAGCATACAGATCCTTTACATCTTTGGTTAGATTTATTCCTAGGTATTTTATGCTTCTTGGTGCAATTGTGAATGGGATCCGTTTCTTTATTTGTCTTTCTGTTGCTTCATTGTTAGTGTATAAGAATGCAACTGATTTCTGTACATTGATTTTGTATCCTGCAACTTTGCTGAATTCCTGTATCAGTTCTAGCAGACTTTTGGTGGAGTCTATCGGATTTTCCATGTATAATATCATGTCATCTGCAAAAAGCGAAAGCTTGACTTCATCTTTGCCAATTTTGATGCCTTTGATTTCCTTTTGTTGTCTGATTGCTGATGCTAGAACTTCCAGCACTATGTTAAACAGCAGCGGTGAGAGTGGGCATCCTTGTCGTGTTCCTGATCTCAGGGAAAAAGCTTTCAGTTTTTCCCCGTTGAGGATGATGTTAGCTGTGGGCTTTTCATAAATGGCTTTTATGATCTTTAAGTATGTTCCTTCTATCCCGACTTTCTCAAGGGTTTTTATTAAGAAAGGGTTCTGGATTTTGTCGAAGGCCTTTTCTGCATCGATTGACAGGATCATATGGTTCTTCTCTCTTTTTTTGTTAATGTGATGTATCACGTTGATTGATTTGCGAATGTTGAACCAGCCCTGAATCCCAGGAATGAATCCCACTTGGTCATGGTGAATCATTCTTTTTATATGCCGTTGAATTCGATTTGCTAGTATCTTATTGAGAATTTTTGCATCCATATTCATCAGGGATATTGGCCTGTAGTTCTCTTTTTTTACTGGGTCTCTGTCTGGTTTAGGAATCAAAGTAATACTGGCTTCATAGAATGAGTCTGGGAGTTTTCCTTCCCTTTCTATTTCTTGGAATAGCTTGAGAAGGATAGGTATTATCTCTGCTTTAAACGTCTGGTAGAACTCCCCTGGGAAGCCATCTGGTCCTGGACTCTTATTTGTTGGGAGATTTTTGATAACCGATTCAATTTCTTCGCTGGTTATGGGTCTGTTCAAGCTTTCTATTTCCTCCTGATTGAGTTTTGGAAGAGTGTGGGTGTTCAGGAATTTGTCCATTTCTTCCAGGTTGTCCAATTTGTTGGCATATAAGTTTTCATAGTATTCCCTGATAATTGTTTGTATCTCTGAGGGATTGGTTGTAATCATTCCATTTTCATTCATGATTTTATCTATTTGGGTCATCTCCCTTTTCTTTTTGAGAAGCCTGGCTAGAGGTTTGTCAATTTTGTTTATTTTTTTCAAAAAACCAACTCTTGGTTTCGTTGATCTGCTCTACAGTTTTTTTAGTTTCTATATTGTTTATTTCTGCTCTGATCTTTATTATTTCTCTTCTTCTGCTGGGCTTAGGCTGTCTTTGCTGTTCTGCTTCTAGTTTCTTTAGGTGTGCTGTTAGATTTTGTATTGAGGATTTTTCTTGTTTCTTGAGATAGGCCTGGATTGCAATGTATTTTCCTCTCAGGACTGCCTTTGCTGTGTCCCAAAGCGTTTGGATTGTTGTATTTTCATTTTCGTTTGTTTCCATATATTTTTTAATTTCTTCTCTAATTACCTGGTTGACCCACTCATTCGTTAGTAGGGTGTTCTTTAACCTCCATGCTTTTGGAGGTTTTCCAGACTTTTTTCTGTGGTTGATTTCAAGCTTCATAGCATTGTGGTCTGAAAGTAAGCATGGTATAATTTCAATTCTTGTAAACTTATGAAGGGCTGTTTTGTGACCCAGTATATGATCTATCTTGGAGAATGTTCCATGTGCACTCGAGAAGAAAGTATATTCTGTTGCTTTGGGATGCAGAGTTCTAAATATATCTGTCAAGTCCATTCTGATCCAATGTCTCATTCAGGGCCCTTGTTTCTTTATTGACCGTGTGTCTAGATGATCTATCCATTTCTGTAAGTGGTGTATTAAAGTCCCCTGCAATTACCACATTCTTATCAATAAGGTTGCTTATGTTTATGAGTAATTGTTTTATATATTTGGGGGCTCCGGTATTCGGTGCATAGACATTTATAATTGTTAGCTCTTCCTGATGGATAGACCCTGTAACTATTATATAATGTCCTTCTTCATCTCTTGTTACAGCCTTTAATTTAAAGTCTAGTTTGTCTGATATAAGTATGGCTACTCCAGCTTTCTTTTGGCTTCCAGTCGCATGATAAATAGTTCTCCATCCCCTCACTCTCAATCTAAAGGTGTCCTCAGGTCTAAAATGAGTCTCTTGTAGACAGCAAATAGATGGGTCTTGTTTTTTTATCCATTCTGATACCCTATGTCTTCTGGTTGGCGCATTTAATCCATTTACATTCAGTGTTATTATAGAAAGATACGGGTTTAGAGTCATTGTGATGTCTGTATGTTTTATGCTTGTAGTGATGTCTCTGGGACTTTGTCTCACAGGGTCCCCCTTAGGATCTCTTGTAGGGCTGGTTTAGTGGTGACAAATTCCTTCAGTTTTTTTTTGTTTGGGAAGACCTTTATCTCTCCTTCTATTCTAAATGACACACTTGCTGGATAGAGGATTCTTGGCTGCATATTTTTTCTGTCTAGCACCCTGAAAATCTCGTGCCAATTCTTTCTGGCCTGCCAAGTTTCAAAAGAGAGATCAGTCACGAGTCTTATAGGTCTCCCTTTATATGTGAGGGCACGTTTACCCCTCGCTGCTTTCAGAATTTTCTCTTTATCCTTGTATTTTGCCAGTTTCACTATGATATGTCGTGCAGAAGATCGATTCAAGTTACGTCTGAAGGGAGTTCTCTGTGCCTCTTGGATTTCAATGCCTTTTTCCTTCCCCAGTTCAGGGAAGTTCTCAGCTATGATTTCTTCAAGTACCCCTTCAGCACCTTTCCCTCTCTCTTCCTCCTCTGGGATACCAATTATGCGTATATTATTTCTTTTTAGTGTATCACTTAATTCTCTAATTTTCCCCTCATACTCCTGGATTTTTTTATCTCTCTTTTTCTCAGCTTCCTCTTTTTCCATAACTTTATCTTCTAGTTCACCTATTCTCTCCTCTGCCTCTTCAAGCCGAGCTGTGGTGGTTTCCATTTTGTTATGCATTTCGTTTAAAGCGTTTTTCAGCTCCTCGTGACTGTTCCTTAGTCCCTTCATCTCTGTAGCAAGAGATTCTCTGCTGTCCTGTATACTGTTTTCAACCCCAGCGATTAATTTTATGACTATTATTCTAAATTCACTTTCTGTTATATTATTTAAATCCTTTTTGATCAGCTCATTAGCTGTTGTTATTTCCTGGAGATTCTTCTGAGGGGAGTTCTTCTGCTTGGTCATTTTGGATAGTCCCTGGCGTGGTGAGGACCTGCAGGGCACTTCCCCTGTGCTGTGGTGTATAACTGGAGTTGGTGGGCGGGGCCGCAGTCAGACCCGATGTCTGCCCCCAGCCCACCGCTGGGGCCACAGTCAGACTGGTGTGTGCCTTCTCTTCCCCTCTCCTAGGGGCGGGATTCACTGTGGGGTGGTGTGGCTCATCTGGGCTACTTGCACCCTGCCAGGCTTGTGATGCTGGGGATCTGGAGTATTAGGTGGGGTGGGTAGGCAAGGTGCTCGGGGGCAGGAGGGGCAGGCTTAGATTGCTTCTCCTTAGGTGATCCACTTCAGGAGGGGCCCTGTGGCAGCGGGAGGGAGTCAGATCCGCTGCCGGAGGTTTGGCTCCCTGAAGCTCAGAGTTGGGTGTTTGCGCGGAGCGAGCAAGTTCCCTGGCAGGAACCGGTTCCTTTTGGGATTTCGGCTGGGGGATGGGCGGGGGAGATGGCGCTGGCGAGCGCCTTTGTTCCCCACCAAACTGAGCTCTGTTGTCAGGGGGCTCAGCAGCTCTCCCTCCCTTTGTCCTCCAGCCTTCCCGCTTTCCGAGCAGAGCTGTTAACTTATGACCTCCCAGACGCTAAGTTGCGCTTGCTGTCGGAACACAGTCCGCTCGGCCCCTCCGCTTTTGCAAGCCAGACTCGGGGGCTCTGCTTGGCCGGCGAGCCGCCCCTCCGCCCCGGCTCCCTCCGGCCAGTCCGTGGAGCGCGCACCGCCTCACCGCCCTTCCTACCCTCTTCCGTGGGCCTCTCGTCTGCGTTTGGCTCCGGCGACTCTGTTCTGCTAATCCTCTGGCGGTTTTCTGGGTTATTTAGGCAGGTGTAGATGGAATCTAAGTGATCAGCAGGACGTGCGGTGAGCCCAGCGTCCTCCTAAGCCGCCATCTTGCCGCAACTCTCTTGAAAAATCTTTTTTAAATACCCCCACCACTGCCCCTCCCTGCTCACAAAATTCTTTTCTTAAAGATATTTTTAATGAATAAACACATTACCCTAAATGTTATGAAAGCCAAAGTTACAATCACTATTCCATGAGAATTACTTTACCTGTCGTGCCTGTGCTGTTCTAGATGAAATTCATCTCAGCCCCATCTGTAAGGGTATGTGAATTAACCTCAGCCAATCAGCATAATTTCATTCCCTTGCTACAATCTTTGATTCAGGGATAAATACATGACCTGAATTGCTCCAATCAGCAAAAAACCAAAATGTTAATACTCTTTCCCTCTGGCCCATGTGGTATATACGGATGCAAAGCCTGAAACAACTGCAGCCATTTTGTTGCCACAAAGGAAGCTACCCAAAGTCAAAGCTGATACAGAGAGAACAGAGCCAAGAGAATCACAAAGAAATGGAGCCAGAACCTGCCAGGCCTAAAGTCCACCCTGATTCTGAATTTTGTTAGTTGTATGAACAGATACATTCACCTGCAGCTAAAAAGAAATGTCACTCATCATTCTGAGGCACGAAAAAGAGTAAGACCACAGGTTTAGGAACAGAAAGGAGGCTTCTATCCTCATTAGGATGCTGAAGTTTTATGAGAGGCATTTTCAGATACAATGCTGGCTAGAGCTACAATTTCTGACCCAGTGCCTGGGTCTAAGGTGTTGAATACCAAGAAATGGCTTTGTGTGTCAGCACGTGCTGAAGAAGCTGGAACTAAAGAGCTGGAAAGACACTGGCTGAGCCACCCTCCACCCTTAGAAATAAATTCTAGACCATCAGTGACAGTACATATACCCAATACTGTTGGGGATTAGGCTGCTGCCAGAACCACGTTCTCTCTACTGAAGGAAGATTGCACCCGGCTGCAGGGAACACAAGCCTCTTGGTAATCTTCTTCATGCTTCCGTTCTATGAAAATAGTCACCAAGACCAACCTGCCCTTTCCTTTCCATCTTGCTCTCCTTTTTGTTTCCAGCATGGAGGAGTCAGCACAGTGGCTGAGGTGAGTAAGGACGCAGCAGTGAGGAAGGGGTTGGAGACTATGCAGAGGCCCAGACCAGTCAGGGCACTGGCAGAGGTGGCCGAGAGGTGGTAAGCCACAAACGCAGCAAGGCAATTGGGAGATCTACGTACAGCAAATTATTTTTGATTGAGCACATAAAAAAATACATCAAGAATAATAGGTGCTGTGTTTCTCACTGCCAGAGAAAGTTTTTAAAAAGAACTCCAAGACGCTGGGTGTGAATTAAAGGTATCATTATGTAGCCATGATTTTATTATACACACCCACACAGATAGAGATAAAAATATTTATAATGTGTGTATATGTGCATCTGAGGGGAGTGTGTATATATGCATGTATCTTCTAATTCTGTCCCCAGATAACATCTCATTTTCTTCAGTTACGAAAATAAAGGAATACCCTAGAGTCATCCTGAATCCCTTCCAGCATTAAATGTTGGCAAACACAAAGACACCCACTTTTCTGCAATCTGCAAAACAAAAATACCACTTCAAAAAGACATGCGTCATGACAGTTAGAAATTATATATCTAACAGGAGAAAGCAGAATTCTCAATTACATCTACCACACAACACAATAAGAAGTCACACATCATAAATGATCACTCTCTAGATGCTGTTAGTTAGCACTCACGGAAACTGTCACCTCAGCAAATGATTTCTCTCATTGCTAGAAAGACACACAACACAAACATTACCCTGCTTTAAAAAGGGGGCAGGGAGGACTATCACTGACAAGAGGCTACCACTCTATTTCACTTCCACTTTACACTAGAGATGAAATTTTAAATATTTAAAAACCAAACTGCGTAGCATGCAGAGAGGAGGCAAGCAAAAGCAATTAGAACTGTGAAATACTCATTTTAGCTTTTGCTTCTTATAACCTTGATAAATGCATCAATCAAATTGTTAACTTTTCTGTTAAAACTAAAGTCCAAAATGCCCTTGCAAAATGAGCATGTATCTATTAAGTCTTCTACTCTTTTTTTACAACGTTGCCACTCCCACAAGTAATAGAAAGAAGTTTAACATTCAACACCCTAACACCAGAATTCTTACTCTGCTTAGTGATTAGATTATTCTAGGAAATACACATTTAAATCCTTGCCTACCATATAATTAGATGGGATTATATATAGTCACTACTCCCAAACAATATCAATAACTTTTTAAATACATGAATGAATTAACCCAAATTCAATTTAAATTAACCTTTAACAGTACCAGCAAGTGAAATCATTACACTGATGGCAGAATCAATACGACACCACTTAAATTAAAAGAGGTAACAAAAATCAGCAAGGTACTACACCAAGTTTGCCTCCCTAGAGAAAAACAATGCTTCCTGATCATAATTCTCTGGCTCTCTGGGAATTTACATGTGCTACTTTTCGTAGTTTTTTTACCTTCTTAATGTCTTCAATTCTGACCATATTCTCATCCAAACTCCTACAGCATTTACTCTATTAAACACTCATTTAATACTCTGTATAACATTCTCTGTGTTATGAGTTCTTTAAAAAATAATACTCAGCACAGCCACTGTAGAAAACAGTATGGAGGTTCCTTAAAAAATTAAAAACAAATAAAAACACAGAATCTAATAATCCCATTACTGGGTATTTACTAGGGAAAATGAAAACACGAACTCAAAAAAAATATAGGCACCTCTATGTTTATTGCAGCATTATTTACAATAGTCAAGACATGGAAGCAACCTAAGCGTCCATCAAAAGACGAATGGATAAAGAAGATGTGGTATATTTATACAATGGAGTATTACACAGTCATAAAAGAGGATAAATTCACACCATTTGAGACAATGTGGATGGACCTAGAGGGTATTTTCCTAAGTGAAATAAGTCAGATTGAGAAAGACAAATACTATAGGTTCTTGCTCATAAAAGAAATCTAAAAAGATGAATATACAAAAAGCAGAATCAGACCTATAAATACAGAAAACTGATGGCTGCCAGAGGAAAGAGGAGTGGGGAATTGGGCAAAATGGGAGGGAGGAAGAGGGAAGAGGGAGATACAGGCCTCTAGTTATGGAATAAACATCACAGGAATAAAAAGAGCATAAGGAATACAGTAATATTATGACAGTGATGAAATGGGATAGAGTAGATATACTTGTGGTGAACACAGAGTAATGTATAAACTTGTCAAATTACTAAGTTGTACACCTGAAACTAATGTAAAACTGTGTGTCAACTATAAATTTAAAAATTAATTTCAAAAATTAAAAATAATATTCAGTCTTTTCAGCTAGAGCTTAAGCCCTTCAAGAGTAAGGACCATAATTTTTGTAGTTTGAATATCCTGCACAGAGTTAGCAAAATAATGGTCACACAATAAATATTAAACAAGAATTTTAGTTTTCTAAGTGCTAATGTTTCACAATTATGCATGGATGACAGCACTGTATCAAAAAAAAGTAAACATGGATTTTAGTTCTCATTCTGTCCACAATAGCTAATGAGTCACTTAACCTCACTGGGACTCAGGTTCCTCATCCATATAAAGAGATGACCTCTAAAGTCCTCGGGTCCAAGCATCTAAGACTCTATTCACAGTTAAAACAAAGTTTACTTAGTATTATCAGTGGAATTACATGGCTGTCATCTAGATTTTTAAGACTTTTTAAAACAATTTTTAAAAAATATTTATGTATTTTGAGAGAGAGAATGAGTGAGTGAGCAGGGGAGGGGCAGAGAGAGAGAGAAAGAGAGAATCCCAAGAAGGCTCCACGCTGTCAGCACAGAGCCTAACATGGGGCTCAATCTCACAAATCAGGAGATCATGACCTAAATCGAAATCAAGAGTCGGACACTTAACCAACTGAGCTACCCAAGCACCCCTAAACAATTTTTATTTCTCATGACAGAGCTGCATCTCACAAATGAATCAAAATATAAAATGACTCAATAAGTCAACTGTTCAAATGTTAATTGAATCATGGCTCTACTAAGAGATTCATTCTACTCAACTGTGAAACAAACGTAAAGCCCTAGAACATGAATGATTCAACAATACCTAAGCTTTTCCACCAGTTTGTAGAGAAGCACCTGCATCACAGCCCAGGAGGAGACAAGAAGATGTTCCCTATAACATGAAATGGATTTGGTTTTTTACATCAACCACTATCAAAGTTCTTTTACTAATCAATTCTTTTTTTCCTAATCTGTTTCCCTTCGTTTTCCTCTTTGTAAAAGCAATCATCATGTCCCTTCTGTTTTTTCCTTTTCCTCATGTCATAAAAAGTATCTAAAACATGGAAAACATCTAGACCCATCTTTTTAACATTAAATGGGGAGGGCAAAGGTACCTAATGCAACTCACTGTGTACTCTTGATTAAAGTCCCAGACTGACTGATGTCACTTGTTAACTTATAGATTTTTATTCAACTGAGATGCAAAATCTCTGGATTGATGGCTCGGTTAGGCATTAACCAATTTTCTATCTAACCCAGAAACACTTCTTTGTTAAACTGCTCATATGTGCCTAACTTATCAAATGCTCTTTGAACCAGACATAACATTGTACTGATTTCCTTATTAATTTCAGGAGTTAAATAACATTAAATTTTTGTCACAGGTTCATTTCATATTTACCTGAGTGATGATTTTACCTTTTTGAAAATTATCCTTCAACACGAATAAAAACAGAAACCAAGTCTGTACAGATTTATGATGGGTCTGTTTACGCAACCACCATTTGTTAGTGACTGCTTAAATTAAACAAAATACTGATGAAAATCAAAATGATTTACATGTTATCAGATATTATTGTGTCCCTTATAAGAATCACTATTTTCAGTATGAAAAAAAGAATTAATATACTGGTTGATTTTCTCCTGTTGGGTTCATTACAATTTCTCTGGTAAGCTCAGAAAAGCTAAGGGGAAAAAAAAGATGTTGACCATTAAGTTTGGCAAAATCAAAACCTCAGAGCTCTGGCAGCTGGCAAGGGGTTCTCTTCTGGATTGGGCTTCTCTTCAAATTATGCTTGGGAATGAAAGAGCACACAGAAATGTGAAAACTCCTTACAAGCACATGGGTTAATGAGCAGTGGGACCTATGCAGCTACAATCAGTACAATATCACTGACTCTTATTAAATGACAAAACACATTTGACGTCAGCAAACAATATAAACAGCAGCCTATAATTTCAGTCACTTTCACAGAGATGTTAAGTCTGGGATGCAGACATTTCTGGGAGTTAGGCTCAATGAGAGGCTGTGATGCTGTTTATGCCAAACCAGCACGATTTCTGTTCTGCTACATTTATTTTGCACAAGGGTATTATTTGAATTTTGCTGTTAAACGGCAAGTACAAAGGTCTTACTTGAAGATTTTTCTGTGGGAATTTCTAGAAGGAAAAGATTTAGACAGAGGGAGCTTTATAGAGAATGAACAAATAAGACTACTGGGAAGCAATTTAATTTGGTCAAGAAATACAGTTACTGTAAAACCTTGTTAGTTGATGGAATCATTCAAGGTGCTGCCTGTCAAAAGTCAAAGTTATTCTCTGAATGACAGGTGACTTCATGAAGAGTGGATTAGTCAGAATACTGGATTTCCTGCAACCAGAGAAAGCTCTTGAGTCAAGGTCAAGCAGGATGGTATGCATATGCTTCAAAGTAAATCAGCTGTCTACAAACAACTACAATTGCTTTTTCAAAAGAGAAAATTAAAGGGGAATATGATCCCAACCAAGTACTAATCTCTAACTCCTTTTCTTACATTTCTCTCTTGCTGTCAAAAAATAATCAATACTCTTTACACAATCCTTGTAGGAGTCTGACTTAGAAGGTTCTCCTAAAGATAAAACACAATTTAAACAAGAAAAAGTAATGGAAAGCTATTTACCAGAATGTAAATTGTGGCTACTTCTATGTGATGACTTCTAAGTTACTTAATTTTCTTACTGGCACTGTTCTGTATTTTCTTAAATTTCCAAAGGGAACATGTATTACTCAAGCCATAAGAAAAAGCATACAGGCAAATACATAAACATATGCATATATATATATGTAATTTCAAATATTTTTAAATGAACCATGATCATTCAAAAGTCTTCTGCTTTAAAATAATTTAGAAAATAATATTGAATTTTAAAATAATAATCAAATTATTAGTTTCAAAACAACACTTCAAAAAATTTCAACTACCCTGTCTGATACATGAAAACTAAGTTGTTGACATCTGCATTAAACATATTTTACATAATCCAGGGCGCTTGGGTGGCACAGTAGGTTGAGCGACTGGCTTTGGCTCATATCATGATCTTGAGCCCCACATGTCAGGCTCTGTGCTGACAGCTCAGAGCCTGGAGCCAACTTCGGATTTTTTGTCTCCCTCCCTCTCTCTCTTTCCCTCCTCTGCTTACATGTTCATTCTCTCTCTCTCTCTCTCTCAAAAGAAAAGCATTAAAAATTTTTATTTTAAAACGTATTTTAGGGGCGCCTGGGTGGCGCAGTCGGTTAAGCGTCCGACTTCACCCAGGTCACGATCTCGCGGTCCGTGAGTTGGAGCCCCGCGTCAGGCTCTGGGCTGATGGCTCAGAGCCTGGAGCCTGTTTCCGATTCTGTGTCTCCCTCTCTCTCTGCCCCTCCCCCATTCATGCTCTGTCTCTCTCTGTCCCAAAAATAAATAAACGTTGAAAAAAAAAAACATATTTTACATAATCCGAAATAAAGCAAATGAAGTAACATAATTTATATATTTTCACAAAAATAACAAAGCCTCTGCCCTCAACGTTCATGGCAGTATAACTAACCCTGTCAACATAAGAGAAAGGCAATAAAATAGTTCGGACTACTGACCAGGATAGGGAGACTCTCTGAAAAAAAGTCTGCCCAGTTTAGATACAAAAAAAAAAAAAAAAAGTTAAAACAAAAATGTAATTTTTTCCATACAATACTGTCAACTGTGCTCAGAAGAAAAAACACTAGGGGCGCCTGGGTAGCTCAGTCGGTTCAGCATCTGACTCTTGGTTTCTGCTCAGGTCATGATCTCACAGTTCGCGAGTTCAAGCCCGCAATGGGCTCTGCACTGTCAGTGCAGAGCCTGTTTTGGACTCTCTGTCTCCCTCTCTCTTTGCCCCTCCATCACTCCTGCACATGCTCTCTTGCTCACTCTCTCTCTCTCTCTCTCTCTCTCTCTTTCTCTCTCTCTCAAAAATAAATAAATATTTTTTTAAAAGACAAAATACAGGGGCGCCTGGGTGGCGCAGTCGGTTAAGCGTCCGACTTCAGCCAGGTCACGATCTCGCGGTCCGTGAGTTCGAGCCCCGCGTCAGGCTCTGGGCTGATGGCTCGGAGCCTGGAGCCTGTTTCCGATTCTGTGTCTCCCTCTCTCTCTGCCCCTCCCCCGTTCATGCTCTGTCTCTCTCTGTCCCAAAAATAAATAAAAAACGTTGAAAAAAAAAAATTAAAAGACAAAATACTAAATATTAAAAAAAAAAGACAAAGTACCTAAAGCCTTCAACACCTATCTCTCTAAAGTCAAAGTAATCACAGCTAATTTAAAAAAAAAAAAAAAGACTTTGATGTAAACCATATCACAAATTTGAGTTATGGCTGCTGAACTCCCTTAAAAAAAAAAATACAACCTAAGTGATTCTTTTTTTATGCTTTTAAGTAATCTCCACATCCAACATAACACTCGAACTCATAACCCCAAGATCAAGAGTCTCATGTTCCAATGACTGAGCCAGCCAAGAGCCCCAACTAAGTGATTGCTATCCGAAGATGCAACATCTCCTTAAAAAGCTCTAAAGCAAGATACAGAGTTCATTAACATGGGGAATAAACCTAAAAGAGCCAGGGACCACCCTACCTTGGAAACAGTATAGCTTTCTGCTCATATAAACAAGCACTGCCTTTAAACAGACCCCATAAAATTCTCCAAGTTTCAGAAATGATCATTCTAAACTAATCTCTCAAGGAACTTTTATTTTTTTTTTTTCAACGTTTTTTATTTATCTTTGGGACAGAGAGAGACAGAGCATGAACGGGGGAGGGGCAGAGAGAGAGAGACACAGAATAGGAAACAGGCTCCAGGCTCTGAGCCATCAGCCCCAGAGCCTGACGCGGGGCTCAAACTCACGGACCGCGAGATCGTGACCTGGCTGAAGTCGGACACTTAACCGACTGCGCCACCCAGGCGCCCCTCAAGGAACTTTTAAATGTATTTCATATTCCTTCATGCTTGAGGTAATACAACTTCTATGCACCAACACCCAGAATTAGTATGATTTCTGAATATCTTAATTTTAACATATGCTCACACTCATCAAGCTCAAAGAGAGCTACAACAGCAGGCAAGTCTTGCTTGGTAATTCTAGAGGCCACCACCTCTTCACTGGAGTTGTAAGAGCCAGTAAAACACTTCCCATATTATTTTTAACTACAATTTTCCTTCTCTTGATTTCCCTTCAAACAGTCCCTACAATTCAAGAGTATTGCAACCCAGGCCCAAACAATAACCCTTCCTTGAAGGGTATTTTGTTTCAAAGCAGTAAGCTTGTAAAGTTTAACTTTTCAAAGGGAAAAACTTTAGTTACTGATACACTACTAAAAGGGGAATCTTGCATTTTTTGAGGTTTTAGAAAAAATCTTAAAGAGTAAATCATATATTTGAGAAAAATGATTAATGGACTTTTATCAATTTAGGCAAAAGACTACATTTTAAAAATTCTAAAACTGAAAATAGACTTTTAAAAATCAATTTTAAAAATGCTATTAGGAAAATATTTAACGAATTCTTCTAGTGACAAATACCACTTAAATAGGGAGTATATTTAAAAATTCTTCCCAAGATCTGTTAGTTGCTAATGTATAGATCGTCTCTCTTTCAATCACTATATCTCATAGAATTCTATAATAAAAACAGAATCTGGGTCTTAATCCTCCCCTCCACAAAATTTTATCACCTATGCCACTCTACCTCTGCTAGGCAAAGGGTATGAAAGAAAGCTTGAGCAACAGTACATTAGAGTCAACCAGATGAAAAGAGAGTAACTGAAGACAAAGAGTGAATAAAGGTGGGGGGATATAATGATAGCATCCCAAAACTTGGCGAGAAGAGAAGAAGAAAAAAGAAAAAAGCAAAGCAAACAACTGGTAGCACTTTCAATTTCAAATCCAGTGCACACCATAACTTTTGTTAGGAATGTACACAGCCACAAGATTCCCAGGACTTGTGAAATTCAATTAAATATAAGAAAAAAATCTCTGGGGAAAATGTCCTAATTTTATTCTTTCACTCAAATTCTTGGCCAATAGTAAAGTAAATCTGTTCATCATAACAAAAAATAAGGGCTAAACCTTTACATGAAATGTACTGCACAGAAATATATTTCATTACAGGTCCTTTGCACATCAACATTCAGGCCTAATGCACAACTCAAAGGCCCTAAGGGCTGGGTAAGCAGCATCCAATCTAAGACAAGTCAGTCTGTATTTCACTCATGAACACTCCCCAGTGGTCAGCACTGCCAACGGGAATCCAACTCATTATTGCTTATAAGTTTTGTGATTCTAAAAAAGTTGAAAATCACATTTTCTCAAGACAAATGATCAAACATTTAAATAGGAGTTTTTCTCTCATGATTAATGACATCTGCAGCTCACAAAGGGCGACAACTGACAAATCACATTATGCTCTGGAAGAGACCTAGGGACCTTATAAGGATTTATAAGATATGATGTAGTTTTTTTCATACCTTTACTCATTCAAATCCTCTTTGTCCAAAATAAAGCTGTCCCCACAGCTCTTAAAAATTACAACCCAGTCAATACCACTGTTGGCAAACACAGCAAAGGCTCTGAGATCAAATATTAGCCTCCTCATTGTAATACATGAAAATGGAGGGGGTGAATCCAAGGAAAAGACATGTAAAGAGAAGATAGGGACAGAACAAAAGAATGAGATGGGAGAAGTACTGAAAACTAACAAGCTGAACTTAGAACTAATTTTATTAATAAAAAGAGGATGGCATAGTTTTCCTAGACTCTGAATGTAATTGCGAACTGCTGACAAGAAGAATCAATCAGCAGCTCCAGAGAATTCTAAATTAAAAATGATCAGTCACTACACTCAAGAAAAATAAAGCCTGCTGATGAATTAAAAGAAAAAAACCCAAGAAACAATAGAAGCAATGTCTAGTCACACAAAGGTGGAAGCAATTAAAGATCTCAGAGTCAGAATGGACCACAAGTTTAATCAATCAGCATTAAAAGAATGTTTAAAAGAAACTTTATGTGAAATACAGCTTGATAGTGGTACAGAAGAAATGCATTACAATCCATGATGTTCACTAAATATTGGAACAGATTACCATGACAGGTTGTGAAACTGTCTTTCTTAAACCCTTTTGAAAATAAGAACAGAACAGTTTAAATGCAGGCCTCTCCATAGTCAGAAGACATAAAAAAGGGCCCCTGTTGGCATTCAGATTCCCCTGTAACCCTTATAACATCATTTACTAAAGACACACAGTTTACAGTGATAGTCACTGAGAAACTCTCAATGACGTTACATCAACCCCACAATAATGGGGACCAGAAGTTTCACGTCAAAAGAACTTTGCCCTTCCTCTGTTGTATCTAATTCTGAAGACAATAATACAACAAATTAACATGGAGATAAAGTACTGTTATATTGTTATACTCTCCTACACAGAGGACTTAATAAAGGAAAGGAAAAGGAAAACTCATTTTGTAGGAGTTGTGTCAATGGGATGCAAAGTAAAGGAGTAGTATATCTAGCATTAAGATTCGTTAAGCATTAATGACACTTATTTACAAAAAATACTGAACTTGGGAGGATAGATGGAGTCTGGAAATTTTCAAAGGAAGTTGGGAGTAGGCACTGTCTTGAAGTGAAGAAAAATGAGCAGGTAGATGGCCTCAATGTAGCAATAAATAAGAAGGTGGACAAAGAACAACTGGAGGAAAAGTTCAGCCAAGCAAGTCAGACCAGCTCATTAAGTGCTAGAAAAAAACGATATGAAGCTTAATAAAGTTCTTCAGTCTCTTCAATAGGATTCTTGGAAGCAGAAGCCCATACTTCAGAAGAGTATTTTTACAATGTTTGTCCCTTAAGTATTCGTTTTCTCCTTACTTTCCAAAGTTCTGTTGGAACTATCAGGCTGTCTCAACAGGGCTAGTTCAGTGTAAGCACAGTTTAGGCTGGAGGTTAAAAGGGGAGAGAGTAATTCGAGTGACAGAAGGGAGTCCCAGAACAAGGACAGCAAGAAAAGGGCACAAATGGTCACATCTTTGAAATCATGTCCTTCCTCCACAGTCCCTATTCAAGCCTCAGCAAATTCTGTGACACTGACAGAAACCCAGTCTCTGTCAACAGTTTTCATCTCCTCCACAGTCCAGCCTCTTACCAAAAATATTGAAAAAGTCAGAGAACTCAATGGTTTTCAAATTATTTTGTTCCCCATATCTGGTTCTCAGATTTCAGTGTACTTATGAATCACCAAGGGTCTGTCCATTGAGGTTTTGATTCCGTGAGGTCAGAGCAGAGACTCAGGAATCTAGTATTTTAAAAAGTACACCACACTTGCAGAAATTCAAGCTGATGGAGAAAAGTATTTAAATGGCTGAAGGTAAGCAATAAAAAGAAAAATTAAATCAAAGGATTAAAAGAATATTTGCCTTAAAGAGGTTAGAGTGGGAGAGAGCCAAAGCATAAGAGACTCTTAAAAACTGAGAACAAACTGAGGGCTGATGGGGGGTGGGAGGGAGGGGAGGGTGGGTGATGGGCACTGAGGAGGGCACCTGTTGGGATGAGCACTGGGTGATGTATGGAAACCAATTTGACAATAAATTTCATATATTAAAATAAACAAATATCAATCAATCAATCAATCAATCAATAAATAAATAAAAGAATATTTGCCTCAATTAACTTATTACTCAATAACTAAAATTAATTGTGCTATATGGGTAACCTGCATGTTACTTGAAAAATGTACCTCCTTGGCTTGGGTTCAACCCTCGTATCTCATATGAACAGCATCACTTGAAAGCTATTGCTAATTACAGAAAGAGGTGGGGTTTCAGGGCAAATTCTCATGAAATTTTTTCAACCTTCATCTGAGCACAGTTGCTTTCAATAACAGAGGCTACTACCTTGTGACTGGAGGAGCTTCAATAAAGTATTATAAAAGCAAGCCATACTAATTATATTAAGCATTTACAGTATACAAGGCACTGTACTAAGTGCTTTACATGTATTAGCCCAACAACCCTATGAGATAGGCCTTATTGTTATCCCCATTTACAGATATGAAAATTAGGGCACAGAGAAGTTACTTGCTTCCACAGCTAGTAAATAGAGAAAACAGAATCCAAACCCAAGTCTCTCTAGATATGCCACACAAAAGACTCAATTCAGGCTGTAGGGAAAAAATTAAAAATTGATTTTTCACATCAAAATATAAATAACTTGAGAACAAATGTGGTGCAACAAAATAAGATATGGGGCACCTGGGTGGCTCAGTTGGTTAAGCGTCCAACTTCTGATTTTGGCTCAGGTCATAATCTCACAGTTTGTGAGTTCAAGCACCACGTCGGGCTGTGCAATGACAGCACACAGCCTGCTTGGAATTCTCTGCCTCCCTCTCTTTTTGCCCCTCCCCTGCTCACTCACTATCTCTCTCTCTCTGTCAAAATAAAGAAATAAACATTAAAAAAATAAAAGTAAAATATGAAAATAGATCTAAACATCTGCTTAAAGTGTCTTCTATAACGTAACTGTTAACTTCTCAAAAGACACTGGCTTGTTGCTAAAACTTCTGGCTGTTTAAGGTTTCTGTAACTGCTAGGTTAAAGGTAAAGCTCATTTCATAATTCTATTTCATAGCTGAGGGGCCTTAGTGTGTCACCATCTGATTTGGGAGACACTACTATTGGCAAAAGAATTTAGGAAAAGCTGGATTGCTTGTTTTGTCAATTAAAATTCCTAACTCCCAAAAAAGAAAAAAATTCCTAACTCCTTTCAGTAAATGTTCCAGTTTAAGTTATGGTGTGGACTATCCTTTGGCATTCTGCTAACACTGCTAAGCCACAGCGAAATTTAGTTTTTCTTAATCAGATAACAAATATTCTATTGCCTACTACGTAGATGACCAAAAACTAGTCAGTTCCTCAAAGTTCTACAGCAAGTTTATAAAAGCTTAACGTCATGTGAGCTATACAATATAAGGTTCTTAAAATGAAGAAAAAAAAACTGAAAATATGGTTATAGGTCTGTGACTTATATAAATTCTTTCTAATTTTTTCCAGTAGTTTATTTTTTACCTGTCATACTCTTAAAAGTAAAATGCAAAAAATGAAATTTTTACTTTAGTACCATTAGAAATCTATTTATGGAGGTTTTCTTAATGCAAATATTTTACTTGAGAATTGCCTATAATCAAGGCAAAGCGGTTTTCTTTTGTTCATTCTCTAAAAGCTATTAAGTGTCTGCTCTCTTCAGCTTTAACAGTCCCCATCACAGAACACATGGAACAGAATTCTGGCCTCCCAGATTCCTCATTCAATACCTTTCAGCCTTCCTGATTCACAAAAAAACACGAATACAATTTTTGGTATCTTAACACGCCAATCCTACGTTTTAAAATATTCTCAAACTTTGTCTCTTTTGCTAGAACCTAAACAAATTTCTTTTATGAAAACGACCGTACCCCCTAAAAAAATGGAAGCTTTTCTCATTTCTCATACTTACAAGTTCAGTCAGTTCAAGAGCTGGCAAATTTAAAAATCTTATTTCCTCTCCTTTTCACACACACACAAAAAGAAATCTTAAATACCAGTACTCCATTCATCTTACTTCTATAAAAGCTAAGTTGGTGATATTACTCAGAATAGACTGTATTACAGAATAAAATAAGTGTTACAATTATCTTACAATTCCTGTGGTAAAACCAAGTGCTACAGAAAACTCAAATCTAAAAAGACTGCTTAAGCCTTACTGCATTTCAGCCACAACTGGTCAGAAAACTCTCTTCAGGTCCAAAATATATAATTAAAACACACACAGACACACACACACACACACACACACACACACACATAAGTACATATATTTTAGGAAATCTTAGAAGAGTGAGACAGTATTCTACATAGAAGTAGAGGAAGAGAGATAATGAGATAAGTACAATGAAGCTAACCAAAGCTAGATCTGGGACACATTACCAGCATACATGTGGCAGCTTCTGTATGAAAATATCATTAGGTACGTGATGGCTACATATCTAGGTTTATATTTCAAAAAAGAACAGTTCAAATCTTTTCCAAAAGTATATCAAGATGGTCTATGGAGAGTGAAACAGGCAAATCTTACCTGATCTCTAGGAAGTATATTTAACAGAAATGAGGTAGTTCACAGTTGTTAAACAAAGTAGAGAAATATGGTTTGGTTATATGACCACCTGAGAAAAGGCAATGCTTCTCTGAGTATGCTCTCCACTGTACTACAGATTACAAAGACCTAAGAACAGTCGTTTGCTATTTTCTGCATGGACACATTAAAAAAGGAAAGATGGAAGAGATAAGGAGAAATATACAATCCAAAGGAAAGGAAAAATAAAAGGGACTGGAGTACTGTGTGTGTGTGTGTGTAGGAGCATTCACTCTTACAACCGTCCCTAAAATTGCCATCTATAAATCCACAAGAGTTATGAATGCTATGTGAGAAAGTGGTCTGATTTGAAATAATAATGTAACTTCAAAAACATGTAAAAGCTTTTCTGTTTTGGGAGAACTACTGCCATTAAAACTAGGAAAAGCTATCTGAAGGAAATGACTGGAGTCATCAAGGATACATTTAAAAATTATTCATTATACAAATAATCTTCAAAACCTACATTAAGGGATTTAATTATATGTATCACTTACTCCATTAGTCTAGCTTGCTTCTTTCAATAGTAGCTTTCCAGGGTTTGGGAAATTTGTGTTAGAAGAGGACATTTCATATAAAATTGCTTTCTGTTTTCCATTACTTATTTATAGACTCAGCCTTTAATCCAATACCCTCAGTATCATAGTTTTTACTAGTTAGTAACTAACCCCATAGAACACTATGAGCAAATGTATAGAGGGGTAGTAATTAGTTCACCTATTACCCTTCATGAGTAACATTCATGTATTTTAATAGTCTCCAGCAAAATGGATTTCTCATTCAAGCACTGATTTTCCTTAATACAACACAACCCAGAACAGCAGACTTCAAAGAGCTATTTGACTGTGGCTGAGCTAACAATACACCAGTCCCTTAAAAGTATCCCACTTCCCCTACTGCCAAAAGAGCTTTATTGCCATCCTCGATTCCAATTTCCTGTCCTTGCTCTAGGCTTGCAACACTCTACATCTGAAGTATCTCCAAACACAGTCACTCCAATACTGGGTGCTGGCGTTTCAACATATGAATACAACTCAATAAAGCCCGTAACAGTATGGTTCCATTTATATAACATGCTCAGTATGACAAAAGTATAGTGATGAAGAATAGGTCAGTGTTTGCCAGAGCTGAAGGGAAAGTGTTGGGGGCAGCATGAGAAAATCTCTTGGGCATAATGAAGAAGTTCTGTATCCTGTTTGTAGTGGTGTTACAAGTGTTAATGCGTGTGGTAAAATTTCATAAAACACTCACATGGAGAATACATACAAAAACTGGTGAAATGTGGAAAAGGTCTATAGTTTAGTTGACAGTACTACTGTGGTATGTAAGATGTTATCTTTGGGGAACGGTGAGTGAGGAGTGTAGTAGAAACTCTCCACTATTTTTGCAATTTCTATGTGAGTCAAATAATTTCCAAATAAAAAGTTAAAAATATATATTTATAGTTCATAGAATCTCTGCGGAAGGCTGGAGAATCATACCTAACGGCTATAATGCCAGGCACAAAAGTCTTTCCTCCACCCAACCCCAAGAGAAACAATTATGGTATCAGGCTACTCCCTTATCCCAAACACCCAAGTTCCACCACAATACTGTGGGTATGTTTTCAAAAGGCTAAGAAAACCTCAATAGAAAGCCCTAGTGGAAAATATTTGAGAACCAATGTTTTAGGCAGAGATTATCAATGGTTGTATTATTTCTTTCTTCAAAGTATCTTTATGTAAGGATTTGAATAATTTACCTTAAAACATATTATAGAATTTCAAGAACAATTTCATACCAATTTCTGTTCATTGATTTCCCCCCCAGATTCAATTTTGGAAAAAATGAAGTAAGATAGAAAGGAAAAGTAAACAACTTTATATGTCTTAGTATTGAGTCATATTCAATTACTAAAGAGTTGCCTCAAAAATGATTATATTTCAGCAATAAGACGATGATAGGTTGCATACATTTCTTGTGTATATAATTTTTTTTTAAGAAAACCACTTTCCAGGGTATAAATCAACCCTAACTTTAAGATATATATCAATTCTGGGGTGCCTGTGTGGCTCAGTCAGTTGGGTCAGGTAGTAATCTCACAGGTTTGTGAGATGAACCCCCACATCAGGCTCTATGCTGACAGAGCAGAGTCTGCTGGGGATTCTTTCTCTCCCCCTCTCTCTGCCTGCCTGCCCCTTCCTCCCTCCCCCCCACCTCAAAATAAACTTTAAAATTAAAATATATTTATCAATTCTAATTATCTAAAATTAAGTCACAGGCCTAATACATTCCTTTTCAAGTTAATTTTTAATCTAGCTTCTCTCCTGTCTAGATGTAGCCACAGGATTCACACAGTACCCTAGGGAAACAATCACTAACTGAGTATTCCATACAAATTTAAATTAATTTGTAACAGCTTGATATTTGCAGTTAATCTGCAACATTTTACTTGTAAGAATAAGGTTTAAATTTATAGTATTCTTACTTCAAAAGAAAGCAGCATTACAATGCACAAACCATATGTTAAGGATTCAGAATTTCTGACTTCTGATCTTATGATTTTTCTACCTTCTCAGTAAGTATTCCTGATAAGGCCCTTAATTCTTTATCCTTAATGAATTCATACAGTACAGCTTAATTTCATTATAAATAAACCACATACCCAAAAGAGACTATGACTACAACACAGACAACATTGATATAAATTCACTATTCAATGAGGCTGAGAATTGAATGTTACAGTTAAAATACAATTCTGCAAGTTTTTGGTTTAAAGGACAATCTAACAGTTCTTGACATACCCATTCTTAAAATCTTAAATACCTATGAAATTTGGAAATTAAGAAGACTTACAACACAAAAACTAAGTCTGAAAGAATCTGAAAGGAGTCAAAACAAACTATTATTTTAGTCAATTTGTACCAGGGTAATACAGATGTCCATCTCATTTTCTAGATAATTCAGTTCTAACCCAGGAGAAGAGAGTTTTCAGTGGGCAGCTATTTTCAGTCAGGCAGGAACATGGCTATGCCACATAATTAATCAGATTCTACAGGCTTATTCTAGGTCACATAAACAACGCAGAAATTCAATGTCTTTCAATGGGTTAGTAATACCTGTTATCACAACACCTGGGTGGCTCAGTCAGTTGAGTGTCCATCTGACTCTTGATGTCAGCTGAGGTCATGATCCCAGAGCCCTGGGATCAAGCCATGTATCAGGCTCCGCACTGAGTGTGAAGCTTACTTAAGATTCTCTTTCTCCCTACCCCCACTCGCACTCTCTCTTTAAAAAAAATAAATAAATAAAATAAAACCTGTATTACAATGTGTTTATTCTCTTGTTGGTTGACATTTGGGTTGTTTCTAATTTAGAACTATTCTGTATAGAGCTGCTATGAATATTCATGAACAAGTCTACGTACAAGTATGTTTGCTTTCTTTTGGGTAAATACCTAGGAATAGGACTGTTGCATCATATGGTAAGTGTATGTTTATAAGAACCTGCCAAGTTATTTTGCAAAGTGGTTGTACTATTTTATAACTCCAACAGCAGTGCATGAGAATACAATTTAGTCACCAACACTTGGTTTTACCAGTTTTTTGAATTTAGTCATTCTGGGAGATATATAGTTCTATCTCACTTTGGCTTTAATTTGCATTTCCTTGGATAACAAATGATGCTGAGCATCATTTTCACAGACTTACAGGTCATTTATATATATGTAATCTGGGATAGTCACACAATGAAATATTACTCAACAATAAAAAGAAGTACAACAAATGATGAACCACAGAAGCATCTTGCTGAGCAAAAAAAGCCAGATACAAGGGTGGATACTGCATAATCCCACTTATATAAAATTCTAAAATAGGCAAAATATATAATATGCAAAAGCATTCAGTGGTTGCTGGAGCAGAAAGTTGGAGAAGAATATAAGGGCATAAGAATATACAAGGATACTTTCTGGGAAGATGGAAAAGTTCTAATGTGTGTGTGTGTGTGTATATATATATATATATATATATATATATATATATATATAGGATAGTGGTTACATGAGTGTATACTTATGTGAAAATTTAGAGACATGTATTTAAAATCTATGAAGTTCATTATATGTAAATTATATCTGAGTAAACACCACATGAACTACTTTACATATCTTCAAACATCATATCTGAATTACAATGTTTCTTGTGCGAAAAGAAATGCTGACTCATTAACTATCCATATACATTTAAGTTTTAAAACTCCTTCATAACAGGAAACTGACATCTGACTCTGAGGTCTATGTTCAGGTCCCTTCTGAACACAGGCAGGTTTTAGCTGACTAAAAGACCCTGTCATTCTGAATTTCCATCTACTTTACAACACTTCAACTAACATTGGGAAGAAAATGAGTTAAAAAAAAGGTACACTATTTTTGAGAAACATGATTTACTACTGTGTCTGCCACTCTCTGTCCCTCAGAACCCCGGCCTCCTGAGAGTAGCTTGGAGTTGTATTCCTAAATGCTGTCATCGTTACTCAAACTATTAATGACTTCCAGCTTCTGAGAATTACTTACCTGGTCTTTATTTTTATTATTTTTTTTTAATGTTTATTTATATGGTCTTAGATTCCACTTTGTGACTTTTTTTTAATTTTTTTTTCAACGTTTATTTATTTTTGGGACAGAGAGAGACAGAGCACGAACGGGGGAGGGGCAGAGAGAGAGGGAGACACAGAATCGGAAACAGGCTCCAGGCTCTGAGCCATCAGCCCAGAGCCTGACGCGGGGCTCGAACTCACGGACCGCGAGATCGTGACCTGGCCAAAGTCGGACGCTTAACCGACTGCGCCACCCAGGCGCCCCACTTACCTGGTCTTTAAAAAGACCATTAGGACCCACACCACAAGAAATGCTAAAGGAGGTGTTCAGGCTAAAAAATGATACGAGATGGAAATGCAGATCTATGAGAAGGAATAAAGAACACTGAAAATAGTTTAAAAAAATAAAAAGACCATTAAACTTACGCTGACCAAATGTTGCACATGCATGAAGGAGATTTCTAATCTTCAAGATTTCAAATATCTAATGTTATTATAAATTAGACCACATTATGAATAATATAAAATTCCATAAAAGAGTGTTTAGAATCCAAATCAAATATTAACTCCAAAAGGAGAGGAAATAAAAAGAATTAAATACACAATCAAAGAAACTAGACACACATAACACACAGTGAGAAAAGTTAGAAAAGTCAAAGCCATTCCTAAGTATAATTCTATAATCACATACTTAACCAAGAAAAAAAAAAAATGTCTGATGTGTATCTGTTCTTTCATTCAATATTCTACTTTATATGTGAGGGAATCCTATCAAGGGGGCAGGGGGGCTAGTTATTTTATTTGAATAGCATTTAATACATATACATTTGCATATGTTTAAAAAATCTAAAGCAATTCTTGTTAGTTCATTTAATAATTAGTAATAAATTTTAGGTGTCTCAAATTATGCTGATTGCATCAAGAATAATAATTACTTTTGGGGCGCCTAGGTGGCACAGTCGGTTAAGCGTCCGACTTCAGCCAGGTCACGATCTCGCGGTCCGTGAGTTCGAGCCCCGTGTCGGGCTCTGGGCTGATGGCTCAGAGCCTGGAGCCTGTTTCCGATTCTGTGTCTCCCTCTCTCTCTGCCCCTCCCCCGTTCGTGCTCTGTCTCTCTCTGTCCCAAAAATAAACGTTGAAAAAAAAAAAAAAAGAATAATAATTACTTTTTAGTAAACACTTTGCTGATCAAAAAAGGTATTTCCAGCATCAGGTGCAATAACTGAAATCAGAAATGTGCATTCCAATCTCTTCCATTTGTAATATCCAACTTGGTGTTTTTAAATGTATTATTCTAGATAAATACAATACCCTTAAATTACACACCAGTATTATTGTTTAAGTGTTTCTTGGATTTAATGATATTTTAATCTCCTGAATATAAGAATTTCCCAAATTTGACAGACTCTTAATAAGGCTATTGCAAAGATCAGTATCCTTGATATGCTGTTTACCAACTACCCAGCAAGTTGAAATATTTTATTTTCTTGTAGCTCTTACCTTATCTTCAGAAGTCAGGCACTTGCTCTTATCTTTGGCATCTGTTCTCATACAATTAACTAAATATTTTAAATGTGGTTGTTTCTCTTTGCCCAGACCTTCACTTTCGTTTAATCTCAATGCAACTTTAAGAACTTTTTCTTCACTTTGGCTAAACTTTTACTACTTTTACATTAACACTACTTCAAGTACTGTATGATGTGCTGATGACAAACAAGAATTTAATTCATCTTGGTCTTTTAGTTAAACCCCAGAGAGTTAACAAAGAAGAAATAAATGGAGAAAATTTCTCTACTTTCTGGAAGTTATCTGATACTTAAATCCATAGTTTTTTTGTTGTGTTTTTCTTATAATTTACTGAAATAAATGCACTTTTTCACAATCCATGTTGTCTAAAATGCACTCCATCTCTACCTCTGTACCAATCCGACCACCACTAGCCTCGCAAACAAAGATTTCTGGTCAGCCCAGAGTCAAAGAGCAAGAATGCCACTCCTAAGAAATAAAGTGTTAAAAACAAAGTGTTCAGAACATAACTTGAACAGATATTGACGAAGCTTCCATCAAGCTGAAATTGTGTACGATGCGTGGACATGCGCACGCGCCCCCCCCCCCCCACACACACACATAGTGCACCCACAGGCATGCATACTACCATACATGCAGGCAGAGAAGAAGGAGTTCCAAATACAGCTGAAAGGTGTAACTCCATCTTCAAATATGAGTCCTTCAGCTTCTGCACTAACTGGATAAATCACTGGCTCATGGGGGTGAGTTACTGAATGAATATATATATCCATAACCACAGTGAGTATTACTCCAGGGGCTGTACTCAGCAGAAAATGTTGGGTCCTTCAGAATTATATTGGTCAGAGATATTTATTAGGACAGCATGAAGTTTCCCCTGGTTTTGCACATACCATTCTTAATTTGCTACTTTGCCATAATCATCTCCAGAGGACTTGAGAGTGACTACAGCTTAGGCCCTAAACCTTTAAATCCTACTGCCTAGTAACTACTGACATCTTACTAGACCCTAATTTTGCTGCCCCCAAGCTTCTTGGCTTTGCCCTAGCCTCATCCACTGCACTTATGTCACCTCAGCTATCAAGGTTCCCATCCCTCAAACCCATTCAGGGGAACAGGATCTAAGGTAAAGTTTGTGTTCTCTCATATTTTGCACTGCCCCCCTCAGATTTCTTTTGTATTAACAATCAACTGAACCTTATTAATTCTATATATTGTTGACTTCTCAGCTCACAGGCCCATAATGAAGTTTACATACATGGTTACTTGAATAATAACAGAAAACTAAACTATGTGAAAGCACATAAAAGTATATTAAATATGTTCCTAAAAACTAGACCTTCTCAGACCAAACAAACAAACAAAAAAAAGACCATAAATTGTCAGAAAAATACCATGGTATAATACTAATGAATAAAGGAAAACAACCTTTCTAATAGGCTAACAAGTCAACTTCAAAGTGAAAGAAGGCAAATGACACCAGGCTTTTATTGTGCTGCTAAATTATTAGCTTACTTTACTAACCTGGCGTGTGCATATTATAAAAATCATCCATTTGTGCTACAAGGAATTACTTTGGGCTAACACTGCCAACACAGTACCTGAAGTGAATTCTAAGTGACAAGCTCCTCATTAATCATCATTTTGAAACATTCATGCTTCAACATGGTCTTTTAAGCTCATTGTTTAAAATTTCAGGTAAATGGAGCATCCCAAAGATTCACCTGCAAAATACCATGTTTTTCAACCATTCTTAGCTCTCAGCATCTGACATGCTTGACAATTTATTCTGAAAGGTCACAGTGTAAACAGAGTTCTGCTATATCTAGGAAGAAAACCTGTTTAGTGTAAAACAGTTATTTGTATACTATTAATACACCATAGGGGAAAAAAAAATTCCATCAAGAAAAAAATGTAAATGGTATCACTGCCATTGAAATTCTGACAGGAGTTCAAATAAAGTTAAGTAAAGTTTTTTTTCTATAGCAATTCGGTCTCTAGATTCTAAATTTCAGTAATCAACATAATCAACATAGCCACAGGCAAAAAAAAAAAAAGAAAAAAGATTTATTTTTTGGATTACCTGAATATCTTAAAAATACTTCCATCAAGACAGCTTATTAATAAATAAATATCAAGTAAGGAATTCAAAGTCTCTAGTAAATATCCATTCTTCAACAGACCTCCACCAGGTAGAAGTCAACTCCACTGAACCTCATTTTCTTCATTTGGGAATGGGGACAGAAGTAACTCTCTACCACTAGGATTAAATAAGATTTAATTTACTGTGTATGCTGTTGGGGATTAGGTCATAAACTTAATATCTAAATGATACTTTAAGCTTTCATATGCATAAAGGAGTAATTTATAGATTCTAAGCTAGATGACCACTGAAATACCCTTAAAGTTCTATGATATGTCATAACATCCATATCATCTTCTATAAATTGAAAGTGAACTGAAATTAATTTTAAAACACTGTGCACAAAAATAATGACAGAAGAGGGACACCTGGGTGGTTCAGTTGGTTGAGCATCCTAACAGCTCAGGTCATGATCCCAGAGTCCTGGGATAGAGCCCCGCATCAGGCTCTGCGCTGAATGTAGAACCTGCTTACGATTCTCTCTCTTTCTCTCCCTCTGCCCCTTTCCCCTGCCCACATGCTAACAAAAAATAAAAATAATGACAAAAGATATAAATAAATCTTTATTTTAAGAAACATTTTGAATTTTGTTTTCTGTTTGACTATATAAATTAAGGTTAAAAAAACAGAATTCTAGAATTTAAGCTTTATACTTGATGAAACACCATAACTCAAATTATAATGCAAGATACATTTTTAAAACTGGCACAAGATCCAGCCTTGTTGATAATAAACCTTTGCAAATTAAGAATGGCATCTTTGCATCTTTCATCTTACTCTAGTATCTTCTGTCTATTCTAGGTAATTATTTCGAAGCCAGAATTTAAAGAGCATTAGACTTTCATTTTGAGCAGATAATTCTACCAGAATATCAAACATAAAGAGAGAGTTCTTTACAATATAGAAAAGGAAAATGTGAAAAGACGGCACTTCCAAATTAAAAAAAAAATAAAATCTTGTGTGGCACAGCTCTAACCAACAACAGTAGTCAAGCTTTTCTCATTCAGCAATAACGAAGTCACTGTTTATGAAGACGGGGGCGGGGTGGGGGGGAGCTGGAATAAAAGAATGCAGTAGGTATCACTTTGTAGTCTGGCAAAAATGTAAAGCAAGGTCAAACTGTTAACAATAATCATTGTAATACAAGAGAGAACTTCTTACATTCACATAAAAACACAGATGTCACAAACACTTAAATTCTCTAACATTTATTTACAGCTTACATAATAATGCTTAATGAACACTGTAATTGTAAAGCAAAATATTTCCCCAAGTTTTCCACACTAGAGTTGCTGCTTCATTAAAACAGAATTTGATACATCAGGGCAGATACTCAAAAAGACAAACTAAACAACTAGACTGATAAAAATCCGTTAAAGAAAAAGATATGGGTTGTTTTCTGCTTTCAGAATTTATTTTATGATTTAGATTCCAAATCTAACAAAATTTGACCAGAATGTCCACTTAACCTCTTTTGTTCCAAATATAACCTCAGCCCTTTGCTCTGCTACGGTTTAGTTCTGTTTTCCATGACTTTCTTCAAAGTTAAAATATAAATGGCCTCTTCTCAGGCTTTTGTCTCCTCTGTATGATTTGATACTCCTGCTTATCTACTCCTTGGAACTCTACCTTCTTTGAGCTTCCCAAATAGCATACCCCTCAGCTCTCTTCCATCCTTCCAGAACATTCTTTTTCAGGCATCTTCACTCTCTCCTTCCCCTAGCTTCCGTACAATTACTAACTGTCCCCAAGGGTCTGTCCTCAACCTTCTTCCCTCTTCATTCCATGTTGCTACCCTTAGCACTCTCATCCAATTTCAACAAAGTCTTGAAATAACTGTCAGCTGAGTAACTCACTTCTACCTCCAATCCCTTTCCTGAATGTTAACAATGCATTTCCAGGGCACCTGGGTGGCTCAGCTGGTTGAACATCTTGATTTCAGCTCAGGTCATGATCCCATGATTCATGAGATCAAACCCAGCATGAGGCGCTATGCTCAGAGCACAGAGCCTGCTTGGGATTCCGTCCCTCCCTCTCTCTCTGCCCCACCCTGCTTGCAAGTGTGCACACTCTGTTTCACTTAAAATAAACCATCCAGGGGCGCCTGGGTGGCGCAGTCGGTTAAGCGTCCGACTTCAGCCAGGTCACGATCTCGCGGTCCGTGAGTCCGAGCCCCGCATCAGGCTCTGGGCTGATGGCTCAGAGCCTGGAGCCTGTTTCTGATTCTGTGTCTCCCTCTCTCTCTGCCCCTCCCCCGTTCATGCTCTGTCTCTCTCTGTCCCAAAAATAAATAAACGTTGAAAAAAAAAAATTTTTTTTTAAATAAAAAAATTTTAAAAAAAATAAGCCATCCTCCTGGGTTAGCCCTTCCCCATCAACTGACCACCAAGATCCCAGGGCACATCTCCCATTCAACCCTCCCCTTCTATCCCCACAGTCACCATTTCACTCCAGGTTGTCATAACTTCTTATCTAAATACTGCAACAGTGTCCTAACAAATCCTGCTATGCCAAAGTTCCCTTTGCACCACCTCTACTATTACAAATGCATATAAAATTCACGTCAAGTATTTAATTCTTTGGGAAAATGAACATCTTAGAAAAGCAAACTGTGTATAAACACAGAAAGCACTGTGGAAAATGTGCTCCAAAACAACTGAATCTCAATGTCCTAAAGTACATTCCTAGAAACCAAGAGATCTACAACTAAGTCATCACCCTTGTCACTTTCACACAGGAGTATGAGTAGAGATATGAAAGAAAATCCCATTCAACAAGCAAATAACCCCAGTCTTTTCTGACTGCTCAGGCAAAAGTAAAATATGAAAAACACTTCCTAAGTTCCTCTTTGCAGACTGTGGAGTTGGGAGCAACCATGCAATATTTAATGAATAAGAATAAAACGAACAGTAAGGCAACACAACCTTATCCCATTACTACCTTTAAGTTTAGTTCTTAGCCACACTCTAAATTCATCTGTTACCTTTTTTAATTTAGGCTTAAACTTTTCTAAAAACCCTTCCCAACAAACAGAAACTTTTCCTACTTGAGTTTCCTCCCTAAAATTTCCACTACATTTTGTCTAATGTAAATGTAGTCTTCTGCCTAGCTCTTTTCTCCAATCTTGTTATTATAGCATTTGTATATGGCCATTTTTAAGACTTCTTATTTGTAAATACCTCCTACTCTCTCCTCTGTGGTGAGGCATGTTTTTGCACTTATTTTACACTACAATTTTCCTCAGAGCTGCATTGTAGAAACCTTCCGGCCATAAATACTCACATATTTGCAACGAGGCTAAGTTCCTGTTAAAATAATGATTTACAATCTTTGTGTTCTAACAGATTAGCAAAATCTAGATGGCTGCACACATACTTGAAAAAGAAGACCTAGTTCCTTTTCTTTCTTTCTTTAGCCAGTAAAAAGTGGTTGAATAAATTAATGAACTTCTATCTTCCTTTTAAAGATTAATCAGCGTAGGGGCGCCTGGGTGGCTCAGTTGTTTAAGTGTCCGACTTCAGCTCAGGTCATGATCTCACAGTTTGTGGGTTCGAGCCCTGCATCGGCCTCTGTGCTAACAGCTCAGAGCCTGGAGCCTGCTTTGGATTCTGTCTCCTTCTCTCTCTGCCCCTCCCCCACTTGTGCTCTGTCTCTGTCTTTCAAAAATAAATAAATGTAAAAAAAAGTGATCAAAAAAATAAAGATTAATCAGTGTTGCTTTCACAGTCTTTAACAAATCTGAGACTCCTTTCCTTTTCCAAATTGGCAAGCTGGTTGAATAATCTTTTTATTTTGCTGTATTGTTATGCTTATTTGTTTGTGTCAAGTAAAAAGAGCACATAAACTACTCTGTCTTAAACCACTTGTATTCCACATTTCATATGCAGAAAGCACTTAGAAACATTTGTTCACACATTCCATAAATACTGTGTTAAATACTAAAATAGGTGTCAGAAATATAAAATATAAAGTCTAGCAATCAAAGAACTTTGATAATTAAAAAGCAATTTTTCCTAACCTACTACATTCAGCTATTAAAATCTGTCATTTCTTTACCAGCTGAGTGACCAATGATTTCATACATAGGATTATCTTGTAAGTACATACATACAACTTCCTATAAAGTAGTACTATTTCATTTAAATACTGAAGACAAACTAGATGCTTAAAAAAATGACAAATTGCCCCGTAACTGTAATTAGAAAAATAAACAGCTCTCATTACCTAATCCTTTCTTTAAAAAGTTTCTAATTTTGCTTGATAAATATCTTATTTCTCTTACAAACTGTTATAGAGCACCTCTCTTCCATTCTTCCTTTCATTCATTCAATAAACATTTATTAAACCTTTATAGGGGAGCCTGGGCAGCTCAGTCAGTTAAGCATCCAACTCTTGGTTTCAGCTCAGGTCACTGATGTCAGGGTTTGTGAGATCGAACCCCGCATCAGCCTCCGAGCTAACAGCATGGAGCCTGCTTGGAATTCATTCATTCATTCATTCATTCATTCATTCATTCTCTCTCTGCCCCTCCCCCACTTGCTCTCGTCTCTCTCAAAATAAACTTAAAAAATAAAATAAACCTTTATAATATCCAAAGCAGTGTGGTAAGCACTGAGGATTCAAAGATGAAAAAGAACTATCTATTCTTTTCTTTTTTCTTTTTTTTTTTTTTTAAGTAGGCTCCATACCCAACATGGGGCTTGAATTCACAATCCTGAGATCAAGAGTTGGATGCTCTACCGACTGGGCCAGCCAGGCACCCCATGTTCTTTCCAATCTCAATTGTCATAAAAATTCATGTCCTTCAAATGGGTACCATTTGTGACCATCCTTTGCAGAAGATCTGAAAAGTGGTCTCTTCTTCTCCACTTCAATGTTATGTGGGCTCTGAACTGAATTCAGAAGGATGAAACCAAGCTGCACTTCACCATCTCCAAAAGAACTTCTTCCTATCCCCAACTTATTTCACACTTAACCAAATATTTCTAGATCCAAATCAAGTAATTCGCACAGTACAAGCAATATATTGATAGCTGGTACCTTTAAGCTTGTATTTAATTATTTTCGAAAATGTTTCCTGTTGTTCATTTGCCTTCCTGTCTAGAACTTAAGCTTTCATGATACAGGGACCATCCGGAGTGTATCTGTTTCCTTTCAAAGTCCTGGGAACAATGCTCAGTGTATAGGAGCTTCTCAATGAACACTGGAGAGATGGGATAAATACCTAAATATCAAGTTAGATACGTTTGGCACAAAAACAGACACATAGACCAATGGAATAGAATAGAAACCCCAGAACTAGACCCACAAACGTATGGCCAACTCATCTTTGACAAAGCAGGAAAGAACATCCAATGGAAAAAAGACAGCCTCTTTAACAAATGGTGCTGGGAGAACTGGACAGCAACATCAAGTTAGATACATAAAAGTTCAAATCAAATATGTCTACTATAGTGTTTAACCGGAGTCTGAAATATACTAAAGGATTTTACCATTTTGATGATTCTTTTTTCTAACAAAACATATATGCTCCAGTAAAAATTTTTATTTAACTGGCACAGCATAGTCCTTAAGTTACATAAAAAGCCCCTCCCTTTTTATGTAAATGATAGTTTTCTTTTTTGCCTTTATTCTCAAGAAGTTATAACCAAAAATGAAGCCCAACCACAGCATCCACATTGACACTTAGTATTTATGAACAAATCATAACTCTTAATTTCTTCTTTTTTTTACTACTCCAAGCTGCCTCAGATGTTTGAAACAAGTTATAACTTAATTTACCTACCATGAAAAAGATACACAGATTTTTATTTAAAAGTCCCTATTTTCTTTTATCCACCAAAGCATATTTTAATTCAAACTTATTCCTCTCCATTTTTCTTTCTCCTCTAAGTTTTTGTTAGTCATCCATGTTCTTAAATTGTATCGTCTATCAAATTTACTATAAAGACCAAATTTTCTGCTTATATCTTCACACAGTTTGAGTTTCACTGCTATTTTCTTTCACTTTTTTCAAATTACTACTTTTGAGTGGATCAATAGCATAGTTGCAAGGCTGGATGTGGTCACCTTCTCTGTGCTTTTGACACCTATTTTTAGATAATGGGTAGCTATTCTGCAAAAACTTTCATCAGTGACACAAGCTATAAAAGTCAACTTTCTAAGTATTGAGATGCTTTAAGTTTATGAAGTGTTGGCATAATATAAAGAAATCAGAATAGGAGATTCATGGATCTTATGTCATATTCTACCCATTTCCCAGTAAACTAGTAAGGTCATTTAATAAAAACTAAATTCTCTTTCCTTTTCTTTACGTTAAAGAAAGTCTATAACCTTATGCATTTGTTTTTCTATTTGTTTCTTTTACTTCAAGAACTTACTTCCCATATATTCATATCCCCTTCATTCTTCTGTTGCATAACTCTTCTGAACTAGTCTAAAAGTCTTCAAGAAATTTTTAAAAATATTTCCCAAGTAATTAAAGAAATGGAATTAAGCACAATATAAGATATGCGGGGCAACTGTGTCGCTCAGTCAGTTAGGCATCCAACTCAGGTCATGATCTCATGATTTGTGAGATTGAACCCCGTGTCAGGCTCTCCACTGACATCGTGGAGCATGCTTGGGATTCTCTGTCTCCCTCTCTCTCTGCCCCTCCCCAATTTGTGCTCACGTGCTCGCTCTCTCTTCTCAAAAAAAATAAAAAATTTAAAAAATTAAAAATTAAAAAGATACTCATTTTACCTATCATATTAGCTAAGACTTCTAACAGTGAAATCCCGTATCACTGAAGAGTGAAACCAGACATCCTTATACATTGCTTGGGGAAGAACAAACTGAAGTAACATAGAGAAAACAGTTCCATAACATGTATCAAGAACTTTAAAATAGATTTTTTGACCCAAGAGTTTATCTTCTAAGTCAATCTTTAAAAAGATACTAGAAAAAAAATAAAGAGGATACAAGATAAACAAAGGCTAACATCAAAAATTAAAACTACATAAAATATTAGAAACAGGATAAAATTCCAATTATCAACAGAATTATCTTAAGTTCACATGATAATCTAGTCATTAAAAATGCTGTTAATAAACATAGTATTTTTAGAAAATGCTTATGAAATAATGTTAAGACAATGGATTCTAAATGTTAAATACCATATTACCCAGAATATAACTATATAAATCTTTTGTTATCATACATTCCTATATTTCCCAAATTTTTCCAAATTTCCTATAAAAAGGCCTACTGTCCTAAGATTATTAGCATACCTACTTTTTAAATCACAGAGCTTTTTCCGTATGCTCTTAAAAAACTTATGAAAATATTAATTTTTAATTATAAAACATTAAACCAGCTTATAACACAAACTTAGTTAAGGTCTATTTTAAGGGAAAAGAAGACAGAAGTTAAAGATAATTTATATAATTCCACATATAAAGTAATTAAATTGTATGTTTTATACTATACTGTTACATAAACTGTTACATAAACTTAAGGAAACATTTCCTAACTCATTTTATAAGGCCACCACTAACCTGATACCAAAGTCAGACAGATATTAAATTAGAAAAAGAAAAAAAAAAGCTAGATTAGTATCTCTTAGGAGCAATGATGCAAAATTCAGCAATACATAAAAAAGATAAGACACCTGGACACAGAAGGTTTAGTCCAGGAATGCAAGACTAATTTAATATTTTAAAAAAGAATCAACCACATTAAGAGACTAGACACATTTTAAAATCACATGATCATCTCAATAAATGAATAAATGCTCACACCATAAGACAAAGTTCAACAACCATTCATAACCATCCCTCTCCCCCAAAATCAGCAAAGCGGGAAGAGAGGAAGCTTTCCCTTATAAAGGAAGGGAGCTTAACCTGATAAAAGGACATCTATGAAAAACCTACAGCTAAACTCATACTTAATACTGTAAGACCAAATGTGTTCCCCCTAAGATCCGGAACAAGACAAGGATGCCCACTCTCACCACTTCTATTTAACACTGTACTAGAAGTCCTAACCAGTATAATAGGCAAGAAAAATAAATACAAGGCATACAAATTGGAAGCAAAGAAATGAAACTGTCCTTATGCACAGACTATATGGGTGTCCATATAGCAAATACTAAAGAACCTACCAAGAAGCTACTAAAATTAATAGGTGAGTTTAGCAAAATTCTAAGATGCAAAGCAAATATTTAAAAAACAATTCTGGGGACACCTGGGTGGCTCGGTCGGTGCAGTGTCCAACTCCAGCTCAGGTCATGATCTCATGGTTAATGGATTCAAGCCCTGCATCGGGCTATGTGCTGACAGTTCAGAGCCTAGAACCTGCTTCAGATTCTGTGTCAACCTCTCTCTCTGCCATTCCCCTGCAAGTGCGCTGTCTCGCTCTCTCTCTCAAAAATAAACATTAAAAAAAATGTTTTAAATAAAATAAAATACATAAAAATAAAAATCAATTCTATTTCTATACTAGCAACAAAAAATGAAAATGAAAATATTATTTATTAAAGCATCAAAAACAAAATACTTAGAAATAATTTATGTAAAAACTTCTACACTAAAAACTATAAAATATTGCTGAGAGAAAATTTCAAAGACCTTAGCAAATTAGATACATACCATGTTTGTGGATTAAAAGACTCAATACCATTAAGATACCAATTCTCTCTAAATTGATCTCAGATTTGATGCAATCCCAGTCAAAATTCTGGCAGACTTCTTTGTAGAGATCAACAAGCAATTCTAAATGTATATGGAAAATTCAAAACCCTACATGAGCCAAGACAGGTTTTTTTTTTCCTCACCACAGTAAGTACAGTCACCATCAGTCACTATACAACATTACTACAATGATACTGACTACATTCTCTATACTGGGCTTCTCATCTCTGTGACTTATTTTTAACAGAAAGTTTCTGCCTCTTGATCCCCTTATTTTACCCACTCTCCTTTTCCTCTGACAACCACTAAGTTTGTTCTCTGTATTTAAGAATCTAGTTTGTTTTGGGGTGCCTAGGTGGCTCAGTCGGTCAAGCATCCACCTCTTGGTTTCAGCTCAGGTCACAATCTCACGGCTTGTGGGTTCAATCCCCACGTTGGGCCCTGTGCTGACAGTATGGAGCCTGCTTGGAATTCTCTCTCTCTTCCTCTCTCTGCCCCTTCCTCACTCACACTCGCTCTTTCAAATAAATAAATAAACTTAAAAAAAAAAAAAAAGAATCGTTTGTTTTTTAGATTCCACATGGACATGAAATTATATGGTATTTGTCCTCGGATTTATTTCACTTAGAATAATACCTTCTAGGGGCGCCTGGGTGGCGCAGTCGGTTAAGTGTCCGACTTCAGCCAGGTCATGATCTCGCGGTCCAGGAGTTCGAGCCCCGCGTCAGGCTCTGGGCTGATGGCTCAGAGCCTGGAGCCTGTTTCCGATTCTGTGTCTCCCTCTCTCTCTGACCCTCCCCCGTTCATGCTCTGTCTCTTTCTGTCCCAAAAATAAATAAACGTTGAAAAAAAATTTAAAAAAAAAAAAAAAAAAGAAGAATACCTTCTAGGTCCACCCACACAGTTCCAAATGACAAAATCTCATTCTTTCTTAAAATGGAATAATATTCCATTGTGTGTGCGTGTACACACACACACACACACACACACACACACACAACCTTCTTTACCTATTCACCTAACAATGGACACTTCACTTGCTTCCATAATTTGGGCTTCTGTAAATAATGCTGTAATGAATACATGGGTGCATGTATCCTTTCAAATTAGCAGTCTTGTTTCCTTTGAATAAATATCCAATAGTGGAACTGCTGGATCATATGGTACTTCTATTTCTAATTTTTTGAGGAACCTCCATAGTGTTTTCTACAGTGACTGCACCAATTTACATTCCCAACGGTGCATGAGGGTTCTCTTTTCTCCACATTTTCACCAACATTTACTTTGTCTTTTTGTTACTATCCATTCTCATGGATGTGAGGTGATATCTTACTGTGATTCCGATTTGCAGTTCCCTAATGATGAGTATGCTGAGCATCTTTTCATGTGTCTCTTGGCCATCTGCATGTCTTCCTTGGAAAACATGTCTGTTCAGGTCCTCTGCCCATTTTTTTTTAAATTTTTTTTTTCAACGTTTATTTATTTTTGGGACAGAGAGAGACAGAGCATGAACGGGGGAGGGGCAGAGAGAGAGGGAGACACAGAATCGGAAACAGGCTCCAGGCTCTGAGCCATCAGCCCAGAGCCCGACGTGGGGCTCGAACTCACGGACCGCGAGATCGTGACCTGGCTGAAGTCGGACGCTTAACCGACTGCGCCACCCAGGAGCCCCGCTCTGCCCATTTTTTAATCGGATTGTTTTATGGTGTTGAGTTGTGTAAATTCTTGATGTATTTTTGGATATTAACCCTTTACTGGATATATCATTTACAAATATTTCCTCCCATTCAGTAAGTTGCCTTTTTGTTCTGTTGACAGCTTCCTTTGCTGTGCAAAAGCTTTTTATTTTGGTGTAGTCCCAATAGTTTATTTGTAATTTTGTTTCCCTTGCCTCAGGAGACATATCTACCAAAACGTTTGCTATGGTTGATGTCAGAGAAATTACCGCCTGTGTTCTCTTCTAGGAATTTTTGTGGTTTCAAAGTCTCATGTTTAGATCTTTAATCCATTTTGATTTTATCTTTGTGTGTGGTGTTAGAAAGTGGTCCAGTTTCATTATTTTGCATCTAGCTGTCCTGTTTTCCCAACACAATTTATTGAAGAGACTATCTTTTCCCCACTATATTCTTGCCTCCTTCATCATAGATTAATTTTGAAAAAAAGACCAAAGTTGAAATGCACCACCTGATTTCAAAACTGTTATAAAGATATGGTAATCAACACAGAGTGGTACTGTTATAAAGACAGACATATGCACCAATGGAGTAGAATAAAGAACAGAAATACACTCATGCTTACATGGTCTAATGATTTTCAACAAGGTGTCAAGGTCATCTAACCAGATTAGGTAATTAAATCTAGAAAAGATTACAAGTGCTGTTGAAACAACTGGAAATCAATATGGAAAAAGGTGAATGCTAACCTTTACCTTACACCATACTTTAAAATTAACTCAAAATGGATCAAAGAGCTAAATAAAAGCTAAAACTATAAAAGTCCTAAAATATAGGACAAATTCTGTGTCCTTGGGTTAGGCAAATATTTCTTGGATGGAAAATGAACCATAAAAGAAAAAACTGAAAAAATGGGACTTTATCAAAACTTGTAACTTGCTCTTCAGAAGATATTGTTAAAGCAATAAAAAGGTAAGTCCACACAAGGAGGAAATATTTCCAAAACACACACACATATATATGCATACATTTATACATAGATGTGTATGTATATATACATATAATTATATATACATAGAATTGTATATATACACACATATACATATAACATCTAAAGAATATATAAAGAACTCATAAAAAACCAATAACAAAACAAACAACCCAATCTCTAAAACGGGAAAACAGGGGTGCCTGGGTGGCTCAGTCAGTTGAGCATCTGACTTCAGCTCAGGTCATGATCTCACGCTTCATGAGTTCGAGCCCAATGTCGGGCTCTGTGCTGACAGCTCAGAGCCTGGAGCCTGCTTCAAATTCTGTCTCCCTCTCTCTCTGCCCTTCCCCAACTCGTTCTCTGTCTCTCTCTTAAAAAAAAAAAAAAAAAAATATATATATATATATATATATATATATATATATAAAACTAAATAAATAAAATGGGAAAAAATATGAACAAGACATTTTACCAAAGGAAATTGATGAATCACAAATAAGGACTGAAAATATATTCAACATCATTCATCATTAGATAAATTAAAACAACAGTAAGATATCATCATGCACCCTCTAGAATGTTTGAAATTTACAACTCTTACAATACCAACTTTTGGCAAGGTTTTAAAGTAACTGGAACTCATATACTACTGGTGGGAATGCAAAAAGGGTCTAGGCACTTTGGAAATAGTTTAGAAGTTTCTCATAAAATTGAACAAACCTTAAACTTACTTACCATCCATCCCAGCAATACCACTCATAGGTATTTATCCAAATGTTCACAGCAGTTTTATTCATAATAACCAAAAACTAGAAATAATCTAAGTGTCCATCAAGTGGGAATGAGATAAACTGTGGAGCATTCATAAATTGGATTATGCAACAATAAAAAAATAAATTGCTAATACATGAAATGACACAGATGATTATTAAAAACATAATCAAGATCAAACAAAAGCCAAACACAAAAAAATACATTCTGTATGATTCGATTTATATGAAATTCTAACCAGACAAAATTATCATTATAGAAAACAGATGAATGTTTGCCCAGGGCCAGTGGTACAAGAAGGGGATTCACTGCTAAAGGGAGTAAGGAATTTTAGGGGGGGTGATGAAAATGCTATATATCTTGATTGTGATGATGGTTACACAACCACATAAATATGTCATCCAACAGTACACTTAAAGTTAAATTTCATGTATATAATGTATACCTCGATAAAGTTGGTTTAAAAATGCAAACATAATACAAACAAAAAGCACAGTCCCAATCATAATAAGAAAACGAGAAACAATTATTAAAAAAGAAAAAATAGGGTCATAAACATTTAAAAAATAACCTGCATATATTACTAACCTAAGGTATAATGTGGTCATATGTAATTCCAGTCTTTGCTATAGTACACTACAAATCTTTAACAAGTCAAAAAACCTACACTCTTATTTCAAATAGCTTCTATTCTGTTTGATAGTCATGGGAAAAGTAGATCTGATCCTTAAAGAACAAGATTACAAAACCAAGAGTGAGGGATTCTTAAGTGAATTGGGGCCCAGCTGCTGAAAAGGAGGCCCCATTGTGAGACATTTCTTAACAAAATGTCAGTTTCAATGCCTCAGAGGCCAAGGATGGCCTTAAAGAGAACTACTAAGCACAGTTAAAGCAAACAGACTAATAAGAGCAAAGAGGATAACTGACATTGTTCCCTTAGGGACACACACACACCTGGGAATAGGAGTTTTAACAATTTCCAGAGGATGACCCAGAAAGAGAAAATAGCCTGCAATACATATAAAGGACAGAACACTTTTCTATTAACAAAGCTTACAGTAGAAGGAAAAAAGGTGTAGAACTTAAACTATGACACTCAACTTTCTCCTAATTTTTTTTAAGTTCATTTACCCATTTTGAGAGAAAGAGAAAGAGAGCAAGTGAGGGGCAGAGAGAGAGAGACAGAGAGAGAATCCCAAGTAGGCCCCATACTGGCAGCACAGAGCCTGAAGCGGGGCCCAAACCCACAAACCATGAGATCATGACCTGAGCCTAAATCAAGGGTCAAATGCTTAACACTGAGTCACCCAGGCTTCCCTATTTTCTCCTAATTCTTAAATTAAGTCTTATCTACCAAAAGTAAAATATAATCAACATTTGGATGTTTCTTTAATAAAGAATTACATAGTTACATAATAGACGTTATCTTTTTTTAATGTTTTATTTATTTATTTTTGAGAGAGAGAAAGAGACAGAGAGAGAGAGAGAGAGAGAGAGAGAGAGAGAGAGAGAGAGATTGGCAGAGGAGCAGAGAGCAAGGGAGACAGAATCCAAAGCATGCTCCAGGCTCTGAGCTGTCAGCACAAAGGCTGAGGCAGGGTTCAAACCCACAAACTGCGAGATCATGACCTGAGCCGAAGTAGGACACTTAACCTACTTAGTCACCCAGATGCCCCAAAAGAATTATTATATCTTAACTGAAGGTGTTCTGCCCAATAGACCTAAGGTACTTTAAAGCAAACTACCTACTGAGAACAAACTGAGGGTTGATGGGGGGTGGGAGGGAGGGGAGGGTGGGTGATGGGTACTGAGGAGGGCACCTTTTGGGATGAGCACTGGGTGTTGTATGGAAACCAATTTGACAATAAATTTCATATATTAAAAAAAAATAAAAAAAAAAAAATAAAGCAAACTACCTATTACTGCCTTCTTGGTTGAATTTTCCCAGAAGTTGTTAATCTTGCTCACCATAATATTATAACAATAATAGCAGAGTCATGAGTGAAAAAGTTTAAAAAGTAAAATTGGAGAGTGTATGTAAATGCATGCGTGTTTACACACTGAACCATATATTAATGTCCAACACTGAATTATTAATTAAATCTAAAATGTGCTGAAGTTTTCTAATAACATAATAAACAACCAGCCAAGAGTGTAGCTGAATCGTCTGACACTATATGAAACCTTAAAAGTCCCATAATCATATTTTTTTAAAGACACTAAAAATATTCTATTTAACACTGATTTCTTCTTTCTAAATAAAATGATGAGTTCAAATATATGGTATTCTCAGAAGCTGAGAACGTACTGGCGCCAAAATAAATGTCAAATTGTTGGCTAGTCCAATAACAAGCACGATTCATAAGTTGTTATTTTTTTTTTTTAAACAGCACTCATGCATTATGTACTTTTAGCAATGGTACATGCAGGAATTACAACATGAAGTGGAGAATCATAAATTATATTGGGCCACAAAATCACAATAAAAAAAGAAAAGTTGTGACCAAGCAATAAGAAACACAACTACAGTTCACCACTGGAAACAGAAAAAGAACCCACACGGGTTTCCACAGTTGCAAGATGAGTACATAAGTGCTTTCCTCACTGGACATTTACCTGCCATACAAATCAGAACCAGGTACAATTTCCCCATTGATGAAACTGCAGTATCTTCAAAAGTCAATTACAGCTTCAATAATTTAAAATATATCGTAGATTATAAACTATGACTTTCTTCTTCCTTTATACTTTACAAAGTGCAATAAAATCTACTTCTCAGCTGACTCCATATCCTTAATTTATTCTCTCATATAACTTATTATGCAATTTTGTCTGCAAAGTTGCATCTTATTTACCATCTTACCTAAACAGCATACTTTACTGTGCCATACTGATAACTTTCCTCCTGTCAGTGCAGGTCTTATTATATTGATATTTCTTTTTTTTTAAGATTTTAAGTAATAATCTCTACATCCAACTTGGGGCTCAAAGTCACAACCTCAAGATCAAGAGTTGCATGCTCCAGTGATCAGGCCAGCCAGGTGCCCCTGATATTTCTTTTAAGAAATATTAACAATATATTTATTGAGATAAATTGTTCTATAATTATATATTAAGATATCCCTTACTGATAGTTAATATATATAATATACTATATATATTAATACTTCTTTCAAGGCAAATTTAAGAAACAGTTGAGGAAAACATTGACAATATTCAGGTCAACATGTTTCAAGTACAACCTATACACCAAATACTAACTAGGAAACAATAAGGACATAAAGTATGGAAAAGTGTGATACAGGGGAAACATTTAAACAAATTAATGCAACAGAATCCCAAAATAAAATATGGTAGATACAAAGCCCTACAGTAAATACACTAAACAACTTTTTCCTGTATTTCTCACATTTTCATTAAATAATATTAACATAAATACTTCATTTTACTCAACTAAAGACTAAGTGTTATTTACTAATAAATTCTTCCCCACCTCACTTTCCACCTTGCCTTGCTTTATTTATCACTGAGAGAAAGTAAAATAATTAAGATACAAGAAAAAAGAAAGAAACACACAACTAGAAATATGACTAAAAAGTTAAGAGGGACCAAAAAAGAAAAGTGCATTTTCAAAGAATATATTAAACTCACATTATGGAAATAGAATAAGTTTTCTTACAAAATCGTATAAAGATGACAGGTAGTCTACTGTCAAAGACACATTCTTTGGAACGCAAATTGGTGCAGCCATTCTGGAAAACAGTATAGAAGTTCCTCAAAAAACAGAACTGCCCTATGATCCAGCAATTGCACTAAGTATTGACCCAAAGGATACAAAAGTACTAATTCAAAGGAATACATGCACCCCAATGTTTACAGGAGCATGGTCAACAATATCCAAATTATGGAAAGAACTCAAATGTCCGTCAACTAATGAATGGATAAAGAAGATATGGTGTGTATAGATATGGAATATTACTCCGCCAACAAGAAGACTGAAATCTTGCCATTTGCAATGGCATGGGTGGAGCTAGAGAGTATTATGCTAAGCAAAATAAGTCAGTCAGAGAAAGACAAATACCATATGATTTCACTCATATGTGGAATTCAATAAACAAAACAGATGAACGTAGGGGTGGGAGGGGGGGAAGAGAGGCAAACCAACACACAGACTCTTAACTATAGAGAACAAACTGATGGTTACTTGGAGGGGAGGGGAGCAGGCAGATGGGTTAAATAGGTGATGGGCATTAAGGAAGACCCTTGTGGTAAGCTCCAAGTGTCATATGTAAGTAATGAATCACTAAACTCTATACTGAAACCAATATTACATTATATCTTAACTAACTGGAATTTAAATAACTTGGAGGTAAAACAAAAAAAAACACCACATTCAAGTCAAAAAAGGAAATAAACTCACTATCTTGAAAATACATCTGCACTCCCATGTTCACTGCAGCATTATTCACAATAGCAAAATTATGGAAACAATGTAAAAGTCTGTTAACAGATGAATGGAAAGAGAAAATGTTCTGTGTATGTATGTATATATGTACACACACACACACACACACACACACACACACACACACACACACACAGGAATATTTTTCTGCCTTAAAGAAAGTGAATCCTGCCATTGGTAACAACATGAATGACTCCTGAGGCATTATGCTAAATGAATAAGCCAGGAAAAGAGAGGCAAATATTGAATAATCTCACTTATATGTGAAACCTTTAAAAAAAAAAAATTAAGTGAAATTCAAGTGACAGTGAGTAGAATAATGTGTACCAGAGGCTGAGGATGGGGAGAAAAGGTGGGGGGCGGGGGGGAGGGGGGGGAAGGAAGTAGAATGGTGGTTGCCAGGCATTAGGAACTAGGGGCAATGGGAAGTTATTGTTTAATGGGTACAGTTTCAGTTTTGCAAGATAAAGAAAGTTCTAGAGATGGATCGTGGTGATGGCTGTACAACAGTATGTATGCACTTAATACCACTACACTGTATGCTTAAAAATGGTTAAGACAGTAAATTTTATGTCATGTTATTTTACAATAAAAAAAACTCGGAAAAATATAAATGAGAGACACAAGACATCAGGTTCAATGTTCATGGAGTATGTAAGTGATAATAAAAAAATGAGTATAGGGCATGTAAGACATGGGATGGATACGCCAAAGGATGAGTAGGGAAAGTGGGAGTCAGAATCTCAGTGTAACTCAGATAGAAGGTTTGAACAATTAGGAATGTCTACTTAAGTTTTTGCATCCAAGATTAAGCTGATAAAAAATACGTATTTTCCCTCTCCTTCTCCTTCCCCTCTCGCCCTCCCTCTCTCTATCTCTTTCTCTCTCACACAGACACACAACAAAGACACTACAAAATGCCTGTTCTAAAATCTAAAACAACAATGAATTAAGGGACCTCATTCAAAAGAACAATCTACCATAAAAGAACCATGAAGAAAGGAACTTATTTTTTAAAGTGAGGGGAAACTTATACAGGTAAGGGCTACCTTGTCACCTGACAGGCACCGAGACCCAACAAAGTGAATGACAATAATCTTGCATTTGCTGCAACATGCTTCACTGTCCGCAGACTTTCCCTTTGCACTGGTGAGCGAAGAGGGTGCTTTTCTTCCTTCCCAGTCCACCTTCTACAGCCATACTTGTTAACTGGGGACACGACAGCAGAAATGATCAGCACCTATCCATTCCCAAGAGTAAATGGATAGTGTGACTGACCCTCACTCCATCACTCAAGAGACTAATCAGTCTGAATTTAGTGATTCAAACGATAAGAATAAGGCCTACATGTTCATTTCAAAAACACCTGCTAAAAACGGGGGGGGGGGGGGAGAGGACTGGCTAGTAATTTATTAGTGAGCCCCAGAAACACACAAGCTACCCAAGAATTCAACACAATCTTTTTTTAAAAAAGATTATTTTTTAATGTTTATTTATTTTTGAGAGAGAGAGAGACAGAGCGCATGTGCGCGCACATGAGTGGGGAGGGGCAGAGAGAGAGGCACAGAATCTGAAGCAGGCTCCAGGGTCTGAGCTGTCAGCACAGAGCCGGATGCGGGGCTTGAACTCACCAACCGTGAGATCATGACATGAGCGGAAGTCCAACACTTAACCAACAGAGCCACCCAGGCGCCCCAAGAATTCAACACATTCTTGATTTTAGTTTCTCTCTCTCAATCCAGTTTTTCTCAAAAATAAAGTCCAAGTTCCTCTTCCTCCAAAGCCTTGTCCTTTCTTCACAACTTGCTGAAGATGACCAGCCCTTTCACCCAAACCTAAAGGTATGTTCCAGTTACTCATCAGCAACAGTACCAACTCCTGGTACTACCCACCATGCAGTGCAGAATACAGTTCATGCCCACCAGGTACACATTTATGAGGTCCTCTTCCCTAAGAGACTAGAGAGCTTAAAGTTCTCATCCTAAAAGAAAAAAACCTTGTAACTATATATAGTAACTAGACTTATTGTGATGATCATTTCGCCATTATACCAATATTAATTTGTTTCATCTCGCCCGAATTCAGCAGAACTGATCAATCTTGTGGCAAACATGTAGGCAGGCTAATTCAATCAATCCCTTACTCCCTGGCCTGCTTCTACCAAAAGGGGCTGAAGAAATAAAGCATGTGCCCTCCAAAACAAAAGAGGCCATGAAACAGAGTTCTGGCTAGAGAAGTAAATACAATTTGCTAGAGAAGAATAGCAAAGGATAACAATTCTAAGAAAACATTTGATCCTCTTGCTCCTCTGATGAAGAGGAGCAGAAGTAGCCGATCTTCCTAACAAACACAAGAAAACCGAAGCTAAGCAGCCATGAATCCTGCAACTGAAAGACAATAATCGTGAGGAAAAGTATTAAGAGGATTTAAAAAGCACACCCTGACACTGTTAAGCCATTGCAGTGTAGTGAGCAAACACCTATCTCAATGTGAGTAAGAAAAATAACTCCTACGTGAGGAGTTTAAGATATTTAACTGGTTTAAGGTATTTCTAACCGGTAAATTCCCAATTCTGCCATTACTCTGTAGTCATGGGCTGACTGACACCTTTATGCTCATCTACACTCATCCAAAAGGAAAAGGAAAAAAAGAATCCTACTAGTGTCACTTCCCACAGAGAAAGATATCATTAAAGATCACGAGCAGAGGGGCGCCTGGGTGGCGCAGTCGGTTAAGCGTCCGACTTCAGCCAGGTCACCATCTCGCGGTCTGTGAGTTCGAGCCCCGCATCAGGCTCTGGGCTGATGGCTCAGAGCCTGGAGCCTGTTTCCAATTCTGTGTCTCCCTCTCTCTCTGCCCCTCCCCCGTTCATGCTCTGTCTCTCTCTGTCCCAAAAATAAATAAACGTTGAAAAAAAAAATTTAATAAAAAAAAAAAAGATCACGAGCAGAGAAATTATGGATTCAGGTAGACTGGCCTGTAATTCTGGCTCAGCAACTAACCAGCACTGGGGTCCTGGAGAAGTTATTCAACCTTTTAAAGCCTCAGTCTCCTCATCTGCAAAAACCATGCTATTAATAACCACCTCATAATGTTACTGACAGGATTAAATCGTAGTACATATAACAAAAGTGTCTGATATAGAGTAAGTGCTTAAAAAACTTAGAAACCTGCCTCCATCACCACTACGACAATCACATAACCCAGCAAGCCAGTTCTCCAGCTGAAGTAAGTAAAGTTCAGAGGCTCTTGACCTCTGAAAAGAAAAATGACTCCACACTACATCATACAAGGGGAAAATACAGTTTGAAAATATTGTACCCTGCCGTAGGCCCAACCTACAGCGTGCAATTGATAAATATTTGCTGAAGAATAAATCCCTTAGTCAAAGTGTTAAGAAATCAAATTGGAAACACATAAAACACTGAAATTATCAAGATAAAGAAGTAATTCCTAGGACCTTCAGTACACAATTTTTTGAGCCATCCTCAAGAAGTAGAGATGATTTCCTTCTTAATATTTTAAACAAAACTCAAAAGTAGTCTGAAGGACTAATGAAAATGTACTTACAAAGCTTTAAGCTACTTGGAAGAATAGACTATAAATGCAAATTGTTATTCTCTTTCTTTGGGATTACAGGGGATTTTGTCCTGCCAAAATCCAAAACTGTATTAGTTTGTTTTTTTCCTCAAAGATTGAATACTATTTCATCTTCTTTCATTATTTTAGCCTTTCATAGTCAATGTAATAACTGTTAGATTTTTTATGGAATGGCTATAGAAGATAACATTCTGGTTAGCAATCTTGCTTGCTATTCTTCTGTTTTCAAATTTATGACAAAGAAATCCATCTTCTGTACCTTCTTCCAGTTTCAGTTCTCTATTTTCTAGATCATTACCTCATTCATAGCTCAATTTAGTAAGCTCACTGACACTGCTCACCTGTTTTGCAACTCAACAAATACTGTATGTGGACAAAATCATAGTTTCATAAAGAAGAGCCATAACTGCTCTTAAACCACAGCTTCAATGCTTTCCATATTACTCAAGTTTCATAATTCTGCTAAGTTTATAATTTAAAATGTAGGTATAAAGACACAAAGTCACCTAATAATCATGGTTTAAAATGTACCCTAAAAGTATAAAATGATAAAAACAAAAAGGATTTTATACAAATAGCAAGAGGCTCATAAAACATTTATTCCTACTGTTAATGCCTCCTTAACAATGTAGGGGAAACCAAACCTGTGCATTTAGTTATTCTCAATTCTATCATTCCTTGATTATTTCTAGTATCAACGAGTCTAGAACAATTTTCATTTGATGTTTATTTGAACATCAAATATGAAAATGATGTTTTATCTGAAGTGCTCTGAACTTACACAATGCTTCCTAGAACATTCTAGATAACATTTTCCACACCACCCCAATTCTGGTGTATATGCTGCCTGAGTTCACAGGGTTCTGTGTCACTTAGCTAAAGATGTAAAGCCTTAATAAGATTTTTATTTCTGAGGCAGAAGATTCACAATGCATGTAAATCAGAAGATGGATTCTGCACTCCCTGACAAGTTCCTCAAATATATGTGTGCAACTAAATAGACAAGCAGTGAAATTTGAAGGTACAGAATTAGAAACTGTATATGGACAGTACTCGTCTGCCTGAATGGAGTGGGCAGGATGAGAAATGCCAGCGTTTGTTGTCAGCCATGGGTATGGACAAAGAGGGAACTTAAAAAATGAAGAAAAATAACAGCAGCCTCATTTACCATCCCCTACTTCTACTCCCCAAAAAAGACAAGGTCAAGGAATTGTTCATATCTAAGAAAGAGCTCTGCAAAATCCAGACCAGAGTTGACATTTTCTTTGAAACTCTCTCTGAGATCTCCACACTAATTCATCCCTCTCTTTTCTATGCAACCTCTGTACTTCTGCTTTTACTGACCACAGTGTAGCATGGCCATTTATATCCCTCTCCCACTGCTGCTCCCTCTCACACTTTCTGAGCACCCTAAAGCTTAATCATACCTGTGTTTTTGCCTGGCCAAAGGTGAACACTCAAGAAAACGTACTGAATGTGAATAAAAATCTTTTTGTAAACATTACATAACTATCACAAAATTAAATGACACCTAGTTATAAAAGAAAGCCAACCTGATTATAAATACTTCTTTTTAATATTTACTTTCTCTGGCACATATGTTAAGTATTATAGGTAAAAGAGCAAATACAGGATGCAGCCAATCCTACTTCTACCAGACAAAGTTGGTTTAATTAATATAATATTTTACTTTGGTTAAATCCTGTGTCCTGTGTGTGTATGTTTTATATATATTTCCCTCCCATTCTCATTCTTTCATTAATGATGACTCAAACCTTTAAGAAAACTAAAATTCAGGAGCAACTTGGTGGTTCAGTCCATTGAGCATCCGACTTCAGCTCAGGTCATGATCTCATGGTTCCTGAGTTCAAGCCCCACATCAGGCTCTCTGCTGTCAGCACAGAGCCCGCTTCAGATCCTCTGTTCTTCTCTCTCTCTGCACCTCCCCTGTTTATGCTCTCTCTCTCTCAAAAATAAATAAAACATTGGGGTGCCTGGGTGGCTCAGTTGGTTAAAAATCTGACTTCGGCTCAGGTGATAATCTCACGGCCCGTGAGTTCGAGCCCCACATCGGGGCTGTCAGCACAGAGCCTGGAACCTGTGTCAGATTCTGTGTCTCCTTCTCTCTCTGCCCCTCCTCTGCTTGTCCTCTATCTCTCTCTGTCTCTCAAAAATAAATAAACAAATAAATAAATAAATAAAGCAAGCATTTAAAAAAAACACTAAAATTCAAAATTGTCTAATCAGTACTTTTCAATGCCCAGTCACTGTTACAGATTACACTCTAAACATCTAATCAATCCTCAAACATTTTTCATATTCCGAGCTCCCTTGTGCAAATTTTTTAAACTGGAAAACTAAATATAACACTGTATGCTGTACGTCAGCTAACTGAAATTAAAATTAAAAAATAAATAAAATATAAAAATACTTCATATTTTTAAAAATTGGAAAACTAACAGGTGATGCGTCTTTCCTTGCAGTGACTGAATAAATTTTTGCTCTAAGAGAGTAAAACTGTCAAAGATTTGAATTTACAAGTACCCCCCCCCAAAAAAACCTATTTCAGTATTCAGCTGTTTCCTAGCAACTGAATCTGCTGATATTTTCTCATCACAAGTAAGTAATAGGGATAAAAATCTGTATTTCAGTATACTCAGATATCAGTTAAAGCAATGCAGCTGAGCAAAAAAATAATAAGTAAATCATAAATAATGGCATAAATTTATGGCATTTTCTAACCAATCTAGGCTACAGCCTTAAAATGGGTAACTATAATTCTTAAATATGATAAATGACCTGAGAAACAGGAGTATTTATGAAAGAGTGTAGGAGGGATCTTTTCTGTGACTGGGGGTAGGTAGGGTGCACAGGGGACAAGAGGTGACCACAAAAATAGTAACCTAAGAATTACTCTAGAGAGTTAGTCCAACTATGAAGAATGAAGCTGCTATTCTCAAGGTGGCTAGAGTTTAAGCCTGGTTTATGCTGCATCATGAGAGTTTCTAAACAAAATATAAAATTCATATCTTACATACTCCAGAGGAAAACTGTCAAAAGAGTAAACTACTGCAGCCAACTGAAGGAGTTCTTCAGAAGTGTTTTGAGGTTATAAACAGTTGCACTTAACACATTATCAAGATTTCACTCTTTTATAAACCGTACACTAAAGTGCAACCTCCATTTAACTTTAACTTCCTCGATACAGCCAGAGAAAATATAAACAGGCAGTTCTCACAAGGTACTTCATCAGATCCTGAGGACCTTTTCTGCACAAGGCACTGTGACAGGCTTCAGAGATAATTAAGCTGAATACAGCACAATGCCTACAATGGAGAAGTAGAGTATGGCTCGATCTCTACCCTGGTGAATTCTACACTTAAAACATGTAATGAAAATATTTATTGAGGGCAAATGAGAGAAAGCAGTAGAAAGGCAGAGGTATTTGACTGGGCCGGGGAGAGACAAAAAAGTGTAGCAAAAAGGAAGGCTACTGGACTTAACGAGCTTGGGGAGACCTGGGTCCTTTACTAATTAGCTGAATGAATTCTGATAAACCATTCAGAACCTTTGTGAGGCTAACCTTTCATGGGCAAAATGAAGAGACATTGCTGGTATTTACTGAGAGCCTCTCATAATAAGAAAGCATTGCACGAAAGTACTACCATACATAATAGGACAAGAAAGCATGCCCACTGATATCTATAAACTTAGAGTTTGCCTTCTAGTCACCAAGAATCGGGGCAAGAAAGCACAAATTATTACCACACAGCTCTAAAATCCTTTCCTGCTCTAAAGAAATCTGTGTATATGTACCGCTAACATTTCCTGGCAAAAAGCAAAGAAAAAGTGAAATAAGTGGTTCATTAAAATTCTTGCCACCAATAATTTCCATAAACACAAAATGCAAAACTGCACTAAGCACTATTGGGGGAAATAAAAAGAAAAATCAAAACCTCTTAAAATATTATTCTTCCCAAGAACTAAACCCTTCGAATGAGTATCTAAAAAATATACAGCACTTTGCAAGTTTTAAAAAAAGCACTTTCATATACATTACTGATTTTCCTCAATAAGTAAAACCTTTCTATCAAAAATCTAGAATATTTCACTAAGACAAGAAAATAACTGTTACTGAATCTTATTCTGTGAATGGTGCCAAAATCTCATTTTGTAAAGTAAAATACAATTGGTGAAAAAAGCCAAGACTGATTTGTTCATTTGTGGTATCCAACTCATAGCACCTGACTGATCCCCACACCCAACCTTGAAATCGTTTGGTATTTGATCCTCTTCTCTCTTTATTCTTTACTCCTTAGAAATTGAACCCACTATTTCGTGTTCAAAAACTTCACAACCATGTGTGACTCCCAAATCAATGTCTTCGTCTCCAAGCACTCTTCTAAGTTTCAACCCAGATTTACTAGAATGTCCTATTAGTCCAAGAAATTCAACACACCCAATACGAAAATCATTTTCTCTCAAACAGCTCTTATATTCCTATTGCTAAAACACATCTCCAATGGTAACACCAGCAATTTATCAGTATTGTTTCCAAAATGGATAATGAAAGATGACCTACTGAGATAGGGAAAGAAATTATTAAATATCTATTCCTATTTTCTTCTAATTCTTTTTTAAAAGCACCCTTTTCTAATATCTACATCTGTACATTAAAGATGTGTGATATCTTAACAGGGAGTATACCAAAAATGTCTGGAAACCATTAGCATACAGACTAAAACTCAAACTCCTTAGCCTAGTGATATGCATTGCTACAGTTTATCTTCTACTATTCATCACAGGCATTAAATCTAAGCAAACAAACCACTAACCAGTCCCCAAACACAGCCCAGACATTCCAGCAACCCAATCATTTAGCTTTACTGCTCTCTGCAATCTGTTCATCTCCCTATAGCAAATCACCTAAAGCCAACGTCAATTCCATCCTTTTTCAAAATTCCCTGAGTTGAGGTGACAAAACTATCAGGACAATCCCCATTATCAACCTAGTCACTGAGTCTTTAATGTACACACTTTAGCTCCCCCTACTAGATAAGATAGTTCTTAAGGGTCAAAGCCCTGTCTCATAAATTTCCCATCTCCCTTACTACCAAGGCACTTATATAGTAAACCTGACATATGTTTAAAAAATGCTTGTTGAATGGACAAAATTGTAAGCTGGACATTATATAATGCTTAATAACAGTATATATTAATAAATTAATACCATTTTTTTTAATTTTAGAGAGAGAGCACAAGTGGGGGAGAAGGGCAGAGAGAGAGGGAGAGAGCTTAGTGTGGAGCCTGACACGGGGCTCAATCTCACAACCATGAGATCATGACCTGAGCTGAATCAAGAGTTGGATGCTTAACGGACTGAGCCACCCAGGCATCCCTAACTGTATCTTTTCAAGGAGTTGTATTATCAAGGGATTTATATTTTTTTTAAACTGAGCAAATATTAAAAATTATATTAGGGTCCGGTTACAGAGGAGGCATAAAGGTTGAATTAGGAGCTGAGATACAATGAATTGATAACTAGTTAGGGGAAAAAGAATGAAGGAAAGATATATTTCTTTGCCTCACGTAACAATTTTAGAAGCTTTGGCCAGTTCTTTCAGTTAATAGTTTATTTTTTTTAATAACTTTCTGTTTACCCACATATTGTTTTGGGTACTAGGGACACAGTACTTAACAAGATAGATAGATGAAATTTTTTTTTATAAAGCTTATTTTGTAGTGGAGGTAGACAATTACCAAAGAAATAAACAATAACAATATTATATCTAACATGAAGGAGCCAGCTGAACAAATACAGAGGAAAATGTGTTTTAGGCAGGAGACAATCATGGCACTTTTGCAGAATAAAAAAGGCCAGTATGGCTGGAGTGTCATGAGCAAGCAGAAGGTGGTACAAGATGGGACTACGGTAACTATCTATAGGACAAATTCATTAAAATTAAGTCAGAATCCACTAAAGTGGAACATGGACATACCCTATTTACCCTACATTTCCAATCCTAGGCATATAACAACAGAAATGTGTTTTCCAAAAATGTCTTAGAATGTTTGGAGCAGCAGTATTAGTAATAACGAAAAGAAAGAAAACGAAACCAAATGTCTCTCAACAACAGAATGAGAAAATACACTAAGTCAATCAGAATTGAGATGAATCAAAATCGTGGATTACCTAACAGGATCCAATAAAAACAGCATATCACCAGTTTTATGATATTCCTGCTCAAGATGTATAACTTGAATCTTAACATGCAGAAACATCAAACAAATCCCAACAGAAATATTCTACAAAATAACTAGCCTATTTTCTTCAAAAGCAACAAAGTCATAAAAGTCCAAACTAAGAACCTGTTCCAGAGAGACTAAAGAGACATAACTAATACATGTAATAAAAGATTGGATCCTTCTGAAATAAAGGACATGATAGAGAAAACTGTGAAACTTGAATGGGGTCTGAGGATTAGCTGGTAGTCATGTATTGGTGCTAATGTGCTTATTTTGAAAGGTGAACTGTGGTTATATAGGAGAACAGCTTTGTTTATAAGAATTACACCCTAAAGTACTGGGGGGTAATGAGACATCAGGTTGGGAACTTATTCTCAAATGGTTGTGGCAAAAAGCTAGTTTTTTACTTGCAACTGTTTTTGAATTGCAATTTCAAAATTGTAAAAGATTATCAATTTTGTTTAAAAGTTATTTTGGGGGGAGAAAAGAATAAGCAGGAGGGAAGCAACAGAAAGGAATTCAAAGTTCATATGTTATGTATATTTTTAATGTGTATTTGTTTATTTTGACAGAGAGAAAAAGAGAGAGTGCAATCAAGGGAGGGGCAGAGTGACAGGGAGATAGAAACAATCCCAAGCAGAGAGAATCTCTGAGGTGTCATTGCAAAGTCTGATGCAGGGCTCAAACTCATGAACCGTGAGATCGAGAGTCAGAAGCTTAACCAACTGAGCCACACAGGTACCCCCATATGCTGTATTTTTTACCAACAAGATACAAAACTTAAATGCAATTTGCTGAAAAAAATAAAGATATTACTAACTTAAGAACTTAAAGAGTTTGCCCTTGGGACACATGGGTGGCAAAGTGAATTAAGCATCCCACTCTTGGTTTTGGCTCAGGTCACGATCTAATGGTTCTTGGGTTTAAAGCCCCATAGCAGGCTCTGTGCTGTCAGTGTGGAGCCTGCTTAGGATTTCTTTCTCCCTCTCTCTCTGCCCCTCTCCCTCTCTCTCTCAAAATAAATAAACTTAAAAAAAAAAAAGTTTGTCCTTAACCTCAGTATATTTAGAGGTTGCATCCTCTGCACAAAACAAAAAAATAAACTTTGCAAAAACCTGCACATACCCTTTCTACATTAAATTATTAGAAAGATAAACTGAAAAAAAAACTGAATAGCAAATATGCATGTGCCCATTTTTTATTAGTAAGAAAAACTTTCTTTCAGAAGCACCCAAACAATTCAAATTTTCAGCCAAATTACATTATACTATGTACACAGACTAACAATTTGGAAGAAAAAAAAAAAAAGAAAAGAAAACTTTCCTTTTCAAAATCTTTTCAAAACTTTTCAAAATCAGCACAGGGATGTTACCAATACTCTAGAAGCTTTCTGCAAATGTACGATGATATTTTTGGTTGTCACGGGAACTGGGGAGGGCCACTATTAGCATTTAGTAAATTAGAGCTAGAGATGCCCAACATCCTGAAAAGTATACAGCTGTTTCACACAAAGAAGTGCTGTCCAAAATGTCAGCAGAGAGAAAATGGGTGAACAAAACCAGTAATAATAACACAAGGGGAATGGGCAACCAGGAGGCAAACATCAGTGTTTGCCACAGAGATTCATAGCAGTGAAAGACACTATTTTCATCTGTAAATAGATGATGGTCCAACATAAGTCACAGACAACTAAAGAAACTACTTAAAAACATCAACTATACTGAGGATTTTTTAAATATGAAAAATACAGAATTAGGGAGAGAGAAAGAAGATTTAAGTTAGTAAACACCTATCATACTAGGTGGTTTCATTAACTGCCTTATCAGTCAAACCAGAGGTAATATTTTAGTCTTCGCAAAGGCTGAAATAACTGAATTATACATGTTTAAGTAACCCCGGTCAGTAATAAAAATTATTTATGCCAGAAAATGTAACAATTTTTAATTCAAAAGAAAAGGTTGGCCTATCATTCTACTGTGTGTATAGGTAAAAAGAGTAACATCACAACTTTAAAGTTCTCTTCTGCACCGAGTACCAAAAATAGTATTTTTAAAAACTAGATTCCTATTAAAAGGCAACAATACTGCAAAATGTGTATTTTTATTCAAGTATAATAAACATACAGTGTTATATTATTTCAGGTGTACAATATAATGATATAACAATTCTATATATTGCTCAATGTTCATCTTGATTAGTGTATACTCTTAATCCCCTTCGCCTATTTGACATAACTCCCACCCACCTCCCTCTGGTAACCATCAATTAGTTCTGTGTATTTCAGAGCCTGCTTCTTGTCTCTATTTTCCTTTGTTTGATTTCTTAAAGTCCACATTACGTGGAATCATATGGTATTTGTCTTTCTCTGACTTATTTCACTTAGCATTATACCCTTTATATCCATCCATGTTGTTGCAAAAGGCAAGATTTCATTCTTCATGGCTGAATAATATTCGTGTATGTGTACATCTTCTTTACCCATTCATCTATCAATGGACAGTTAGGTTACTTCCATGTTTTGGCTATTATAAATAATGTAGCAAAATGTAAGGGTGCATATATCTTTTTGAATTAGTGTTTTCATACTCTTTGGGCAAATAGTAGTGGAATTGCTGGATCATACGGTAATCCTATTTTTAATTTTTTGAGGAAACTCTATAGTGTTTTCCACAGTGACTGCACAACTTTGAATTCTTACCAACAGTGCACAAGGGTTCCTTTTATTCTGCATCCTTGCCAATACTTGTTTCTTGTGTTTTGGGTTTTAGCCATTCTCTCAGGCATGAGGTGATATCTCATTGTGGTTTTAATTTGCATTTTCCTGATGATGAGTGATGCTGGGCATCTTTTCATGTATCTCTTGGCCATCTATATGTCTTCTTTGGAAAAATGTCTATTGAGATTCTTTGCCCATTTTTTATCAGATTATGTTTTTGGTGTTGAGTTGTATTAAGTTCTTAATACATCTGGACATTAACTTCTTTTCAGACACATAATTTGCAAATCTCTCTCATTTGGAAGGCTTTTAGTTTTGTTAATGTTTCCTTTGCTTTGCAAAAGCTTTTTATTTTGGTGTAGTCCCAATAGTTTAATTTTGCTTTTCTTTCCTTTGCCAAAGGAAACTACCTAGAGAAATGTTCCTACAGCTGATGTCCAAGACATTACTGCCCGTTTTCTTCCAGTACTTTTATGGTTTCAGGTCTCACATTTAGGTCCTTCATCCATTTTGAATTGATTTTTTATATATCATGTAAGAAAGTGGTCCAGTTTCATTCTTTTGCATGTAGCTATCCAGTTTTCACATTTGCTGAAAAGACTTTCCTCTTGTATATTCTTGCCTCCTTTGTCATAGATTAATTGATCATCAAAGCATGAGTTTATTTCTGACTCTCTATTCTGTTCCATTGATCAGTATTTATATTTTTGTGCCAGGATATTACTGTTTTGCTTACTATAGCTTTGTAGTCTACCTTGAAATCTGAGATTGTGACACCTCTTTTTTTGCTCTTTCTTCAGATTGGCTATTTGGGGACTTTTATAGTTCCATACAAATTTTAGGGTTATTTGTTCCAGTTCTACAGAAAATGCTATTGGCATTTTGATAGCGATTGCATTAGTTCTGTAGATTTCTTTGGGTAGAATGGACATTTAAACAGTATTAGTTCTCCCAATCCATGAACATGGAATATCTTTCCCTTTGTAGATGTCATCTTCAGTTTCTTTCATCAGTGTTTTTACAGTTTTCAGAGTACAGGTCTTTCACTTCTGTTGTTCAGTTTATTCCTAAGCACTTTATCTGATTTGTTTTTTCAAACACCTTTTTTGGTACTTGATTCAGAACTTCAAGGTTACATGATGTGGCTCTTTTTAAGCTATACTAATTACAGTTAGAAGTATAGGCCAACCTTTCCTTTGGAGTTAAAAAGTATATTTTCTGGTATAAATCATTTTTATCACTGACTGAGATTACCTAAATGTATATAATTCAGCTATATCAGCATGTGGGCGTGATTATAAACAGAAATGCTTCCTTGGGGCGCCTGGGTGGCTCAGACGGTTGAGCATCCAACTTCAGCTTAGGTCAGGATCTTGCAGTTCATGAGTTCGAGCCCTGCATCAGACTCTGTGCTGACAGCTCAGAGCCTGGAGCCTGCTTCGGATTCTGTGTCTCCCTCTCTTTCTGCCCCTTCCCCACTCATGCTCTGTCTCTGTCTCTCAAAAATGAATAAATGTTAAAAAAAAAAAATTAAAACAAAATGTTTTCTTAATTTATCTTTCAGCTACTTATTATTAGTGTATAGAAAGGCATTATTTCTGTATATGAGTTGTGTATCCTATGACTTTACTGATTTCATTTATCAGCTCTAGTAGTTTTTTAGTGGAATCTTTCCGATTTTCTACATACAGTATCACGTCATCTGCAAACAGTAAAATTTTTACTTCTTCCTTACCACTTTGGATATCTTTTATTTCTTTTTCTTGTCTGACTGCTCTGGCTAGGACTTCCAAAACTACGCTGAATAAAAGAGGGACAGTGAACATCCTGGTCTCATTCCTGATCTTAAGGGAAAAGTTCTCAGTTTTTCACCACGGAGTATAATGTTGTTATATGGCTTTTATTATGTTGAGGTAAGTTCCCTCTAAACCTGTATTACTGAGTTTTAATGATGAATGGATGTTTTACTTCTCAAATGCTTTTTCTACATCTACTGAAACAATCATATGGTTTTTACCTCTTTTTGATGTGATTTATCACATTGATTTGTGAATATCAAACCACCCTTGCATACCTGGAAGAAATCCAACTTGATCCTGGTGAATGATTTTTTTTAATGGATTGTTGGATTCAGTTTGCTAATATTTTGTTGAAGATTTTTGTATCTATGTTCATCAGATATATTGGCCTATAGTACTTTTTTGTAGTATCTTTTGGTATGAGGGTAATGCTGACCTCATAGAATGAACGAAGCTTTCCTTCCTCCTCTATGTTTTGAAATAGTTTGAGAAGAATACGTATTAACTCTTCTTTAAATGTTTGGTAGAATTTGCCTGTGAAGCCATCTGTCCCTGGACTTTTGTTTTTTGCGAGTTTTTTGATTACCAACTCAATTAATTGCTAGTAATGAGTCTGCTCAAATTTTCTATTTCTTCATGTTTCAGTTTTGGAAGGTTAAATGCTTCTAGGAATTCTTCTGTTCCTTCTAGATTGTCCAATTTGGTGGCATATAATTTTTCATAATATTCTCTTACAATCCTTTATATTTCTGTGGTGTTGGTTGTTACTTCTTCTTTCCTTTCTGATTTTATAGGAGTCCTTGCTCTTTTTTTCTTGAGTCTTGCTAAAAGTTTATCAATTTTGTTGATCTTTTCAAAGAACCAGCTCTGGTTCTGTTCTATTGTTTCTTTAGTCTCTATTTCACTTATTTCCACTCTAATCTTTATTATTTCCTTTCTTCTACTGGCTTTCAGCTTTGTTTGTTCTTCTTGACTTGACCACTACTGTTATTATCCTCCCTCTTAGACCTGCTTTTGCTGCATCCCCTAAGTTTGGGCACTGTATTTTCATTTGTTTCCATGTTATCTTTTGATTTCCTATTTCTTTGTCGACGCATTCATTATTTAGCAGCATGTATGTAACCTCCAAGTATTTGTGTTCTTTCCGAGGTTTTTCTGTGATGATTTCTAGTTCTATATTACTGTGACTCCAAAAAATGTATGACATGATTTCAATCTTCTGGAATTTGTTGAAACTTGTTTTGTGGCCTAATGTGATCCATTCTGAAGACTGTTCCATGTGCACTTGAAAAGAATGTGCATTCTGCTATTTGGGGATAGAATATTCTGAACAAATCTGTTATATCCATCTGGTTCAATGTGTCATTCAAAGCCACTGTTTCTTACTGATTTTCTGTCTGGATGAGCAACTCAGTGACTTAAGTGGGGTGTTCAGAGCCCCTACCAAAACATGTATATTTTTTAAGATGTTATCCCTTAAGTGTAACACTTGCAACAAATCCATTGAAAAGCGCTGATCATGTTATTTACTCAAACAGCTACCACCAATTGCATTCAGCAGGTTGTTTACTGCAGCACTAGCATATCGCTGTTTTTATTACCTAATATAAAGATTTTCTTCTACATTACCCTCTACTGACACAAAATACCAATTTAGGACAGAAATCTAGGGGTTATATACACCACAGGCCACAACAAATGTGAAGGGCCTTATATGAAATGCATCTCCAAGGGAAAAAGGCATGACCTTGCAGACATGACCCACAGAAGCTTCTCACAAAATTAATCAGCTCACTATTAGTATTACTATGAGAAAGATAAGTAAGAAAACTAATTATGGGCAGTAACAAATAAAAACCTAGTGCTTCCAGAATTACCAGTACATCATAAGCAATTTGAATGTTGTTATAAAAATTACCTTATTTCTTAAGAAGTGTAGAACAAAACTACCAAGGGTATATAATTAAAACATGTGTATGTGGACATAAAGTAAAAACAGAAATAAAGTGAAATACTTACTGCCAAAGCCTTGGACAGCTTGGCTCTAAATTCATTCAGGACAATTGCCACAATATCTTTAAGTGGTACATAAGCAAAGCCATCTTCCAAATAGACTTTCCTTCCTCGGAACAAATCCAGAGCATCAGCAAAAGGGATCTGAATTCATGTGAAACAGGGAAAGTAAGTTGGTACCTGTCATGAAATCCTCCTAAGTCTTCATACATACTAAGTCTAAACAAAATACTTCCTGTGAGAAATTCATTTGTCCCAGCAGATTAAAAAAAAAAAATCTATTTATATTCTTTAAAGCTAAACAATAAACATTAGGAAGAGATGACAGTCAAAAATGTGCTCATTTCAGAGTAGATGATTTGAAAAATAATAACAAACTTAGTATGCATTATTTTACTCTTAACTCATAAATTTACAAATTAAAATCCTCAGAATTTTAAACTCTCAACTCAAGCCCTCTAAGCACATTGCATTCCCCTCATATGACATTTTCCACAACTTTATTCTGCATCTATTATCTATATACAATATGTTCAGTGCTGAAAATTACTAAAGTAATTCCAAATTTCTTCATCTGTTTCCATTCTTTCTCCAGAAAAATATAATGGAAAAGCTAATCTCAATACCAAGAAATGGAAACAGTAAGTGTTCAGTTCTGCTACTGAAGTATTTGCCAGTAAATACCATTTAAAAAAAAAAACATACCCTTCCACTTGGATTTTTTAAAATTCTAAGACCTACCCTAAAATTTTATGATATGAGCAGAATATGGTATTAGTAAACTGAAAATCATCCTCTCTCTACAATATAGTTTTTCTTTTTAAAAATGAGGTTAAAAAATCAGGTGAAAGAAATAATCCCCAAATTGCCTAGTCACCCAAGTTTTAGAGGAATTAAATCAATATGCCTAAGATTCTTCCATATATCCAATACCACCACCCAATAAGCAAATCACGTTTTTTTTTTTAACAGATCTGTTACTAAAGTTCATCACATAGTTGAGCAAACAAGACAGACACATATGGGAAGTCAAACAGCTCTACAGGGTGGTAGGTATCTGACACAGCACCAAACAACAGTTACACAGAGCATATTAGAGGAAGAGGTTAGAGGGTTTATTTCAATGATGCAGGGAAGAGATGGGGATAGTTTGGAAACATGAGCTCTAGTCCAAGTTCTGTGACTGACCAGACTTATGATTTCTACACATTTAATGAATGCTTCTAAACCATGGTGGCCAAATCTACAAAACGAGGGAAGGGGAGAAAGGGATGGTATAAATGACCCTTAGGGGTTCTTTAGCTCCAATATTCCATGATTCTAGCTTATTAAGGTAGTCACAGTGGAAATAAAAATGCCCAAGGAGAAGCAGAAAATGATGTGAAGGCAGAGTTATGGGAAATGTGTGGTATGGGAGGAATAAATGTTGATTCCCATACTCTAAGTTTGGGAAGCTTACTGAATGGTGGCCTAATGAGTAGAAGGTGGAAGCCTAAATAGGGAGCTAATGTGGAAGCAGGATTTTAAACTACTGGCACTCACCAACAATAATCAGTACATCCTTTTCAAAGGAAATTGTAGTGTTACAACTGTCAGATTTTAAAATCACTTTCAGCTCTCCCCCTTCCCCTTCTGAATTATTCCGTCCAAAAGCTGTTCAATGGGTGCAAGCAAAGTAGGTACCAGTGCTGAGGAATAGAAGGCAGCAGAAGTGGCCTGGTTCAAGATGTCAGAACCTGAGTAGGTTAAAGAAGGTCTTGCCATGAGAGAGCAAGTAGGCAGATGGCATCATAGCCCAAACAGAATAAGAAAGAGTCCAGGTGGGGAAGACAGTCCAAACATGGCATCAGAGCCCAAGAGTGATGTAAAAGGCTATCACACAGCAGTGATCCAGAACGAAGTGTTGAAGTCAAGTAGACTTCAAGGAGGGGAGAGTACTCCTGCCAGTGCAGCTCAGCATGAAGTGTAAAAGCCTAAGCATTGTGAGCAGAGTATTTCTTGAAGAGAATGGTCTGCCTTAGCAGGGTCAGAGTTCAAACAAGGTTACAAGGGTGTGTAGGCTATGTAGGAGGACAGCCCAGCACAGAAGGGTTGGCACACCCTCAGTGGGGTGAAAACGAATTCTGCACAGGAGAGAGAGAAGCTACAGTGACCAGAGACTATACAACTGTATTAATTAAATACGTACATAAAGCTCATTGTGATATATTTAACAAAACCCAGGAAGTATTTTAAAAGTTTATGTACCTTATAAACTGACTCCAACTCCAACTCCGACTTAGACGCACTCGAAGAGGTTGATGAAGCAATAATCTCATGTTCTCGGAGACTCCTCTCTTCATCACTTATCTAAAAGGAAATACATTTTATGTGGTTTAAGAAATAAAAATTTTTAAAAGAAATTAAGCCTTCATTCAATAAAACACTTTCCTATTCTAGTAAAGATACTGTACTTTCACAAAATATTTTTTTAAAATCCTGATATCTCAAATAATTCCTAATATGAGTACTAAATCATTAAGAAAGTCAAAATATTAAAGAAATTTTAAATTCAACATACTTTCAAATTCCTACTCTGCCAATTTCTTTTTTTTTTTTTTAAGTTTATTTTGAAAGAGAGACCAAGAGTGCATGCGAGAGGGGGAGGGGCAGAGAAAAAGAATCCCAAGCAGGCTCCACCCTGCCAGGGAGGAGCCTGACATGTGGCTTGAATCCATGACCAGTGAGATCATGACCTGAGCCAAAACCAAGAGTCAGATCTTAACCAACTGAGCCACCCAGGCACCTCTACTGTGCCAACTTCTGAGGACATATACCACAAAGGAACAACAGCAAAAAGAAAAAGTATTATACTAAGAAAGAAATTATAATAAAAACACAGGCTAATACAGACCAAAAAGAACCATAATCTTAATTCAAGAGTTATATTAATTTCTTAAACTATGTATTTGCAGGGGTGCCTGGGTCACTCAGCTGATTAAGCATCAGATTCTTAATTTTGGCTCAGGTCATGATCTCACAGTTCATGAGAAGATAGAGCCCTGGGTAGAGCTCTGTGTTAGCGCAGAACTTGCTTGGGATTCTCTCTCTCCTCTCTCTCTCTGCTTCCCCCCTGTTCGCGTTCACGTACATGCTCTCTCTCAAAATAAACATACATTTAAAAAAAATGCATATTTGCATTTAAGAGTGGTTTAACTATTTCTTTCTTGTTTTTTTTTTTTTAATGTTTATTTTTGAGAGAGAGACAGACAGACAGAGTGCCAGGGAGGAAGGGCAGAGAGAGGGGGAGACAAAGAATCTGAACTAAGCTCCAGGCTCTGAGCTGTGCACACAGAGCCTGATGTGAGGCTCAAACTCATAAACCATGAGATCATGACCTGAGCCAAAGTTGGACACTTAACCAACTGAGACACCCAGGTGCACCAGTTTAACTATTTCTCAATTTTCTTTTTTACCAATTTAAGTTTTTTTAATGTTTATTTATTTTGAGAGAGACAGAGCATGCATGCAAGCAGTGGAGCGGCAAAGACAGAGATAGAGAATCCCAAGCAGGCTCCACGCTGTCAGTGTAGAGCCCAATGCTGGGGATCTCATGACCTGAGCTGAAATCAAGAGGATGCTTACCCAACTGAGCCACCCAGGCACCCCCTAAAGATTTTATTCTTAAGTAATCTCCACACCCAACATGGGGCTCAAACTCACAATCCCAAGATCAAGAATCATGTGCTCAGGATGCCTGGGTGGCTCAGTCAGCTAAGCATCCAACTTCGGCTCAGGTCATGATATCACCGTTCACAGGTTGGAGCCCCATGTCAGGCTCTCTGCTGTCAGGACAGAGCCCACTTCAGAACCTCTGTCCCACTCTCTCTGCCCCTCCCCTACTAGTTATCCCTTTCTCTCAAAATAAATAAACTTCAAAAAAAAAAAAAAACCAGGTGCTCTACGGACGGAGTCAGCCAGGTGCCCCTATTTCTCAATTTTCTAGCCATACACAACAACTTCAAACTTAAACTACCAGCTTTCCTAGGAACAACTATAGATCTACTAGCTCAGATCATTATGTCTTCAAAAAGGAAAACATTGATCTGACTGGATAAGAATTTCAAACTTCGAGAAAAAGAAAAGATCTGAAAATGAGATAAAATATAAACAACAAACTGAAGGGAATATTTATATCATTTAACATCCAAGTTACTCTCAATAAACCCCTAGGCTGTAAGGACATAAGTACAGTAATCTAAAAGCAAAACACAAACAATAATCATATAAGTGACAAAAATAAAAGTAAATTAAAATTCCATTCATTTATAATTGTCCAGATGATCAGCCTTTGTACCTTTCCTGATCACTTTTACAGTGATCTACATTGGTTAAGATTGGTTAGGTTATACTACAGTTAAAGAATTTGAAATTTTTAATGGATTAACAAAAAATGGTATTTCCTGCTTTTCTGCAAGTTCGTGAAGGGGTGGTGGGAAGGCGGCAGTGGGAAGCAGGAACACTTCACTACCAGTGGTTCTCACCATGCAATCAGATAGCTCTTGGATGCTCCAATCTCCTGCATAATGGCAAACTGGTTCTTTCTAAAAGTTATACAGGTCAACTCCACTCACATTTCATTGACAACAGCAAATCTTACAGGTGTGCAATGTCCAAAGGAGCAGGAAGTATAATTCTACTACTTGCCCAGAAAGAAGGAAACCAAATTTACTGGTGAATAGCACCAATGATTATTGCAATCCATTCGTCCAGTCACTAATTTACAGTTCACACAACTTATGCTACAAAATACATTCAATCCTATCAGAAGTGAAATAATCTAAAAGTTCTATTCAGTAATGGCATTAGTCTCAAAGTTCAGCATCTGTGGATGATGCTTGGTGGTCTCTGTATTAGAAAACGATAAAGCTTCTCATTTCAAAGATAAGGTATCTATCCTCTGCACGTGCGTGCGCATGCATACACACACACACACTTAATAAATAGTACTAGAACAGGGCAGAAAAACCATGTTAAACATTCCTATTTAGGACAGGGAAGAATGGGGAGGGGAGTCAATTAAAATAATAATGCCATATTAATTTATACCTATTAAAAAGGCAAAAATTAAAAAGACTTAGAAAACACAACGTCAGGACAATCTTTGTGTAGCGCACTTTGACAACACGTATCAAAAGCCTTAAAACAAGCAGACCCTAACAATTTTACTTCCAGAATTAGTATGAAGTAAATTAACAGGACAAATACAAATAAAGGAATAATTTCTTTTCATCACAATATTATTTATAAAGTAAGAAAAAAAAATCTCAATGTCCAACAACAGGTATTTAGTTAAAGAAGTAGAACATGATGTTTCAGTAAAGCAGGCTTTATAATTCAGGTCAATCTCTCACAAAAATCAAAGAAAGAATACTGATAAAAATTTTTAACAGCATCTTCTTTAAAGCACAGATTAATATTCATATATAAAGTCAGATTCAAATGAAAGTGGAATATCTAACAAAAGATCCCCCTACTTAAATGCCATTAATGAAATCCCAAGCCTTGAACATGTTTTAAGGTGGTCCTTGGTTCAAATACTCCAGACACCTGGCAGAAACAGACTCAAATCCTCTCTGAAGGGAAACACATTCCAGCATGCCTGAAACGATTCCTGCAAATACAGCTTCAAATACAATGTCAATCATATTGTCTTTTATAACAAGGTTGACAATAAAACATCTCTTCATGAGCAAAGAGAAAAAGACTCAAAGTATATAGATAATAACTATGTTAATATGTGTAAAGAAAAGACAAATATGACGATAGCTATATGAATGGGAAACTATAAAAAGTGATTTGCAAAGAGAAATTCTAGAAACAGAAAAAAAAACTCAGGAACAGAAATACAAATTCAGTGGAATCATAAAAAAAACCTCTTCAAGTTGTAGTGATTGTGGACTAGGTAGGTGATTCAGACCAATCCATCTGCATCAAAGTTCTCACAGGTTACTTGGGAACTGTCAGACTAACAGGTATGCCTTATCATGTAAAGCCCGCTTTAATATTTGCTAAATTCTGGGAAAAGCAGCTTCATGGAGACCCTGCCAAAAGTGGTAACTATGCCCTACTCTCTAGCACACTGAAAGACTTAAGTGGGTATGAACCAGAAGTTTATCAGCCTTCATATGGAGTTGCAGCCAAGTATCCAATTATCTAGTGGGACAGGGACTTCAGATTTTGGATTTAAATTAAAATCATCCTGAACTAGCACTTCCTACAAGCCCATGAAAGAAACAAATGAAAATCCTTTGGAAGAAAGACAATCCTCCTCGGCCTCAATAAATATGGTCCTCCAAATAACTTCCCAAATAGTCTCTAGCACACAAAAATAACAAAGTACACAAGGAAGTAAGACTCCATGAACAGGAACCAGATAGGTAAGACCAAAAGAGGGTAAGGACTGAAAAAGAATAAAATAGTCATTATTCACAGATAGTATGATTAGTATCCTTAGAAAATGCAGAAAAAGCCACAAATAATTAGACCTACTGAATTAATCAAACAAGATTTCTGGAGACAAGGTCAAATACAGAAAAACCAGTTGTATTTCTATATGTCAGCAGCCAAATTCAATAATGGAACTTTTTAAGGTTACTATTTACAAAAGGATTAAAACTATCAAGTACCTAGGAATAAATCTAACAAAAGACGTACAAGGCCCCCACAAAAAAAAACAAAAACAAAAAAACAAAAAAAAAACTGTGATCTTACTTAGGGAAATTGGAGAAAACTAAAAATAACAGAGAGATACCCCATTTGTGCCAGAAGACCAAATATTGCAAATGTACCACTTCTCCTCCAATTGACCTATAAATTCCAAACACTCTCAAAATTAGAACAGTTTCTGCATCTCTATGTGTGAACATTTACAAGTTGGTTCTAAAGCGTATATGGAGGGGCACCCTGGGTGGCTCAGCTAGTTGAGCATCCAACTCTTGATACCAGCTTAGGTCATGACCACACAGTTGTGAGATCAAACCCCACACAGGGCTCCATGCTAAGTGTCAAGCCTGTTTAGGATTCCCTCTCTCCCTCCCTCTCTCTCTGTCCCTCCCCAGCACATGTGCACACCATGCTCCCTTTCTCTAATAAATAAATAAATAAACATTAAAAAAAATTATGAAATGTATATGGACACACAAAGGTCCAAAAATAGCCAAGACAGAAACAACAAAAAAAGATAACCACTCCAATGGAAAAATAAGCAAAAAACATGAATAGGCATTTAACAAATGAGAAAATTTAAAGGGTCAATAGTTCTATGAAAAGTTGCCCGATCTCCTTGGTCATCAGGGAAGCACAAATTAAAACTACAGTGAAAAACTCCATGACCTAACACTATACAACCATTAGAATAGTTAACATAAAAAAAAAAAAAATGTTGGTGAAGGTGTGGAGGAATTGGAACTCTCAAAGATTGTTGGTGGAAATACAAATGGTGCAGCCACCTTGGAAAAAGATCCACCACTTGGTTATAAAACTAATGACAGCTGCCACTATGACTCAAAAATCTGACTCCCAGGTATCTACCCAGGAAAAGTGAAAACATATGACCACAAAAAGACTTATTTAATCCCACTTATATAAAGTTCTAGAACAGGCAAAACTTCATGTGGTAGAAAAAGATGTGAACAGTGGTTTGCCTTTTGGAGGGCAGGAACAGGGATTTTCTGGGAGGCTGCATGCAGAAACTTTTAGGGCTGACAGTTATGTTCTGTTATCTTGGGAAGTTTGAGTTGCACACGTTTATGCATCTGTCAGAACTCATGAATGGTGCACTTAAAATTCGTGCATTTCATTGTACGTAAGCTTTACCTTAAATAAAAAGAGAACTGTTAACAAACACTGAATTTCAGGATATGCAGGTGGGAACTGTAACCATTTCTGTAACTTACTTAGAAATGGACTTACTCTGAAATGGATAGATACAGGAATGGAAAATAAGTGATAAACAAGTACAGTAAAATGTAAATTGTAGAATCTAGATGATGAGTACATATGGGTATTCACTATAAGATTCTTTCAACTTTTCTGTATTTTTGAATCTTCTCACATTACAATTTGGGGGGCAAAATAACACAATGAAGGTATTACTACTCACCAGAACTAAAATTAAGTTGGACAATACAGATCAATGTGTACAGCAATGAAATTCTTCAAAACCCACTGACAGCAGTACAAATTTGTATAAACATTTTAGAAAATCTGGCATTATCTCATAAGTTGAAGGTAAACATATCCCATAACCTAGCAATTTTTCTCCTACCTATATATACTAGAGCAGAGATAAGCAAACTTCTTCTAGGAAAGGCCCAATAGTTAAAATTTTAGGCTTTGTAAGCCACAAGGTCTCTTTCACAAGTACAATGTTTGTCCTTATGGAAAGGAAACAGCCATGTATAAATAAATGGATACAGTTGTGTTACAATAACACTGTACTTATGTACTCTGAAACTTATATTTCATATAATAATTTTTCTTTAATAAGAAATCCTCTTTTACTTTTTCAACTCATTAAACATGTAAAAACCAACCTTCACTCACAGGCCACGCAGAAACAGCAGACAGGATTTGGCCCACAGGACACATTTTGCTGAGCCCTACCCTAGAGCAATGGATTTCAAGCAGTACTATTCATGAGAAACACCTAAAAGGTTTGTTAAAATAGAAACTGCTGCACCCCGCTCCTACAGTTTGATTCATAATCTCTAGGGCAGGTCCCAAAAATTATCTAACAAGTTCCCAAGTGATGAGAATGTTCCAGTTCTCAGACCATAGCCCTTTAGAGAAGCATACATACAAAGAAACATGAACAAGCACTTATCATATAATCATAAAACAACATTATTCACAACAGTGAAAAATTAAAACCCCAAAATGCATCAAAAGCAGAATAAATAAATGTAATATATTTGTAGTATAGACTATGCAATAGCAAAAATAAACTTCACACACTATGCATAAATCTTAAAAACATACTAAGCAAAATAACCCACATACAATATAAAACATAGCCCATTGCTCCATTTACATAAAGTTTTGTTTTAGTAAGAAAAATTATACTGTTTAGGGATGAACACTCAGGTGGTCAACTCAAGAGAAAAAAAGGTAAAGAAATGATTACCATAAAGTCAGACTTCAGTGGTTTCCTCTAAGAGAGAGAAGACAACTAGTTGAAGGAAAACACAGGAGGGAACACAAGGATAAGTATGAAAAGTAAGAGTAACGCTTTATTCCTCACCTGGATGACAGACTAGTGTTCACTTAATAATAATCTACTGAACTGTATCTTTTTGTTTTATATATATTTTTCTTGATATGTGTTAAACTTCCTACTCTTTAAAATACTAAAAAGGGGGGCGCCTGGGTGGCTCAGTCGGCTAAGCGTCCGACTTCAGCCAGGTCACGATCTCGCGGTCCGTGAGTTCGAGCCCCACGTCAGGCTCTGGGCTGATGGCTCAGAGCCTGGAGTCTGTTTCGGATTCTGTGTCTCCCTCTCTCTCTGACCCTCCCCCATTCATGCTCTGTCTCTCTCTGTCTCAAAAATAAATAAACGTGAAAAAAAAATTTTTTTTAAATAAAATACTAAAAAGGAAAACAGAACTATACCATAATGAAATATTATACACTTGGTAAAATTATTCTAAAAATTATGACAACTTATGATTATTGTTATAGAAAAATATCCATGAAATACTGTTAGCTGAAAGTAAATTAATACAGTTAGGTGAGCACAAATTAAAACAAACCTTTAAGAGATTCCATGCCAGTATTTGTGCCTAAGTTTATGTGTTGGGAGAAAGTTTAGACCAAAGTAAAACTGTCTCACTCTAGATAAAGGGATTACATATTATTTTTATCTTCCTCCTTAAGCTTGCACATATTTTAGTAAATTTATTCCTTACCCATTTCATGAATGTTATTATAATGGTGTTTTTTAATTCAATTTCTAAATGTTGAATGCTTTCTTTTTTTTTTTTTTTAATTTTTTTTAACCTTTATTTATTTTTTGGGACAGAGAGAGACAGAGCATGAATGGGCGAGGGGCAGAGAGAGAGAGGGAGACACAGAATCTGAAGCAGGCTCCAGGCTCTGAGCTGTCAGCACAGAGCCCGACGCGGGTCTCGAACTCACAGACTGTGAGATCATGACCTGAGCTAAAGTCGGATGCTTAACTGACTGAGCCACCCAGGTGCCCCTAGTCTTTTGCCTTAGAAACAGAGTCAAGACTAAATTATTCTTTTAATTCAAAAATTTCTGAATAAAAAGTAGAGTATTAAAGAACGTAATTAAAGGGACGCCTGGCTGGCTCTGTCAGTAGAACATGCTACTTTTGATCCTGGGGTCATGAGTTCAAGCCCCACACTGGGTATAAAGCTTATCAAAAAAAAAAAAAAAAAAAAAAGAATGTAGTAAGATTTTCTTTCATTGAAATGTTACCCTCCCCCAAAAGATAGGGAAAAAAATGCCTACTCTTGCTTAGATTAGAAATAATGAAAAAATTCTAAGGAATTCAATATGTTCCTAAATCATTCACCCAAAGAAACCAGGTGCATTCTAAATAACACATGTTCTATCTAAAATTCATGTCATTGCTTGTGTTATAGCCTTTCGGTAAATACTGTTTTTCCTTGGTGAATTAAAAAGTTCATCCATTTGTCACACACATTCTATATTTTCATTTATCAATTTAGTTATAACCAAAATATAAACGGCCAAAGTAAGAAAATTCTCATCAGAAAACACAGGATGCTTTTACAAAACTTTATTAATTAGTATAAACTGCTACAGACTTGATTATTTCAAATATCTAAAATAACTTTGAGTATTCTCTTCTGTTTTCTGTCTAAAAACTACAGGTAAAATATGAGCATATTTCATATTCTCAGACTCCCTCAATGAAGTTACCTACTACATGCCTAGAAAATACCCTCTAAAACATCAAGACAAGATGAAATGGCTTCCTGCTTCTACAAAGAATCTCACGTAACAAAATAAAAACAGACACAGTGGAACAATTATAAAAACAGAGTAACAGAGTGGAAAGTATATAGTTTTTAAATGCAGAACCCTGAGTTCACATCTTAAGTTAATTAACCTCTTTGCACCTCAGTTTCTTCATCAGTAAAATTAAGAAAGTAATATGTATCTTACATAGCTTTTAAGTAAAATAAAGTATGGAAAGTGCCTCAAATAGGCATCGCCAATAGCATGACCTTAATACATGGTAAATATTTATTATTAATATCACTAATGTTTACAGATTACATTTTGATTAGTTTCTGTTTTCCAGGCATAAATTGAAATGTTTGGGGCAACTAACCTAGTTTCTATACACTTGTCATTTTATTAAACATAGGACTGATCTCTGGGGGGTACTGAAAATAACTAATAAAGATCACTGCAACATCTTACAATCAAGGTGTATCACACTTCACAAAATAAACATCTTCCTGAAAAGTATATAAACAAATTGCTCTAAATGAAATCACATTTCCATAGTAACTGACATTACTATTCTACAGACGCTCAACCTTTACTCTGATTAATTTTCAATTAGCAAAGACCCTAAACATTTGAGCTCTGAAGTTCTTTTGTTTCCACCACGACTCACAATTCCCCACATCTCAATCCCTGTTATCCAGACACACCCACCAGATAGCACCTCAATGTTTCAAATGGCATATGGTATAATGGTATAAATCTTTTTGTCAAACAGAAATTACTGGGCTTTAACAGTTTTGATAAAGCTGCATTTCTACATTTTATAATTAAACTGTTACAATTACATTGCTTTACATGCTGCTTTACTAACAATATTAAGTACTTGGGCTTTATGTTCTTTTTCTTTTTGATGTTCTCCATCAAACCAGGATCTGGGAGAGCAGCTTCACTCTGCCAGCTCTCCTAAAAAGAGATTAAAAGTGAGCTCTGGTGAGGCAAACGTTCCACAGAGTAACAAGTTAGAAGCTATCTGTGTAGACTGTATTGCTATTCACCCTGTGCAGAGTCCCGCACTAAGAGAGGGTTGTATGTCCCCTACCTGCTGGACTCCTACAATGCCATGTGACTTGCTTTGGCCAGTGAAATCTAAGTGACATGTGTCACACTCCAGCAAAAACTTCATAAGCACATTGTTTACCCAATTCTCTCCTCCCTCTGCCACAGCAACTGGTGAAATTTCAGATAACGCCTGCTCAACCAGTTTGAGTGCCAACATCTATATGACACAGAGCAGGGCTAAAGATGGACCACACAATATATACAACATGAATGAGAAACAAACCTTTTTGAAAGTCAACTGAAATTTAGGGCTCATTTGTTAACACCGCATAACCTATCCAGACTGGCAGAGTGATCTCCATGCTCTTTGGATCCCACATTTTCACAACCAAAATATCTTGAGCACACACTTTCTTCCACTACGTGTATTTTTACAAATTACATACATGTATTACTATGTACTATGTACTTAAAACATGCCTCCATCCCCTCAAAACTGTAAAGGGAAATTCAAACTATATAAGGAATATTATTTATTTCCTTCCCACACTCCCAAATGATCAACTTTAGCACATCACTTTGGAATCACTAGTCTATTACAAAGGCCTCTTAAGTAAAGATATAAATAAGGCTTCCCAGAGATTTCATCTATAAACTTCACGTCAACAATATTCAATTCTGTTTATAAATAATTTTGGTCAGAAGACTTCTACTTTTTTTTTTTTTAATTTTTTTAACGTTTATTTATTTTTGAGACAGAGACAGAGCATGAACGGGGGAGGATCAGAGAGAGAGGGAGACACAGAATCTGAAGCAGGCTCCAGGCTCTGAGCGGTCAGCACAGAGCCCAACGCGGGGCTCGAACTCACGGACCGTGAGATCATGACCTGAGCCGAAGTCGGCCGCTTAACCGACTGAGCCACCCAGGCGCCCCAAAAGACTTCTACTTGAATCCACACAACTTTCTCTCTCTCAGACCCTGGTCCTTAAATAAGGCTGTATATTAGTTCTGCGGTGGAGCTTTTCAAAATTACAGATTCCTGGTGGCTCCCAGACCTACAGAAGTATACATTTTTTTTTAAAGGTCCATTAGTGATTTTGATACATATCACTAGTCTAAAGAGTAAATCCCAGCGAAAGAATTCTCTTTTTTAAGATTTTACTTTACTTTTTTTTTTTAATTTTTTTTTTTTTTTTTTTTTTTTTTTGAGAGACACAGTGTGAGCTAGGGAAGGGTCAGAGAGAGAGGAAGACACAGAATCCAAAGGAGGCTCCAGACTCTGAGCTGTCAGCACAGAGCCCAAAGCGGGACTCAAACTCACAAGCCATGAGATCATGACACCAGCCAAAGTCAGACGCTCAACTGACTGAGCCACCCAGGTGCCCCTATGATTTTATTTTTAAGTCATCTCTACAACCAATGTGGGGATCAAATTTTCAACCCCAAGATCAAGAATTACATGCTCCACAGACTGAGCCAGCCCGGCGCCCCAAGAATCCTCTTTTCTAAAATAAATTTATCACATTCTGGAAATATCACCATCAATTCTAAATTTGATTTTTTACATATAATTCTTTCTAAAAACATTGAGGACCTACTATGTACCAAGCACTATTTACAGAAGATGAGATCCAGCTGTAAACAGCAAAACAGAACTGCATTCATGAAGCTTATATTTTAATGAGACAGACAATACACAATAAACTATCAGGCAGCAATCTAGGATGAAAATAAAACAAAAGAAAAGTGCTATGAATGGATTTATACTCTGTGTTGTGTGGTCTCTCTAAAGAAGTGACATTTAAAGGGAAATCTGAATGTAAAGCAGTCAGTCACGCAAAACCTATGGCAAGAGCATCTCAACCAAAGAAAAGAGCTGGTGCAAAGGTCCTAAAAGGTCCTTTTTTTCAGGGGGGGAAAGGGCTAGCAGGTTGAAGCAAGAGAAAGAGGCTGATGGAGAGCAGTGGCAGGCAGGGGTGTTGAGAGGCAGATAGCTAACCCTCAGACCTGGTTGAGATAGAGTTTTATACTATGAATGGTACATTAAACTGAGGTTTTAGGGAGAGGAAAGTTAAGATCTGATTGTTTACACTGTGGTTTTGAAAAGGCCATTATTGTGCTGAAAAGAGAAGGTAAGGTAAGAGGGATTGAACTGGAAGAAAGGTAGAAAAAAACAAATAGATTTGGAATATATTTTGGAGTAGCACAGATGGATGGATTGTAAGAGAAGGGGATGAAGAAAAAGCCTCCTAGGTTTGGAGCTTTAGCCATTGGGCAGACGGTGATGCCATTTACTGATGGTTTTTCTTGACCCTCATTATCCACTGTTACTTATATTTTACTCCAATACAGATGTGTCATATGTGTCTTGTTGCAGGTCACCTCAAATCCTTTGTGGAAAGGAGCAGGACATCAATAAATGTAAATAAATGATTTAAAGTATTAGTTTTTCTTAAAATGAAACATACCTGTACTAGCAGGTAAAAAGACATGTCAAAAATTCCAATATTAAAACTACCATTAGGGGTGCCTGGGTGGTTCAGTTGGTTAAGCGTCCGACTTCGGCTCAGGTCATGATCTGGCAGTTTATGAGTTTCAGCCCCATATCAGGCTCCATGCTGATAGCCCAGAGCCTGGAGCCTGCTTCAGATTCTGTGTCTCCCTGTCTCTCTGCCCCTCCCTTGCTTGCACTCTGTCTCTCAAAAATAAAGAAAACATTAAAAAATTTTTAAAACATCTAAAATTAAAAACTACAATTATTAATGAAAAGACTGTTTAAAATATACAATGCTTAATGAAACAATTACAAATCATTTCTTATACAAGGAAATAAAATATCTGTGGATGAAACAAATACCAAAGGCAAATATCCTGATTTTTAATACTGCTATCACTGCTTCTAATAAATGCAGTTCTATATTGGTACTAAGTATTGTGATCTATACAGGGCACTTTGTTTCTCAAATGCACTGTGACCTATTAATTAATATTACTGTGGGGATTAATGGCTGCAAATTTTTTGACACTTCACCCATTAAGAGCTGAGATCTATTTGTCTTCCTTTTAATCTGGACTGGACTGTGACTGCTTTGACCAACACAGTACGGCACAAGTGATGCCAGTCTCTCACACCTGATCTTGAGAAGACTGACAGCTTCTGCCTTAGGTCACCAGAGCAATCTAACCTCCTCGCTTTCAGGATCACATGGAGAGGATCCCAGCAGAGTTCAGCATACTAGAAGTTCTCACCTCAGTACTGGGCATGTAAGTGAAGCCATCTTGGACATCCTACACCAGACTAGTTGTCAACCGAGTAACCTCAAACGAGACCATGGGGAGCAGGAAAATCACCCTGTTGAGAGCCCAGTATGAATCCCTAACGATCAGAATTGTGAGATATGGTTTAAGATTTGGTTTTAGTTTTCAGTTTTGATATCAGATTTTAGAATTGTTACTTAGATTTGGGCTTAAGTTGTTACATAGTAATAAATAACCAGAACATTTTCAACCTAAAATAATAGTTTAAAACATTTTTTTCTATTTACAATCCAATTCTTTTTTTTAATACATTATTTTTTAGGAATCTCTACAGCCAATGTGAGGCTCGAACTCAAGACCCCAAAATCAAGAGTCACACACTCTTCTGACTGAGCCAGGCAGGAGACCCTATAATCCAATTCTTAAAATATATTTTCTACATTTAAATGTACAAAAGAGAGCCACATAATAGGAAAAAATAAAAAATAAATCGCTAATAATTAGTAAGTTTTTAGGAAAGAGGAAAAACAGCAAATAAAAAAGGAAATAATTATCACTGTGTTGCTGTGTTAATTAACTAAAATTGATAGCATAGTATATCACTTACCAATTCTTTGCCATTTATAATCATTCAAAACATTCAGTTAGAAAACAAACAATAGTTTAATATCCTGAGATTCTAATTAGTATGTTGATGTCTCAGTAATTCTGCCAAGCTGATCAATGGAAAAATCAATCGTCTGGTTACTTTATTACTGTTTTTTTTTTTTTTTTGAATGGCATAGGCACATTTGAATATACTAAAATTTATACTAGAGAGAAAAGATTAATTGCTTCTACTTAAGCCCATTTCTTCTCTTCTACAAGAAAACAAATCTTTTTTTTTTTTCCTCCAAAAAACTGGGTAATTTATACAAGAGTTCTTAAAAGTCTCCTAAGTAAATCAAAACAGCAGTAATTTCTAAGCTGGGCATGACAGGACCAGAACCTTACAACCTGCCAGGATGCATCAGATACACATTCTATCCTATCCCACAAACATTTCTTCAGCCTCTTCTGTGAGCCAGGCACAGTGCCAAGAGATAACACAAATAAAAGATGCTACCTTATATATTAACTGTATTATTTAACCATAGCATGACCTTATAAAAGAAGTTGACTCTGCTAACAATTAAATCTGAAAGCAGCAGCCACTCACAAGAGGAAAAAAGCCTGGCTTCCAGGATGCAATGGAAGAAAAGCAAAAGGTCTGTGAGGGCCTGAATGTCCACAAGGTCTGATACTTAGCCTTGCTTACTACAGGAGTTAGAAATGGTCAGAGTGAAAGCAAGCACACTCATTAAAGTGGAAAAGACACGACAACATGATCCATCCCAGGAACCTAATTTCAGAACCTACCTCCAAGACTGTTTGCTCAAACAACTGTAAAATTGAATGCAAAGAACAAAAATCCATAACATAGCAGATCTCTAACAGAACCAAACAGAACTTCTAGAAATTATAGTAGACAAAATTTAAAACCCAATGGTAGCAGAACTGACAAAACAGAAGACAGAAAAAAAAACTGGGAAATGGTTCAAGAGGAACAAACCATAAATCAACAGATAAAGAATAAAAAAGGAAAACACAAATTTGAGAATAAGATGTGAAGGACTAAAAAGATCTAAAATACATTTGGAATTCCAGGAGAGGAGAAAGAATTAGGACAAGACAACCAATGTACAGATTCAAGAAGCCTCATGAAACTCAAGACAACACATAAAAAGAATCCCACTGTGGGGTGCCCAACTGGTGCAGTTAAGCATCGGACTCTTGATCTCAGCTCAGGTCATCACCTCACAGTTCGTGAGTTCGCATCCAGCTCTATGCTGATAGTGTGGAACCTGCTTGGGATTCTGTCTCTCCTTCTCTCTGCCCCTCCCCGGCTTGTTCGTCTTCTCAATCTCTCTCTCTCTCTCTCTCTCTCTCTCTCTCTCTCTCTCTCTCTCTCTTTCTCTCTCTCTCAAAATAAACTTAAAAAAAATTTTTTTAAATAATTCCACTACGAGACAAACAGAATGTTTAAATCAAGCAGAAGCCGTGGTTCCTGGGTGGCTCAATAGGCTAAGCATCCAACTTTGGCTCAGGTCATGATCTCACAGTTAGCAAGTCTCTGCTGTCAGCACAGAGTCCGCTTCAGATCCTCTGTCCCCTCCCCTACTCGCTGCCCCTCCCCTACTCTCTCTCAAAAATAAACATTAAAAATAAAAGAGAAGTGATCCAAAGTATCTTTTTATTTTTGGGAGAGACAGAGACAGTGTCAGTGGGGAGGGGCAGAGAGACAGGGAAAGAAAATCCACAGCAGGCTCCGAGTTATCAGCACAGTGCCCAATGAGGGGCTCAAACTCATGAAACTGTGAAATCATGACCTGAGCAGAAACCAAGAATCGGACAACTAACCAAATGAGCCACCCAGGCTCCCTGGGAACCAAAGTATTTTAAAAGGAGACAGCTAGCAGTATGGCTTTTTTTTTTTTTTTTTTTAACTTCAAAGATTGGATTTGGAGAAAACGAACCAAAAAAACCCACAACTCAAAGCATGGGATTTTACATTTCAAGACAATCTCTCATGTATTAAATCTACAGATTATAAATCATTTTCATAGAAGATAATTAGTATAGATTTTATAACTATTAAGGAGCAGGAAGGACATAATCCTTGTTTCTGTTTTAACAGGGGAATAGGAGAGGGGAGTAGGAAAAAAAAACAGCTTTTATTGGATGTACCTATTTGGAAGGAATAGACCTAAAGAGGGCCCTACCTTTTTATCATCTACAGCAAAAGTTTTTGGTTTTTTTGTTTGTTTGTTTTTTTATTTTTTTTTTAATTTTTTTTTTCAACGTTTTTTATTCATTTTTTGGGACAGAGAGAGACAGAGCATGAACGGGGGAGGGGCAGAGAGAGAGGGAGACACAGAATCGGAAACAGTCTCCAGGCTCCGAGCCATCAGCCCAGAGCCCAACACGGGGCTCGAACTCACGGACCGCGAGATCGTGACCTGGCTGAAGTCGGACGCTTAACTGACTGCGCCACCCAGGCGCCCCCAAATGTTTTTTTTAAGAGAAAAAAAAAAAGCCTTTCAGAGGCACCTGGATGGCTCAGTCAGTTGAGCGTCTACTTGGGCTTAGGTTATGATTTCATGGTTCATGAGTTCAAGCCCCAAATCGGGATTGTTGCTGTCAGTGCAGAGCCCGCTTCAGATCCTCTGTCCCCCCCTCTCTCTGCCCCTTCCCCACTTTCTGTCCCTTTCTCTCTCTCAAAAATAAATAAAAAGCATTTTTTAACTTTAAAAAATAAAGAAATAAAAAACTGTTTTAATCCCTTTCCGCCTTGGGTATCTCTGTCTAAAACTCACTTCCTGGCTACTGGCCAATCCAAGCCAATTATTTAAAGGTAATTCACTAGTACACGATTCATTATTCCCACCACTGCAGCATTCATAAACCAACATGTCTACATGGCCACACAGGGTCTAACCTAGGACTGATGAAAGAAGGGCTTGCAAATAAGAGACCAAGGTGTCACTTCTCTGCTGGTACCACTATCACCCATAAGGATACATCTACTGGGCTGACAATACAAAGGTGCACATAAAAGCAGGCAACCTAAGCTACTGTGTTGCAGGAGAAACCAACACCTTGTTAAACTGCTCTCTCCATTATCATTTATTCTCTAAAGTTAAAAAAAAAAAAAAAGCTTTAAAAAGCTTAAAATAAGAATTAAAAAAAAAGCTAAAACACACACACACACATACACACACACACACACACACACACACACACACACACACACTGGTTGAGGCCCCATTATAAATCCAAACATTGGTGTAGGATTTCAGTAGCAAGAAGAAATCTTGTAAAAACATAAACAAAAGACCCAATCGTGGTTGTAAAAATGGCTCACAAAATTTTTTATTTACTTATTTTTTTTAATTTTGAGAGAGAGACAGAGAAAGAGAGAGAACAAGCAGGGGAGATGGGCAGAGGGAGGGAGACAGAGAATTTCAAACAGGATCCCATGCTCAGTGCAGAGCCAGTTCCAATCCCGTGACCCTGGGATCATGACCTGAGCTGAAATCAGGAATAGGACACTCAACCGACTCAGCTACCCAGGCATCCCAAGAATGGCTCGCATTGTAACTGTCCCTCTTTATCCACCCTCACTCACCACCTAAGACCACTAATTCTAGAGTTTTCAAGGTATAAAAGGGGTCGAAAATGGAGGGAAGGAATGAGAGTCAAAAGACATGAAAAACACCAAGATTTGCTTGAGAGAAACAGTGATTCCTCATTTGCTTCTGGTCCCTGGGGCTGATAGAGAATGCCCAGATGAGATATGTGATTTAAATAGAAGCTCCTCAAGGTGCCTGGATGGCTCAATCAGTTAAGAGTCCAACTCTTCATTTCAGCTCAGGTCATTATCTCACAGTTTGTGAAATCAAACCCCCCATCAGGCTCGGTGCTGACAGTGTGGAGCCTGCTTGGGATTCTCTCTTTCCCTCTCTCTCAGCCTCTTCCCCTCTCATGCTCTCTCATATCTAGATAGATAGATAGATAGATAGATAGATAGATAGATAGATAGAAAGAAAGAAAGAAAGAAAGAAAGAAAGAAAGAAAGAAAGAAAGAAAGAAAAAGAAAGAAAGAAAGAAAGAAAGAAAGAAAGAAAGAAAGAAAGAAAGAAAGAAAAAGAAAGAAAGAAAGAAAGAAAGAAAGAAAGAAAGAAAGAAAGAGGCTGCTTTGTGGTAGGTAACAGTAAAGAGTAGCATGAGGGAGATATTTCAGCCAACATGGCTGAGAAGTAGGGGGAATCCTTAGTTAACTGTAGAAGCCAAAGGACTTTGAACACCAAAGCCTGGGAGGAAATGAGACTGAGTCTACTACGAAGAAAATGGGAAAGCTGGAAAAAAAATGAGTGGGTAACTGCGAACTGGGGGAGATTAAAAAAAAAAAAAAAAAAAAGGCCTCGCAGGCATGGAGGGGAGGAAGCCCCTTCTGCGGAGAGACAAAGGGCAGAGAAAGAATGGCTAGGGGAGTGCAGGACCATAGCTGGACAGGAGAAAGACCTCAGACTGAGACTGAGAGGGATCTGATCTCTAACTGTGGGGCTTTCTTCGGACTGGAGCCGGCTCCCTGTTCGCGCATTTGGGGAGGAGAGGAGCCAGCCTTGGGTGCAGTGGTAGGTCAGGGGCTCATTCCGCAGCTGGAGAAAGTGATTCCCTCCCTGGAGGGCTGCGCGATAGCACGGAACCTGCCTGCGTCTGCCACCCCCAGGCACAGTGGCTGGGCTGAGGGCTCAGTCTACAAGAGGAAAAGCCTGGCCTTTCCCTGAAGTACTGTGGGAAAAGACAAAGCCTGCCTGCATCCGCCACCCCGGGGGCTCGAGGTGGCTAGGGCAGCAGCTCTCAGTCCACAGTAGAAGGCTGTCCTCCCTGAAATGCGGCAGCACAAAGCCAGCTGGGACCACATATCCCGTGGCATGGAGAGGCGCTTCCCCAGTGCCAGAGCACACGGAGCGGGACTTTGAATCCCAGCCAAGCTCAGGGTCAGGGGAATTGGCGGAGAGAGAAGGGTCCGCCCCGTCTGCACCCGTGGCACAGTGAGGACGACTCCAACTGAGTCCACTGGGTCCAGCTCCATGGAGAAGAGACTGGGAAATCACCATTCCCACCGCACCCCCACCACCCAACCACCAAGGCAGGGCCTCAGGGATCACTCCCGGGGCCCATAGTGGAGGAGGGTCCAGAAAATGCCAAACCACACACTTTTGCACTGGGTAACTGCATATCCACCAGAGTGGCACAGACCCGGCAGACAGCTCCTGCAGACAAGCGATGCAGCATTGCCTGGATTAACTCTAGGTCAATTCTGCATAAATAGCTATATTCTCCCTCCCCCCTTTTCTCCTTCTTATCTCTTCCCTCCCCTAGGCTGGTTACTCTGGTTATTAGTCTGTCTAAACAGGCATATTGAATCCATTGTCTTGATACATGTTCTACACCTCCGTCTTTACACTCCTTTCTCTCTCTGGAATAATCAAGCCATATAGTTTCTCTGTCTGGGTAACATTATCTTCGTTTCGTTTTCCCCACCTCCTTCTTTATTTTCCTTTCTCTCTCTCTGGATTAAGCCTTTTAGTTTCTCTGCCTAATCAATGTTTACTTTTTCTCCCCCCACCCCACTCCTGTCATTTCTCTTCAATGTAATGAACAGAAAAAATACGCAGCCAAGAATCCTTTACCCAGCAAGTCATTCAGAATAGAAGAAGAGATAAAGGTTTTCCCAAACAAACTGAAGGAATTCATCACCACTAAACCAGCCCTACAACAGATTCTAAGGGGGACTCTGTGAGTGAAATGTTGCAAGGACCACAAAGTACCAGAGACACCACTACAAGCATGAAACTGTAACAGACATTACAATGACTCTAAACCCATATCTCTCAATAATAATACTGAATGTAAATGGACTAAATGCTCCAACCCAAAGACATAGGGTATCAGAATGGATAAAAAAAATAAGACCCATCTATTTGCTGTCTACAAGAGACTCATTTTAGACCTGATGATATCTTCAGATTGAAAGTGAGGGGATGGAGATCTATCTATCATGCTACTGGAAGTCAAAAGAAAGCTGGAGTAGTGATATTTATATCAGACAAACTAGACTTTAAATTAAAGGCTGTAACAAGAAATGAAAAAGGGTGTTATATAATGATTACAGGGTCTATCTATCAGGAAGAGCTAACAATTACAAATGTCTACGCACCGAATACAGACGCCCCCAAATATATAAAACAATTAATCACAAATATAAGCAACCTTATTGATAAGAACGTGGTAACTGCAGGGGACTTTAACACCCCACTCACAACAATGGATAGATCATCTAGACACATGGTCAATAAAGAAACAAGGGCCCTGAATGATACATTGGATCAGATGGACCTGACAGATATATTTAGAACACTGCATCCCAAAGCAACAGAATATACTTTCTTCTCAAGTGCACACGGAACATTCTCCAAGATAGATCACATACTGGGTCACAAAACAGCCCTTCATAAGTATACAAGAATTGAAATCATACCATGCACACTTTCAGACCACAATGCTATGAAACTTGAAATCAACCACAGGAAAAAGTCTGGAAAACCTCCAAAAGCATGGAGGTTAAAGAACACCCTACTAAAGAATGAATGGGTCAACCAGGCAATTAGAGAAAAAATTAAAAAATATATGGAAACAAACAAAAATGAAAATACAACAATCCAAATGCTTTGGGATGCAGTGAAGGCAGTCCTGAGAGGAAAATACATTGCAATCCAGGCCTATCTCAAGAAACAAGAAAAATCCCAAATACAAAATCTAACAGCACACCTAAAGGAAATAGAAGCAGAACAGCAAAGACAGCCCAAACCCAGCAGAAGAAGAGAAATAATAAAGATCAGAGCAGAAATAAACAATATAGAATCTAAACAAACAGTAGAGCAGATCAATGAAACCAAGAGTTGGTTTTTTGAAAAAATAAACAAAATTGCTAAACCTCTAGCCAGGCTTCTCAAAAAGAAAAGGGAGATGACCCAAATAGATAAAATCATGAATGAAAATGGAATTATTACAACCAATCCCTCAGAGATACAAGCAATTATCAGGGAATACTGTGAAAAATTATATGCCAACAAAATGGACAACCAGGAAGAAATGGACAAATTCCTAAGCACCCACACACTTCCAAAACTCAAACAGGAAGAAATAGAAAATTTGAACCGACCCATAACCAGTGAAAAAATTGAATCAGTTATCAAAAATCTCCCAACAAATAAGAGTCCAGGACCAGATGGCTTCCCTGGGGAATTCTACCACACATTTAAAGCAGAGATAATACCTATTCTTCCCAAGCTGTTCTAAAAAATAGAAAGGGAAGGAAAACTTCCAGACTCATTCTATGAAGCCAGAATTACTTTGATTCCCAAACCAGACAGAGACCCAACAAAAAAAGAGAACTACAGGCCAAGATACCTGATGAATATGGATGCAAAAATTCTCAACAAGATAACTAGCAAATCAATCAACAGCACGATCAAGTGGCATTCATTCCTGGGCTGCAGGGCTGGTTCAATATTCGCAAATCAATCAACATGATAGATCACATTAATAAAAGAAAAGATAAGAACCATATGATCCTGTCAGTCGATGCAGAAAAAGCATTTGACAAAATTCAGCATCCTTAATAAAAACTCTTGAGAAAGTCGGGATGGAAGGAACATACTTAAACATCATAAAAGCCATTTATGAAAAGCCCACAGCTAATATCATCCTCAATGGGGAAAAACTGAGAGCTTCCCCCTGAGATCAGGAATACAACAGGGATGTTCACTCTCACCACTGTTGTTTAACATAGTGTTGGAAGTGCTAGCATCAGCAATCAGACAACAAACGGAAATCAAAGGCATCAAAATTGGCAAAGATGAAGTCAAGCTTTCACTTTATGCAGACGACATGATACTATACATGGAAAACCTGACAGACTCCACAAGTCTGCTAAAACTGATACATGAATTCAGCAAAGTCGCAGGATACAAAATCAATGTACAGAAATCAGTTGCATTCTTATACACTAATAATGAAGCAACAGAAACACAAATAAAGAAACTGATCCCATTCACAATTGCACCAAGCAGCATAAAATACCTAGGAATAAACCTAACCAAAGATGTAAAAGATCTACATGCTGAAAACCACAGAAAGCTTATGAAGGAAATTGAAGAAGATACAAAGAAATGGAAAAAAACATTCCGTGCTCATGGATTAGAATAATAAATATTGTTAAAATGTCAATACTACCCAAAGCTATCTACACATTCAATGCAATCCCAATCAAAATTGCACCAGCATTCTTCTCGAAGCTAGAATAAGCAATCCTAAAATCTGTGTGGACCCACAAAAGACCACGAATAGCCAAAGTTAATAGTGAAGAAGAAAACCAAAGCGGGAGGAATCACAATCTCAGACTTCAGCCTCTACTACAAAACTGTAATCATCAAGACAGCATGGTATTGGCACAAAAACAGACACATAGACCAATGGAATAGAGACTCCAGAACTGGACCCACAGAAGTATGGCCAACTCATCTTTGACAAAGCAGGAAAGAATATCCAATGGAAAAAAGACAGTCTCTTTAACAAATGGTGCTGGGAGAACTGGACAGCAACACGCAGAAGAACGAAACTAGACCACTTTCTTACACCATTCACAAAAATAAACTCAAAATGGATAAAGGACCTGAATGTGATACAGGAAACCATCAAACTCTAGAGGAGAAAATAGGAAAAAACCTCTCTGACCTCAGAGATAAAAAAGGAAACAATCAACAAAACTAAATGGCAACCAAATGAATGGGAAAAGATATTTGCAAATGACCTATCAGATAAGGGCTAGTATCCAAAATCCATAAAGACCTCACCAAACTCCACACCTAAAAAACAAATAATCCAGTGACGAAATGGGCAGAAGACATGAATAGACACTTTTCTAAAGAAGACATCCACGTGGCCAACAGGCACATGAAAAGATCCTTAACGTCACTCCTCATCGGAGAAATACAAATCAAAACCACACTGAGATACCACCTCATGGCAGTCAGAGTGGCTAAAATGAACAAATGAGGAGACTATAGATGCTGGCGAGGATATGGAGAAACAGGAACCCTCTTGCGCTGTTGGTGGAAATGCAAACTGGTACAGCCACTCTGGAAAACAGTGTGGAAGTTCCTCAAAAAACTAAAAATAGATCTACCCTATGACCCAGCAATAGCACTGCTAGGAATTTCCTCAAGGGATACAGGAGTGCTGATGCATAGGGGCACTTGTACCCCAATGTTTATAGCAGCACTTTCAACACAGTCAAATTATGGAAAGAGGCTAAATGTCCATCAACTGACAAACAGGTAAAGAAGATGTGGTTTATAACAATGGAATACTACTTGGCAATGGTTAAGAATGAAATCTGGCCATTTGTAGCAACGTGGATGGAACTGGAGAGTGTTATGCTAAGTGAAATAAGTCGGGCAGAGAAAGACAGACACCATATGTTTTCACTCATATGTGGATCCTGAGAAATTCAACAGAAGACCGGGGCAGGGAGGGGAACTGGGGGAAATATGTTACAGACAGGGAAGGAGGCAAACCATAAGAGACTCTTAAATACTGAGAACAAACTGAGGGTTGATGGGGGGTGAGGGGAGGGGATAGTGGGTGATGGGCACTGAGGAGGACACCTGTTGGGATGAGCACTGGGGGTTATATGGAAACCAATTTGACAATAAATTTCGTTAAAAATAAAATAAAAAATAAAATTTAGATGAATGAAAAAAAAAAGTAGCATGAAGAACTAAGACCAGGACAATAGCCCAAATTTTTAAAGCTTCAAGATTTCAACAGTTCAGGGTTTCAGAACTTTCAGAAAGGACACTCACTGTTTAAGAAAAGGCAAAAGCAGGATATATAAAAGAGTTGGGAATTCCCACAACCCCTAAGTGCTTCCTGCTCCAATGTTTACTGGAGGTCATACCATTTCCCCCTATTAATGGTGCAAAGTAATTTGTTGCCTCGCCACAGCTTCCTTTCAAACCAATTTTCTCACTTATTTTGGTCACCAGGCAATCCTATTCTTATTCTTTAGTGGCAAACAGATTCACTCCTTAACTATTCCCCTGGAGGTGAAGAGGTATAAAAATGAAGAAATTCCCCTTAGGCTGGCCCCAGTAACTCAGAATTAAATAAGAGGAGGGGCTAGCAGCCTCCTCGAGACTAAAACAACTTCAGAGACTAAACCTATTTTTCCAAGGACAGAAAATTTATTCAGATTATGTTTGAGAATTCATACATGCCACAATAGGATAAGAATGCAAAGGTAGAAATCTCACACTCTTCCTTATACCTGCCCAACTGCCCAACCAGATCCAAACACAGCATCACTATCACTTGCCATTTTGCTAAGTGGAGACCCCCAGGCACTAATCACACGAGCCAACTGCATATGTCGTAAAACTGTACAACTTTTCCCTTCAAAGTTGTACGTCTCTTTCTTGGACTACACTGGTGATTCTCCAGTTAATTCAATACTGTAAAGGCTGCAGCAGCATGCAAAAGAATTTCTTATTTCTGTTTTTAAAGAAAGGTCTCCAGGAGATGGTGGGTTTTACAGTCCTGTCTGGATAGAGGTTTGATTTGCTCTCGAATGTTCCTAGTGAGACTAGAAGAAAGCACAAGATGCAGAGGTCCATTCAGTATAATCTTCTCCTTCATTCCCATCTTCACCAACAGAGCAAGCAGAATACTTGCTTGCCGAACCCAACTTGGAAGTTGGATTTTCTTTAGGTTTCTTTGACTCAGGTGCAGATCGGGAGTCTTGATCCTTTTTGCCATCTTTCCTGTCTCCTTTAGGTGGTCTCTGTTCCCTCCATCTTCTGGACCACGGCTGGAGTTCCCACTTTGGCCCTTTGGGACACTCACTTCATTTACTTTATTTTCATCTTTCCTTGCTGGTCCTTCCCCAGATGGTTAAGCCTGAACTATTTTCCCCCCACTGGTAGGGGACTGCTGCTCTGTATCTGAGGTCTAAGATGGAGCAGGAGGGTTAGAACTTGGCTTCATTTGAGCATTCTCCATTGGTGGAGGGGCTGGCATTACTTTTAAAGGCTGTTCAGGTTTGGGAGGCTTAGAAGTTGGAGAGTGACAGTCTTCCTCTTCATTGAGTGTTTCACTTTCTAGAAACTTTCACTCTCCTTCGTGCATTTCTGCAAGATGGGGCTGAGGTCCCAGTCTGTGATGACTCAATTCCTGTTCTGGACTGTTCTGTTCTTGAGTTTCTTCGCTTCACCAGCTTGCGTGTCTCTCCTGAGGCTGTTGTTCTAGTTTTGGCTCATGCAGCTGGTGTCGCAGTTTCTCCCATTCGTTCCATAGCTGCTATTCTACTTCTTGGTCTCTAGCCGCTGTGTTAACAAGCTTTGACCCTCCAAAGACAGAGGCTGCTCAATGAACCAGAACCTCTGCTAGCAGAGGAATCTTCTTCATTAGGAGTACTGCGAGGATTTAGATTCAGTTTGGGTCTTGGGGGGGGGTGGGTAGGGAAACTCTACCGTCATGCTTATGATTATCCCAAGAGTAAACATCTCTGGAGCTCCATGACCCATCATCTCGTGTCATACCTGTCTTCATAGCAGTCCCAGCCTCCTCTATAGTCATCATCCCTACAGTACCCACTACCAAATGCTCTCCTACTACTGCCTATCCTGTTATCATAGTCTCTACTGCTTCAGTCCTCATAGCAATCTCGACCCCCATATCGATCTATATCCTGACATGAGGGCCATCACAATAGCACAGTGGCTATCTTACCCTCAAAGGAGCTACAGTTAGACTATCAGTTGACTTCTCAATAGCAAAAATGGGAGCCAAAACACAGGAGAATTATGTATCTTAAATGTGTTAAAAGAAAGTACCTGTCTAAAAATCTCTTTAAAAATAAATAAAATAAATAAAATAAATAAAAAAATGTACGGGAGGCCTGGCTGGCTGTCAGTAGAGCATTAGACTCTTGATTTTGGAGTTTTAAGCTTGAGCCCCATATTGGGTGTAGAGATTATTTAAAAATAAAATCTTACAAAAAAAAAGTACCTGCCAACCTAAAATTCTACATCCAGCAAAAATCTCTTTCAATAAAGAATGCAATCTCCTTTCTTGCTTTTTTTGGTTTGGGTGACAATGCCTAAAAGATAAAAGAAGCATAGTAATAAACCTTAAAGAACCCTACTTCACTTCAAACTAATGCAACATAAGAATAGCCAGACATTTATGGAAAGAAGAACATTTAATGTTTTCCTGCACATCTCCTTAATACATACAAATGTTTTCTTTTATTAATTGGTTACTTATACAATTGTGTCACGACTATTCAACAGATAAGGAGACCGAGGGTTAGACACCATTTATATGCTTTGTTGGATAGCCTTCCTACAAACTCATAACCACACTATGCCCAGTTTGGGAATTATTTACTGACTGCTAGGACAGTCAACAGTTCAAGACTGAACTCCTATGATCATAATTCATTTCACCTAAATATACCTAGAATTTTATTTCAATGGTTTAACATAAAATACTAAATTAACAATTCTGATTTTACATTTAACATTATAAAAACCAAGTATTTTGGAGCAAAACTATAAAGAATAGTAAATATGCTTTACAACTCCCATAACCTGAAGTTTGTTCTCCACTCCCCAGTTTCTTTATGAACTAAGTTAATCCAGTCTTTGAAATTTGCATCTGTTTCTTTAATTCCAAACTATTTATTTCAAGCACCCAGCTAATTGGCAGAATGCCTATTTCTTCACACAGTTTTCTATTACTGAGCTTCAAATTTTCTTCTTTATGACATCTCCCTTATGTTTTCTTCTGCAATAACCTTTTGGTGCACAATTAAAGGCCTCCCAAACTCAATCTTTGTTGAGGTTCCAACTGGCAAATGTCCTCCAAATAAAAAACAAAACAAAACAAAAAAAAGTAATTTTCCTTTCCCATTTTTGCAATGTAGCCCAGTAGAAAATTGTTCAACTTTACTTGGTTCTAAGTTTTTAAACTATATAGCACTGTGGACATTTTCAAGATGAATGGAAGAAGGGGAGCCAAACTGATTCATGAAAGATGTGGTTAAGGACTGAAGTTTTTGAAGTTAAGGAGCCTACAGCAGATTATCAAAATATGGCTTTACTTAGCTGGGGAGGAAAGGTTGAAACTTAAGAGTCAATATGGACCAATGGTGCAGCTATGTTTATTCAAACACATGGAGAATGAAATAAAAGCAGGGAAAAATAAGGTACGAAAAAGAAATTGACTTGTTACAATTTTTTCGTATAAGCCATGGGAAATCAAATCTTATTTATTATTAAATTTACATTTTCATCATTATTATCTGAAATTCAAGCGGATAGAACACTAGCTATTTTTTTGTGTCTGGGGTAAAGGGAAAGGAGGTACTTATTCCAACAGATGCTCAAATATATTTGCAAATGAAAATATTAGAAAGCAGTTTTATGGCTTGGACAAAGGTTTCCCATTTTGTTGACCCAATTCAATATTTTTAGTTCCTCAGAAAATTATTCAAATATTTGAGGGTGCAGTTGGCACAATATCCCACCCATCAGAATACCTGTACCTCCTTTATCTGTTATCTTTTGAAATTCAGTTCGAACACTGTCAGCTCAATGATGCCTTCCTAGATGAATCCAGTCTGTAGCAATATCCCCCTTACTTTTTCATAACTCTTAGAGACTGTATCAAACATTCTGGCAGATTATTATTTTGCACTTTGTTTCATGAAAACAGTCTCTACTCTCTCAAACTAAAAAAATATAAATCCTCTGTAACACCAAACATAATGCTGGATATACATACAGCATTTATTAAGTATTAGCTATGAAGTACTATGAAGGACCCCAGTAGCTCGAGATTTTCTATGTAGCATGTGCTTCAGAGAATTTTGGCAGTTAGGGACTTAGATTAAAGATATATCAGAACAGCAAGCACACTTTTCATTTTTTTAATGTTCATTTATTTTTGAGAGAGAAAGAGAACACACATGTAAATGGGAGAGGAGAAGTGTGAGAAGGGACAGATGATCCAAAGTAGGCTCTATGCTGACATCATACAGCCTGATGTGGGGTTCGAACTCACAAACTATGAGATTATGACCTGAGCAGAAGTCAGATGTTTAACCAACTGAGCCACCCAGGCACCCCAGCAAGCACACTTTTTATAAACTGTGTATTAATCTAGGTACCTCTCACTCTCTCAAAATAAATATTTAAAAGAATAAAACAAAAACATGTTAATTTAAAAAAAATCTGCAACCATTTCAAAACAGCACACAAAAATCAAGGAGCCTATATGGTAATGGTGTCTATAGTAACTTATGAGTGCTTTTACTCACTTATTTATAACCTTCCTATATAATAAAGTGCTTTAGGGGGCGCCTGGGTAGCTCACTTGGTTAAGTGTCTGACTCTTGATTTCTGTTCCGGTCATGATCTTGGGCAGTCGTGGGATCAAGCCCTGCGTCAGTCTCTATGCTGAGCTTGGAGCCTGCTTGAGAGCCCCTCTCTCTCTCTTTCTCTCTCACTCTGCCCCTCTCCCCAGCTCACAGTCTCTTTCTCTCTAAAATAAAGTTTAAAAAAAATGTTTTTTTAAGTGTTTTAAATCCCCCACAGCACCTACATAAGGCCCTAACCATATCTCTTAGTTCACCATCTCTCAGCTGATTTTTGGTCTACTCTAAATTTTGGCAAACTCTGAGAGGGTAAGAACACTGAAAACATCAACTACCTTATACCTTATTACCTCTCTTCCTCAGGTCCTGAAACATAAAAAGGTATCTCTGAAAATAAAGAAGACCTCAAAAGATTTTCAAACTCCTGGCAGATCTCAGAAATGTAGCAAGCTTCTGTTCTTCAAAATTAAAAAGGCATCAACTTCTCAGCTAACTCTTTTTAAGCAGCCTCACCAATCAAACTTGTGAAAAGTGGAAAGCATTCATCAAGAATGTTCCTATTTCTGTCCCTTCTGAGTAATCTGAGGGAGCTCAGATTATCTTCTCTACTCATCTAATTACCAGAATTTCATTTTCCATACTATTAACTATAGTTCTGAGTTATAAAATTTTCACTAAGTTTCAAAGTCTTTCCAAATCATGGTAGAGTTGAGGGTATCTAGGTTACACTGCTTTGATTTCTGCTTAAATTTAAGAAGCCAGAAGCTCTAGCTTACCTATGGATTCCAGTTACATGTTACCGCATAATAAATTACCCCTAAAACTTAGCAGCTTAAAGCAACAACAGTTTTATTTTCTCCCAATTTTGTTGGTCAGAAATTCAGAAAGGATACAGTCAGCAATTCATCTGTTCCATATGGCATCAAATGAGGTCACCTGAGGTCTTGAAATGATGAATAAATAGACTGAAGAGCCCAAGATGGCTTCACTCACGTCTGGCACCTTGGCAGAGATGGCTAAAAGGCTGAGCTCCGCTGGGACTGTCGAGAAATGCCAAGACATGGCCTCTCCAGTATGGCAGTTGCTAGTTTATGCCAGGCTTCAGAACAGACCTCTCCACCAAGCAGATCTGAGCAAGTCTAGCTAGACTTCTTCATGACATCTCAGGATTCCCAAAGAAAGTATGCCAGACACAGGAAGTAGAAGCTGCCAGTTTCTTAAGGTCTGCACTCAAAAACTAGTACAGTGTCACTTCCACCAAATTCTACTGGTCTAAGTATTTACAAAACCCATGGCATTCTTTACCCTTTACGCTCTTTATCCTATTACATAGTAACCTTTTAGTCTTCTGAGAGCTAGAAAATAACTGAATTTCAAAAGCACTTCCCATTCCACCCTTTGAATCCAGATGTAAAAACTACTCATGATCAGGAACCATCCAGTTGTCAGTCTAGCAACTATCTATACATACTGCTAAACTGACATAAAAAGAACTGGACTAAAATTAAAATCTGCACTTATTCATTGTAATAAAATTCTAGTATTCCAAATTCTATTAGCTTATCTCATACAACTCAAGTTCTTACATATTTTTTTGTTATTATACACATATTTGTAGCAATCATTTTTAAATCACTCAAAGGGATATTTGGGGAAAGAACCCAATGTTTTCTATGTACACCATCTTTTGCAAATCTCACAAAGAAACTAGAAAGTAACAAATAAGTTATAGTTACCTTTTATTATGTGCTTACTATCTGCCAAACACTGCTCTAAGTACTTTACATGTATTAACTTTATTAAAGCTTCCTAACCTTATGAGACAGTATTATTATATTTTCTATTTTTCAGACGAGAAAATCAAATTGGAGAAAAAATATAACCACCATTAAGAGGCAGCTCCAGTATTCAACCCCAGGTAGTAAGGCACCAGAACCTGTGCTCTCCACCCCTAGGCCATATGACATACAGATTATCCCCACTTAGACATCATGCTGCCTCATCCTACTACCCTCGACCTTGGTGCAGATCAAAGTAGGACCATATCAAATCTTGTATCCTAACACCCTAGGTCTGCAATGAAAAACCCCAAACATTTTCTGTTACTGGGCTGTTTGTATCTAAATCAGATTAGGAATTATGCAGTCTCTGCCTTGGTTTCTCTACTCTTAACCCTAAATCAGCCACAGACACTTGACTGAACTGTAAACAGTTTTCTGTCTTTCCTCTGAGGAATTTAGTATACCTATTTGAGATACACCTGCCTACATACCTATGTATGGTTTAAATGTACACGCACAGGATTGTCTTGGCTCCCCCGCAACACTGTTTTCCTTTATAGGAGAGGGAAAAAAGAGGCAGAAAAAATGTCAGAGACCCAAAGGACCAACAAAGGTACGACTAGACAATCTAATGAGCTCAGTAAAAAAGCCCAAGTTCAGCTCTTAAACTTTGAGAGTACTGAAATTCATAATGACACTGCATACACCAAGTCTTTGGTGTAAAGCATTTGTGAATTATCTTGCCTTGCATTACACTGAAAGTCTATAGATAACTACTGGTATTTGTTATTCCTTAAATTTATATCTTAATTAGTTTGACAAGTTGATTTTAAATAATGAAAGCCATCTCTGAAAGGTCCATTTAGACTTGTGCAGATAATCAGCATCTGCCTCTAATCAAACTGAGATGATTAGCAAATTAAACCCTTTAATTAGCATTTTGCATAATTTAGCCAAATTATGCTTCTTAGGTTTAAGAAGGTGAAACAGGGTGAATTTATCAGTTAGATATTCCTTTAAATCTTTATTAATTATCAAATTTTACATATATACAGTAAAAATAAAGAAACACAAATTAAACTCAGTTTGCTAAAATCTAACACTTCACAACATTTAAGCTAATTATGTCATTTGGAGCAAAGTAACACAATACTCAGAAGAAAAGAAAAATATTTCATTTCAATTATCCTCCATCAACTACCCAGGAGGTCAACTTTATTCAAACTTGATTCAAGCAGCATTTTTTAAGGAAAAAAGGAAGGAAGGAGCACGCTTCTCTCCACTTCTGCCATTCAGTACCACAGGAGCCAAGGCTAATTTCACTAAGCATTCAATCATACAGTTTTAAAGAAATGCACTCATAAAAAGGTAAGTAACCTGTCAATTTTCTTTGTCAGACAAGAGACCATAGGACAATATAAAGTAGCAAAGCTCATCACAAGAAACTAAGATAAGGCATTACTTTTATCCACAGGCACTACATTCTCTCACACACAGAGGGATGCTTTTTTTTTTTTCAAGTATCTCCTCTCTTAAAGGACCAAAACACCCTATTAGCTAACAAAAGTACCAATTTCCAGTTTTTGATAAACAAGTAATAAATAACAAAAGCTTAAGAGATGGTAGAGGAAGCATATATCATTTCTAACATATATTAAACCCCAGCTTCTGATAAAGATGTGGTCTTGGAAATAGCCCCTCTGTTCTAGAATTAATCCTCTTACCAAAAAGAGGCCATGAAATTCAAAAGTAGACTTTTCTCATGACTACAGACATCAACCTACTAAAAACTTTCAAACAAATTATCTTTATCCTTCTATAAATACTACCCAAAATGTAACTCTTCATGGTGTGTGCACATGCCTATGTGCCTGTGTGTCAAAGGGAGTGGTAAATAATAAGAAAAATAATCATATTAAGCTTATGTTAAAAAGGGACACTAAGGGGCTCCTGGGTGGCTCAGTCGATTAAGTGTCCAACTTCGGCTCACGTCATGATACCACAGCTGGTGAGTTTGAGCCCCTTTGTGGGCTCTGTGTTGACAGCTGGGAGCTTCAGATTCTGCCCCTCCCCCACTTGTGCGGGCCTGTGTGTGTGTGTGCATGCTCGCTCACTCACTCTCTCTCAAAAATAAACATTAAAAAAAATTTTTTATTAAAAAATAAAATAAAAAGGGAACTAAAATGAATTCTAATTCATTTGAAAGGATATACAACAAACCAAATGAAAACTGACACAGAATAAGCAAGAAGCTATCTTTCCCAAATCCAAATTTCAATCTATCTGTATGCAGATTCTACTGCATCCCCGAACAACCTGGATCTAGAGACAGTACAAACAATACTTCTGATATACACTAATCAACAAACAATAGCTCTGATAGACACTAATCAACAGTACCAAATTTTTTCTTTAAAGACTTAATCAAGTGGCAATATTTGTAATATAATTCAGTGTTTTGCATCTACAGGCACTCAGAAAATATTAGTCGGTTCAATGACTGGAAAAATCAAGTCTACATTCCAAACGCAGTATTCTGGTATCTCATAGTAGGTCTCAAAGGAAGAATCGGCAGCCTAATTTGGAACAACTACAGCTCTGAAGTGATAGGACACATATCCAGCTGAAAATACTTATTTCTCTTAACCACTGAAATATCAACAGGACACCTAACATGCAAAAGTGAAAAGTTAAACTTTAGGAATACAAATGCCCAACATTTAGCCTTATTCATTTGCTATTTAACAAACCCCAGCAGCCATTTACTATTAAAGCAGAAGGAAGAAACATATAAACACCTGCAAACCATGAACTTTCAATTCATTTCACTACTCTTCCCTTCCACACTGAATGGACGATTGGAAATTTAAGTACAGTGCTTTGGCTCCCCCAAATGACACGTCTAGAGCATAATAACCCTGTCACAGAGAAATGAAACAAGCCAAATACAGCTGGGTTCCTTGTATCATTTTCATCAGAGAAACCTGGCCAGTACTAAATTCAGTTTTAATATCATCACTGGTTTACTCCACTCTCAACCTAATCAAAGAAAAATATTATATATTTAATCAAGAGTTTGTCTCCAAGTGCCAAAAGGAGAATGGATTATATAATTAAGAAAAGAGGAGAAAAGTGAAAGTCAAAGTATTGTACCAAGGGCTCCTGGCTGGCTCAGTCAGAAAAACCTGAGACTCCTGATCTCAGGTTGTGAGATAGAGCCCCATGCTAGGTGTAGAGATTACGTGAAGAGAAGAGAAGAGAAGAGAAGAGAAGAGAAGAGAAGAGAAGAGAAGAGAAGAGAAGAGAAGAGAAGAGAAGAGAAGAGAAGAGAAGAGAAGAGAAGAGAAGAGAAGAGAAAAGGTACTGTGCCAAAGTTTGCATCACTGAAGTATTAATAGTCAAGAAAAGTGACAGCTTTCTATAAAAATTCCTTAAAGTAATTAACCACAAAGATTAGTTCCAAGATCACAATTGACCAGACTTTCAAAAACCAAAAAGTTCTAATTTGAAAAATAAAAAAATACCACTGCTAATAAGGTCACTTGTTTAATTTTAAACATACATTACAACTTCTAGAGTTAGTCAGTTGTTTTCGTATGCGTTATCAAACTACTTATTACTAAATAATAAAATAGCCAACCTTTGTAAATTTATAATATGCCAAGTACTATGCAATATACATAGATAATTTCATTCAATTTCACAATAATTCTATGAGGAATATACTATGATATTCTCTATCTTATTGTAGAAGAAAATGAGGCATCAAAAGGTTAGGTAACTTACTCAGGGTCACAAATAATCCATTATGAGATTAATTTTCCCAGTTCTCACTCATACACTCTCCCTAGCAATGATCTATCCCACAGTTTCAAACACTAATGTTACATAGCATTTTTATTACATATTTTCAAACATAACTTCTTGAACACAGCCTAATACTCTGAATTACCCACTGCCTATCTCCACTGGCCCACCAGGACTCACAAGCAGGATGTTCACAAGCAAATGTACCATCTTATCCCAAAACCATACTCCTATTTTTATATTCCCTACCATCACTAACACACTATTTTGTACCCTATATACCAAATAGCTTGGAGTCATCTTCATTTCACATTCCATTAGTCATCAAATCTTCAGGCTACTTCCATGTCGACCATATCTGCCTCCTTCTTTCCACTGCCACAGCCATTGCTATAATTCAGACCCTCATTCAGTCCTTCATTTGGACATTTACTCAACAAATTTCTCCTTGTTAACACAGAAATTGGAAACATCCTAACAGAAATCTGCCCTAAGTCTCAACATTCTTTCACTTGAGATCTTTTTTCTTTGAGCTTTTAAGTTTAAAATAATTATAGACTCACAAGAAGTTACACTGCAAAAATACTAGAGAGTTCCTGTGTACCCTTCACCAAGGGTCCCTCCATGGTTACATCTTACATAAAACTACAGTACAATATCCAAATCAGGACGAATGACACTGGTACAGGGCATGTGGACAGTTCCATGCCATTTCCTCACATCTGTAGATAGATGCAACAACTACAATTGAAAGGAATTATTTTTACTCTGAGGTTCTTAGGGCTAATTAATCTCATTGAGGCTTTAGTAGACTCATTCTCACATTCAGCTAGTAGACAGGTCCACTAAAAGATACACGAAATGATGTCTAATATTACCTGACAATCCTGAATCTCGATTTGGGTCTCAACTCTGCACTTCCTTATTCATTCAGCTACTGCCATTATCTTTTATCATACTAGATTCAAACATGTCAGTCCACTCCTCAAAAAGTTTCAACAATTCCCTCCTGTCTTTATTCTATCTCACTAACCTCATCTTCCACTCTCCCCCATAATCTAACAACAAACTTCGTTGTCATAAAAATGTACAACCAAAACCAAGATTAATGTGGGCAATACATGAATGTACTTCCTTGAAATAAAAAAGGGGAAGAAATCATTAAAATAACACTAAATGAACAGAGTATATGATATCTAGGAGATCTCACAGTAGGGGTGATGCTGTGGTTAGGAAAAATACGATTATGGAACTATACATGTTCAAGCTGGAAAGAAGAAAGAGTAACACACTACATTAAGGAAGAGCAGGCTGCTATTGCTAGGAAAAAGAGAAAAGAAGGGTCCAAGGCCCTCTATCACCAACCAGTCCTCGGAACAGAGCTCCATCAGCCACTAAGCCCCCACAAAGAAGCACAAGAGGGGCGCTTGGGTGGCTCAGTCGGTTAAGCGTCCGACTTCAGCCAGGTCATGATCTCGCGGTCCGTGAGTTCGAGCCCCGCGTCAGGCTCTGGGCTGATGGCTCAGAGCCTGGAGCCTGTTTCCGATTCTGTGTCTCCCTCTCTCTCTGCCCTTCCCCCGTTCATGCTCTGTCTCTTTCTGTCCCAAAAATAAATAAACGTTGAAAAAAAAAAATTTTAAAAAGAAGCACAAGAAAGAGATCACCTTAACCCATCCAATTCCATCCCTCAAGTTTATGTTCAGGACCTGTAAGCTGTTACATGTTACAAGTTAAAGAAATTTCAGAGGTCCCTAGGTCCAAAGACAAAGTTATCTCAATGGTTTGATGCTTTAAATTCCTCAATTGTTTATACACATCATCATCATGCATTAAAATATAAATAATTTTTTTAAAAATTAGAGTTTTTGTGATTAATACTCAAGACTATTTTAAGTCATTGTCATAAACATATAATTTTTAGGAATTACTTCTATACAAAAGTGACCCAAAGACCAGACACCTCACTATATGAACACCACAATCTAAAGAAAAAAGCACCTTGACTCTCTATGTTCTACAAAGACATGTCCAAGGAGAACAGAAAGAACTCAATGTCCCACCCCAGGCCCACCAGGTGATCTGTGAGCAGACAACCAGTTTTTTTTTGTTTTGTTTTTTAATTTTTTAATGCTTATTTAATTTTTGAGAGAGAGAGCAAGTGAGCAAGCTTGAGTGGGGGAAGAGCAGAAAGAGAAGGAGGCAGAATCTGAGCTGTCAGCACAGAACCCGATGCAGGGCTCTAACTCACGAATTGCAAGATCATGACCTGAGCCGAAGTTGGAGGCTTAACCAACTGAGCCACTCAGGCACCCCAAACAACCAGTCTTAATTCTCCCCATCTGTAAAGTCTGCTTGCCCTATTCCACTAGGATACTGGGAAGTTCTGTATTCACAATGCATGAAGACTTTTGAACTGTTTATGAATGGGACTACAAAGAAGTATTATTTTGATGCTACTTTTAGCTGTTTCCTTCATCTGCTATGTTCACGGTTATTGTGCATACTAGAAGTAGGCAATATTGAGGGTTTAAGAAGTTTTGTTTTGTTTTTAGAGAGAACACGAGCACGGGAGGGGACAGAGGGAGAAAGAGATTTTTTTTTTTTTTTTTTTTTTTTTTGTGGGAGAGAGCAGGCACAAGTGAGCAAGGGACAGAGAGAGAGAGAATCCAAGGAGGGGCAGAGAGAGAGAGAGAAGGGGAGGGGGAGGAGGAGGGGGAGAGGGGGAGGGGGGAGGGGGAGGGGAAGAGGGAGGTGGGGAGAGAGAGAGAGAGAGAGAGAGAGAGAGAGAGAGAAGCGGGGATGACCCGAAGCAGGGCTCGTGCTAACCCTAAGTGGGGCACAAGCTCACCCCAAGTGGGACTCACGCTCACCTGAAACGCAGCTCAAGCTCACCCCATGTGGGACTGGAACTCACAAACCATGAGATCATGACCTGAGCTGAAATCGGATGCTTAACCCACTGAGCTACCCAGGTGCCCAAGAGAAGGAATCTTAAGCAGGCTCCATGCTCAGTGCAAAGCCCATTGCAGGGCTAGATCCCATGACCCTTGGATCATGACCTAAGCCAAAAACAACCATGAGATGCTCAACTGACTGAGCCACTCAGGAACCCCAAGAAGATTGTTTTTCACAAATAATCGGAAGACATCCAGATCTAACCTTAGTTATGGAAACAATGTGTCTGAGGTGACAGCTACTTTAGTGTTAGTGACATAATCTGTTTTTTAAATAGGGGTAACTCCATAATTAAAATATAAAGAAACATAAATGCAATCCAGAATAAAATAATTTTGACATACATAAATAATCACGTACAGTGCATTAAATGCCATAATCAAGTAGTTAGGTACTGTACCCACTCCTAGAAACACTGCGAATGCAACACCCACCAATGCAGACTGGTATAGTGAGTGTGTGGTGCCTCAAATGCCATATCAGTGAAGTGCTTTTCCAAGAAGGTGAACTTACAGAAACATATGGAACAAAACAAAGTATAATCTCCCATCAATTCACACAGTAGTTGCATTCCAGGAATTATCAGGATACACAAAAACCAAGGGGAAATATTTTATATTTATAGAATAGTGTTTGGTTCTAGATTCAGATCATTAGAAACAGGTTTTTTTCTTTTACTCCACATAAGTTTTTTATTTTTTTAATTATTTTTAATGTTTCTTTTTGAGAGAGAGAGAGAGAGAGAGAGAGAGAGAGAGAGACAGAATCTGAAGCAGGCTCCAGGCTCTGAGCTGTTAGCACAGAGCCCAACACAGGGCTTGAACCCATGAACTGGGAGATCATGACATGAGACGAAGTCAGACGCTTAACAACTGAGCCACCCAGGTGCCCCTGCACATAAGTTTTTTAAAGGAACCTTAAAAATCAAGAAGGGGAACACCTGGGTAGCTCAGTGGGTTGAGCATCTGACTATTTCAGCTTGGATCATGATCCCAGGGTTGTGAGATCAAGCCCCATGTTGAGATCCACACTGAGCGTGGAGTTGGCTTGGGATTCTCTCTCTCTCTCTCTCTCTCTCTCTCTCTCTCTCTCTCTCTCTCTCTCCCCCTCCTTCCCTCCCTCCCTCCCTCCCTCTGCCTCTCTCTCCTGCTCTCTCTCTCTCAAAAAAAAAAAAAAAAAAAAATCAAGGACATGGGAAGATTCACTGTAGAGAATTATCCAGTGTATTGTAGACACTCCAGCATCCCCCCATCTCCCTTCTATGAAATGCCTGTAGCACCCACCAGTCACTGTAACAGCCACCAGAAACACCATAAAGATGTCCAAAGTATCCAGTAGGGGAGTAGCTCCTGGAGTCCAGAACCCATAGAAGGCCCAGTCTGTAACAACCAGTGGACCTCCCTCTAAAAAGGTCCTCCTCCTTCCTTGTAAGGCAAGAACAAAACCAAATTGAGCCCATAATCTTTTATTACTGGCCTGTTAAATTCTTATCTCAAGCATAAAATCTCTTGAATTTGTCTCCAATGACCCTTCTATGTTACACGAGTCTATTGCTGAACATGAACTAAAACATACAATGTGACCAAAGAAAATTTAAAAAAAAAAAAAAAAAAAAAAAAAAAAGGCACCAAAGAAGAACAGCAACATAGGGTATAGAAAAGCCATGGGCTAGATAATGAGACCTTCAACAACTAAGATGTGAAAATATATAATGTTTTCCCTAGAGGTAGCACACATAGTACACTGGGAAAACTTATGGCGTATTTAATATACTTTGTTTCCATTTCTGCCAAGAACTGTCAGCTAAAATAAAACACCTTAGTAAAATTACAGTTAATGCTTTAATTTCCTACATTAATGTAAATCTCTAATCTCACACCTGTGTTTGCATATCCCTTTTGATGGGCACTGTCACCTTAAATGTCAGCATCTATTCCACTTGATTTCAGTGCTAGTTAAGAACTAGCTGGGAAGAAATGTGCTCATAATTTTAGTAACATACTTTGTGATTTACACATTTCAAAAAATCTAGAGGTTGGACTTTTGAGTTCCAGTTCTATCATTTAACTCTGGGGAGGTTACTTCACCTCTCTAAGCTTTCCCCAAAGCACTACTATAAGGAGTAAATTATACAATCCATAGAAAGCATTTAGCTTAGTGCCTGGCAGTTAGTAAGCACATCACAAATGTTAGCTATTTAGTGACTAACTTCTGTCTCCTTAGATCACTGTAAAGACCCAAAACTTCATTAAGTCCACTGCTCATTTATTCACCAACAAGTATTCCTTCCTTGGGGAACAAGAACCCCATACAAGCTCCGAAACAGTCCTCTGCATTTTCTAGCATTCATACAGGGGTGTCAACTCCCTGGATCAACTAAAAGAAACTAAAATATATTTGGCTATTAGACCCCAATATAGTCAACAGAAGGATTCTCTTGCCCAAAACCTTCATGAGACACTGGATTTGGGAGAACAACACTTTGACCAGATATGAACAGGTGAAAAAGCCAGACAGCTGACAGGTATCAATAGTGAGAATATGGCACCAGGAATCTGAAAGCCAAGGAGATTAGCAATCAGTGGCAATCAAACAGCAATCTGTTAGGAAGTAAACAGAGAAAAGGAAGTACAGAATAAGAATTTTAACTGCTTTATCTCTATGCCTTCAGAAGGGTGGGGAGTAGCAGGATAGATCTAGTGATTGAGCCTAGGCTAACTGTAGTTATGCAACTACTTCCTCCTGCCTTTATAACTGAGATTTAGCCACTCAATATGACGGAGAACACAAAATGTTTTTTTTTTCTGCAACTCCATCAGCCTTGTTCCTATTCTCATCCCAAAGACCTAGGATAGGCACTCTGAGCTAGGCTCAGAACTAATCCATAACACAACTTCAACTAAAAAAGGATTAAATTTTCAGGGAGTTGGTAGAAGTTGGGAGTGGAGGGAGAACAGGAAACAACAAAAAGTGAGGAAGATTATAGAATGAAAAAATAAAGTACATGTTTAAAAATCCAGTATCTTTTTTTGGAACAGTTTCAGAAAACATGAGTAACACTTTACAATGTGAATGTTTTTGTTTTTGTTTTTTTTTTAATTTTTTTTTTCAACGTTTATTTATTTTTTTGGGACAGAGAGAGACAGAGCATGAACGGGGGAGGGGCAGAGAGAGAGGGAGACACAGAATCATAAACAGGCTCCAGGCTCTGAGCCATCAGCCCAGAGCCCGACGCGGGGCTCGAACTCACGGAGTGCGAGATCGTGACCTGGCTGAAGTCGGACGCTCAACCGACTGCGCCACCCAGGCGCCCCTACAATGTGAATGTTTAACCACTGAGGCACCTGGATGGTTCAGTCAGTTAAGCATCCAACTCTTGACTTCAGCTCAGGTCATGAACTCACAGTCATGAGATCAAGCCCTAGAACCTACTTGCTATTCTCCCTCTCCCTCTGCCCCTCTACTGCACACACTCAGAAGCATGAGCGCACTCTCAATAAATAAATAAATAAATAAATAAATAAATAAATATGCTTCATCTTAGAGACTATGAGAACACTAAAGATGCTATTAAGTAAATTAATTTCATTCTTTTGAGTTCTAAATAGTAACATATATATAACATTATATGACGATTAGGTGAGAAACTTCAGGCAGGTCACAGTCATACTTTTTCAAGGGCAAAGTTAGAGGCATGAAGTCAATACCAATAAGAACACAATGAACTGTGTATTCAAAAGCTATACAAAAACTTTAAAAAAGAAAAATGACTTTCATAAGTAATTTGAAAATTTTTGCATATGTTAATTTTAGCCTTCAAGGGTAATTCAGCTTGAAGTCTCACATTTAGTCATAGCATCTCTAGGTTTAAACTATCTTATAATGAGCAAAATCTAATTTTGTAGCTTGATCAGGAAAATCCAAATTCTGTGAACTTCTAAAATATTGCCACTAAAGACCATCTGCTATGGTGTATTTTTACAATCATACACATAAATGGTGAGGCCTCAATTAACTAAAAAATTCAATGAATCTTTTCCTCACTCTCCAAATATAATACTAGAGCTGCCAAAAATATATATATAAACTAATACAAGGTTAGCTTCCATAATTATCTGGCGTAAAAAAAAAAAAAAATACTGTCAGGATGTAAGTATTGTATTTGTGTAGTGTGCTTACAGAGGGGAAGCCCTGGTAATGCCTTCACTTAAATCATTTGGAAAGAAGTTAAGGGTATGCAGTTGTAACAGAAACACATAAAGGGCTCTGCGTAAAACATAAATTGTTCTGTACAGAATACAAAACAAATTGAAATCTGCTAACCAGCATAATTCCTCAAATTCAGTTCAACAGAAAAAGGTCATTTCATTTATAACATATATCACCTGATATTTAACCCTGAGAAACGAAAAGTATCTCATGTTACTGTACTCATCTTAAAGACTACCTCGAGTTTATGAAACACAAATTGAACTAATATTTTCTCTGGAAGTTAACTCATTTACTCAACACTCAGCATCATGCTTGAATCCGTTAAGCAGTGCAACTTAAACTTGCCTACTTCAAGGGCGCTTGGGTGGCTCAGTTGGTTAGGTGTCTGACTTCAGCTCAGGTCATAATCTCACGGTTCATGAGTTCAAGCCCTGTGTCGGGCTCTGTGCTGACAGCTCGGAGCCTGGAGCCTGTTTCAAATTCTGTGTCTCCCTCTCTCTCTGTTCCTCCCCCGTTCACACTCTGTCTGTGTGTCTGTCTCTCTCTCTCTCTCTCAAAGATAAAGATTAAAAGAATTTAAAAAAAAAACAAAAAACTTGCCTACTTCCAATTCTTAGAACTAGGCATAAAACATAAAACAACTTACTTCTCCATTATAAAAATCAACTTGACCTTTCATCTGATTATTAATCCTTTTTCCCTTAGTTCGTTTTAAGTCTGGAATTTCCAGCAAAAGTTAACAGTATGAGTCTTACCACCCCATTTCACTCTTCTCCAGGCCCCCTTTCCACTCATATCATAGTCAATGGCTTGTCAGAAGCCCTATGAAAAGCTTCCATGCTCAAACACATTTGTTGTCTAGTGTATTACATTCTCACATCTGCATGTCCTGTCTCAGCTATATAACATCAGATTCTGAAATTTAGTTGTTGCCTGAAATTTAGTCTGCATCAAAGGGAATTAAAGGTACACGTTTCTCCATTTTGCAGGCATATTAAAATCAGTTCACAAGTTACTAAGAGGCTTATGATAATTTGTAAACACATCCCAGAGGGTAGCTACAAACAGAGGCATATACATCAGATGAATGGCATTTTCCTACCTTATGTAACAGAAAGAGCTGACCACAATGATGAATGCACAGTCCGAAAGAGCTACAACAATCCAAACTAGATCAACTAACAATGAAAACAATATAAGGACCAAAATGATCAGAAAACCCTGACTACCTCAAGGCCAACTTGCAAATACCTAAGAAATAATATAATACACAAGTGAACACCAAAAACTATTTTAAAACTCAACACATAAAACTATCGAATAAATGTGAAATCAATGTTCCAATGTTAACTGGAGAAATGCATCCCCAAGTTCCTAATAAATTCACACAACTGACATTTCCAATAACAAGTGACAAATTAAACATTAATTCATGTGCAGTGAAAAGTTATCAGCCAAAAATGACATGAAATAATTTCTAAGACAGAAGAAATTAAGTTTTCAAACTATAAGGGATAAGAAACAAATTTCAAATATCAGATTCAGGATAAGGAAAACTATTTTAAAATGGGTAAAAATAAGCAATACAAAGTTTTACATGTACTTCTTTTCAGTGAGCCACGCATAATGTTACCATCCACAATCGCCTTCACTCAAAAACCCTCACTTCCTGAAAAGATTTGCCAAGTGAATAACACTAACTCTATTTAATATGCAGTGGACTTCTCATTTGTGACACACAGAATACTCTCCATCTTTTAAGATGCTCATCTTCACTGCCATTCTGGGCTATATAAATGAAATGCCTCCTACCATTAAATCCACTAGTATTTCGGGGCGCCTGGGTGGCGCAGTCGGTTAAGCGTCCGACTTCAGCCAGGTCACCATCTCGCGGTCCGTGAGTTCGAGCCCCGCGTCAGGCTCTGGGCTGATGGCTCAGAGCCTGGAGCCTGCTTCCGATTCTGTGTCTCCCTCTCTCTCTGCCCCTCCCCCGTTCATGCTCTGTCTCTCTCTGTCCCAAAAATAAATAAACGTTGAAAAAAATTAAAAAAAAAAAATCCACTAGTATTTCAAATCAGGTAAAAAATATTTTCTGACTGTTCCAAGAAGGTTGTTTTGTTTTTTTTTTTTTAAACATCAAGGCAAATTATAAACAGGTATCTGACTCTGAACTTCAACAGCACAGAGAACCTTTGTCTGCGAGGCTGACAGGTGTCAAAACCTGACCTTTCCCTAACTGGCCAAGTGAAAAATCGCTAATAGCATATTTGACCTTACCCACTCACCTTTAATGTGACACAAGGTTAAGTCAATCAACTCAGCAATGAGATCCAAAACAGCCTCCAAAGACAATATTTACTCATTTCTAATCCTTCCTAGAAATTACAGATTTAAAATCCAAATTATTTACATGTAAGTCCAAGAATGAAAAAAAAGTTTTTCCTTTCTGAATGCTTCACATTAACATTTTGTGTTATATATCAGAATCTACTATGCACTAGAAACCCAAACACAGACTACAAAAGCCAAATTGTCAAAACACAGCCAGAATGAGAAACACAAGAATCTGAATCTGGTAACTGGCCCCATTCCTCTCCCCCAAATTTTTACCCAATAAAATTACATCAGCTATGGCAAACTGAACAAAAAAATTTAAGAAAAAAACTATGCAAAAAATTGTTCCTTTTTCTGTAAATATTTCTCCATTATGCAAACATAATGCAATTTAGTTATAACACTGCATCTCCTAACATAAAAATATATTTATTTTACAGAAACAGATCCACATAGAAGTCACTGCAGTCTTAGGGACAACTGGGTGGCTCAGCAGGTTAAGCATCAGACTTCTGCCCAGGTCATGATCTCATCGTTCATTAGTTCGAGCCCAGTATCGGGTAAGCATGAGCCCCACTTCAGGTGAGCCCCGCTTCTCTCTCTCTACCTGCCCCTCATGGCATTCTCTTTCTCTCTCTCTCTCTCTCTCTCTCTCTCTCTCTCTCTCACTTGCTCTCTCTTCCCCCACCCTCACTTGCACCCTCTCTCTCTCAAAAAATAATGAATGAATAAAATTTTAAAATAAAATATTTTTTTAAAAGTCATTGCAGCTTTAATGAAACTGTAAAGATAAAGACATACAAACACAGAGTCCAGGTAGACTCCAAGATGTGTGTGCCAGGAACCCAGCTTCTGTAGCATGGAAACGAAGATAGCCTTGTGGCTCTCCACTCCCCGATGTTTCCTTCTGCCTCAACTTGGGCAGCAGGGTCTATTATACATACATCAGAGACCAGCTTATGCAATAAATGCTAATAACGTTTCCCTAACTCTTGCTTTGCCTTAAGTCTAAAAGCACCTGTTTAAGTCCAACAGTTTCAAATGCAAACCAAATATTCCAATCAAAGTGAAGAAAACTGTGCATGTTTCTATTAACGAAATGGTAAAAGTTGGTAAATGGGAAGAGCCACAGGAAACTAGGGGTGAGCTAATCAAAAGCACCTGAATTCAAGCACCTTAATTACCAGTACCAGTTGCCATGAGAGTACACCAGAAGGAAAAAGTCTCAGCCAGGAAAGTGATACAATGTATCACAGGAATGGGTTTTCTGCCAAGCTCCCGCAATGCTTTCTCACTTTTTCCATGAAAGTGAGCTACAAACGCCAGCTACAAACACTTGATCAAGTTTTACATTCCACAGTTTATTTCAGAAACAGAAAACGTGTTTTTCACACTCTACACACCTTCAACCAACATTCTAATAAACCCCCAGGAGGACTACCTACATCCCATCCCCCAAGTGAGAATCACTGAACTAAAAAAAGTCACACTAGTAAGCCAAAAATTACTATTCCTTTTAGAAATTGCACAGGACCCCCCTGACATACAAATGTAGACATTAATTTTCCCTACAATCAATTTCCCAATCATCCATATTTCTACATCTTACTTTAATGCATGTTTATTATAATGCACCTCAAACGACTTGCAGAATGAAATAAAATATAATTATAGCAAACACACTGGAAGCAACCACAATATTAAAAACCAATCATGACCAACACACATTAGTTTCAGGGATACAATAGAGTGATTTCAAAATTCCACACATCACCCACTGCTCATAACCACAAGTGCACTCCTTAATCCCAGTCACCTTTTTCAATCCATCCCCCGACCCACCTCCCTTCTGGTAACCATCAGTTTGTCCTCTATAGTGAAGAGTCTGTTTATTGATTTGTCTTTTTTCCCTTTGCTCACTTGTTTTGCTTCTTAAATTCCACAGATGAGTGAAATATATGGTATTTGTCTTTCTCTGACATTTTGCTTAGCATTGTACTCTAGCTCCATTCACGTCATTACAAATGGCAAGATTTCATTTTTTATAACTGAATAACATTCCATTGTAAATAATACACATCTTCTTTATCCATTCATCAACTGACGGACAGCTGGACTGCTTCTATAATTTGGCTGTTGTAAATAACGCTGTAATAAACTAAGAGTGCATGAATTAGTGTATTTTTGTATTCTTTTGGTAAACACCCAGTAGTTTGATTGCCGGATCATACAGCAGTTCTATTTTCAACTCTGTGAAGAACCTCCATATTGTTTTCCACAGTGGCTATACCAATTTGCATTCCCACCAACAGTGCACAAGGATTCCTTTATCTCCACATCCTCGCCAACATTTATTGTTATTGATTTTAGCCATTCTGACAGGTGGGAGGTGATATCTCATTGTAGTTTTGATTTGCATTTCCCTGATAAGTGATGAAGAACATCTTTTTGTACATCTGTTGGCCATTTGTAGGTCTTCTTTGGAGAAGAATGTCTTCTGCCCATTTTTAACTGAATTATTTTTGGGGGGTATTCAGTTTTATAAGTTCTTTATATACTTTGGATACTAACCCTTTATCAGACATGTCATTTGCAATATCTTCTCCCATTCCACAGGTTGCCTTTTAGCTTTGTTGACTGTCTTCTTTGCTGTACATTAGCTTTTTATTTTGATGTAGTCCCAGGAGTTTAGTTTTGTTTTTGTTTCCCTTGCCTCAGAAGACATATCTAGAAAAAAGTTGCTATGATCAAAGTCAAAGAACTCACTGCCTGTGTTCTCTGCTAGGATTTTTATGGTTTCAAGTCTCCAAAATAGATTTTGTTTTAAATTGCAGCAAAAGTATATTAAATCTAATTAACCCCAAACTTCTCCAACATATAGGCATTTGCTGCCTCTGTATCTGCCATAGTATTACTAGTTAACATATATGCCAGCCACAGTACTAAGAACTCTACATATTCTAATCCATTTAAAACTCACAAATCTGTAAGGTGAGGATTAGGATTATCTTCATTTTATTTTTTGTTTTTGAGAAAGTAGGGGAGAGGGGGAGAGGGAAAGAGAGAGAGAATCTTAAGTAGGCTCCACATTCAGCATGGAGCCTCATGAGGGGCTCAACCCCAGAACCCTGGGATCATGACCTAAACTGAAATCAACAAACATTCAAATGACTGAGCTACCCAAGCGCTCCAGATTATCTTCATTTTAAAAAAGAGGAAACTCTGGGCGCCTGTGTGGCTCAGTCAGTTAAGCGTCTGACTTCAGCTCAGGTTATGATCTTGCGGTTCATGAGTTCGAGCCCTGTGTTGGGTTCTGTGCTTACAGCTCAGAGCCTGGAGACTGCTTCAAATTCTGTGTCTTCCTCTCTCCCTGTCCCTCCCCCCTCATGCTCTGTCTCTCTCTCAAACGTAAAAAAAAATTTTTTAATGAGGAAACAAATACAGATTAGAAAATTTACTCTAAGGGGCCCCTGGGTGGCTCAGTTGGTTAAGCATCTGACTTCAGCTCAGGTCATGATCTCATGGTTCAAGGGTTCGAGCCCCACGTCAGGCTCCATGCTGACAGCTCAGAGCCTGGAACCTGCTTCAGTTTCTGTGTCTTCCTCTCTCTCTGCCCCTCCCCTGCTCATGCTCTGTCTCTCTCTCTCTCTCTCTGTCTCTCTCTCTCTCTCTCTCTCTCTCAAAAATATATAAAACATTTTAAAAAAAAAGAAAAGAAAAGAAAAGAAAAGAAAAGAAAAGAAAAGAAAAGAAAAGAAAAGAAAAGAAAATTTACTCTAAATCACATAGCTGATTGTCAAGTCTGGGATTGAATTTTAGGCTACCTGTAAGTCAAAAGTTAGCCTACTACTGTTTAATGGATGCTGACAGAAGACACAGACTCCTGCATTAGAGACAAAGAACTTTATTACTCCTATCACAAGAAGCAGCAAGAGAGCCAACATGTGTCATTCTCCTTAACTCTAAGTTCCTGGGGGGCAACATGACATAGTCCAGATGAATGGTCAAGTAGAGTAGGTTTGCACTACGAGGGAACCCGGAGAAACAATCAACTTTGTAGCAGGCAGTAAGCAAGCCTCCTCTATATACCAGGAAGATATTTCTTCATCCCTCAAGGCTGCTTACTAAAATCACAGCTGTGAGAAATGGCCTGGTAAAGAGTGATCATGACCATGTTTTCATGACATACCAAGCAAGATATGCAGGATCAGAAGAGACCCTTGGAGGTGTTTTCCCAACACTGATGTGTGCCAGAGAGAAAACTCAAACTAAACAAATACAACACCAGAGTCTGGACTATTGACCACTATTAATAAAACATTCAAAAACTTCAACTTTGTTCCCTAAATTTAAAACTAGAATTATTGAGGTCATTAAGGCCTCTGGCTAAACACAACATATTTATTTCCATTACCTCCACAACAAAAGAAAAAAAAGTCTCAATAATTTTAAAAGGACTGAAGTCATACAAAATATGTTCTCAGACTAAAATGAAATTAAGTTAAAAATCAGTAACAGCAGCAAGTTTAGAAACTTCAAAAATACATAGTAATTAACACTCAAAATAACCAGTAAGTCAAAGAACAAACAAGGAAATACTTTCAAATGAATGAAAACAAAACATGACATAGCCAAAACTCACGGAATGCACCTAAGGCCATGTTCAAAGGGAAGTTTTAGCTATAAATGCCTACATTAAAAATGAGAAAAAAAAAAAAACAAAACTCAAATCAGTAACCTAAACTTTGACCTTATGAAACTAGAAGAACAAACTAAACCCAAAGCAAACAGAAGGAAGGAAATAATAAAGATTAATAAGTGATAATAACAAAAATTAAACACACAAGAATAGAAACACAGTAGAGAAAAAAACCAAAAGATAGTAATTTGAAAAGATCCACAAAATTGACAAACCTATAATTCAATGACAAAAAAAAAACAAAAAACGACTTAAATGAAAAAATGAGATCATTACCAACCGTATAGAAATAAAAAGGATCCCTGAAACTAATATAACATCAGATGTTAATTATATCTCTTTTTTTTTTTTAAAAGGATTGTAAGAAAATACTTTGAACAAGTGTACACATCAGTTAGAAAACTTAAATGGACACATTCCTAGAAAACACGAATTACCAAAACTGACTCAAAAAGAAATAGAAAATTTGAATAGATTTATAATAAGAGTGAATTAGTAATTTTAAAGCACCCCACAAAGAGAAGCATAAGCCCAGAAAGATTCACTGGTTAAATTCTACCAAATGTTTAAAGAAAAATTAACACCAATCCTTGACAACCTCATCCAAAAAAACCACAAGAGCAGGAAATACTTTTACAAACTCATTATATAAGACCAATATTACCGTGATACCAAAATAAGACCATGACATCACAAGAAAACTACAAACCCACATCCTTTATCGATAAACACAAAAATCCTCCATAAAATACTAGCAAATCAAATCCAGCAACATATAAAAAGAATCATACAGGATAATCAAGGGGGATTTATCCCACGAATATCCCAGCAAGATTGGTTTAACATCCAAAAACCAATTAATGCAACACACGATATTAATAAAGGACAAATCCCTAAGATAATCTCAACAGGTGGAGAAAAAGCACATGACAAAATCCAATACCCTTTCATGATGAGAATGCTCAATTACAATTAGAAGGAAATTTTCTCAATCTGATAAAGGGCATCTACAGAAATCATATATCTAATATCATAGGTCATGCTAAAAGACTGAATGCTTTCCCTCTAAAATGAGGAACAAGATGGGTGTCCACTACTGCCACTTCTATTCAACATTACATTGGAGATTCTAGCTAGGGAAATTAATCAAAAATGGAGAAATAAAAAGCCTCCAGATTGGAAAGTAAGGAGTAAGATTATCTCTATTTGTGAGACATAACCTCCTAAGGAATCCACTAAAACTGATTAGTACTAACAGAGTTCCATAGGTTGCAGGATATAAGATCAACATGCAAAAATCAACTGGACTTCTATACACTAGCAAGAAACATTCCAAAAATGAAATAAAGAAAATAACTCCACTTACAATGACATTAAAGAAAAAATACTTAGGTATAAATTTAACAAATATAGTACTCAATCTTGTTGAGAAAAATTAAAGAAAACCTTAAGAAATAAAGGACGGGGGGTGCCTAGGTGGGTTCGGTTAGTTGAGCATCCAACTTGATTTCAGCTCAGGTCATGATCCCAGGGACATGGAATCGAGCCCCACATTGGGCTCCGTGATGAGCATGGTGCCTGCTTGGGATTCTCCCTCTCTCTCCTTCTGCCCCTCTCTCCCACTTGCACTCTATCTCTCTATAATAAAATTTTAAAAAATAATCTAAAAATAAAATAAAAAACATCCCATGTTCATGAATAACACTTAATATTAAGATGGCAATACTCCCCAAATTGATCTACATATTCTCTGCAATCCTAGTCTGAATCCTAGCTGACTTATCTGTAGAAAGTGGTAAGTAAATCCTAAAATTCTTAAGAAAATACAAGGAGGGGCACCTGGATGGCGCAGTCGGTTAAGCGTCCGACTTCAGCCAGGTCACGATCTCGCAGTCCGTGAGTTCGAGCCCCGCGTCAGGCTCTGGGCTGATGGCTCAGAGCCTGGAGCCTGCTTCCGATTCTGTGTCTCCCTCTCTCTCTGCCCCTCCCCCGTTCATGCTCTGTCTCTCTCTGTCCCAAAAATAAATAAACGTTGAAAAAAAAAATTTTTTTTAAAGAAAATACAAGGAACCAGAATAACTAAAATAATCTTGAAAAAAGAATAAAATTCATTTTATTCCCCTACTTCTCAATTTGAAATCTTACTACAAAGCTACAGTACTCAACATTCAAGACCACAATAGTACTGCCACAATGATAAGCATACAGCTCCAAGAAATAAAATTAACAGTCCAGAAATAAACCAACTTATAGTCAAGAGTAACAATTTGGTGAGGAAAGAACAGCTGTTTCAACAAATGATGCTAGAACAACTGGATATCCACATGCAAAAAAAATGAAGTTGGGACTCCTACTTCATATCGTATACAAAAATTAACTCAAAATGGACCACAGACCCCAATATAAAAACTAAAATTATAAAACTCGTAGAGAAAGCCAGAGGAGTAAATCTTCATGACCTTCCTTTAGACAAAGCCTTCTTAGATCTGACATCAAAAGTACAAAAGAAAAAAACCGACAAGACTTCACATAAATTAATAACTTTTGTGTTGCAAAAGATAACCATCAAAATGAAATGACAATCCTAAGAATAGGAGAAAATATTTGTAAATCATAGATCTTATAATGGACTTGTATCCAGAATATGTAAAGAATTAACACTCAACAATAAAAAGAGGACTCAATTAAAAAATGTACAAAGAGGGGCGCCTGGGGGGCGCAGTCGGTTAAGCGTCCGACTTCAGCCAGGTCACGATCTCGTGGCCCGTGAGTTCGAGCCCCGCGTCAGGCTCTGGGCTGATGGCTCAGAGCCTGGAGCCTGTTTCCGATTCTGTGTCTCCCTCTCTCTCTGCCCCTCCCCCGTTCATGCTCTGTCTCTCTCTGTCCCAAAAATAAATAAATGTTGAAAAAAAAAAAATTAAAAAAAAAATGTACAAAGAAAAAAAAAAATGTACAAAGGATTTGAAAAGACATTCCAAGGATATACAAATAACCAATAAGTACATGAAAAGATGCTCAACATCATGTGTCATTAGAGAAATGCAAATCAAAACCAGTGTTATGTTATCATTTCACATCCACTAGGATGGCTACATTCAAAAACAACTGTGGATGACGATGGAGAAAGTGAAACCATCATATACCGCTAAGATGTAAAATAGTGTAGTCACTTTGAAAAAGTTCGTCAGTTCCTCAAAAGCCTAAGCACAGAATTAATTACCCTACAGCCTAGTAATTCCACTCCCAGATATATACATAAAATAAAAAAGACATCCACAAAAAAAAAAAACTTGTACACAAATACTCACTACAGCATCATTCCTATTAGCCAAAATGTAGAAACCCAAATGTCCATCAACTGCTGAACAGAGAAGTATCATTTGACAATAAAAAGGAATGAAATACTGATATAGGCTACAACACGGATGAAACTTTAAAATATTGTGCTAAATAAACCATTATTCACAATAGCCAAGATATGAAAGCAATGTCAGTGTTCACCCATAGATGAATAGATAAAAAGATGTGGTATATTATACAATGAACTATTCGGTCATTAAAAAAAAAAAAAAATGCATTCCTATACACCAACAATGAAGCAACAGAAAGAGAAATCAAGGAATCGATCCCATTTACGGTTGCACAAAAACCATAAAATACCTAGGAATAAATCTAACCGAAGAGGTGAAAAACTGATACGCTGAAAACTATAGAAAGCTTATGAAAGAAACTGAAGAACACACAAAAAAATGGAAAAAGATTCCATGCTCCTGGATAGGAGGAACAAATATTGTTAAAATGTTGATACTACCCAAGGCAATCTACATATTCAATGCAATCCCAATCAATCCCTACCAGCATTCTTCAGAGACCTAGAACAAATAATCCTAAAATTTGTATGGAACCAGAAAAGACCCCAAATAGCCAAAGCAATCTTGAAAAAGAAAACCAAAGCAGGAGGCATCACAGTCTCAGACTTCAAGCTATACTACAAAGCTGTAATCATCAAGACAGTATGGTACTGGCACATGAACACTCAGATCAATGGAACAGGGAACCCAGAAATGGACCCACAAATGTATGGCCAACTAATCTCTGACAAAGCAGGAAAGAATATCCAATGGAATAAAGACAGTCTCTTCAAGTGGTGCTGGGAAAACTGGACAGCGACATCCAGAAGAAGGAACCTGGACCACTTTCTTACACCATACACAAAAATAAACTCAAAATGGATGAAAGACCTCAATGTATGACAGGAAGCCATCAAAATCCTCGAGGAGAAAGCAAGCAAAAACCTCTCTGATCTTGGCCGTGGCACCTTCTTACTCAACACATCTCCAGAGGCAAGGGAAACAAAAGCAAAAATGAACTTACTGGGACCTCATCAAAATAAAAATCTTCTGCACAGCAAAGGAAACAATCAGTAAAACTAAAAGGCAACCGTGAGAATGGGAGAAGATATTTGCAAATGACCTATCAGATAAAGGATTAGTATCCAAAATGTATAAAGAACTTATCAAACTCAACACCCAAAAAACAAATAATCCAGTGAAGAAATGGGCAAAAGACATGAAGAGACACTTCTCCAAAGAAGACATCCAGATGGCCAACCGACACATGAAAAAATGCTCAACATCACTCATCTTCAGGGAAATACAAATCAAAACCACAATGAGATATTACCTCACACCTGTCAGAATGGCTAACATTAACAACTCAGGCAACAACAGATGTTGGTGAGGATGCAGAGAAAGAGGATCTCTTTTGCATTGTTGGTAGAATTGCAAGCTAGTGCAGCCACTCTGGAAAACAGTATGAAGGTTCCTCAGAAAACTAAAAATAGAACTACCCTACAACCCAGCAACTGTACTACTAGGCATTTATCCAAGGGATACAAGTATGCTGTTTGAAAGGGACACATGCACCCCAATGTTTATAGCAGCACTATCCACAATAGCCAAAGTATGGAAAGAGCCCAAATGTCCATCAATGGATGAATGGATAAAGAAGATGTGGTATATATATACAGTGGAGTATTACTCAGCAATCAAAAAGAATGAAATCTTGCCAACTGCAACTACGTGGATGGAACAGGAGGGTATTATGCTAAGTGAAATTAGTCAGAGAAAGACAAAAATCATATTACTTCACTCATATGAGGACTTTAAGAGACAAAGCAGATGAACATAAGGGAAGGGAAATAAAAATAATATAAAAACAGGGAGGGAGACAAAACAGAAGAGACTCATAAATATGGAGAACTGAGGGTTGCTGGAGGGGTTCTGGGAGGGGGGATGGGCTAAATGGGTAAGGGGCATTAAGGAATCTACTGAAATCATTGCTTCACTATATACTAATTTGGATGTAAATTTTAAAAAACAAAAAATAAAGTTAAATCAAAAAAAAAAAAAAAAGAGTGCAAACTTCCAGTAGAATGATGGATATAGTTAACAATACTGTATTATATAACTGAAAAGTTGCTATGTGAGTAAATTTTACATGTTCTCACCATAACCACAACAAAATGGTAATTATGTGAGGTGAAGGATGTGTTAACTAGCCTTACTGTGGTAAAACATTTCACAAGGCATACATGTATCAAATCATCACATCTGACACCTGAAACTTACACAATGTTGTATGTCAATTAGGTCTCGATAAAGCTGGCGAAGAAAGACATACTATATAATACCATTTATATAAAGTCCAAAAAATAGTCAGAATTAACTTATGATAATAAGAGTCAGACAGTGGCTAATTTTCGGTGGAAGATAGGAGAGAGTGAATGGGAGGACGCATAAGGTGCACAGGTGATAGCAACATTCTATTTCTTAACTCTGTTAATGTTCACTTTGTGATACTTCACAGAGCTATACAATTACAATCTGTGCACTTTTCTGTGTGTGTTACACTTAAATTTTAAAGTTTTTTTTTTATGTTTATTTTGAGAGAGGGGGGGGAGAGAGAGAGAGAGCGCGCGTGCACACGTGTGAAGGAGGCGCAGACAGAAAGGGAGAGTGAGTTTCCCAAACAGGCTCCACACTGTCAGCACAGAGCCCAATGCAGAGCTCAATCTCATGAACTGCGAAATCATGACCTGACCCAAAACCAAGAGTCGGATGCTCAACTGCCTGAGTCAGCCAAGCACCCCAAATTTTAAAGTTTTTTAAAAGAAACATGGTTTTTGCTTTAAAAAATTACACGTGACAATACATGGAGACACCGTAGACACATCTACAAAAAACAGATCTTCTCAAAGACACTCCTCTATTCATTTCCACAGGAAAATATACACTATTTTTATCATGAAAGGATAAAGTAACTGTAATTGAATTAGCAATAATGGACTTCACTAAGGATCTAAGTTAAAACAAAGGGAAAAAAGCATGGGGCTTGGGTCAGATGATCTGAGCTTGACACTCTTCTATGCCCACATAGATGTTATTTAGAAATCTCACTGACCTCTTTATGAGAAGGGAGAGAAACTTGAAAGTGCTTCCCTAGCACATGATAAACACTAAACGTCTATCAAATGTTTACTTCCCTTCATGCTATTTCTTTCCACCAACTTCAATAACCAACAGTGTTCCTGTATACAGTAGGTACATTTTCCACTTCTCAGACAGGACCATGTATTTCACTCCAACTTCTACTTTATTTGGCTTTAAGTTACTCACTCTAACATCAAAATCAAGACTCACCCAATGCTACTACCATCTGAGTCTAAGTCTTCCAGAACAGAATTTTTCAGCCTTCCCACTACAACACAGATCCACCTAAAAGACATAAATCCTATTTCCACCCACAATACTTATACCTGCTAAATATATCCCAGACATTTCTTTAGTATATAGTTATGATACGTAAATTAAATATATCTGCAGAATAACTATTCAGACATTCTACTGACAACTGACTTTTCAAATAAAGTCTAAATTAAACATCATCATTAGAAGTAAATACTACCACCTCTCTATTCTCTTTAATGTCTATTATTAGCTTTAAATTTCCAGCCTAGAAGATTAAAGATGAACTCTTATAAATTAAACCTTCTTGTGTTTTCACAAGTCACATATTTAATAAAGCAACTAAATGTGAAACTTCGGTACTAAGGAGTCCCTTTTCTTCTAGTCACGGAAAGGCAAGGTTTCATTGCTGTGCACAGCCAATAGCTATTCTTTCAGGCAAGTACTTAAGAAAATGTAAACAGAAAAAACACCTCACATTAATACTCGCACTTAAGGTGAATGGGAAAGGATGAATGGTGAAAACAACTGAAAATGGCTACAAAACCATACTCACGGCCTCAAAATGCAAATGGCTATCCTTTAAGAAACTTTGAATCTTGTCTTTGGGTAAAATACTGAATCGAAATCGAAGGAGATCCATTTCTTGTTGAATGAACCAGCGTCTAAGATCCTCACTGAAATCAAGACAGAGAAATGGTAAGTATAAATGAAAAGTCCACTGATTATTTTAAAAGTCCATGGATTATTAAAATCAAGAAATTTTTATGAAATAAAACTCAAATATGAGCAAGATGCCAACAGACAGAAGTTAAAAGCACACATGTCGTCTATTATGATAAACAATATACAGAGTACATACCACGATGTTCAAGGATGTGCTGAACATTGGGAGAGGTATTATGAATATAGAATTAAATACAGAATACCTTGAGCCTAGCTGATTATCCAACAATATAAAAGAAAACAGTTCATTGCATTTAACTGCAAAACGGTCATTTACATCAGAAAATGGGGTATTCCTTCAGTCTAAGGTGGTTTCATCAGTGCCAAATCAACACCCAAAATTTTTTTTTTTAACATTTATTTTTGACAGAGAGGGAGAGACAGAGCATGAGCAGTGGAGGGTCAGAGAGAGACGGAGACACAGAATCTGAAACAGGCTCCAGGCTCTGAGCTGTCACCACAGATCCCGACGCGGGGCTCGAACTCACAAACAGGGAGATCATGACCTAAGCCAAAGTCAGACGCTCAACTGACTGAGCCACCCAGGCACCCCAACACCAAAATTTTTAAAGGTCACTTTATCTCTGAATAGATTATGATCAGATAAACTCTTAAAGTAAACTTTGTTTACAGCTTTATAGTTAATAATTTCACAAAATTTAATATGCACAACTACATCTTGATTTTTGAAAAAGAAACACACAAATATAAATTCATAAAATACATAATGGTTATTACTATTGTCACAAAATAATTATACTACTATAGATAAAATATGATGTAGTTCCCCCCCTCAAAGGGACTTTCACAGATTGTCAGCAATGCATTGACTGCATAAATTACATAAACTGCACATTCATCGTTACAAAAGAAAACCTCCAAAACCAAAGATGGTCGTGGATAGGATCACCTGTCCAGGGATAAGTGGGACACTAAACAATTCAAGATTCTCATTTGATAAGACTCTTAACAGAAAGGAACAGAAAAGAAACTTACAATAAGAAAAGAAAAAGGCAACTAACTCCTTCTCCCTCTGGGTGGCACTGTAGACTTACAAGAAACCAACTAGCAAAGGGAAAATAGCTTACACCTGTACCAAATTCAAGTATATGTTTGAGGTATTATTTCTTATAAATAGTGCCACTTTTTTTCTGAGAAAACAGGATCAAAAAGTCCTTTCTTACTGAAATCCCCCCACCCACAATTGCAAATCCCAAATGAAGAGCCTCTCCCATAAAACTAGTTAAGTGTTTCAACAGGCAAGTTTTACAATAGAATTTTTTTCAATTTTTTTTAGTAAACAACTGGCTTCAAACAATTTGCAACAACAGTGTTCAACCCATGAATCACCAGCTTCTGATGTTATTCTGAGTTTTCCTATGTGCAGTACAATACATGTCAGCTTCCCACGTACCAATTTGTAACCCAAGATAGCAGCTTTGACTATGAGAGTCTAAATGTATACTCACGACTGGCAATAAGCAAGGCGTAAAATAAAGTGAGAAATATGATCTCTTCTTCGGCGTTCATATTCATTTTCTACATTTTCCTTAAAAATAATGACACATGAATAACATAAACACATTAGGATGTTAAGAGGTATAAAGAAAAATGGAGTCAATATAAGCCAATGCTAAAATAAAAGTTTCAAAAACAAATTTCATAATATGTAATTACCATTTTACTTACGTTAGCAAACAAGTGACACTGAGATCTGACCTGATCTCAAACAAAACCTCCTGGGTTTGGACTCTCTTCCTATCAACTCCTCTCTTAACTTTCTTTCTTACCCAGCATATATCCTGGGTTCTCCCCTCTTCCACCACCTCTGGCATGAACCTTCATTTAACCATCTGGCCAAACCTAGATTCTAAATAAATCTGCAGTCCTATTCCCAAAACACTAAGAACTTCTGGGGGAAAAAAATACACAATTATTGAGAATTTGGAATATTAAAAATTTACAACCTCTAACCTGAACTGGACTTTTATAAGCACCAAGAAATTCTTATTCAAGTCCAACACAGTAAGAGCAAACATGTCTTGAGCATTTATGAGGTACACTTACAGCACTGTTGTAAGCATGTTTAATCTATTAACTCACTTAATCTTTAAAAAAAACTCTCATGAGGTAAGCACTACTATATCCCTATTTTAAATATGAGGAAACCGCCTAGGTGGCTCAGTCAGTTAAGCATCCAACTTCAGCTCAGATCATGATCTCACGGTTCATGAGTTTTAGCCACGCATCAGGCTCTGCTCTGACAGCTCAGAGCCTGGAGCCTGCTTTGGATTCTATGTCTCCCTCTCTCTTTCTGCCCCTCCCCTGCTCACACTCTGTCTCTTTCTCAAAAATATATAAAAATTAATTTAAAAAAATGTTTTAAGGAGGACACTGAGGCACAGGGATGTTCTGAAATTTTTCCAGAGTCATAAAGCTTATTAAACAATAGAACAGAGATTTGACACATAATTATTTCTTTCCTCACTGTTAGAAAAGCTGCTTCAGTCTTCATTACTTGACCCAAGCTCCCTACCACGCCATCTTCTCTCTCAACAGAGAACTTCACTTACTTTACAGAAAATAAAGGCCACCAGGCCAACTGCTTCAGCTCCAAGCATGTGCATCCACTGTATTACTTTCCCTTCCATCTCTATGGACAAAGGATCTCCCCTCCTCCTGAATAAGCTCATCCCTAAACCTGAACCATGCAATCCATCTGCTCTTGACTCCTAAGGATCTTGATTTATCAAATGCTCTCTCAAAGTATCTTTAAGCTCCCCTCCTCTTCTTTCTCTTCTAGATTTTTTCACTCAGCTTATAAGCATGTTCAAGTGTCTCCTGTTATGTGTCCTCTCTTTTTCCCTACAAATTCTTCTATATTCAGACCTATTTCTCCCCTGTCTTTTCAGCTAGCCATCTTAAAAGAGTACATATTCTATACCCACCTCTCTCCTCCAAACACTGTCCTCATTTTGGCTTCTGCCTCTATCTACAACTCATCTATCCGTACAACTCATCTTACATGAGCCTAAGCTTCTGAAATTATGTGGTTAAGAGTATCACCTGAGGGGCGCCTGGGTGGCGCAGTCGGTTAAGCGTCCGACTTCAGCCAGGTCACCATCTCGCGGTCTGTGAGTTCGAGCCCCGCGTCAGGCTCTAGGCAGATGGCTCGGAGCCTGGAGCCTGTTTCCGATTCTGTGTCTCCCTCTCTCTCTGCCCCTCCCCCATTCATGCTCTGTCTCTCTCTGTCCCAAAAATAAATAAAAACGTTGAAAAAAAAAATTTTTGTTTAAAAATTAAAAAAAGAGTATCACCTGAGACAAAATGTCCAGTTCTAATCTTGGCCCCACCATTTACCATCTCATAAGCCTGGGCCAGTTACTCAGCCTATCAATAACTCTGTACCTTTATCTATAAAATAGGGATGACAATTGTACCTGCTTCATAAGACTATTAACTATATTACATGGATTAATATATGTAATGTGCTTAGGGCAAACTCTGGGATACACTAAGCATAATATGAATGCCTGCTATTATTCCTATGGGATCAGTATTTACATCATAATCATCATTATGGAAACTCCAAATTTCCTTGGCCACCATGCCACTATTATCCCTGCTGATCTCCCACGTCTCAGGCAGCTCCTTCTCAATCTCCTTCCCAGATTCCCCCAATTCTACTTCACCTTCAGTACTGGTATTCTTCACATCTTGTCCTCCATCGTCTTCTCACTCAAATATTTCCCTCCTCCTGATGATTCCAACCTTCTTCTTAAATCCATACTCCCAACTCCAGGCTTAAGTCCAAGCTATATGCATATCCAATTATCTACTACACATTTCCACTAGAACCTCAAATTCTTGTCTAGAACTCAACATATTCCTTCTAAGACTTGCTTCTCCTCCTATATGTTACCTCTCAAAATACTACCACCATCCATAGTTGTCCTAACCAGAAACCTAAGGTGTCATTCATAACTCTCTTTTCCCTTCTCCCTGTAATGTCACTAAAATCTTTTGATTCTACCTTCATAATATCATTATACTAGTCCTCTTCTCCGATTCAAATCACTCTCATCCTTTTCTCCAATTCGAATCACTCTCATTATGTCCAAGCTACTTGGTTTTCCTCCCACAGACATGGCCCTCTCAATCTGCTATCTTCCCAAAATAAAAATCTGATCACATCTATCGAGTTTCAGTTCCAGCACTACCTGGAACTTTAACACCTTCCCAAACCTCCCCAAGCTGGGCTGGGTAATCCTATGTGCTCTTGGAGTTCCTGGAACACATATCTAGTAACAGTACTCATCCTGTGGTACTCATCTGGCAACGTCTGGAGATACATACCAGGTAGAAGCCAGAGATGCTGAGCACCCTACAATGCACAGGACAGTCCCTACACCGAGAAATTATCAGGCCCAAATGTCAGTAGTTCCGTGGCTGAGAAACCCTGCTGTATTATAATCGTCTGACTATATATGGCAATCATTCCTAGTGGACTGCAGATATACCTTCAGGCACAGTCCATGCTATTTTAGTCTTTTTAAAAGCCCTGTGCCTAATACAAGATATTTTCCACAACCAAGACTCAGTATATAAATATATACAAACCGAAAAACATTTCTTTCCCACTTTTACTTACTCTGAAGGAAAACTTGAGCCTTCTTATCTCAGCCTCCAATTTACTCTGGTATTGCTCGGTTCCTTTCACATGGCTCACACCAAGATTTTCGACTGTTTTTAGCACTAGAAATTTTTTAAAAACAGAAGAAAAATGTATGAATGCAAGATAATTTTTTTTAGAAGACAGCACGCACACAAGCAGAGAAGAGGGACAGAGAGGGAAAGGGAAGGGGGGAGGGACAAGGAGAGGGACAAGGAGAGAGAATCTTAAACAGGCTCTGCGCTCAGCACAGAGTCCAACACAGGGCTTAATCCCACGATCATGGGATCATGACTTGAGGTGAAATCAAGAGTCGGATGCTCAAGTGACTGAGCTATCCAGGCGCCCCAAGATAGTTTTTAAAAACTAAATCCCAAGACAAAGCCTATGAACAATTCCATAATTACTTGTTTTTAAAAGATAAGTTATAGGGGCACCTGGGTGGCTCAGTCAGTTAAGCATCCAACTCTTAATTCCAGCTCAGGTCATGATCTCACGGTTCAGGAGCTCTAGCCCTGCATCAGGGCTCTGCACTGACAGGGAGGAGCTTGCTTGGGATTTTCTCTCTCCTTCTCTCTCTGTTCCTCCCCTGCTTGTGTTCTCTCTCTCTCTCAAAGTAAACAAACTTGAAAAAATAAATAAAAGATAACAAGTTGTAATAGTTTTATTTTCTGCAAGTACATTATATAAATTATATAAATTTATAAGAAGATAATTTCCATCCATGTGCAGAAAATATCCATGTCCCATAACACAAGTTAATACCAGGATTCTCAGAGAGTGAAGGGTGGGGAATAATCATTGTTGTACTGAGCCACCATTGTCGAGGACATGCCAGTGTGCTGGTATGAAAAAAAAAAATGAGTACCCTTGTTTGCATCCCTTCTGTGATACTGTTAGTTTGTTTCATTTACTCAGCATAGAATCATCAGAAAAAACAGCCCTTCCTTTCCTGATGAAGTAGAGGAGAAGACACAACAGTGAAAAAGCAAAGCCCTCCAATGATGCAAGTGAACTGTCCTGATTAGATGCATATTGTTCAAAGGTTCCTTGTCAATTCTTTCTCAGATTAATTCTACTTCCATCAATATAAAAAGCATTTTTATAATTCAAGGATGAAAAACTAAAAATGAATCCTGAACATAAATCCATGTCCCACAGGTACCTCCTTATTACAGTATCTCAAACTAAACTCATCATCTTCCCCTCAGTCCTGCCCCTCTTCCTATCATCCCCATCTCAACTAGCATCGTTTTTTTTTTTTAATTTTTATTTATGTTTGAGAGAGGGAGAGACAGAACGTAAGCAGGGAAGGGGCAGAGAGAGAGGGAGACACAGAATCTGAAGCAGGCTCCTGGCTCTGAGCTGTCAGCACAAAGCCTGATGTGGAGCTTGAACTCATGAACCATGACATCATGACCCGAGCCAAAGCTGGATGCTTAACCAACTGAGCCACTCAGGCACCCCTCCACTAGCACAGTTTCTAACCAGACCATCCAGACTGGAATTTCAGCCACCCCCACTGGCCCCCTCACTCCTCACATCCAACCAACTCCCAAATCCTGTCAGGAATACCTCCTCAGTATCCCTTAAATCTCTCCCTGCCTACACACTGCCACTTGTCACTGCCTTAGTTCAGGCACTTACTAGCTCACCCCTTAAGTGCCAAATCCAAGGGACACTCTTCAATCATCCTCTTAATCTCCATGAAGCATCTGACACTGTTAAGGTTCCTAAAACCCTTTTCTCCCTTGTCTTCACTCTTTCAGTCAACAGGCACTAAGTGCCCCCTCTGTGTATTAGCAGTTGTCACTCTGCTCTTCTAAAAATGATGAACAGTTTCTCACCTTACCTTCTGATTTTCCCACAGGGATATCCTGGAACATAAACTCAGAAAACACTGCTTTTATTTCTGTTTCAATTCATGCCTAGCTTATTTCTTTCTTCCACTAGCACACAGAGGATAAGTAGGCCACATCCTGCCTACACCCTGATATTGCACTGTTAGCTTGGCAAAAAAATGCCCTTGGTTATCCATTCTTCTCCATTTGCTCTGAACTTGTCACTGTTCCCTCAGATAGAACATTCTCTCTTTTGCCTCCCAGCCTTAGTACAGTTTGTTATCTTGGACTGAAAAAAACCTTTAACTACTTCTCTTTTCAGAAATTTCTACTCATCCTTCAAGGTCCAGATTACACTTCAACTTCTCTAAGAAGTCTTACTTAATCAAACTAAGTCACCCCTGCTTCTGATTTAAGAGCATTACTATTTGGGGCACCTGGGTGGCTCAGTCGGTTAAGCATCCGCCTTTGGCTCAGGTCATGATTTCATGGTTTGTGAGTTCAAGCCCCGCGTCCAGCTCTGTGCTGACAGCTCGGAGCCTGGAGCCTGCTTCGGTTTCTGGGTCTCCTTCTCTCTGCCCCTCCCCCACTTGTGCTCTGTGTCTATCAAAAATAAATAAATGTATAAAAAAAACTTTTTTTTTTTAATTTTTTTTTCAACATTTATTTATTTTTTTGGGAAAGAGACAGAGCATGAACGGGGGAGGGGCAGAGAGAGAGAGGGAGACACAGAATCGGAAACAGGCTCCAGGCTCTGAGCCATCAGCCCAAAGCCTGACGCGGGACTCGAACTCACGGACCGCGAGATCGTGACTTGGCTGAAGTCGGAGGCTTAACCGACTGCGCCACCCAGGCGCCCCAAAAAAAACTTTTTTAATAAAAAAATAAGAGCATTACTATTTACCTCTAGTAAGGCACTTACAATACTAAATTATGATTATTATTTTGGATGCCTTTATGTGCGTACTAGAATACAGCTTCAACAAATATGAGAATTACATTATTCATCTGGAAATCCCCACCCCAGAATATAGTGGCACTCAATAAATATACACTGAACAGTAAATAGAAACCCTCAATAAATATTTCGAGAATGAACTGAATGAAGGAAATTACCCTCATTCGTTTCCACAAAGTATAAGTGAAGTTCTCAAGAATATATAAATTTTAATTCAAATATCACTCACATTTAACTCTATCAATAGCCAAGCTTTCAAACTCAATCAAAGATATGTTTTCAGAAGGTGGCTCCAAGTAAAACTGAAGGCTATGAGGATAGCAAGCATTCCTTTGGTCACCTCCCAACCTCAGTCTTCTCCGATTTCCTCCAGAAAACTGCATCTCATTATCTTGGAAGGAAACATAAAAGGGTTAAAAGGATGGCAAATGGAGTTGAAAACAACAAACAACAAGCGCAAAAAACAACTCCACATACACAGCAAAAAAACTGAAGGGCATGCATAAAATGTTAAAGTGGTCATCCCGAGGCAATACGTCTTTCTGGGTCTTCCAGATTTTCTACAACACACCTGTAACAATTCTGTAGGGAAGGGGGGGTGTGCACGGTGAAACGCAGGTAGTGGTCATAACTTCCAGCAACATTAAAGTCAAAGTCAAGCGATATTGCCAGTTCACTATAGGTCTGTGTACCACCGTCCTTAGATCTCTACAGTCCCAAGAGTTAAGATGAGATTTTAAACCCGTTGCAATCGTAAATTCGGAGGAAAGCGCGGTAGATTCTGGCTTTCCAGAGAAGAGACTTAATGGTCCGGGTCCAATTCATCACTTCCTATATTATGACCCCGGAAAATAGAACACGTCTTTCTAATCCAGTCCTTCCGAACCCCTTTTAAGAAACATCCTCAAACTCCTATAAAAATTAAGCCCCTCAATCCTACCTGAGCACTCCTCCGACGAAGCTGTTCTCTCCTCAGCTCGCTGACACCTGCGTCTCTGCCTCAACCAACCAATACTCAATACACCCACCCCAGGATGTCATTCTTCTGTTCCCACGGCTCGCAAAGTGCTCTCCCTTCTTTCTCGACCTGCAAGCCTTAACACCAAGACTAATGTCCGTGGTAAAACCACAGGAGATCCTCTTACCTGCAACCACACCAAACACGATATGCAGAAACGCCGATAGGCGCTTTTGTCAGATGGCGGGAGAGTTCATATAGGGCCGGAAACGGAAGTGACTGGACCACAAAGCCCGCCCTTCGAACCTCCCGCCCACCCAGCGCGCGCCCTGCGCATGCTCAATGTGGCGCCCCTCGGTTCCTGAGGGTGTGTAATCCACGTTGCCCGCTTAAAGTTTTTTAAGTTGGACTGTTTGTGTCTCCAAATTAAAAGCTGCACGGCCTGTATGTGCAGTCGGTAGCTTTTTGACGATTGCAGTTGGGGAACTGGAAGGCTATCGGCAGAATTTCCAGACTCCCAAGAGTGTGGCGCTTTAATCCACAGGCTGGACTGTGGAGCTAGCGGAGGAAGGGAGGAATAGGCGTTTACGGATCTGCTCAGTATTAGAGGTTCTGTTCTTTTCTTCCTTAATCTTTCAGCGACCTTGAGATATTACCCCCATTTTACAGATGAGAAAATAGAAGCTAAAAGATGAACGTTAGTTAGCCTATATACAGTACATATTTTGATTTTTCTATGGAACGTCAAGCCGAGTAAAAACAGATTGTACCTTCATTTCTTCCCCTTCCACGCCTCCCGCATAGTAAGCGCCCCGAAAAAAACTGGAATTAGAATGAATGCACACACGCAGAAATAGCTCCGAGCCTACAGAAATTAGAAGAGAGTCGACTCAGAGGAGAGAAGTAGGGGTCGAACAGAAGCGGTGAGTCAGCCACAACAGCTCTCTGACTGAGGTCTGTATAGTTTTCAAGAGCTGGAAATAAGCTTCACCTGTGGCCTGTAGGAGGCGTGTCTCACTAAAGTAGCTGAGGAAAGAGCTAGTAAAGGTAATTATTGCAGGTGAAGAGCGCTTTGAAATGAAATGTTCAAGTTTCTAGAAATGCAAAATATATTGAAACGGTATCAGATTTCAAAGAACATACCTATCATGGACCAAAATGTGGCTAGCACTGACTTTGTATCAGGACACATTCTAAGTGATTTCCATATCAATTCATTTTATTCTCATAACCCTGTGACATAGGCTTATTATTAACCCATTTTACAGATAAGGAAACCGTAGAACAGAGAAAGAAGTTATCTCAAAGATGACAGAGCCACGTTCAAAGTGAGGGAGAATGTCCCCAAACACCACAGTGCTAACCAGCCTACTGTACTAATTACGTGTTATGACAACAGTGCCTCACTTTAATGCTTTCCTGTCTGTATCAGACAACATAATTAACATCACCTGGTACAAAGAAGGTATCTGAAAGCATGAGAGCTGCCTGAAAAAATCTGGAGCACAGACGATAAGAACATTTATTTGAATGTTCATCTGATCTCTGGATAGGAAAGGAAGGTAAATAAATTACAAAGAAATCTAAAGATTTCACTGTAAAAATGTAAAGTTGGGCATCTAAAAAAAATCAAAACTAGAGGGAAAGTTTACCGTAACTAATACCATCAAGATGCAAAGAGCTTGTGTAAATTAATTAGAAAAAATCCTGACACAAATTGAAAACTGGAAAAAGAACAGCAGCAAATAACTCATAGCCAATAAAATGTGAAAAAATGTTTGTTATTGAGAGCAAAGAAATTTTTCCCAAATTGGCAAGGATTTTACAATGGAAATACCCAGTGCTGAACAAAGTCCAGTACAATGAGCTCACATAGGAATTGATCTTGGTGCTAAAATTCTGGAGTACAATATAGTAATGTGTATTATGAGCCCTAAAAGAATTCATACAGTTTGACCAAATAATTTCAATTATATGAATCTATGCAGAAATGGACACAAAAATTTGTGTCCAAGTAACTTCATTACATCATTATAAGAGTGAAAACCCAGAAAAAAGAATAAATGAGCAATGATATAGTTGTGTCATGGGACATTACACAACCATTCAAAATACATGTTTTTGAAGAATATTGACTCAGGAAAATGCTCAAGATACTACTCACAGCAGAATACATAAAACCACGTATGTCATATGAGCCCAATTTTGCAAAAACAAACAAACAAAAAAACAAAATAAAAAAAAACTGACAACAGTCATTTTTAAGTTAATTTTCCTAGTAAATAAAACTGTAGAAATTTGGGGAACTGTCAAAAAGAAAACCCACTATCTACTTATGCCATCACCCAGGGACAGGCACTGTTAACATTTTGTTTCAAGCAATAAAATTTCATGGTTGGTGAGAATGAACAAAAGATAGTGGTATCATACCAGTATATTTTTCTGCAATGCTTCTGACTTCCAGAAGGAGGCTGCCCTCTGCAACTCCTTCTCCCTCCAAATGTACACCAATCCACAACCTCCCCTCCTCTTACGATCTGGGCAGATGGTATCCATCGCAAATAGAATTTTAGGTGCAAGACAGCCACTCTGAGCTATACATAGTTTTTATTTAACTTTTCTTAGCTTTATCTTCAGTCCAGTCTAAAAAAATTTGGTCTACTGCAAAAATAACAATGCTTTACATTGATAGCAACTAAGCCACTGGCAGTGCAATAGTATTTTTCTGGTATTTTTAAAGTTCTATTTTAATTATTCAAACACATCTTGGGGACACCTTGGTGGTTCAGTCGGTTGTGCATCCAACTTCAGCTCAGGTCATGATCTCCCGGTTTGTGAGTTTGAGCCCCGTGTTGGGCTCTGTGCTGATAGCTGGGAACCTGGAACCTGCTTCAGATTCTGTGTCTCCCTCTCTCTATGCCCCTCCCCCACTTGTGCTCTGTCTCTCTCTGTCTCTCAAAAATGAATAAATGTAAAAAAATTTTTTAAAAAATTCTATGTAAAAAAAATTCTCCTTCAAGGAGTCAAATGCTGCCCTCCTCCATCCTGTTGAGCCTTTGCTTCTGCCACCTGGGTTGCTCCTCATGTAAACCACCATGATCTTTGAAATTCCATACAGTATAATTCTTATATTACATCCCTATACTACAGAAGTTCTTAATCTTTTCAGAATGTGAACTACTGTATGATTTGATGAACACACTCCTCAAAGTATACTCCTTTGGTCACTACCTCACTGTAAAGAGTGTTTTCTGTATCCAGAGGCAACTGTAATATGCATCTACCTATCACAGCACCGATAATGGACAACAGTGTCATACATTTCAGTAGCCATATTTGGTAAATCACTGTAATCTCTTTCATGTATTTATTTTCATCAAAAAAATTAATTAACACAATGCTCAGCCCTGGCAACCAAGATGCACATAAATTACAGACCTTGACCTCATAATCCATGGGAGGAAAAACACATATAAACATATAAGTTTTACTTCCATTAGACCATAAGCATCTCAAAAACAGGGACCAGTGCATCATTCATCTTTGTAGCCCCTACAAATATCTATTATTTTGAATTTGATGTAAAATATGAAAGATGCATGAAAAAACTGATGGGTTCAGCTTGCCATGCAACAGATGGTTTGAATCAAAGGTGGTTAAACATACAAAACTTTAAGTCCTCATCTGAAAACTACATACACATTCCTTCCAGAATGACTTGGGTCCCAAGTTTAGCCTATAGTAAGCACAGAGTACCATCTCTGATGAAAATTCCATGATCATCACTGCTAAATTCAGTGCCTGCCCTGGACATCACCCAGCTACAGGCAGACTGTCCCACAGAGGGGCATTCACTCTTAGATGACTCCACAGCTCCAAGAGTTATGTCCTGTAATGTGTTGTACTTACAACCAAGATTTTCGTTACCATGCTTAGCAAATCAAAATGAGTGCTCATTCTTCCCCTATGCAGGGTATGCTGCCCTAAAAACCAAAGGTCTGGTACATTTCTTTATCCAGTGATGACTCTATAAACTCTAGGTCCAGCCAGCTCTGCTTGCCAATGAAAGCAAAGACAGGAGGGATTTCCAGCAGGATAGCTGACCCATAAAATAATACAGTTAGCCAATACTGATCTCTCCACCCTTTTCATTTCACTGCCCACCTCTGGACATGGCAAAGAAAGAAACCTGAAGGAGCACTTTGTTTTTATCCCTTTGTTTCAGATTGCTTTTATTAGTCGAGCATCAAGTAGCAAGAGAAGTAGAGAAAAAGCATATTCCTTTTTTTAATGTTTATTTATTTATTTTGAGAGAGAAAAAGAGAGTGCAAGTGCTGGAGGGGTGGGGAGAGAGAGAGAGAGAGAGATAGAGAGAGAGAGAGAGAGAGAGAGAGAGAGAGGGAATCCCAAGCAGGTTCCACGCTGTCAGCACAGAGCCCAACATGGGGCTCAATCTCACAAACCTCAAGATTATTACCTGAGCCGAGATCAAGAGTCTGACGCTTAACCAACTGAGCCACCCAGGCGCCCCAAGAAAAAGCATATTCTTAAAGGAAAGTACAGGGAGAAAAGATTACCCTTCCATGTATCAAACTTATGTGATTTGTTTTAGAAATACTAATTCAGTACCTACTAAGTGCCAGGCAATATTTTCTATGTCAGGGATACAAGAATGATGACACAGCCAAAAATCCCAGCCATCATAAACCTTATATTCTAGTGGAAAAGAGAGACAACAAGGAAGAGAAGAATACACATTACTATGTTAAATAATAACTGCTAAGCAGAAAAAAAAAAAAGCAGAGTAGGAGGATATAAAGCATTTGGAAGAGGCATTGAAATTTTGAAAAGGGTAGTCGGGAAAGACTAGCTAAGGATATGACCATAAGAAAATTATGGATTTAGTTATGTGTATCTTTAGAAGAATAACATTTCAGGCAGATGGAAGGCATATCATAATTCCATAGTATTTAAGACAATGTGGTATTGGGACAGTAATAGACAAATCAACAATAGCAACAGAAAAAAAAAAAAACCAGAAATGGACCTACCCTTATGAAGAAACTTGGTATAGGACACGTCCACCAGAGACTCAGAGAAAAGATGGATGATTCTAAATGGTCCTGTGACCACTGGCTATCTATATGGGGGAAATATATTTCTTACCTCTCACTATACACAAAAATCAATTCCAGATGGTTAAATGACTTACATGTGAAAGGAAAAACTTTAAGAATTTAGAGCAAATATATGGATGGTCTTAATATGGCAAAGAATTTCTTAAATAAGATATTATGAAAAAGCACAAGCCATTCTGGAGATGGACAGCGGTGATGGTTGCACAACAATGTGAATGAACTTAATGCCACTGAACTGTACACTAAAAATTGGGTAAAATGGTAAGTTTTGCACCACAATTTTCTTAAAAAGCACAAACCTAAAAGGGGAACATTGATAATTTCAGCCACATTAAAATTAAGAACTTAGGTTTAAGAAACACATAAAGATATATTTTTTTAAATCACCCACAAATTGGGAAAAGAAACTTGTCAGATATGATTAACACAGGATTAGTATCAGAATACAATCAATAGAAAAAAGATAAAAACACAATAGAAAAGAAGGGGAAGAACAACCCTGAACAGGTATTTCATAACAGAAGAAACATAAATGATCAATAAACATACAAAAATATGTTCAACCACATTAGCAATTGGGGAAGTGCAAGTTAAAACCACAGTGAAGTAATAATCTATATCCACTAGATGGGAAAACATTTTAAATCTGAAAATATCGAGTATTAACAAGGAACTCCTACTGTAGGTAGGAGTATTAATTGGTGCAACTACTTTAAGATTTAAAAAAAATTTTTTTTAATGTTTATTTATTTTTGAGAGAGAGAGAGAGAGAGCGCAAGTGGGGGAAGGGCAGAGAGAGAGAGATGGACACACAGAATCTGAAACAGACTCCAGGCTCCAAGCTGTCAGCACAGAGCCCAACACAGGGCTCGAACTTGGGATTGGTGAGATCATGACCTGAGCCAAATTCGGATGCTTAACCAACTGAGCCACCCAGGGGCCCCTTTTTAAGATTTTTTTTTTAAGTTTATTTATTTATTATTTGAGAGAGAGCACAAGTGGGCGAGGGGCAGAGAGAGAGAGGAAGAGGGAGAGAGAATCCCATGCAGGCTCTGCACCACCAAGGCAGAGCCTGACATAGGGCTCAAACCCACAAACATGAGATCGTGACCTGAGGTGAAACCAAGAGTCAGATGCTTAACCTACTAAGCCACACAGGTGCCCCTAATGCAACTACTTTTAAAAACAATTTGGCATCATCTGGTAAATCTAACCCTTTGTCTCAGTATATATAATAATTCTACTCTAAGTGTATTCTCTAGAGAGATTTTCATGCATAGACATCAAAAACCCTTAACAAGAATGTTCATAACAACATTAAGATATTAAAACACTGAAAACTATCCATCATCAGGAAAACGGGTGAATAAATTGTAGTCAATTCACAGAATGGAATAAAACAAACAAAGACAGCAGAAATGAATGAACTACGTGTTTGCAACAACGTGGATGGAGCTAGAGAGTATAATGCTAAGTGAAATAAGCCAATCAAAGAAAGACAATACCACATGATTTCACTCATATGCAAAACTGAAGAAACGAAACAAAGGAAGAAAAAAAAAGGCAAACCAAGAAACAGTCTCTTAACTATGGAGAACAAACTGATGGTTACCCAGAGGGAAGGCTGGGGGATGGGTGAAATAGGTGAACAAGATTAAGAGCACACTTAGCATGATGAGTACTGAGTAATATATGGAAGTGTTGAATCACTATACTGTATACCTAAAACTAATATTGAAGAAAGAAACATTAACACCAACTGAAAGAAATGAATGAACTACAATTAAAGTAAATACATCAACATGGGCAAATCTCAGAAATATGTTGAAGAAAAAGCAAGTCTAAGGAATATATATCTATGTACTAGATCTCTTCCATTCCACCCTCACCCTACACTCCTGCCCTCTCCCATACTCTCTGATCCTGACTGGCATGGACCATATATCTTCTTGTGCCTTCTGCGTTCTGCTTCCAGAACTTTTTTTTTTTTTTTTAAGATTTATCTTTAAGTAATCTCTATGCCCAACATGGGGCTCGAACTCAGAACTCTGAATCAAGACTTGTATGCTTCACCAACTGAGCCAGCCAGGTGCCCCTGCTTTCATAGCTTCAAAAGTTACTTTGGGAGCCCCAACAGGAGATGGGAAGGAGAGAAGAAAGTGAGATCAAAGTATTGATTCTAAGAGCTGCTTCCCTGCAGAGCTGCCTGTGTCCTCAACCTGTCCTTGCTCTTTCAAGGTGACCCTCACCCTGGGTCTGGAACAGCTCCCATCTCTACTTTTCAGGTCCACACACACCAAAACATCAACTTCAATTAAGCCCTACTTGGTTAGACTATCCCTTAGGGTTCCCTACTCCCACATCTTTGTAAATAGTCTCTGCAAATTCTGTCTTTCAATTAGACTATTTTGAGTGTGCCATCTGTCTCTTGTTGAATACAATTCAGCCTTTATATAAAAACTAAAAAAAAATGGAATAATATATTGTTCAGGGATACATACTGCAAGTGGAAAATTATCAAGAAAGCAGAGAGTGGGGCACCTGGCTGGTTCAGTTGGAAGAGCATGAGACTCTTGATCTCAGGGTCATGAGTCAGAGCCCCACATTAGATGTAAAGATTACTTAAATGAGTTTTTTAAAAACTAAAAAAGAAAAAACCCAAGAGAGTGATTCATACAAAATTCAAGATAGTGGTTAACTAAGTGGGGGAAAGGGGAGGATGCAGTGTGTGGGTACATGGACTTTGAAGGTTCTGGTCCTGTTCTAGTGATTATGCTCAATCAGGGGAACATGAATGTTCCTTTTATTATTCTTCTTTACTCCTATTTCCTCCCCCCCTCCAACCCACATCTCATCCCCACTTCATATCCCTCCAAAACTCTTATGCCTTCTCCTTTCTCTCCCTATTAGACCCAAGACAGAGCTGACATTGTAATAGGGACTGAGAGTTCCAAGCATGGACTCATGGAAACTCAGTGTGAAGTCCCCAGCCACTTCCATCCATTCTCCTGGGACCGGGAGCTCATTCTTATGATACAGGTCCTCTTCCTTGTCTTCCTCATCTCTGAACGTCTCTGGTGTCAAGATCCATGTCTTTTTTCTTGAGAGTCACCACCTTCCCCTAAATTCTCACCTCCACTTGCCGGTGTCATTCACCTCTTGCTGTAATGACCTGGTAGAGGGAGGGAGTTGCCTGAGCCTCACATGAAGTTTGTCCCACTTGGGGCTTTTCATCAGCCCAGATACCTGGAAGTTGGATACACTAGGCTGACCCTCTCACTTGGGGTAACACAGTATGGAGCTCATCTCAGAATCCTGAATCTGAGACTGGGGCTGAGGAAGGAGACATGGGATAGGAACTATGTGGGGTTTAACCCAATACCTCTGCTTTGAGTTTATCCATATGGTGTGTGAGCGTGTGTAGGGGTGAATGAAGGGTGTGAAATGAATTTCATGAAAACGTCCAGTAAAATTATTCACTCTTGATGCTGTTTATAAATACAGAAGACTAATAATGAATACAGAGAAAGTCTGACCTTGGTTTAGCCATGGGGAAATAATTTCAGATACTAGTATTTATAAGCACTACTTATCATTTCTGGATAATTATCCTAACAATAACTTGAGGCATTTCATTACTCTGCATCAGATTACATTTGGGGCAGAATTTATTTTATTACAGTATTAATTATTTATGCCAGCTCAGGATATCCAAAGAGTATAAGAAATACCTATTTTAAGTAAGCACACAACCCAATTTGGTCCCTAACAACTTAGTAGAATGTCCCTTATTGTTCTTTCCCTATTTGAATTTCAGCTGACTGGAATCCACTGAACTAGACCCATCTACTTAGAATCATCTTATTTGTGTTTAAAGGAATTTAGAGAAAGGGAACATAAGAATTTAAGTAATCAAAAAACTATCTTCAAGTACAAATTCGCTTTATGCTCTATAATTGATGGAATTTTTCAGTAATGTACTGTCCATATAACCTGCTAAAATAAATTAGTGAGTTCACATGAATTTAACTGGATCTTGGCAACATCAGTTTTTCTTTGCAGTGACACCACCCCAAATATTTGAATTTGTAATATGAGACCAGTATGAGCTCCTTTACACCATGAGCTCCTGTAGATCAAGCCAACTATCTCATTCACTCCTGCCTCTGCCACAGTTCCTGGCATAGCTGTCTGCTGAACTGAATTGAACTCTTCTGTATTTATCCTTATTTCCAGATGGGTCCTCTTACGCTTTATGATGTAATCCTTCACAGAAGATGTGTTTTCACTCTAGATTTTGGCTTTCCCACTAAAATTCCTGATGAAAATATTTTCTCTCAGTTGGCTGAGTTTTGGAAACTGAAGTAGGTGTAAATACGATCCCATTATGATGCCAAGATTTCATTCCAACTTGACTAACTGACTGATCATCATATCCAAAAGTTAACATTCTCAGCTAGATAATGATTTTAACATTCTAGAAAATGGAAATAAAAAGTAAAAAAATAAATCCACTCTGACTAATCTAAACACTCCAGCATCGATGTTCAGGGTTATCCAAAGCATGGAGAGAAAGGACATTCCTACCACATGTGGAATCCCATCATCTGCATTTTCTTCTCTTGGAACAGTAAAATAATCTGTCAGCCGAGGGCTCATGTGGTTAAAAACTTCATCCATCTAGAAGGAACATGTTTTTTGCCTATGAAGTTAAATATTTTAGGATCAGTGGCCCAGAAGCAATGCAGTATGTACTTGGGACTCCACCCTAGGTGGGCTTCATACCTGCTGCTCTCTGTCCAGACCCCTCTACCCCACAAGACACCAGGCAATGGGCTCCCAACTCAAATGTCCCGTCTCTTTCACAGGGACAGTCTTCTTCCCTTCCAATTCAATACCGCCCCCTCCCCCCAACCCACACAAATACCCCGCCACACAGGCAACTCTTAGAACCAAGGTCAGTCTTCCTCAGAGTATATTTATGAAGGAATGAGGTTGTTTTGTGCTTTTTCCAGTGGAGTGATAGGAACAGCTGTTTTCTTGGAAACTCTGTGTAATGATCTTTATTGTGGGAATTTTCTATGTAGAGTTAATGTGAGCATTTTTATATTATAAAAACATAATATTATTAACTCCAGACTTTTCCAATTATATCTGTTTCCTAATAATAATGCTATTGGCATTTGTGGAGCACATTATAGTTTTCCTTTTTTTCTAATTTTTTTTAATTTTTTTAAAGTTTATTTATTTTTGAGAGAGACAGAGACAGAATGCGAGTGGGTTAGGGGCAGAGAGAGAGGGAGACACAGAAGCAGAAGCAGGCTCCAGGCTCTGAGCTGTCGGTACAGAGCCTGATGCGGGGCTCGAACTCACGAGCTGTGAGATCGTGACCTGAGCTGAAGTCAGACACTCAACTGACTGAGCCACGCAGATGCCCCACACATTATAGTTTTCAAAGCACTTTTATTTGTATGATCTAACCCAGGATTTCTCAAACCAGTTGAATCTCTGGTGTTCCTTCATTCAACATAATTTCCATTTTTTCCTTCAATCTTCTATGATAAGCTTGAAAAGTTTAATAAAAAGCATATCCTGTGTCATCTGGAAGACAATGTTATTTCCAAATGGTGCTATATGACTTCAGTGCCAGCCACTGCATATGACACCAATCCCACTGGTGTCATACGATCGTCTGAAATGACATGGTTTGATTTGCCGTGCGTTGCTAAACATGTCTATCTGCCTTTAGATTAACAAGTTCTGAAGTCAAAATGTCAATCATCATGCTGCATTGCCATTGTTCTTAATTCAGATTTTTTTCAACAGTTATACAGATAGAAGGAGCTTCTATCTTGCAATCATAATTTGCATAATTTTCAATTGCAAGACATTCTCAAGAGTAAGACTTTGGTTTCTTAAAATATTTAATAGTCAACGTTTGATTTGATATTGTGAAAACAAACCAGAGTAGAAAATAAAGTACTATTGAAAACACAATAGAGGTGAACTTAAACATGAAAAGGATTCATTGGAATCAAATAAGGTAAATGATGCTTTTGTTCACTAAACAAAGATTTCACAGCAGTTGGAATAGAATTTGCGGTAGGACAGCTGGATTTTCAGAGGCTTTATAATTCAAAAGATATTTAGAGGTTACAAAGAGCCTGCTCAGCCCATTCAGCCAGTGCTCAGTTGGTATTGCAAGTAAAAATGTTGCTCCGATTCTGCCTTTGAATGTACCAACTTGCAACAATGTACAAGCATTAGATATAAAAGTTAATATATATTTAAGGGTGTTCAGTCAGTGGCATTTTCAATTTTTTTTCTCTTGTGTTTTATAGTGAACAATTAACTTGATTGTTGCTCCAATCAATTGTAGTGGTTAAAAACAAACTCATTGTTTAAAATAAAATAATAAATAACCAACTATGGTAATGACAGTGATTCAGATGATGAGTCACTATGTTCAAAATAAAAAATATCAAGTAAAACAGTGACTGAATTTTCCATTATTAACCCTCAAATGTGCTTTTTAATTTCAGCAAACATCCAGCAAATTAAATACTGTCATGTGGAATTGTATAGCTTGCATGGCTCAGTCAGTTAAGCATCTGACTTCAGCTCAGGTCATGATCTCTTGGTTCACAAGTTTGAGCCCTGCATCAGGCTCTGTGCTGATAGCTCAGAGCCTGGAGTCTGCTTCAGGTTCTCGATCTCCCTCTCTCTGCTCCTTCCCAACTCACACTCTCTCTTTCTCAAGAATAAAATAAAATAAAATAAAATAAAATAAAATAAAATAAAGGAATTGTATCAGCTTTACAATTCTGAGCTTAATATATAAATGTACTTAGGTTTCATGTGGATTTCTTAGCTACATACACATAAATATTATGACGACAATTACAATGACATCAAAATGATATGTGTCAACCCTAGGAATCCTTGATAATTTTCTTCCCCTTAAAGACTTCTTTACATTACTCAAATTTGAGAAATACTAGTCTAATCATGAAATAGATTAACAGTAAACTTTTTGATTTATAATGCTACTCAGGATAAATGCTACCCGCAGTAACTTAAAACAGTTTTTGACAAATTTAGAAATTTAAAATCAATTTAAATTAAAAAATTTTTTAATTAAAAAAATCAATTATTACTTTCTGTTTCAATAATTATTTTATTTGAATTGAAAATTATGGACTTTTATGATGGAATCAATTCCAGAAGGCACTGGCTTAGGGATAGAAGTACTAGCCCTTTGGAGTATTTATTTTGTGGGAGATAAACAGTGTTGTTATTAAAAAGCACTCTTCCAAATGCCTCATGGTTATTTATAACATCCATTAACCCTAATGGAGTTACAAAATGTTAAGGAAGAAAAATGTGTTTTAGTAGTTGTGTCTTTGAGAGATAAAGATAATACTTTCATTGCTAAGATATTTTATATATTTACCTCTTAGTTGTATGTGCATAACCAAGCAACAATTTTCATATCTCTGTTGGACACATAATTTTTAATGAACTATTTAAAATTCAACAGCTTCCTTAAAATCAATGAAACACATGGAAAAGTGCTAGAAAAAAATTGAAAGCCAAAAACATTTGGTTACAATTCAATGATGTACTTAATGGAGCACTTAAAGATTCAAGAGTTAAATAACCTGGATTGAAACTAGATGGATAGATAGGTAGATAGATAAGATATAGAAAGAATAATGAAAATTATTTATATAAAATAAAAAATATATTAAATAAAAACAAATAAATTCTACTTTTACATATATTCAAATGAAATTCTGTTTAAAAAAAACTAAATAGCTAAAGTATTTAGCAGATATTCATGTTTAAGTGAGTTTTTTTTCCTAAAGAAGTTTGTATTCTCATCATAAAAGGTGCAGGTAAGGCCATGTTTCATATTTGATGTTTCAAATTTGGAAATGAAATCAGTTCAAATTTGGAAGCAAGAATCTTGTGACCCCTAAGGATTGGGACTGAAAGTCCTATCTTAAGTTTTGAACTTCTAGCCATAACTGGGATTATGTTCTGAAGTATCTGTACTTAGGTGGGTACAATGGAAAAGACAAAGGAAAATAGAACCAGAATTGCATCAGGATTCAGTCTTAACTCATTCCTGACCTCAACACGCATATAATCAACAATCCACAAAATCTTTTTGTGAACTCCTTCTTGGTAGTGCCCATGTGCAGGAAATCAGGTTCTGACTGGCAGGCTTTCTCCACTTTATTCTTAAGATTAATCATTTCATCATCAGGTATGAGGTTTCTAGGGCTACTTCTCCCATTCTTAAGACTACCATGCCTGACAATAATCTGCATTCAGGGCCAACACGAATCTCACTTCAGGCAGCAGCCTTTAATGGAAGAGGAAGGAAGGGTACTAAAACTTAGAAAAGGGATCTTAGCCACACCAGGAACTGCAGCCACGGCTATCCTGTGCTTAGGGTAGTCAGATATTACTTTTGTTTCCTTGCTACAAAGACCTTTCTGCAAAAAAAGACCTAAAATATCAGGTGTTTGAAACTACCTATTTTTTCTGAAATCAGCTTCTCTCACACCAACATTAATAGTAAAATGGCAAAGATAACCAGTAACCCTCCTTCTCACCTTTTGATAAGAAGGACATCCTTTTTTTTTTTTTTTTAAGTTTATTTATTTATTTATTTTGAGAGAGAGAGAGAGCAAGCAGGGGAGGGACAGAGAGAAAGGAAGAGAGAGAATCCCAAGCAGGTTCCATGCTGTCAGCATGGAGTCCAACACAGGGCTCAAGCTCATGAACAGCAGGCTCATGACCTGTGTTGAAACCAAGAGTCAGACACTTCACCAACCAAGCCACCCAGGTGCCCCAAGAGGGACGTCCTTTAAATCAAGATACTTTAATAAAGATTACTACCTTGCACAAGTTGAGGCAGAGATCAACCAGTAAAATTTATCTGTGTTGCAGCTGTTTCCCCCAGAGAAAATTTAGAAAGAAACTTTGCATCTCAGCATGATGATAGGACTATTGTGTCTAAAGGCAGAACCAGAACTATGCTAGTAGGGAAAATAGCAATACATGTTTAAATCAAGATTTATCCAGAAAAATTAATGTCTTTGAGGAATGTACTCATTTATTGCCAACCAATTAAAAAACCAAGAACCTCATTATTCTTACCAGAGGGAAGATTGAACTCTTAAGTAGAAGATATACATGAACCCACACTCAGGGGACTACCCAGTCACCAGACCCAACACACACACGCACACACACACACACACACGACAGAACAGCAATGTACAGCCAGTTTAAACACACCCACCTCGTCCACCTAGATCTGAAGTCCAGAGAGTCATTCTGATCTAAATCTTCTCTTATGCACAGGGACTGAAATTTCCCCAGGGAAGCTGAGGTTACTGCACCAAGATACATGAAGTATACCTGAGGTACATGTGGGGTGCTGGTGCAAATGTAAGCCACATCCAAAGTGGAGGAAGTATATGCAGGACTTGCCTCCTAATGCAAGTTGGCTAAAACTTTAACACTTGTCCCTCCTCTACTGTAAAGTGCTTTTTCAAAAAATATATATTTATTTTGAGAGAGAGACATAGAGGTAGAGAGAGAGCATGAGCAGGGAAAATGGAGAGAGAGAGGGACACAGAGAATTCTAAGCAAGTTCTGCACTGTCAGCCCAGAGCCCGTTGCCAGGCTCAATTTCACTTTGTCAGATCATGACTGAGCTGAAATCAAGAGCCAGACATTTGGGGCGCCTGGGTGGCGCAGTTCGTTAAGCATCCGATTTCAGCCAGGTCACGATCTCGCGGTCCGTGAGTTCGAGCCCCGCGTGGGGCTCTGGGCTGATGGCTCAGAGCCTGGAGACTGTTTCCGATTCTGTGTCTCCCTCTCTCTCTGTCCCTCCCCCGTTCATGCTCTGTCTCTCTCTGTCCCAAAAATAAATAAACGTTCAAAAAAAAAAGAAAATTTAAAAAAAAAAGAGTCGGACATTTAACTAACTGAGCCACCCAGGTGCCCCTCTACAGTCCTTTTGAAATCACCCTAACCCTTCACTAAAGGATTTCATATATGGATTTCACATATAGAAGACATGAATAGACACTTCTCTAAAGAAGACATCCAGATGGCCAACAGACACATGAAGAGATGCTCAACATCACTCATCATCAGGGAAGTACAAACCAAAACTTCAATGAGGTATCACCTCATTCAGTCAGAATAGCTAAAATTAACAACACAAGAAACAATGAGTGTCAGCGAGGATGCAGAGAAAGGGGAACCCTCTTACACTGTTGATGGGAATGCAAACTGGTGCAGCCACTGTAGAAAACAGTATAGAGGTTCCTCAAAAAGTTAAAAATAGAACTACGCTACAATCCAGCAATTGCACTACTAGGTATTTACCCAAAGGACACAAAAATACTAATTCGTAGGGATACATGAACCCCGATGTTTATCTGGCATTATCAAATAGCCAAATTATGGAAAGAGCCCAAATGCCCATCGACTGATTAATAGATAAAGAAAATGTAAATATATACAATGGAATATTACTTAGTCATCAAAAAGAATGAAATCTTGTCAATTGCAATGACATGGATGGAGCTTAGAGTATAATGCTAAGCGAAGCAAGTCAGAGAAAGACAAATACCATATGATTTTACTCATTTATGGAAATTAAGAAACAAAACAAATGAATAAAGAGGGGAAAAACAGAGGCAAACCAAGAAACAGTCTTAACTACAGAGAACTGATGGTTCCCAGAGGGGAGGTAGGTGACAGGATAGGTTAAATAGGTGATGGGGATTAAGGAATGCATTTGTTGTGATAAGCACTGGGCGTTGAGAATGTTGAATCACTAAATTCTACACCTGAAACTAATACTACACTGTATGTTAACTAACTGGAATTTAAATAAACACTTAAAAAAAGAAAGAGAATTGGCAAGTGACAAATGGGGCATGGGAGAATAGGAGAGAGGAGGCAGGGGGGAGAATGTAGAATCAAAATGATTCAGATTTTGGTGTTGTTGTTTTTTTTACTACACGTATGTTTTATTCCAAAATGCATTTTCTGTACATGATGTTAGGCTTGACTGTCATCTTACACAACTGAAAATAACAATAGCATTCACAATTTTTGTTGTTTAAAAAAATCAAATGCCTCTCAGAATCTGGAGGGAGAGAATGAAGGGGAATCCACTCCTTTACACAAAAGCCCAATCTTCTAGCTGTTAAAATTTTGCTCTCCGGGGTGACATTTAACCCCTCTCACATCTGACTCTAGCCCCGCTTTCCAGGGTCAACTCCCCATGTGCCCTGCATGAACCAGCATTCCTAAACCAGGTGTACATGTCCATTCCTCGTTTCTTCAGTGTTGTCATTCTGTTAGCATGGGGTACCATTCTGCAAATTGGTTTTTTTTTTAATGATGTTTAAATTTTTAAAATTTTCACTTTGAAATAACTGGCTTACAAAACAGTATAAAATAGCACCAAAAATTACCTATTGACCTTCCCTTCATCAGCTGACCCCAAAGACATTGTCCCACTTATGTCTTTCTGTGTCATCCAGGATTCCACAGTACATTTAGCTGCCATGTTTCCTTAGTCTCCTTTATATGGGACAGTTCCTGAGCCTTCCTTTGTCCTTCACGTCCTTGATACTGTTGAAGAATGCTAGCCAGTTATTCTGTCGACTGCCCATGTTTCCTCATGATGAAATTCAAATTATGGAATTTTGGCAGGAGTGTGTCTTTCCAGGGGAAGATGTTGTGCCCATTCCTCCATTCTTCCCACCCAGACTTAGAGATTATTTTAATCTTGGTCTTGGGGAGGAAGGTTTTACTCTCATGTCGGGGAACCAACGAATAGGGGACAGATGTGTAGGGAGAAGATGATGCACTCAGTTTTGCAAATGAGGACTTAAGGTGCCTGTGCACCTGTTCACATGGAGCTAAACATCAGGACTTGGGCAATTAGGATTTGCCACTCAGAAGATATTTTAAGCAGTTCTTCTGTCAGTGCCTGGAAATGTTGTATTTTCTTCTAGCCCCTCCCTGCACTTTCTTTTTCTTTCTCTAAAATCAGTCAGTTTGTTAAGAACAAAGCTAAAGACTATAATTCTAACTCATTAAATCACAATATGCTATCAATCAAGTATAAAACTGGCCTTTTCTCATGCCAAATATTTCCTTTGGCAGAAGAGAGATTTAGGATTCTTTTTTTTTTTTAAATAAAATTAGTGCAGACTAATTCACTCCAAAATAAAATAGTGGTCTGGTGCTGGTTAAACCTCTAGGCATCAGATCAGATATTCCCTATCTGAATTGTTATTGTTATAAAATCCAATTCTTGCTGATAAAAGATTATCTTGCTTCAGAATATAGATGTATTTGATATGTAGAAGTAATTATTGGCACCAAAAATGTTGGCAGCATTTCCTCTCACCAGCTGGCGGAGAAGAAAAACAACAACTCTTAAATAGACGACTTATGGGTAAAGTAAAACTGGAATTCTGCTAATTTTTTAAAACAAAAAATGAAGATATCTTTTTTCTGATTATGAAATATATCTTTATTGTGAAGATCAGTATAAAATATGACAAATAAAGTAAAAAAATTCTAACACTCTACCACTTAGAAATAATTACTGTTAATTTTTTTGTATTTCCCTCCATGTATTTTTTTTTAAGTTTACTTATTTATTTTGAGGGCAGGGAGGGGCAGAGAGAGAGGTAGAGAGAGAATCCCAAGTAGGCTCTGTGCCAACAGCACAGAGCCCAACATGGGGCTCAATCTCACAAACCATGAGATCATGACCTGAGTTGAGATCAAGAGTCAGATAACCAAACTGAGCCACCCAGGCACCCTTCCCTCTATGTATTTTTAACTGTCTTTTTTTTTTTTTCAAGTAATCTCTACACCCAGCATGGGATTCAAATTTACAACCCTGAGACCAAAAGTTCCATGCTCTACCAACTGAACAAGCCAGGCACCCTCCTCCATGTGTTTTTAATGGATATACATAAATAATTAAAGTTTATTTTATGTGTATGCATGTTTATATACATTTATATATGCTTCTATATCTATCTATCTATCTATCTATCTATCTATCTATCTATATATAAATGTGATCATTCTCTATAAACTTTTTGAGTTTGCAATTTTTTTTAACTTTTTTTTTTAATGCTTATTTTTGAGAGAGGGAGATGGAGACAGAGCCTGAACAGCGGAGGGGCAGACAGAGAGGGAGACACAGAATCTGAAGCAGGCTCCAGGTTCTGAGCTATCCAGCACAGAGAATGATGTGAGGCTCGAACTCACGAACTGTGAGATCATGACCTGAGCCGAAGTGATATGCTTAACCGACTAAACCTCTCAGGCACCCCTAGTTTGCATTTTTTTTAATTTTCTTTTGGAGAGAGAAAGAGAAAAAGTGTACGAGCAAGGGAGAGGGGCAGAGGGAGAAAGAGAGAGAATCCCAAGCAGGCTCCACAGTCAGTGCAGATCCTGACGTGGGGCTCAACTCCACACTGGGATCATAACCTGAGCCAAAATCAAGAGTCTGAACACCCAACCAAATGAGCCACCCAAGTACCCCGAGTCTGCAATGTTTTAATTATGATAACTTATTTGTACTCAATCTTTGTTTTGTGCTGTTTACTTATGGAAGATGGAGATTGAGTGGATGAGTGGTGATGGACAGAGGGACTTATTTTTACTCTCTATATGTGGTACCATTTCAGCTAGGCACACCAAAACTGTGTGCATATATTACATGGGCAATGAAAAACAGACAAAAACTATTTAAAATCAGAATATAGACTCATCTTTGACTTTTAACAACACACACTTAAACCATCTGATTAGTAGCTTTTCGAGCTGTACAGTGTCCAAACATATCTGCCCAAAGTTAAAGTCGAAGACTAAACTTGGCAATATTGCTTGCAGTGAAGTGCAGCTGGTTTATCTTATCTGACCTCTGAACATTTAAGGAAAATAAATTTACCCGCAGGCTTCTCAATGGCCATTAGCTGAAATATTCTCCTAAATAGAACTTTTTACTTTTGGATTCAACTCTCTTCATCTTCAGACTTTTCTTCCTTCAGAGAAAGTTTACCCCTTGCCCCTCTTATCTTCATGAAACAAATTCCATGGTTCTTCTTAAGCAGGGCCATTCATGGGGAAGGCAACCCCATGATTTGTTGTCTGGGGACGCCTGGATGGCTCAGTCAGTAGAGCATGTGACTCTTGATCTCAGGGTTGTGAGTTCAAGCCCCATGCTTGGTGTAGAGATTACTAGAAAAAATAAATAAACTTTAAAATAAAGAAAGAAAAGAAGGCATATAGTTTTATGTCTAGATCCACAAATTACTAGGCCTTGGAGAAGAGAAGGGGCATTTCCAACAGAGGTAACAATAAAAAGACATGGTCAAATTGTCAATCATTCAGTATGAGTGGTACTCAGAGTACATATAGGACCATATCATAAAAGAAAAATCTGATACTGAAATCTGTATATAAAGAAAAATGTGCTGAGACTATTCAATAAGAATCAACTTTGGGGCCCCTGGCTGGCCCACTCAGAAGAGCATGCAACTCTTAATCACAGAGTCATGAGTTCAAGCCCCACATTGGGCATAAAGCCTACTTAAAAACCAAATAGAACAAAACAAAAAGAATCAACAATGAGTGGACTAGAATAGCAGCACTGCCAGTAGAGGGAAAGAAAGAAAGCAAAACAAATATTTAGTGATGATAAAATGGGTTGAGAGTATTAGAAAAGAGATTTCCAAATATATATGCCTGAGAGAATTCTGGTAAGTGCAGAAATATGGAGGAACATTGGGAAAGCCAGTTTATACTTCAGATAAAGAAAATGTATTAGTAAAAAAAAAAAAAAGTCTATTAGGTTACTTGGGATGCCATAACATAGTACCACAGACTCAGGCTGGGGGCATAAACAACAGAAATCTATATCCTCACAGTTCTGCAGGCAAATAGTCCAAAATCAAGGTGTTGCCTGTATTGGTTTCTTCTGAGGCCTCTCCTTGGCTTGTGGATGACCACCTTCTCCCTATGTCTTCATACAGTCTTCCCTCTGTCCCTGTCCCCGTCCCAATCTTCTCTTCTTATAAGGACAACGAGCAAAGGAGATTATGGCCCACCCATTGGACCTCATTTTACCTTAATCACTTCTTTAAAGGCCGTATTTCCAAATACAGTCTCATTCTGAGTCACTGGGAGTTAGGACTTCAATATTTGAATTTTGGAGGGACACATTTCAGCTCATCACAGGAAGAGACTGGCTGGGTGTGGAGGGGAGTGGGCATTTTAATTTTAGCCTTTTGTAATTTGCAATGAAATTAGATTATTGGAGTAGAACTATGTAGGAAACAGTTGGAGATAAGCACCAAAATGTGCATACTAAAAGCAGACAAAACTGAAAGACTCTATGACTTCTCTGAGGGAAAGAGTATAGAAATAATGTTTAAATGAAAAAAAATGTATTTACCATGTAATAGCAAGATAGCATGGTGAGCACTGTGCAGTCTGCAAAACTGAAGAAGATACTGTCTTACTCTCAAAAATGTGCAGAAAATGAGAAACACACAGATCACATGCACACACACACATGCACACACACACGAATGGCATAACCTGAAGATGGTCCTAAGATAGGACAAATAAGTATCAAGTGTGATTTTTTTAATGTTTATTTTTGAGGAGGAAGAGGGAGAGAGAGAGGGAGACAGAGGATCCAAACAAGGCTCTGCGCTGATAGCAGAGAGCCCAACACGGGACTCAAACTCACCCACCACGAGATCATAACCTTAGCTGAAGTCTGATGCATAACTGACTGAGCCACCCAGGCACCCCTCAAGAGTGCTTTTTAAAGGAAGAAAGCACTTCCGATAATGAAAAGGAACAAGCAGAGGGTCTAGGAATGAGGCTTGGGGTAGTTTCTCCTATCATTAGTGGTGGCTTTTGCCAGTACTTGATGTTTCCCTCAGATGATCTATGAGGACCGAGGGACTTAACTGAGTACTTTAGAACCGAGCACAAATCATTCAGTATTGGCTTTGAGCAATGCCAGTAAATGTTGGATCAGACTCGGGGTTTAAACTGGTCTAGATCACGCAGAAACTCAGCTTTAATACTCTTTTAAAACATAAGGAGAAGCACCTGCCAACCACTTGTAACTATCTTAGGGAGTGAGGACTCCTCTGGAAGTAGTGCCCAAAGCTGCTGCCATAGGTAAGTTAAGCCGTAAGGTCCTGAGAGTCCCAACTGCCCAGGAGCACATCCTGACTCAAGATTCTCTGCTTTCTTTGACCCAGAATTCCCACTTCTCCAGGTCAATGCACTGTCACTCAGTAGCCCCCTGCTTCAGGCTGGGAATGTCCACTGACTCAGAACACTACAGGTCAGTTTTGCAGGTTAGTTAGTGGAAATAAGATAGAAGTAAGTATATTCTGACAGAGATGAGACAGAGAAAGTAAATTGTTAACATGAGGGAAAGCTAGGTCGCAGACACCCAGGAACTATTTCTTGCACTGTCTTTGGAACTCTTCTGTAAATCTAAAATAATTGCAAATTTTAGTATTTGTTAACAAAAAGAATATAGAGTAGGGAAATGTCTAGGAGGTGATGTTAGTGGAAAAAAGCAAAATACAGTCTTATACATAAAATGGTCACAAACATGTAAAAAATTATATACCAGATATACCAATATATTGGCCAGGGTTATCTGTGTGGTGGAGTTAAAGGTTGATTTTACGTTTTCACTTTATGCCCTTCTATAACCTCCAAATTTTCTTCAGTGAGAATTTTTCTTTTTTTTTTTTCTTTTTTTAACGTTTATTCATTTTTGAGACAGAGAGAGACAGAGCATGAATGGGGGAAGGTCAGAGAGAGAGAGGGAGACACAGAATCGGAAACAGGCTCCAGGCTCTGAGCTGTCAGCACAGAGCCCGACGCGGGGCTCGAACTCACGGACTGCGAGATCATGACCTGAGCCGAAGTCGGACGCCCAAACGACTGAGCCACCCAGGCACCCCAGAGAATTTTTCAATTTCATAAGAAAAAATACAAAGATTAAAGAAACAATATAAAGAAATGTTTATATCTTTTTGAGAGAGAGAGAAAAACACAAGTGAGGGGGGGGGCAGAAAGAGAGGTGGAGAGAGGATCTGAAGTGGGCTCCACGCCAACAGCAGAGAGCCCAATGTGGGGCTTGAACTCACAAACTGTGAGATCATGATCTGAGCCAAAATGGAATGCTTAACCGACAGCTGCCCATGTGCCCCCCAACCCTCTTTCAAATACTCACCGTCTTACTTAAGATTCCTCAATGTCTCTGTGGAGTGTTGAGGGGGCTGTCTAGACTTCTCAGCATGGTAGGCGAGGGGCATGATATCTGGGCTCTGCCCTTCTCTGCAGCCTCACCTCTTGCCCTCCTCCCTTCTAATCATTCTGAACCACTTACAGGCCTCCAGCTTACCTGGTCCATGTAGGCTGTTCTCAATGTGGACGGCCCTTTCCCCAAATCTGCCCCTGTTTAAGGGCTACTCTCTCAGAATTCAGCTCAGGACATGCTTGCCTCCACTCAATCCATACTGCCATAGTATCATATTTTGCCTACTTTTAGCGTGTACCATACATTAATCCCTCTCAGTCACTTGTCTGTGAGAACTCTCTTATTTTCCACTTCGGAGCCTAGCACAGTGCTGGCACAGAGTAGGGCCTCAAACATGTTTTGAATGACACTAATCCCATTCACTACTTTATGTTCCCTCTAGCCCACCCCAACCTACCTTCCCCTAAACCTCTATACGCAAAGAGGAACTTGTCTCAATCTAGGCATACAGCTCTCCACAAAGAGGGTGGCTGTACCAGCCTGGCATGGACTGATCCAGCAGCCCTGAATTCCTGAATTCTCCCCAGGGCACTGCAGTTACTGACCCAAAAGAGTTCAAAATGCTGACAGCAACTTTTTAAGCTATTTCCCTACAGTTTAAAAGCAATCTACCCCATGCGGGAATTGAAAAGGGGTGAACCAGGGATTTCCTTCTCCTCCCAGACCTAGGGGATGCAGTTTCCAGAAGTTTAAAAAGAGAGAGAGACCAGTAAAGTAAGCAGTAAAATTTTCCAGCTTTAATGTGTGGCTTCCCCCATCTAAAATCTTTACAAGCTCAAGTGCCTCTTAAGACGGGACTTGGAAACATGATTCTAAATCATCTTGGAAGCCAAACCTCCAGTAACATGTCCTCAGTGAGTTGGGCTTAGGTTTCACAAACCATCATTTCACCCCTCTGGGTATAACAAACACTCTAAGCAGTCACAACCTACTGTCTTTAATGGATGCTTCAGGCCATGCTCCTGGTGCCCAGCACAGTGCACAAAACACCATTACTGAGTGAATACAGAGTCTTTGGTTTTTGGTTTTTTGTTTCTTATTTGCTTCATTGTGTCAATATAATGATCACTCGAGAAGGAGGAAAATATTCCATAGAGTTCCAGAGCAATGTTGATGGAAGAGGTCTCCTCATCTGTATCTTGGTGCCCCCTCCCCACCTGCGGGACACCCTTTCCCACCTCCTTCATGGGTCCCTTCCAGCTGAAGCTGCTCCCTCATCCGCAGCTCTTTTCCCTACAATCCTCTTCACAACTCGGAAAAGCATGAAGAAGAAAACAATAACAAAGACACCTTACATCCATATGTAGAATTCTATTATGTCTCTCAGGATGTCAGATATTTATATGTTTTTGTCAACAAGACATTTGGGGGATGTAGTTCTTGCCAAAACATTATACAGTTACAAATTAAATGATAAAGAATTTATTTGTAAAATATCTTTTCATACAATAGCTTGCTATGCAAAATAACAAAAGTGTATTGAGGCAATGAAATGAATTTCTAACAATGACATACCGGTGCTGAGAGAGCAGACAAAAGGGTAAGGGGACAGGTTTTGGAGAACAGACTCTTCCCAGTGCCCTAGAGCATAGAGCTGAACCTTAGGTACCCGCTGCCCAGGCAGAATCTTTCACTCATGCTAATGACCTGAACCGGGCCTTGAATTCCCGTCACGGTCCTCCAAGATCACCAAATCTATTTCCAAGCAGAAGCAAACTCCCAACACTCCCCACCACTTTGTTGCCAAGGTAGCTTGGGTATTCCTCCCACACACGGAGCTGCAAATGTCTCAGTGGATATAGAGCTCTCTCTATATCCACTGGATATCATGGATCCTTGAGAGATCATGAGCTCCTTGAAGGCAAGGATTCATTCCGTATCCCCAGCATCCCACAGAGTCTGCCATCTGTGAAGCATTCAGTACATATTTGTAGAATGAATAAACCCCTCTCTTTCCCTGGGTGCCTTGCTGGGACGTTCACACACAAACAGGTTGGACACAGAAAGAATCTGCCTTCCAGACACCTGGGGTCCATGAAGGCAGATTTTTTCGCGGTTTTGTCCACTGCTGTGCCCTGGAACAGTGCAGAGTACATACAGTTAACAAATATATGTTGAATAAATGAATTAATGGATCTGCTTCATTGGAAAGGGTGCCTTTCTGTCCTTTCTATATCATCTGATTTTCCTAGCAGTCACACACACTGACCTCAGATTCATCCTCTCAGTGTTCCCTCTTTTTGCACTAAGTCTCTGTGGTGGTGACCTCTTTTTCCTTTTTTAAGTTTTACTTAAAACTTAAGTTTTAAGTTTTTTTAAGTTCTACACCCAACATAGGGCTCGAACTCACAACCTCGAGCTCAAGAGTCACATGCTCTTCTGACTGAGCCAGCCAGGTGTCCCTGTGGTGATAACCTCTTGACTAAAATCACATACCTCCTGGAACTCACTGGCCTGCAAGTTCCCATTCCTGATCCCTTGAGTTTTCTTCCTGTTCCTCTTCCTCTCCTGTCTCCTTTCTTTTGGTTCCCCTCTTCCTCCTCATCCTCCTCTTCACCTCCCGTTCTTCTCTGAATTATTTGAGACAAGCAAAAAAGTATAATGTCACCATGATTGTGCCTCTACCGCCATTCAGCTCACAAAAAGATATTACAGTTAAAATTGAAGTCCCTATATATGTGTCCCCACCCATGCTCTTCCCTTCTTAAAAGTAACTACTATGCTTTGCTTTACTACTTATGTCTATATATATGTATATATACAGTGTAGTTTGACAGTTTTTAACTTTTTATTCATTATACCATATTCAGGTACACCACTGCTACTTGCTTGTTTTCACTTGGAAACATGGAGCCATAGTTCCTTCTTTATCACTGCTGTGTTATATAGTATTCCATGGCATAAATATATCACCGTTGGTTAATGCATTTTACGACTAATGTGAGGTTTTCAATTTTTGCTATTATGACAACTGTTGCTTTGGACATTTTTGTTACCTTTTAGGCAAGAGTGGGGAGGGGTACATTTGGCCTTTGGGGATAAAGTCCAATTTGCTTTTTCATGAGGACTCCAGCAGAGGTAGCCACCTCAGACCCAGGAACTGAGTAGCTCAGGAGTAGGAGCTGTGTTGGGTTGGCAGTGAATTAAAATTACCATCTGTCCAAAATCTAACTTTGTAATAGCACCAAGATGTCCTCTTATAAGATATTCCTCTAGCTATCAGCAGCCCAAGAGTAGACTGCAGAAAACAATATCTGGATTTATCCAGAACAAGGTATGGGGGTGGGGGTGGGGGTGCGGGGGACTATTTTTTTTTAAGTAGGCTTCACACCCAGCATAGAGCCCAACGCAGGACTTGAACTCATGACTCTGAGACCAAGACCTGAGTTGAGATCAAGAGTTGGACACCTAACTGACTGAGCCACCCAGGTGGCCTGGGTGGGGCACCTGGGTGGCTCCATTGGCAGAGCATGGGACTCCTGATCTCAGGGTCATGAGTTCCAGTCCCACATTAGGGGTAGAGATGAAAGAAAAAGAAAGAAAGAAAGAAAGAAAGAAAGAAAGAAAGAAAGAAAGAAAGAAAGAAAGAAAGAAAGAAAGAAAGAAAGAAAGAAAGAAAGAAAGAGGGAGGGAGGAGGGAGGGAGGGAGGAAGGAAGGAAGGAAGGAAGGAAGGAAGGAAGGAAGGAAGAGAGAGATAGAAAGAGAGAAAGAATTGTGCCTTAGGTAGTCTGAAACCATCCAATTGTAACAGCATCTACTTTTAACTCTAGCCTTGCTTCCAGGCACCTGAGTGGCTTAACTGGCTCAGGTCATGATCTCTCACAGTTTGTGAGTTTGAACTCCACATAGTGCTCTGGGCTGACAGCTCAGAGCCTGGAGCCCTCTCTCTCTGCCCCTCTCCTGACTGTGCTCTTTCTCTCTGTCAAAAATAAATAAACATTAAAAAAATTAACTCTAGCCTTGCTTCCTTACCTCAGCAATTGGCATTTCATTCTGCTTGCCTTCCCCCCCCCCCCACCAACACCCCTGCCTTCCCCCCAAATCATTGCTTTTCAGAGTTATCAATCCACATCTTTCCATTTTGGAGATGACATTGAAAAACTGTATAAATGTGGAAAAACAGGTTCTTAACAGTGTTGGTAGGCAAAAGACATGGTAACATAAATTGAAATCTTCATAAATTCCCAGAACCTACTGTATTACAATCATTCTCAGCTCAATAGAAAAAAAATACTGAATAAAATCCACTTTCCTACCAACAGTGTTAACCTTGACTCTGAGGTAGCATTTTTTTCACCTTTTGTGCATAGATGTTTTGATATCCCATTATATATATTTTAAAGCCATGATCTCTCAATATGTGAAAACCTCATGTCCTGAGGCTCAAAGCATAGAATATGTTCTGCTCTTTGGTTCTAACATTTAATGTCCTTATAGCCCACTAGAGGTCACGTAATTCCATACAGTAATTTGAGCACCACCTAGTGGGCATTCTGGCTACATTCCTGATATGAAAGAAACCAATAGTTCTTTGAGACCAAGGAGTTAATATGAGCCAACAGGGGCCTCTCGACTGAAGTGACAATTTACATAATTCATAGAATCTTTCTCTGCCCCCAACACGTTAACAGTGTTCATAGGCCTATTCTAAATCTCACTGAAATTGCAAAACCAGAAACAAGAGCTGTTATTCTCTTAAAGCCCAGACAACACTGCATAGACAAAGCTGATTTTGCTCCTGCTTCCATATGCTCCTCATATAGCTCAACAGCCCCTTCATTTTGCATGAAGTCTTAGATCGTTCCTGTGATACAGTTCAACATAATCTGCCCTTCTGCATTTTCAATATCTGGGCTTCATTTTCGTTTCCATTTCTAGCCTTTAATTTACAACCTTCTCACGCTTGATCATTTTAATCGCCTCTGGTTGCCTAAGCTATTCTTGATTCAAAAACCACATTCCAGTCTAATTAAAGAGAATAGCTAATAATCAGTGCTTTAAACAATTAACAAGCCATTTTTATTAGTATCAAGTCAAAGGTAATTCAAAAACAGTTAATGTCCATTAAGATAAACAAGAACTTAAATTCTGAATTTAAGAAATAAACAATTCTTAATTATAGGAAGAATTGATGGCTTAGCATGCGTTAAAAGTTCAGAAATAACAGAAGTAAAAGCAGTGAATCGCCAAAGTAGTAATTAGTAAAAATTTATAGTGCGTGCACCAAAAAGGCAACTGGCAAATCAGGAGCACTCAAACCAAACATGGAATGAGGCTCAGGGGTATTGTTATAGGCGGCTTATACAGTGAGAAAGCAGGAACTTTATATTTTACAGTGATTGGTGATAATATGAGAATTTTCTTAAATGACAGGGAATTGGTCACTGAATACCTCATATCAACTTGGGGAAACAGTTTAAGTTTTGCTTGTGATTTCCAGAGGTGTAAGCGAGAAATGACTCAGGTCAAGTTAGTCTTTCAAAATAAACTAAATTAAGCTTTGTCTACAGGACTACACTGGTTTTGTCTCCTCAGAGAATTTTCAAAACTGGTCTCCACTTGGTTTTTATTTTTGTTTTTTAATTTTTTTTTTCAACGTTTTTTATTTATTTTTGGGACAGAGAGAGACAGAACATGAACGGGGGAGGGGCAGAGAGAGAGGGAGACACAGAATCCGAAACAGGCTCCAGGCTCCGAGCCATCAGCCCAGAGCCCGACGCGGGGCTCGAACTCACGGAGCGCGAGATCGTGACCTGGCTGAAGTCGGACTCTTAACCGACTGCGCCACCCAGGCGCCCCGACCACTGGTTTTTATTTTAACACTATAACTGTTACTAACATTATGACCACTTACGGATTCATGAATGGCAGAAACCTTGAAAGTCATCTGGTTTTATACCATGGTATAGGAATTCCTCCCACAGTTTGCAAGTAGTAAACCAGTCTCTGCTTGAACACTTCTGGGGAGAGAGAACAAGTTCAGTGTGAAGTGGAGAAAAGGGAATGGGATCCAACACCAAACGCATCAAAGTCCTAATCTTTGCACTTGCAGTTACTTTGTGGTGAATAACAAAACCTCTGAAACTTCCCTTTTCCCATCAGTAAAATAGTTTGGTTGGGGCTGTGGGAAACACTAAAGATCCCAATACACATGATTCTTACAAGGATCAAATGAGATAACCTCCCTTTCAGTTTTCAGGTACGCAAAGACCATAAGCCTCCAACTTCTGACCTCACATCTTCTAACCCCACTACTTAACTAAATTTTCCTTTCTCCAGTCTTGGTCTCTGTATATCTACCAACCAAGCTTTGTAGCAATGCTTCCCAAACTTCCATGTGGTAAAACTCATAGAAAGTGACAAGATATGTACAGTGTTGAGCTAAATGGCTGAGGTTGGTTAAAGCCAACAGGTTTTGAGGTCTCTCAGAGGGACCAGTGGGATTGAGCCCCCCTTGACCACTACAGCAACCTGCTTATCAAGTTTCCCATAATAACATTCCTTTCTTGTCAATATTACTTTCCCACTCCCTAATCATGCTTGCTAGGGTCACATCCCAAATAAACTACTTGCACCCAAACTCTTAGCACATTGTAGTAGATAATGAACACCAAAAAAACCCTGATAAAATGGTAATAACCATAATATCCAGGCAAAGTAAAGCTTTGTGCATCAAGTTCTCCTTCAAAGCATACGTCAACCAATAAGGTAAAACCATGTCTTAATTAATAAAGGTAGTTGCTTAAATTCTTTTTCTTTTCTTTTTAAGTAGGCTCCACACCCAACGTGGGGCTTGAACTCATGACCCTGAGATCAAGAGTTGTGCACTCTACTGACTGAGACAGCCAGGCATCCCGGTTACTTGAATTCTATATTCACTTTGTGTGTGAAAGCACCGTATTCATTCTAACAGCATTTTCAGATTTATATCAAGACACCCTCTTTCACAGCTAAGAAACCAGACCACAAAAAGTTTAATGACTTCCAAGATCATATCTTTATCAGTAAAAGTAAAAAATAGTTTAGATTTTTTGAGCTTTGACTATATATGAGGCCCTGTGTTAAATACTTTGCCCCATTTCACTAATCACTGCAACAGCTTTATATTATTTTAGAGTTTTTAATTATATCTACTCCACAAATGCAGAAATTGAGGCTTAAAGAGATGGGTTCCAAGGGGTTCCTGGATGGCTCAGTCAGTTGAGAGTCTGACTTCGACTCAGGTCATGATCTTATGGCTCATGAGTTCAAGCCCCACGTGGGGGCCTATGCTGACAGTTCAGAGCCTACAGCCTGCTTTGGATTCTGTGTTTCTATCTCTCTCCACCCCTATGCTGCTCACTCTCTGTCTCTGTCTCTGTCTCTCTCTCAAAAATAAAAATAAACATTAAAAAAAATTAAAGAGATTGGCTCCAAACTGGCACCAATCAAAAATTAAAGAGAAGTGGGGCACCTGGGTGGCTCAGTCAGTTAAGTGTTGGACTCTTGGTTTTGGCTCAGGTCATGACCTCATAGTTCATAGGTTCGAGCCCCACATCAGGGAAATTCTCTGTCTCTGCCTCTCCCCCATGCACATGCACATGCATTCTCTCTTTCTCTCCCTTTCTCTCAAAATAAATACATAAAATTTTGAAAAAAAACTAAAGACAAAGTTTTGAACTAGCAATGAAGAGGAGCTGTGGCAGAATAAACTGTTTTTATCCTACAAAATATTATTTTAGTAAAGGCTACATATACACCCAAACTGAAATGGAAGATCAGGGCAAATAACCAAATAACTCAACAGCAACAAATCATCCCTTTCCTTGGCAATTCATGAGGAATTTTTTTTAAGATTTTATTTTTAAGTAATCTCTACACCCAATGTGGGGCTCAAAATTACAACCCTGAGATCAAGAGTTGCATGCTCCACCGACTGAGGCAGCCAGGTGCCCCATGAGGAACATTTTTTGGGTGAACTATCCATAAAGTTGAATCAAATCTCTGCTATTTATTGTATGCTTAAACAACTCTGGACTTCATCTTAAACAAATGGTCACTTTGCTCAGTCCCATCAGAAACTATGACTGCAAAAATTGTCAAGGTGATTATTAGATTAGGTAGAACTAAAAATTCTGATATTTTTAGGGTCAACATTATTGGCATTTTACTGAAATGCGTCCCTCATTATTGACTGTAGGCCTTCTGGGTTTGTTTTCTAGAGACAAAGATGGAATTTGCACCAAAAATCTAAATACGTAGGAATAGTTCTGAGCATATGGCCAAGTTTTTGTGTTGAGATGCTTGTCTGCCCACATGAAATTGCTACTGTCTTCCATGAAAACTTTGGTTCCTTGGTTTATTTATGTTGAATCATATTACAGCTATTTGATATTTAAAGCAAAATGGAAATTTTGATGCATTCCACTCAAAACCATGCAAACTGCAGATTTTGTTTTTGGGTGTCTCATCTGGTTAAGCTCTTTATAAGAGTCCTAAGCCTGAAAATTAGTTAGGTTTCTGACTGTTCCTTTTTTTATTCTCCTTTTATTATCATTTAAAAATCAAAATACGTGACTTCATTCTACTTTTGTAAGAGTGGGCAAGAAGCCCTTTCCTGTTCATGATGAGCTGACCATATTCTGACAGGACATTAAGGAAGAGTTGGACGACATCCTGGCAGGAGAAAATCAATTGGAAAAAAAAAAAAGTGTACTTGTATTCGGAAAATGAGTCAGTGTCTAGGAACCAATTACATTCAACACACAAAATTTGCTCCAAATGAGCAAATTGAAAATGCTTCAAGAGAAGCTGCATAATGAATATATATCTGAAGTGGTCAGGCACAAAATGCTTCATAAAGAATCCTGTTTAATTACAATGGTATCAATTTCTGGAGCATCTCCAGAATAAATTAATAGATTTTCAAAAACTGAAATACATAAATCACTAAATGTATTCAAAACGTTCTCTGGAATTGTCGAAGTCTGCGTGCCTAAATGTGTTCTAGTAAGTGTCTGATTGTCTACCCTAAACTAAAGTCCTACAAAAAATTTTTCTGGAGAAGCAAAATTATAATGGCACAGGCCAACACACCAAACAAGCAACAGATACATCACAAGGCATTATGTTAACGAACGTGGGAAAGATCATCAAAAAAAAATCAAGATTTTGCTCCTTTATAGCCTGATAATTAACATCATAGTATCCCTTCCCTCCCCAAAGTAAAAGATGATGAAAGAATAGAAGAGGTTAACACACAGAAGCTGATGACCTTGAAAATGCTGCTAAGTGGCCTAAACACTTATTTGCCCAGATGGCTTAGTAAAGAGGCCAACTCAGGTCTTCACCAGAGATTAAGTTGCTTCCCATGGTCACCCAGGTCAAAGACAGAGCCAAGACTATTAAGATTGCAGCTGATGTTATTCACAATGGCATTTGAGAGCATTTACAACATTGTATAGCTTACAAATTGCTTTTGTAGACATTAATCAAGTTATCTTTACAACAATCCTATCAAGTAGGTGGGACATGCATTACTATTACTTTCCCAATGACAAAAGACATCAGAGTCCAAGTCTCCAGACTTGGATTTTTCTCTCCTCCACCTATTACTCAGTCTCTATCCTTAAAATCTACATCCTTAAAAGATTTTGAGTGTTTTAACCAGCCTAGATCACCCCTCACAGCATTAGTATCAGAAAGACTGCATCTGTTTACTGATTTATTCAATGATAAGAAGACGGGCTGGCTCTGTCATTACATCCTGTGAAATAATCAGTTGAGTATTTAAGAAAATGATGAGCACTCCAGAACCAATGAAAAAGAAAATCAATGTAACAAGTCAGGGGACAAAAATAAAGGCACATCACTCCCCTGTTGACAACAAGTTACGAGGTCAGAAAACTAGCAAATGAAACCCACGGCTTGGGCATCATCATAAATCTGCACTAAAGAGGGCTCTAGGCACCACACCACCCAGCACTGCAGGAAACACTACAATATTTCCATAGCAACTGTAACTAAGGACATCATCAGGATGCCGAAAATGCAAAAGAAGAAGAAAAAGAGGCATAAACCGGGGACAAACAAGATTGTTTCCCTGGCAGAGTGAAGCCCACTATTCACCCCCAGAAAACATAAATATTTCACCACCTGAAGCAGGCAGTAACTAGCTTTCAGCCAGCCAAAACCATCCTCCCAATTTATATTTCCCAAGAAAAGAAATCAGCCAAACGGCCCAAAACACAAGGAACTCAGAAATACGTATACCAAGCAGACAGCAGCATGCTTGAGTGTCATAGATTGGTCATGAGTCAGGAAAAGAACCCAGTCATTTATTAAACTATCAAACCTGTTATGGCCAGGCAGGTACTATCAGGAACACAAAAGTGAACCAGAAATACATTCTGTCCTTGGAGTGTTCAGGGTTGTAAGGGGAGATAAAAGATCAATTACTATAAAACAAACCAGAATGTGATACACATTAAAAAAAAAAAAAAAGAAATGAATGTTGCTATTAGAATTTAGATTATTGGAGGGTGTTATGGATTGAATTGCGTTCCCCAAAAAGATGTGTTGAAATCCTAGCCTCCAAGTACTTCAGAATGTAACCTTTTTTGAAAATAGGGTCTTTTGGGGCACCTGGGTGGCTCAGTAGGTTAAGCGGCCGACTTCAGCTCAGGTCATGAGCTCGCGGTCCGTGAGTTCCAGCCCCGCGTCGGGCTCTCTGCTGACAGCTCAGAGCCTGGAGCCTGTTTCAAATTCTGTGTCTCCCTCTCTCTGACCCTCCCCCGTTCATGCTCTGTCTCTCTCTGTCTCAAAAATGAATAAATGTTAAAAAAAATTAAAAAAAAAAAAAAGAAAGAAAATAGGGTCTTTGCAAATATGATGAAGTTAAAGGAGGTCATAAGGGTGGGCCCTGATCCACTAGGCTGATGTCCTTTGAAGGGAGAAGAGCTTATAAAAACTGAGACAAACCAAGAAGGTGGCGATGAGGCAGCGGAAGCAGACTGCAGTGATGCAGACACAGGCTGCAAGGACAAAGGATTGCCGAGATCCACCAGAAGCTGCGAGAACCACTAGAAGCTGGGAGAACCACCAGAATCTGCAAAGGGCCTAGGAAGCATGCTTCCTTGGAGACAGCAGAATCGGGACGGCTCTGCTGACACCTGGATTTCAGAACCGTGAGAGAGAAATTTCTGTTGTTATAAACCTTTCAGCTTTTGTTACTTTGCAACCGCAGCCCTAGGAAACTAATTCAGAGGGAAAGATTACTTCACACTAAACAGATTACAGCAAGTCTTCTTGTAAGCAATGACGTCTGAAGGTAACCTTGAAGAAGTTGCAGTATACCAAGAGCGGGAAATGGGATTTCCTATTTATATGATAATAGCATCTACCGTTTACTGAGAATCCACTCTGTACCAGGTATTGTACTAGGAATCATTCATACGTAACTGGCGTGGTCTCTGGCTCATAAAGAAGTGCATACAGACCTCACCTCCCTAATTGACCCTTGCTGTTCCATTTCACAATGTCTGATATGTAAAGAAGTTTCTGTTTAGGGGTGCCTGGGTGGCTCAGTCATTAAGCATCTGACTTCAGCTCAGGTCATGATCTCAGTTCATAAGTTTAAGTCCCATATGGGGAGAGCTCAAGCCCTGCTTTAAGTGAGCCCCACTTCTCTCTCTCTCTCTCTCTGTCTCTCTCTTCACCCCTCATGGGATTCTCTCTCTGTCTGCCCCTCGCTCACTTTCGCCCTCTCTCAAAAAAAAAAAAACAAAAAAGAAAGAAAGAAAAGAAAGAAAGGAAGGAAGGAAGAAAGAAGTTTCAGCTTAATAAATGGAAAAGGAAGGAGGGCTTGGGGTTTGTGGACAGATGTGGAAGGGAGGGAAGGAAGCAGGGAGCAGATGGCAAAGCATCTGTTCCCCTTCCAGCCTGGCCATGATCTCCTTCTAGAAGAAAGGGTGGAAACAAGGTCCAGAACCTCTGTGAGTTGTTTTTGTTTTCATGTGAAACTAGGTGAGGAACTTCAAGAGGCTCTGCATGTTTGGGGCTAATCTGGCTCAGAGGCAGGGGAGGCCATTCTCCCCTCCTCTCCATATGGAGGCCTTCCAAGGACTAGACTCTGAGAGCATGGAGAGTCAACAACTTTGGCATAGGCAGTGTTCTTATGATGGACAGTGGCCCTGGAAAGGCTTCAGCCTTGGCAAAGCCTCAGCAAGTGGCCTTGCAAGCAGATGCTGGACATGTGGGAGCTAGGATGGAAGAAAATTAACAGGGCAAAAATCCATGGCAACTGCAAAAGAAAGGTTAGCAAGGGAGTTTCTTTGAGAATTTCTAGAAATAACTGGAGATACTTTGAAGGGAATTAACTTCCGTCAGCCAAATAGGATGGGAATTCACACCATAAAAATTGGGATATAGGGCGCATGAGTGGCTCAGTCGATTGACCATCTGACTCTTGATTTCAGCTCAGGTCATGATCCCAGGGCCATGGGATCAAGTCCCACACCGGGCTCTGAGCTTGGATCCTGCTTAGAAGTCTGCCCCTCTCCCCTCCTTGTGTGCTCTCTCTCTAAAAAAGAAAATAAATCTTTTAAAAAATTGGAATATAAAAAGAATGTGAGACAATGGAGTACTACAGGGCAATGAGAAAGAATGAAATATGGCCCTTTGTAGCAACATGGATGGAACTGGAGAGTGTGATGCTAAGTGAAATAAGCCATACAGAGAAAGACAGATACCATATGTTTTCACTCTTATGTGGATCCTGAGAAACTTGACAGAAACCCATGGGGGAGGGGAAGGGAAAAAAAAAAAAAAAAAGAGGTTAGAGTGGGAGAGAGCCAAAGCATGAAAGACTCTTAAAAACTGAGAACAAACTGAGGGTTGATGGGGGGTGGGAGGGAGGGGAGGGTGGGTGATGGGTATTGGTGAGGGCACCTTTTGGGATGAGCACTGGGTGTTGTATGGAAACCATTTTGACAATAAATTTCATATATTGAAAAAAAAAAAGAATGTGAGAACTTGTTCTGTGACAGCAGGCTGATGAGGCCTAGAATATACCAATCAGGCACAGATTTTATTTAATCTAGCCAATCCCCATCATTATTCCCACTCTACAGGCAAAAAAACTGAGGCTCAGTTAAGTAACTTTCCCAGCCAGTAACACAGTTTAATTCTGGATCAAAAATAAAACCATGTCTGTCAATGGCCAATGCGTTTCCCACTATACCCACTGTGGATCTAGGCAGAGGAAAGAAGAACACTTGCAAAGAGTTGGGAAAAGAATACAGGGGTACTTGGGGGGCTCAGTCAGTTACGTGTCCAACTCTGGATTTTGGCTCAGGTCATGGTCTCACAGTTCATGAGTTCAAGTCCCGCATCAGGCACTGCACTGACAGCATGGAGCCTGCTTGGGACTCTCTCTCTTCCCCTCTGTCTCTCCCTCCCTGACTCATGCTCTTCCTGTCTCTCTCAAAAATAAATAAATAAAACTTAAAAAAAAATAATACAGTAGGTCAGGGTATCAGCCAGAATTCTGGCAGGAAACAGAACGCAACCTGAGTTGTTGAAATGAAGAGATTTGTTTATTTATTTACTTACTTACTTACTTACAAGCTCCACACCCAGCACAGAGCTTACAACCCTGAGATCAAGACCTGAGCTGAGATTGAGAGTCAGACACTTAACCAACTGAGCCACCCAGACACCCCTGAAGAGACTCTAATAAAAGATATAGTTGACATCGCTATGGGCAGGATTAAGAGAATCAACAACAGGGGATGTTAAGATACCCAGAAACCAGAAATAGAGGATTCACTCCTAGTGAATCCTAGTGAGACTGGAAACCATGCAGAAGAGGCTGGCAGACGGATTGGTAACCAGGGAGGGACACCTACAGGGAGGTGGGGGGCTGGAGAATAATCTGACCTTTCCTCTTACTCCCAACCTTCTGACTGCACCACCTACTGATGGTGCCAAACTGGAAACTGGCTGCCAAGGAAGCCTGGATGAGGCCAGTGTCAGGGATCAGAGACTCACAAGTGGAAGAGAAGGAAGACATTTCCATGGAAAGAAGATGAATTGAGGCTATGTGCTAATCCTGGCCTGTTTTGCTCTTGGATCCATTCCCTGCCCTACTCTGTATCATGAGAATTTCCATCCCCACCTTCCTTGGCCCTCTGGTTTCTGCATCAATTCAGCCAGTGGGAGGCTCTGAAGGAAGACTAGGGGGAGGAAACGGAGAATCCAGGCTATTTCTCCCCCTCTCCTTCTGCTTCAGGCACTGTCTGTGGCAGTGGCTGTCTTTTCTGTGAACCCAGCTCTTGTGGCAAGGCCTGCCGAGGTGCCCGCTTCCGCTTGGTGCCCCTTAAGCTTAGGCAGTGATAGTAGCTTCTTGCTCTTAACCTCAGGGATGCTGTACGATCCCACTTTAGGCTTCTCAGCTCTGTCAGTGCCAGTGGGACGAATTCTTTGTACTAAGTTCTCTGTTTTAAAATATCAAGAATATTTCCTAGACCCTAGCTGATATAGGAAACTCACACCAGAAAGCTTCAACCTGTGGCACCTGGGTGGCTCAGTTGGTTGAGTGCCTGACTCTTGATTTCAGGTCAGGTCATGATCTCATGGTTTGTGAGATCAAGCCTCATGTCAGGCTCTGTGCTGACTGCATGGGGCCTGCTGGGTATTCTCTCTCTCCCTCTCTTTCTGCCCCTCCCCCTGCAAAATAAATAAATAAAACAAAAACAAACAAACAAACCCCCAACCTTCCTACAGAAAATAGGAGGAAAATGAATATAAACCTGACTTGTATATCCTAAGTATTGAATAAATTTTTGTTTATCTATCACTGTTGTGAGCCTGTTTCTCCGTCTTACTAGGGCCTCCTGTCCCTTAGCCACCAGTGTTCGGATATGCTCTCTGGCCCCTCTTGCCCTTCATACCCCTGGAGATGACAAATAGCCACATAAGCAATAGTCTGTTAGAACTCTTAGCTTCCTTGCCGAATGGTCCTTCTATCTTATCAAGACACATCCCTGAGTAGAACAAATTCTCTACTTTCACAGTTCCTGCTTTTTTTCTGGAGAAATAGTATGTGGCCAGAGAAATACTATGTGTTTCTTTTCCTAGGATGTTCATGTGCTCTGTTCATTATATCCATAGTGCCCATTTCCAACAATTCTGCACACATATCTTTCCCCCAGAGTCCCTTGAATTCACTAAGCTTCACATCAGTTTAAAATTGATACAAAGGAAATCCAGTAAGAATCAGAGACCGGCATGCCTGGGTGGCTCTGTCAGCTAAGTGTTTGACTTAGGCTCAGGTCATGATCTCACTGTTCATGAGTTCAAGCCTTGCATCGGGCTCTATGCTGACAGCTCAGAGCCTGGAGACCGCTTCAGATTCTGTGTCTCCCTCTCTCTCTCTGCCCCTCCCCTGCTCACACTCTGTCTCTCTCCCAAAAATAAATAAACATTAAAAAAAAAATCAGAGACCAAAAATAAATTTATGACAACATGCCATAATTTCATACATGGAATGATTTCCTAAAAGCAGAAGAGGTTGGAGCAACTGGGGGGCTCAGTTGGTTGAGTGTCCGATTGTTGATTTCAGTCCAGGTCATGATCTCATGGTGAGATTGAGCCCGGCATGGGGCTTTGGATTTTCTCTCTCTCTCCCTCTCTCTGCCCCTCATCCTCCTTGCACTTGCTCTCTCTCTCTCAAAATAAATAAACATTTCTTAAAAAGTAGAATGGGTTTGTTCAGAAAATGAAATAAACTGCTGATATATAAATCCTGACATGGAAAAGAATCAATATTATTAAGTCAGTTATATCTATAAAACAGTTCACTGCATTTTTATCTTTGGAATACTGAACTGCCACCACACACTTGGAATTTAATTCAATTTATGAAGCTTCCATTTGCCCACAACTTCTCCAGAACACCAGATTTTGCACATTCAGTTCCACCTCAACCATATTTTAAGCTCTAATACCAATGGTTTAAGTATACATTAGGATATTTCAGACAGAGACTCAATGGTTTCTCCAATACATACTTTTGTCCTAATCTTGGATGCAGTTTAGTCTAGTTGTTAAATGCAAAGGTGTGGTAAATTGCATTGTTGGTCCTGACTTTCCTATATTCCATCCATGTCCTTTGCCATTGTCTTCGGAATTCCTCCCCAGTTGAAGATTAGATTTGTATGTGGCAATTATCAAGGAGTGCTCTTGGGAACAGCACTTTCATCAGAGCAAGGGAAGCAAGACTAGGCAAGGGAGAAAAAATAGGACTTGGTCTGTTGCACCCAAGGCCTCAGCCAATCCCACAGGAAGCTCTGGAACTGGGATGGCCCTTCAGAAATGTTTTGAATTGGGGCATGGGGTTGGGTCTTTGCACTGTCACACCTGACCTGTAACTGCATGTGTGTAGCCTGTGGGGGCACCCTTGAGCAAAGCAGCTGCCGGCAGGCAGTGGGGATGGGAGATCAGGGGTAAGGGTGGTAGTGGGAGGACGGGAGGGTTGGGGGGGTCTATCTGTGAGTCTTCATCAGCAATAAATATTCAAAGCAGCTGAGGGAATGAGAATAATTCTGAAGGGGGATCGACAGCTGTTTCACAGCATGTGCTATATTCCATAGAGGTAGAGTGTATCTCTTTGCTGCTTGACATTGGGCTCAGCCTTGTGACTTAGCTTGACTAAGTGAATGAGGCAGAAGTGAGTATACTGGTCTCAAGCTTAGGCCTTAAGAGACCTTGCATATTTCCAATTTCCTTTTTATACACATCCAGGCTAACCTGCTGGTCTCAGGAGGAAGATTAGAGGCACATAGAACAGAACCATCCCAGCCAGCCACCCACCCAGGCAAGCCCAGCTTAGATCAGCTAACACCCAAGATGACCTGTAGACACTATAGAAATTGAGTGCTTGCTTTTGTATGATGTGATTTGTTATGCATCGATAGCAAGTCGATATAACAGACTCTGACCCAACTGTCAAATCTGATCCAAAATCCAATACTTCTGGCATTGATGATTAACTTTATGTGTCAACGGGCTACAGGGTACACAGATTAAACATTATTTCTAGATGTGTCTATGCAGGTATTTCTGGATGAGATTAGCATTTGAACTGGTAAACTCTGTAAAGTAGATTGACCTCCCCAGTATGAGTGGGCATCACCCAACCCAGGGAGGGCCTGAATTGATCAAAAGACAGAGAAAGAAAGATATACATATCTCCCACTGGTTAGGTTTTTCTGGAAAACCCTAACCAATACAGTGACCTACTTGTGATCTTGAACAATTTGCCCAATCTTTTCTTGTAAGCCTCAAGTTTACCCTTGATATAGAAACGGTATCTGCTCTATAATGTTGTTGTGGTTTAGCGTGGTACATGGCAACTTAGAAGCATTTAATCACTATAAGATATGCTCAATATTTGTATGCTTTTATTTCTAGGTGTAAAAATCATGACCCTAGAAGATATTGCTGGGTGAAGGGGGATAGCAAAGGAAGGGTCGGTTCCCACTGCTCTCCAATCCCATTGGCTGCTCTTATCCTGCCCTCCACCCTTCAAATGTTTAGGTCTGGCAATGGAAGAAGTGGCAAAGCTGAGTCCGGCAATGTCAGCAGTAAATTGGTGTATCTGCCCTTCAATTCCTGGACTATTAAGCCAAAGATAATATTTGCTAGAAGGGGCAAGAAATAACAGAGGACAGGTGCCTTCTAGTCCTGCACTGGTCTTTTCTTGTGGCTTCCAGGCTCTTGAGCTTTCTTAACTATTCATAACATGGTGTTCTGATGCATTAAGAATAGTCTGTGGAGCCCTCACTGTGTAGCCACTTCAAACAGTACTGTAGGCGGAGAATTTTTGCCCACTGAAATTCTACTGCCAAGTTTTGGCACGGTGCTTTACTTTTTTCCTCTTCCTTTTAAAGCTGACAAGGAAAAATAAAGTGCAGAAATACTGTTAACCAAATAAAGAGACACTGATTTTTTTTAAACCTCATTTGCGTCAGAAAATTCATTCCCCAATGAGCCATAACCAGATGAGACTGAACATATCCCAAGCCTTACAAGAGAAAGTTTTAATTACAGACTTCATGTTTCACCACCAGCAAGTCCAAGCCATGGTTTCCAAAGGGAGTTGAGACTGAAACGCCTCCCGTCTATATCTCCAAAATCTTATCTTGGCTTGTTTATTCCCAACTATTAGGTTATTTCATTTTAAATAGAGTTAAACTGAGACTCATTCCCCTTCATTTCCCAAATTCCTAAAACAGCTACTCTTTGTTTTTAATGGTGTTACAAAAAAAAAAAAAGAGGGAGAGAGAGAGAGAGAGAGAGAGAAAAGAAAACAGCACATTCCTGAAATATTACAAGAGACCAACAGAAGAGAAGCAAGTGCAGCATGGAGAGACTCCTGGGGAAGGGCTTCTTGAACTTTTGCACCAAGACACCTTAACAAAAGAGGAGAACAAAAAATTGCCCAGGGGCACATGGAAGTATACACAAAAATGAAAATAGCTAACATTAGTGAGAGTTCACTGTGTACCAGCCACTGCTCTAACATTTAACATATGCTTGTCATTTATTCTCATGATAACTCTATATGGCAGATGACATTATTATTCCCACTTTATAGATAAGGAAAATGAAAAACTGAGAGACAAAGAGGTTAAGCAACTTGTCCAAGCTAAATACACAGCTATAAAAAGGCTAAATACAAATAAATAAAAAGGCTAAATATAGCTAAATTTAGCTATAAAAAGCTAAATTACAGCTCTAAAGCCTGTAGTTTCAACCACAAGTTGCCATGAGTAGTCTACTAAACACTCAAAGTGTCGTTAAAGTTTCACCTTAAAAATGCATGTGAATAAAATGACATAGGGTATAAGAATGGATTAAAAAAACAGGATCCAGGGGTGCCTGGGTGACTCAATCAGTTAAGCATCTGACTCTTGACTTCAGCTCAGGTCATTATCTCATGGTTTGTGTATTTAAGCCCCACATTGGGCTCCATGCTGACAGTGCGGAGCCTTCTTGAGATACTTTCTCTCTCTCTCTCTCTCTCTCTCTCTGCCCTTACCCACCCCCTCTTTCTCAAAATAAATAAATAAACCTAAGAAAAACAAAAACAAAATAAAACAAGATCCATCTATATGCTGCCTACAAGAAACTCACTTTAGACCTAAAGACACCAGCAGACTAAAAGTGAGGGGATGGATCTATCATGTTAATGGATGTCAAAAGAAAGCCAAAGTAGCCAAACTTATATCAGACAAACTAGATTTTATTTTAAAATATTTATTTTTGAGAGAGAGAGAGAGAGAGAGAGAGAGAGAGAGAGCATGCACTTGAGCACGGGAGGGGCAGAGTGGGAGAGAGAGAATCCCAAGCAGGCTACCCATTGCCAGCACAGAACCCAATGCAGAGCTCAATCCACAAACCATGAGATCATGACCTAAGCCAAAATCAAAAGTTGGATGGATGATTGACCAACTAAGCCACCCAGGCATCCTCAGAAAAACTAGATTTTAAACTAAAGACTGTAACAAGAGATGAAGAAGGGCATAATATCATAATAAAGGGGCCTATCCAAAAAGATCTAACAATTGTGTGTATTTATGCCCCCAATGTGAAACACCCAAATATATAAATCAACTAATCACAAACATAAAGAAACTTATTGGGGCGCCTGGGTGGCGCAGTCGGTTAAGCGTCCGACTTCAGCCAGGTCAGGATCTCGCGGTCCGGGAGTTCGAGCCCCGCGTCAGGCTCTGGGCTGATGGCTCAGAGCCTGGAGCCTGTTTCGGATTCTGTGTCTCTCTCTCTCTCTGCCCCTCCCCCATTCATGCTCTGTCTCTCTCTGTCGCAAAAATAAATAAACGTTGAAAAAAAAATTTTTTAAAAAAGAAACTTATTGATAACAATACAATAAAAGTAGGGGACTTTAAATCCCCACTTACAGAAATGAGATCATCTAAGCAGAAAATCAACAAGGAAACAATAGCTTTGAATGACACACTGGATGAGATGGACTTAACAGATATATTCAGAACATTCCATCCTAAAGCAGTAGAATACACATTCTTCCCGAGTGCACATGGAACATTCTCCAGAATAGATAACATACTGGGTCACAAACCAGCCCTCAACAGTACACAAAGATTGAAATCATACCATTCACATTTTCAGACCACAACACTATGAAACTTGAAGTCAATCACAAGAAAAAATTTGGAAAGACCACAAATACATGAAGGTTAAAGAACATGCTACAAAGCAATGAATGTGTTAACCAGGAAATTAAAGAAGAAATTAAAAAATACATGGAAGCAAATGAAAATGAAAATGAGAGGGGCCTGTGTGGCTCAGTCTGTTAAGCATCTGACTTTGGTTCAGGTCATGGATCTTGCAATTCATGGTTTGAGCCCCACGTTGGGGCTCAGGTGCTGATGGCTTGGACCCTGGAGCCTGCTTCGGATTCTGTGTCCCCCTCTCTGCCCCTCCCCCACTTGTGCTCTGTCTCTCTCCCAAAAATAAATAAACAATTAAAAAAAAAAAACGAAAATGAGGGGCGCCTGGGTGGCGCAGTCGGTTAAGCGTCCGACTTCAGCCAGGTCACGATCTCGCGGTCCGTGAGTTTGAGCCCCGCGTCGGGCTCTGGGCTGATGGCTCAGAGCCTGGAGCCTGTTTCCGATTCTGTGTCTCCCTCTCTCTCTGCCCCTCCCCCGTTCATGCTCTGTCTCTCTCTGTCCCAAAAAAAAAAAAATACATGTTGAAAAAAAAAATTATAAAAAAAAAAAAAAAAAAACGAAAATGAAAATGTGACAGTCCAAAACTCGGGATGCAGCAAAAGTGGTCAGAAGAGGTAAGTACATAGCAGGACAAGCCTACATCAAAAAGCAAGAAAAATTTCAAATATACAACCTAACCTTAAAAAGGAGCTAGAAAGGGAACAGCAAAGAAAAAAAAAAAAAAAACGGCAGAAGGGAAATAATAAAGATTAGAGCAGGAAAATAGAGAGAGAGAAATTACAAAAACAGTAGAACAGGTCAATGAAACTAGGAGCTGGTTCTTTGAAATAATTTATAAAATTGATAACCCCCTAGCCAGACTTATCAAAAAGAAGAAAGGACCCAAAGAAATAAAATCATGAATGAAAGAGGAGAGATCACAAACAACACCACAGAAATACAGCAATATAAGAGAATATGAATAATTATCTGCCAACAAACTGGGAAATCTGGAAGAAATGGATAAATTCCTAGAAACTCACAAACTACAAAAACTGAAACAGGAAGAAATAGAAAATTTGAGCAGACCCATAACCAGTGAAGAAATTGAATCCTTAATCAAAAATCTCCCAACAAACAAAAGTCCAGGACCAGAAGGCTTCCCAGGGAATTCTACCAGACATTTAAATAACAGTTAATATCTATTTTTCTCAAACTGTTTCAAAAAAGAGAAATGGAAGGAATACTTCCAAACTCATCTACAAGGTCAGCATTACCTATTCCAAAACCAGACAAAGACCACACTAAAAAAGAGAATTACCAGCCAATATCCCTGATGAATATGGATGCAAAAATTCTCATTAAGACTAGCAAATGAAATCCAATAGTACATTAAAAGAATCATTCACCACGATCAAGTGGGATTTATTCCTGAGCTGCAGGTTTGGTTCAATATTCGCAAATCAATCAATGTAATACACCACATTAATAAAAGAAAGGATAAGAACCATAGGACCCTTTCAACAGATGCAGAAAAAGCATTTGACAAAATACAGCATCCATTCTTTTTTTTTAAGTTTTTTTTTTAAATGTTTATTTATTTTTGACAAAGATAGAGACAGAGCATGAGCAGGGGAGGGGCAGAGAGAGAGGGAGACAGAACCCAAAGCAGGCTCCAGGCTCTGAGATGTCAACACAGAGCCCGATGTGGGACTGGAATCCATGAACTGTGAGATCATGACCTGAGCCAAACTCAGACACTTGACTGACTGAGTCATCCAGGTGCCCCCATTCTTGTTTAAAAACCCTCAACAAAGTAGGGACAGAGGGAACATTCCTCAATATCATAAAGGCCATATATGAAAGATTTATAGCAAATATTATCCTCAGTGGGGAAAAACTGAGAGCATTTCCTCTACAGTCAGGAATAAGACAAGGATATCCACTCTCACCATTTTTATTTAACATAGTACTGGAAGTCCTAGCCTCAGCAATCAGACAACACAAAGAAATAAAAGACATCCAAATCAGCAAGGAAGACGTTAAACTATCACTATTCACAGATGACATTATACTCTATGTAGAAAACTTCAAAGACTCCACCAAAAAATTTCTAGAACTGATACACAAATTCAGTACAGTTGCAGGATATAAAATCAATGTGCATCAATCTGTTGCATTTCCGTACACCAACAATGAAGCAGTAGAAAGAGAAATCAAGGAATCAGCCTCATTTACAATTGCACCAAAACCATAAGACACCTAGACTAAACCTAACCAAAGAGGTAAAAGATCTGTACTCTGAAAACTATAGAACACTTATGACAGAAATTGAAGAGGACACAAAGAAATGGAAAAGCATTCCATGCTCATGGAATTCCACACTCCATGCTTTGGGTCTGTGCTACCCAAAGCAATCTACACATTTAATGCAATCCCTATCAAAATACCACCAGCATTATGGAACCACAAAAGACCCTGATAGCCAAAACAATCTTGAAAAAGAAAAGCAAAGTGAGAGGAATCACAATTCTGGACTTTAGGCTGTATTACAAACCTGTAATTATCAAGACAGTATGGCACTGGCACAAAAACACATATATAGATCAATGGAACAGAATAGAACACTCAGAAATGGACTCACAACTATATGACTAACTAATCTCTGACAAAGAAGGAAAGAATGTCCAATGGAAAAACTCTCTGCAACTCTCTTCAACAAGTTGTGCATTGTGGACTCACAACTATATGACTAACTAATCTTTGACAAAGAAGGGAAGAATGTCCAATGGAAAAACTCTCTTCAACAAGTTGTGAGTTGTGGACTCACAACTATATGACTAACTAATCTTTGACAAAGAAGGAAAGAATGTCCAATGGAAAAACTCTCTTCAAAAAATGGCATTGAGAAACCTGGACAGAGACAGGCAGAAGAATGAAATTGGACCACTTTCTTACACCATACACTAAAATAAATTCAAAATGGATGAAAGACTTAAATGTGAGACAGGAAATCATCAAAATCCTAGAGAAGAACACAAGCAGCAACCTCTTTGACCTCGGCCAGAGCAACTTCTTACTAGATACGTCTCCAAAGACAAGGAAAACAAAAGCAAAAATGAACTATTGGCACTTCATCAAGATAAAAAAAAAAAAACTGCACAGAGAAGAGAACAATCAACAAAAGTAAAAGGCACCCTATGAAATGGGAGAAGATATTTTCAAATGACATATCTGATAAAGGGTTAGCATCCAAAATCTGTAAATAACTTAACAAACTCAACACCCCAAAAACAAATAACCCAGTGAAGAAATGGGCAGAAGACATGAACAGATATTTTTCCAAAGATGACATCCAGATGGCTAACAGACATATGAAAAGATGCTCAACATCACTCATCATCAGGGAAATACAAATCAAAACCACAATGAGATATCACCTCACACCTGTCAGAATGGCTATAATTAACAACTCAGGAACAAACAGATGTTGGTGAGGATGCAGAGAAAGGGGAACTCTCTTACACTGTTGGTGGGAATGCAAAGTGGTGTAGCCACTCTGGAGAACAGTATGGAGTTTCCTCAACGTGTTAAAAATAGAATTACCTTATGACTCAGCAATTGCACTACCCAAAGGATACAAAAATACTGATTCAAAGGGGCACATCCACCCCCAATATTTATAGCAGTATTATCAACAATAGCCAGAGCCCAAATATTCATCGACTGACAAATGGTTAAAGAAGATGTTGTGTGTGTGTGTATATATATATATATATATATTATATATATATATATAATGAAATACTAGTCAGCCATCAAAAGAATTAATTCTTGCCATTTGCAACAACATGGATGGAACTAGAGTGTATCATGCTAAGTGAAATAAGTCAGTCAGAAAAAGACAAATACCATACGATTTCAATTATACATGGAATTTAAGAAACAAAACAGACAAACATAGGGGAAGGGGGAAAAAAGATAGGGAAGCAAACCATAAGAGACTCTTAACTATAGAGAACAAACTGAGGGTCGCTTGATGGGGAGATGGGTGGGAAGATGGGCTAAATAGGTGATAGGTATTAAAGAGGGCACTAGTTGTGATGAGCACTAGGTGTTTATTGAGGTACAATTGACATAAAACAAACTCCATAATCACAGTGTGCAATTTAATAAATCTTAACCTGTCTTCCACAATCAAGACAGCGAACATAGCCATCACCCTCAAAAGTTTCCTTGTTCCCATGTATTCCCTCCCTCCTCCCCTCACCCCTCCACTTTTCTGATATTTTTAATGTCAAATGTTGTGGTTTTTTTTTTTAACCACCCCTCTTTACGGCTCTAAAAAAAAAAAATTCTACTCCTGAAACAAATATTACACTATATGTTTAGTAACTAGAATTTAAATAAAAATTTTAAAAATATATTTTAAAAATGCATATGGATACTTCATTCTATTCGATAATTCACATTTGCTTTAAGATAGAATCTGCCCTCAAAGAGTTTGGTTTACATTTTTCAATGTCCTACTTCCCCTCCAAGCAAATCTTCAACCAAAATTGATGTTCCAAGATGGTAGACTAAGTGTTTAAGGTGGTGTGCCCAGTTTGAGAAGCACTGGCCTAGGGCAGCTACCTTGCCCAAGAAAAATAAAAACACCTTTATTTTATCAGCCAGAATTAATTTGTCCAATTAACCATATTTATAAGAGATATTAGCTTCTTCCCCACTGTCAAGGCACCTGATTCTAAAGGGTTGTGGGTAAAATGGAATTGAACCAAACAGATTAACTGAGTAATTTAGCAGGAGAAAGGAGACAAACACATCAGTTAGACAGATGAAGTTCATCATGGCTAAACTCAAAATAAGCGTAAGGCTTGACATAAGGCAGAGCATCTTACGAGCAGGATATTTTTAGCTTGGACTGAGATGTAAGGACATGTGAGAGAGAAAGGGGGAAGGAATGTGTGTGCGTGTGTGTATAAGAGGGAGAGAAAAAGAAAATTTGGAGAAGGAGCAAAAAGTCTGTTTTTATTAGAAAAGAATGCGGTTGGGCACCTGGCTGGCTCCGTCAGAAGAGCATGATCTTAATCTCAAGATCATGAGTTTGAGCCCATGTTGGGGGTAGAAATTACTAAATAAAATAAATTAAAACTTTAAAAAAAGAAGAAATAATGCAATTTAATGGGGGAAAAAGCACAGGAATTAGAGTCAATTCAACCATGAATGAGAACATTACATGTGTTAATAACAGTGCAGCTTATTTTATCAAATCTAAGACACCATCAATTGTAAGATTCATTCAAATATTCTCTTAAAATTAAGAAAAAATTTTAATGTTTAATTTTTTTTTAATTTTAGAGAGAGAGAGCACAAGTGCAAGAGAGGGGCAGAGGAAGAGAGAGAGAATCCTAAGCAGGCTCCATGCACACTGCAGACAGAGCCAGAAGCAGGGCTCCATCCCACAACCCTGGGATCATGACCTGAGCAGAAATCAAGAGTCAGATGCTCGACCAACTGAGCCACCCAGGTTCCCCCATTCAAGTATTCTTTTAAAATGTCATCTCAGAATTGATGAACTACAATAATTTCTTTCAGTCCCATTTGAAAAATGAAGATAATACCTACTATAGCCTTTTTGTTTTGTTTCATTCATTTATTTTTGAGAGGGAGTGCAAGCAGGGGAAGGGCAGAGAGAGGGAGAGAGAAATAATCCCGAGCAGGCTCTGCACTGCCAGCTCGGAGCCCAATGCAGGGCTCAAACTCACGAATCATGAGATCATGACCTGAGCCAAAACTAAGAGCCAGCCACCCAGGCGCCCTATTACCTACCTACTACAGCCTTGCAGGGAGACGGTGACAGATAAATAAAGTAACATTTGCCTGACATATGGAAGGTCCTCAGGAAATATAAGACATATTATTTCTACTACTTTTTGCCAAAAGCAAGTTAATTTCCTTCTTCTCCAAAATAATATTTTTGTTTTTATTGGAAAAGTTTACATTGTAAAGGGGAGCATTCACCTAATCACAAATGAAAACAATATACTGAGGGGTAAAGCAAGACAGTATTTATCCTCCCCAGATTTTTCTATATTTATACAACAAATATGTGTGAGTATTGACCCACACACGAGGTGATAAATTGCTTTTTAAAATTTATTCACTTGAGCACCCTTAAGGTTTTTCACACCGCACTGCATAATGGACAAAGAGTCATACTAGAGGAGATACAACTCATTAATTGTCTTTCTAAGAACTGCTAGGTTCTATCACTGAAATTAATATAAATTACCATACCTATGCTTAAAGTGTGTTAGGTTCTAATAGTGTTTCACTCATATTTGTATCTTCCATAATAGACTTGAAGATTTTTCTGATCATTGTTAACTAGATGTGCTCTTTCCCACCTTTACCAGGTCATGGATTTCTGTATTATGCTTATAACTGTTATGGAATACCGCTGCATATTGCAGTTATGTGTGTTTATATCTTATCACCTCTGCCAGCACACTGAAAAATGGAAATGACAGGTTGTAGCAATGACACAGCATTGGTAACTAGAAAGAGTGGTAGAAAGATTGCAGATAAACTGAGAGCAATTCTAATGATCAACTGTGGTTTCCAAGCTGTATAGAGAAGGGTGAGAAGCCAAGCAGGGAGTAAAAGATGAATTAAATAGAGGGATCAAGGGGATCAAGCTCTTCTTGTGCTCAAATAGTCAGTGGAGTTGCAGAGAGATGCAAGAATTAAGAGTAGATGTTAGGGGTACAGAGAAAAAAAGTAAAATTCACATTGTATGTGGTAGAGAAGCTCAGAGTGATGATAAACTTCAGCTGTAACTCTCCAAGTGGGTAATGGAAATGAGATTTAAGAGTTGGGGAAGGGGCACCTGGGTGGTTCAGTCAGTTAAGAGTCCGACTCTTGATTTTGGGCCAGGTCATGATCTCACAGTTTGTGAGATCAAGCTCCAGTAGGGGCTCCAAGCTGACAGAGCAAAGCCTGCTTGGGATTCTTTCTCCCTCCCTCTCTGCCCCTCTCCTGCACACGCACAGTCTCACGCTCTCTCACTCTCTCTCTCAAAATAAATAAACTTAAAAAAAGGAGTTGAGGGGAAAATTGGGGTGCCTGGGTGGCTCAGTTACTTAAGTGTCTGACTCTTAAGCTCAAGTCTTGATCTCAGGGTCATGAGTTCAAGTCCCGTATTGGGCTCTGCCCTGGGTATGGAGCCTACTTTAAAAAAAAAAAAAAAAGAGTTGAAGGGAAAATCTATGGACCTGAGGAGGTAAATACATTCTGAAAGCTAGGATGCTAAAAGGTCCCCTGGATGCTGAAACTCCTCAGAAAACCTCAGGAGCTGGAGTAGCAGGGAAGACAGTGAACTGGGCATCTATAACAGGAAAACTCGTTTTCCTCCTTCTATGGGGAAAATCCAGTTCTTCCCTGTGTGTTTCTTTCCTAGGAGTCTCCTTTACTTTTACCCAGAACACTTCACTTCTGGTCACTTCTGGTTACCAGATATGTGAAGGCTTTTCCCCATGCCAAGCGATTCTCTGGGATACAGTCTGGGTATCTTACAATTTAACTCAGTTCTGATACTATCTACCCAGATATAGTGTCAGATCCCACAGGTTAAGGCCTCAGTCTCACAAGACTGGCCCCCCTCCCCTGATGCAAAACACACATCAAATGCAAGTTGTAAATCCAAGTTATCACCTGGACTTCTGACCAGCTGGCTATAGATTGGAGGTTCCAAAGACCCCCAACTTGGGTTTGATTCATTTGCTAGAGCAGCTTACATAACTCAGGGAAACATTTAGGTTTGTCAGTTTCTTAAAGGATATGATAAAGGATACAGATGAATAGTCAGATGAAGAGAAACATAGGGTGAAGTGTGGTAGCATTTCTGGTGCAGAAGCCTCTGTCCCCATGGAGTTGAGGTATGTCATCTTCCTGGTATTGATGGGTTCCCCACCTAGAAGCTCCCTGAACCCAAACACTACTGGAATGTTATGGATGCTTCCTCATGTATGCATGATCAATTATTTACTCTGTTTCCAACCCTTCTTCCCTCTCTGGAGAGTGTGGGATAGGCCTGAAAATTCCAAGATTTTAATCTTGGATTGGTTGTTCTGGGGACCAGTGCCTATCTTGGAGCCATCCAGGAACTCCCCCAGAGTCACCTCAATAGAACAAAAAATGTTCTCAGTGCTCTTATTCTTTAGGAATTTACAAGGGTTTTAGGAGACCTGTGCCAGGGATGGAGGTCAGAGACAAATATTAGAGCAAGAGGTGCTCCTTGTGTTCTTATCATTTAGGAAATCACAAGGGTTGTAGGAGCCCTGTGCCAGGAACCAGGGGCAGAGACCAATATATTTTTTTCCATTTTTTAAAAGTTTTTAAATTTATTTTGAAAGAAAGAGAGAGAGCAGGAGAGAGGCAGAGAGAGAGAGAGAGAGAGAGAGAGAGAGAGAGAGAGAGAAAGAAAATCCCAAGCAGGCTCCTTGCTGTCAGCACAAAGTCTGACTCGGGGCTCAATCTCACAAACCATGAGATCATGACCTGAGCCAAAATCAAGTGTCAGACACTTAACCGATTGAGACACCCAAGCACCCCTACTTTTTCTATTATTTCATAGTGCCATAAGATCTTCTGAGAGTGTGTGTATGGGGTGACTGGAATGTCAGTAGACAGCAACTACAAGTTGGAGAGTGCATGGCATAATGTCAAAGGTATCAAAGGAAGAGGAACATTTTCACCAGCATAAAGGAGTAATGATTTCCAATGGTGATTCTCAGAGTCTAGTTCCTAGATAAGTTACACCAGCTCCACCTAGGAACTTGTTAGAAATGCAAACTCTAGCCTCCACTCCAGATCTACTGAATCAGAAGCTGGCAGTGGGCTCAGAAATCTGTGTTTTAAGAAGCCCTCCAAGTGGTGCAGAGGCTTGCTAAGGTTTGACCACTGTCGGTTTAGAAGTGGCTACAAACAAAGCTGAACAACAGGTCAGCATCCACCCATTTACCATCACAGCCTTTTCTTTTTTTTTTTTTTAACATTATTTATTTTTGAGACAGAGAGAGAGAGAGAGAGCATGAAGAGGGGAGGGTCAGAGAAAGAGGGAGACACAGAATCCGAAACAGGCTCCAGGCTCTGAGCTGTCAGCACAGAGCCCGACGCGGGGCTCGAACTCACGGACTGTGAGATCATGACCTGAGCCGAAGTCGGGCACCCAACCGACTGAGCCACCCAGGCGTCCCCACAGCCTTTTCTTTAGTCATCTGTGGGATTCAGATTTCAGTTAAAGCCATAAAATGGAGGGAGCATTATGAAGAAAAGCTGGGGCAATAGAGGGGTTTGTTTGCAATGGAAGAAGGGTTCCAGAGGCAGCCCTGAATGTTGACTCTCTTCCTTCCTATCCCAAGCCCTTGCATGGGCTCAGCCATCCTGACAGAAACTGGGGACAGGAGTACACAAGGGGGCAAGCTGAATTAATAACTGTAACAGCAATATTTTATAATAACCATAATTATACTATTAATAATTACATATAATTGGTAGCTATTAATCCCGTTTCATTCATAAAAACCAGCAACAAGATAAGTGTCATGGTCTCCCAGGGCTGAACGTGGAGAAAATGTTCACTCCCACACTTACAGTTTTCAGATGAAACAGACACGGCCACATGGACTAATGTTTTTCAGTTTATCCTTAAACTAACCAAATAGGTCCAGTAGCACATTAACAAGCCCACAGTACCTAAAAAGCACTTTAAGTTCACAGAGTTAGTATAAACTTATACTCATGGTCTCTTCCTTTGCTGTGATACATACCCCTCCCAAATCACCACTGAGATGGTTCTCCAAATGAAGCTAACCATACCACGTGTTGCTTCAGCCTTAATTACACAGGTTATGTCACACCTAATTACCATTTACTTCATTTGCATGTTGTTGTTGTTTTAGGAGATTGAGGAGGGGATCCTGAAATTTCAAAAACTGGGAACAGCACCTGCAGAGTTCAATTACAGTTGGACCTTCTCCTCCTGGCTAAACTTCAGCTTTGTTCTTGGCTCTCTGCACTGGAGTCACAGGAATGTAAACATTAGAGAACCTCATCCTCTTTATCTTGTCTGTTACTTCCAATGTCCCTCCTGAATTTACTGATCTAACATATTCTGTTTCTAATAACTACTAAAGTGAATACATTTCTTCCCTTCAATAAAACAGATCTCCTTTCTGATCAATATAACTCAGAGTGAAGGGTGCCTGCATGGTTCAATCGGTTAAGTGTCTGACTCTGATTTTAACTCAGGTCATGATCTTGCAGTTCATGAGTTCCAGCCCCATGTTGGGCTCCATACTGTCAGTGCAGAACCTGTTGGGATTCTCTCTCTCTCTCTCTCTCTCTCTCTCTCTCTCTCCCTCTCTCTCTGCCCCTTCCCTGCTCTCTCTCTCTCACACAAACACAAAATTGAGAGGTAGGTATAGAGATTTCCAATATACTTCCTGTCTCTACATCTGCATAACCTCGCCCATTACCAATATCACTCACTAGAATGGTACATTTTTTACCAAGGGGGAAATTACATTGGTGTATCATAATTACTCAACATCTATAGTTTACTTTACACTTCACTCTTGGTATTTTACATCCTGTGGATTGAGACACAAGTATAATGACCTATCATTATATCATACAGAGTTTTACACTGTCCTAAAAATTTTCTGTGCTCTGCCTATTCATGTTTCCCTACTCCTACCCCTGGAAACAACTCATCTTTTTGTTTATTTTTTTTTAAATTTTTTTTTTCAACGTTTATTTATTTTTGGGACAGAGAGAGACAGAGCATGAACGGGGGAGGGGCAGAGAGAGGGAGACACAGAATCGGAAACAGGCTCCAGGCTCTGAGCCATCAGCCCAGAGCCCAACGCGGGGCTCGAACTCCCGGACCGCGAGATCGTGACCTGGCTGAAGTCAGACGCTCAACCGACTGCGCCACCCAGGCGCCCCTAACTCATCTTTTTATTGTCTCCATATTTTGCCTTTTTCGGAATTTCTTACAGTTGGAACTATACAGTATGTAGCCTTTTCACAGTGGCTTCTTGCACTTAGTAATATGCATTTAAGTTTTCTTCGTGTTTTTTTTCATGGCTTCATAGTTCATTTCTTCTTAGCACTAAACATTTCCCTTGTGTGGATGTACCATAGTTTATTTACCCATTCACATACTTAAGGACATCTTGGTTGCTTCCAAGTTTTGGCAATTATAAACAAAGCTTCTATAAACATCCATGTGCAGGTTTTTGTGCAGACGTAAGTCTTCAACTCCTCTGGGTAAATACCAAGGAGCACAATTGCTGTATTATATGATAAGAGTATGTTTAGTTTTGCAAGACATTCACCAAAATGTGTTGGCTATACCATGTTGCATTCCCATCAGCAACGTATGAGATTTCCTGTTGCTCCCCACATCTTTGCCAGTATTTGGAGTTATCAGTGTTCTGGATTTTGGGCCTTGTCATACGTGTGCAGTGATATCTCATTGTTGTTTTAATTTGCATTTCCCTAATGACATATGATGTGGAGCATCTTTCCATATGCTTATTTGCCATCTGTACATCTTCTGTGGTGAGGGGTATATTAAAACCACTGACCCATGTTTTTAATTGAGTTGTTTGCTTTTTCACTGCTGAGTATTGAGTTCTTTGTATACTTTGGATAACAGTCTTGTGTCAGATGTGTCTTTTGCAAATATTTTCTCCCAGGCTGTGGCTTGTCTTCTAATTCTCTTGATATTGTCTTCCACAGAGGAGAAATTTTTAATTTTAATTCAACCCACTTTCTCAATTGTTTACTTCATGGTTTATGCCTTTGGTGTTGTATTTTTAAAAACATCATTATACCTAAAGTCAGCTTGGTATTCTCCTATGTTATCTTCTAGGAGTTTTATAATTTTGCATTTTATATTTTGTTTTATTTGTTTTTGTCATTAAGTGAGCTCTAAGTTAGGCATGGCTTGAACTCACGACCCTGAGATCAAGACCTGAGCTAAGATCACATGTTGGATGCTTAACCAAATGAGCCACCCAGGAGCTCTTGCATTTTACATTTAGACCTATTATTCATTTTGAGTTATTTTTTGTGAAGGGTGCAAGGCACGACATAGAATTTTAAGAGCTAAAGGTTAACACTATGCGAAAGTACAAGCAAGGTTAACGGTCACTTGATTGGGTGGATCAAGTCATGTAGGAATTGAGCACGAGGGAATAATTATTAAATGCTTACTTTGAGAAAGAGCTAGAGAGACCATGCATGCATGCATGCATGCACATGCACCCAAGGGAGGAGCAGAGAGAGAAGGAGAGAGAATCCCAAGCAGGTTCCATGCTGTCAGCATGGAGCCCCACCTGGGGCTGGATCCCATGACCATGAGATCACAATCTGAGCTAAAATCAAAGTCAGACACTTAACCAACTGAACCACCCAGGCATCCCAGAGAACTAAAGAATAATTATTAAGGACTGGAGTTAATTAAGGACGCCTTCTTAGAGGGAGGAAATTTGAAGGAAGTTCACAATTGAAATGTGAGGAGGGAAGTTGATGAGCTAGTTTAAATAATCTGAATTGCACAAGCTGCAGAAAACAGACAATGTTTACCCTGAAAAGAAAAGAATGAAGCTCATGAGAAAGAAGATGACTGGCTATTTTCTTCAAATATGTGAAGATCTGTCATATGAAGTAAAAATGGCTGCATGAATAATACCTGGTTGGATGGTATCTGCCCGGCTCATTTCCCCTTCTGTGTAAATGGTCCAATTCAAAAAATGACCACTGCAGCCACATTTTTTAAAATATTTGTTTACTTTTGAGAGAGAGAGAGAGACAGAGTGTGAGCAGGTGAGGGCCAGAGAGGAAGACACGGAATCTGAAGCAGGCTCCAAGCTCTAAGCTGGGGCTCGAACTCATGAACCACAAGATCATGACCTGACCAAAGTCACACGCTTAACTGACTGAGCCACCCAGGTACCCCTGTACCCATGTTTAAAGTACTTCACCAGCCCCTCTTCATGGCTCAGTTGTTTGGACCCAAGAAAGCATCTCATCCAAGTTAGATATTCGAATTCTCCCTTTTGGAAATTTGAGATGGTTCCAGTGGAGGAGGTGAAAACCTAGGGGGTAACTGACCCACTAAATGGAAGTGACCTGAACTACTAAATGACTACATAGAGACACTCCCCTGCCAAACTGCATTACACTGTGAGCCTGCAAGAAACAAGCCTTTATTGTATTAGGCCACTAAAATTTAGGGGTTGTAATAGTGATTCATCCACCTTGACTAATAACAGCAATTTATACTACATCACCTCTAAATATCCCTTCAAACTCTTAGATGCCTTAATTAAAGTAAGATTTAAAAAAAAAGTCTAAATAGATGATCTGCAAGATGGAGCAAAGGCAAAAGAAAATGGAAGCAAGAGATTAGTTATAAATCTAACACAGAAATTTAGAATCTAAATCATGTCACTTTTGGGGCGCCTGGGTGGCTCAGTCCGTTAAGCATCCAACCTAGGCTCAGGTCATGATCTCACAGTTCGTGAGTTCGAGCCCCGCGTCATGCTCTGGGCTGACAGCTCAGGGCCTGGAGCCCCCTTCGGATTCTGTGTCTCCCTCTGTCTGCCCCTCTGCTGCTTGCACTCTGTCTCTCACGTTGTCTCAAAAATAAATAAACATTTTAAATAAATAAATAAATAAATAAATAAATAAATAAATAAATAATGTCACCTTCATGAGAGGCTTTCCTTCACTACTCAATCTAAATTAATTAATAAATAAATGAATAATTAAAAAATAAATAAACAATAAATTATGTCCCTCTCACTATTATTGCCTTTCATACTCCCCTAAACTTTTTCTGTAATAGTATTTACTATAAATTACTATTTAATTTGTAATTATATATATCTGTAGGGGTTTATTTATTTAAAGTTAATCTGTCTTCCTGGATTGTAAGTGTCATGAAGAAAGTGACCATCTCTTTCAGTTCACTTTTTTATACCCAATGCCCAACACAGTAGATAGCCAAAAAAATATTTGCTGAGCTAATTAAGTAATTCTCAGATTTCTAATCTGAAACACTGAAGAAATGTTACACATTGTCTGAGTCAGTATTCACATATTGAAGAAACGGCAATATTTCTACAATCAAAAAATTAACGACTTAGGGAATATCAACTGTCTGCTGCAGTGTGCAGCACTCCAGAGTAGGTCAGTCAACAAATATGAGTTCCATTCCTCCAACTCTCAGGACATATGCCCCAAACCACCAGATGAACTGTCTGCAACAAAGGAACGTGCAACGAAGCAAGAAAGATGGACGTTTAGATACTGGTCTTCTGAATACCAGGAAGGCCAAGAACTAGTCCAGGCAGGAAGTCATTACTTGAGGAGCATCAGGGCCATATTAGAGCAACAGTGCCCCTCGGCAGTAACCAATATTCCATGGAAAGCCCCTGGACTAGGGGTGCCTGGGTGGTGCAGTTGGTTAAGCTTCCAACTCTTGATCTTGGCACAGGTCATGATCTCACAGTTCATGAGTTCGGGCCTCGCATCAGGCTCTGTGCCGATGGTACAGAGCCTGCTCAGGATTCTCTTTCCCTCTTCCTCTGTCCCTCCCCCACTTGTGCGCTCGCGCTCTCTCTCTCTCTCTCTCTCTCTCTCTCTCTCTCAAAATAAATAAATAAAACTTAAAAAAAAATTTATAAAGCCCCCGGGCCTATGTTCTCAAACTTAGTGTGCCAGGTCCTGTCTTGGCCCAATCTTTTCGTTCTAAGCCTTTGGCCAGCACATTAACCTGGGTAGTCCTTATCTCTCATTAGATAACCTATCTCCTGTCTTGGCAAACATGACCCTACTCTGTACTGGACACACTTGTACTATTCTTTTTTTTTTTTTTTTTTAACGTTTATTTATTATTGAGAGAGAGAGAAAGACAGAGCATGAGCATGGGAAGGACAGAGAGAAGGGGAGACACAGAATCCGAAGCAGGCTCCAGGCTGGGAGCTGTCAGCACAGAGCCTGACGCGGGTCTTGAAGTCATAGACCACGAGATCATGACCCCAGCCCAAGTCAGACGCTGAACCAACTGAGCCACCCAGGTGCCGCACACTTGTGCTATTCTTGCTCTCAATTAAGAGTAAGATATTCTTACTTCAATTTCTAAACAAGTTGTCCAACTAGAAAAGGACTTCTTTCTTCCACAAGTGACCCATTTTTTCGTAATCAAGAATTGCTCAGCAAATAATATGAGGAAAATATTCTCTTTGGAAAAGCAGAAGAGGAAAGGAAAAGGTAGTTTAGATTTTCCAAGAATATTTCTTATAAAATACTCCTATAAAATATTTCCTGAAACAGGCATGTCACACCCAAGCTCTAAGTGTTTTGGGAGGACAATTTTTTTTTTAATTTGTGGCATCATATTACAGCCTTTCATATTTACATTTCATAATTGTCCTTTGATAACTGTTCAAACGGAGTCTGTTTCCCCGGTATATTAACGGTGGCTTCAAAAAAGTAGGGGAGGGGGAGTGGAAGCCATCAGTTCTACAAAGAACAATGTGCTGAGCAAATTGACATAAATGGTATTAAGGGAATTCTGGTATTTTCTAAGTAATAACTTAAGGATATTGAACAGAAGTCACTAGCTCACTGCAAGGCATCTTGTGAAATACTGTCTTCTGTCTCAAATGGTTATGAAATGAAAGTTAAAGGAGTACAAGACTGAACCTCACATTGCAAGCCAAGGACAATTAGGTAAGTTAATAGGTGTGATTTATCTCTCTCTATGGATAGCAAAATGAATTTGAAAAGTGCTTTGTAACCCAAAGAGCTTGGCTCAAGTTCAAACTGCTCCTACCATCTGTTTCCAATGTTGATTTGCAGAGTCCTTGGGTACTACTCTTTCCTGACCAACTCTCTGAAGTTACAATGCAAAGTCCTGTGTAACTACACTAGGATACATTTGCTTATGCCATGTTAGGTATGATACATGATTTGGATATGGCGCTTCACATGTATTATTTATATAGTCCAAGATTTTTAAGTACATTCCTTAATTCTCCACTTGGTCTCGTTCTGACCATTGGCACCTGTGATGGATCCAATTATTTTTTGGTTAAATTCAAAATCTCCAAGCATGACTTGAATTACATACTATGTTGACTTGTGTTATTACACCCAGTATCTTGATTTTTCTTTAATCTCCCTGTTCTATAAAAATTTCAGAAATAATCTCATGCTCACTCACTGGCTAGGGCTACAAATACATCCAGAGTGACAAGAGTTTATTTTAAAAAGCTAAAATAGATGTTTCCACTGCTAGGAAAAATCCTTTGAGTCATACAGAAATTAGTTCGCCAAAGGTTTGTAGGCCATGTCCAAACAGAGCCCCAAGATTATTTAAATCACAATTTAAAATCCACAACTTTGGATTTTAGTATCCAAAATGACATCCTAAGATATAATTTTGATAGTCCTGTGAAACACTTTCTCACATAGACCAATCACGTAGAGAACATTTTCATTTTATCTGCAGTAGCTAAAAATGTGAATTTATGCTATTTCAGCAGTTCTTGCTATTTCTCATTAGTTTCATTGATATTTATATGCTCAAAAAATACCAAAAATAATTTTGTTCTGAATAAGCTTCAATTCTAATATTGTCATTTATTTGATAATACTTTTCTACCTTCCTTCAAAGCCCACTCACTAATGGATAATTAAGCACTTTTCAAATTCCTAACAATATGTGTGGTATGAAACAGAGACTTAAAACTCATTATAATCTATCCAAGCCATAGACGTGATGGATACTCTTACACAATTCAATCAATGTCACCCTTGGATGTTAGGGCAGTGAAAGAAGGCTGGCCTGAAGGGGCTAGAGCTACTTTTCCAGCAAAATGGGAGAGATGATGAATACCCTAGGTCTAGGTGGTCAAGAAATCATGTCCAGAGATGTCAACCAGACAGGAAGCAGCACATGAGGATTATAAAGGCAGGTACAGAAACTAGCAGGTGAAGGAATCAACAGGAACGGTTACCTTGGTACACGTCTGCCGAGCATTCCTTGCACCGGTGAGTTGCCCCTCCCTGTGCCAGCCTAATGGTTCTGGCCAGGGCTTCCTCTGTTCTCACCATTCTCCACCCACCTGGGCACAGGTATGGATTTCTGAAACAGACTGAATAAATCATAGTGCTAGTGCATTAGGGTTAACTGTGCTCCTAGTTTCTGAGCTGGTATGACACCATCTTATCTTTAACTCCTACTTTTACCCCATTGCCAGAACAAAGTATTGATGGGTGAGTGGAGACTGGCAAGGGGGGAGCTGTAGGTAAGAGTTGGGCCAGAAAAGGACTGAGCCAGTTCCTTTTTCTTCACATCTGAGGAAACCTAGAAACTGGCAAATGTAGAATAGCACCATCTCCAGTATTGCAGCCATTTTCTATTGGCCTCCTGGAGACAGGAAATCAAGTGATTTCCTATAGTTTTTCGCTTGAAGATGTGAGAAGTTATAGGAACAAAAAGAGTTAATGCCTTTGAAACACAGACCAAGAAAACTTGTACTGAAATAAATTTCTAGGTCCAACATGGATCTACTCCTGCCCAGGGTGCCTAGTCAGTAAAAGAAAACTTAATTTTCATGTCTCTGTAAATGGTCCTCTTGACCAGAAACACAGTATATCCAGTCAGCCAGTCCCCAAACCAAAACCACTCTGGGGCCTTCTCACCCCCAACAAAGATGACTATTGGCTCCAACCAATCAGATATTTTTATTTGTCTCTCTCTAGTTCTCTATTCTTTATTCTATAAAAGCTTCTTGCTGTCTACCCCATTTGGCAATTCTCCAAATGGAGACTGTCCACTTCATGAAGTGTTAAGTAAAGTTGGTCTGTATCACATAATTTGTCTTCTTTAGGCATTTTTTTTTTATCACTTGTAACACCCTTTCACTCATAAATGGTCTGTAGAACAGATAACACAGGTTTCTGTAACACAATTTAACATTTAAATGAGTTTACTGGCGGAGGGAGGGAATCTTAGAAGATAAAAGTTTATTTCTAAAGAAATTAAAAGTTTTTATAGTATTGGGGCGCCTGGGTGGCTCAGTCAGTTAAGCATCTGTCTTCGGCTCAGGCCATGATCTCACGGTTCACGAGTTCAAGCCCTGCGTCAGGATCTGTGCTGACAGCTCACAGCCTGGAGCCTGCTTCAGATTCTGTGTCTCCCTCTCTCTCGGCCTCTCCCCCACTCATTCCCTCCCTCTCTCTCTCTCAAAATAACGAACATTTTGCTTAAGCTTTTAAATTTTTTACAGCATCGAGATACATGATATATAGATATGATACTGTAAGTGAGCAACCACTAAAATAATAGAACTCTTCTGACACAAAACCAGGACTAGATTTATTATGTTTTCAATGACTGGCATGGCACTAGAAATAATTGTCTAGTCTTTCTCAACAATTTGAAAATTATAATTATGGATGAAAAATTCAATCATCTATTCCACCACATTCTATAAAACAGGAATACTCGTGTCCTACCATTTATAACCTAGTACTTCAGGCACGCTGTCCTCTGCCTGTGCCCCCATTCCCTCCACCTCCACTCCAGGGCACTCAGGACTCAGGACCCCATAATTATTCTCTTGCTGAGCTACTCTTTGACCCTCTGAGCTCTGAGATCCCAGCAGTTGTGCTAAACCAAAACCCGGCATTAGTCAGTTCTCTGTGAGCTAGTCAATAACCTAGACCAAAATCTGCAAAACTGAGACCTCAGAGGGGGAAGAGAGTAAGACAAAGAAGGTGAAAAATGGAGCCTTGATGCAATTCTTTGAGCAACCTTGGTTATTTGGTTACCAGGCCCAAGGCAAAGTCAACCCTGTGAGTTTACTGGTACATACTTCCAAAGATGACAGATATAATTCATCTTTAAAGCCTAAGAGGTAGGCAAACTGGGGTTCATGCGTGTGTGACCTGGGTTCTGCTATCAGAAAGACAATGTCTTGAAATTATTAATAATTTAATCTTTACGCTTGTGCTTTGAATGTTTACTTATTTATTTGGGGAGAGAGAGAGGGAGGGGTATATATAGAGAGAGAGATAATCACAGAGCCTACGTGGGCCTCAATCTCACGAACCACTAGATCATGACCTGAGCCAAAATCAAGGGTTGGAGGCTTAACTGACTGAGCCACGCAGGTGCCCCGCATTTGTACTTTGTCAATGAGGCGTGATGGGGTAATGGAGCATGCATGTGAGCAGAGCAGATACGGGCTGTAGGCAACAGTAAACTCGGGCCCATGAACATGGTCTGCGGCACAAAAGTCAAGCCAAGAGACCAGGTGTCCTGGGGATCTGGTGAGCACCTGCATGCCTCAGGGCTCCAAGGTGATTAGAGATGGGTGGTGGCAAAGGTAGTAGCAGAAGCAGCAGAGGACTGGCCGCACCAGGGAACGGTGCTGGCACCTGTGGTGGGAGGGCAGCAGCCAGTCCATCCCCTGAGCCAGTTTTTCCTGGGGAGTCTGCACAAGTATTAACTCTCCCACCTGAGCTCTGGAACAGGCGCTGCTGGTGCTCAGGTAGCAAATCCTGTCTGTAATTATTACAGAGTAAAAGCATATACACAGAATTTTTGGGTCCTGGACACAATTCCAATGTTGTGCGGGGTGGGAGGTAGTACTTGCCACATACCACCAAGCAATTTCTGGAGAGCAGCAGGCGCCTGAGAATTCAACCCAATTCTGACACTATGCATTTGGAGATGGCATCAGCCTCCATAGGTTCAGGGTATGATCTCACAAGATTGCCTCCCTGCACACACACATATACACTTCAGACGTCTAGAGTGAGCCCAGGTTGTTACCTGTATATCTGACCAATTTGCTATAAATCAGAGGTTCCCACAACGCCCACCTTGGATTTGATTAATTTGCTAGAGTGGCTCACAGAACCCAGAGAAACATTTTACTTACTAGGTCACTGGCTTATTAAAAAGGATATAAACCGAGGAACCGCCATATGGAAGAGATACATAGGATGACATACCAGGGCACAGAGTTTCCATGCCCTCTCCAGGCGTACCACTCTCCCAGCACCTTCATGTGTTCACCGACCTGGAAGCTCTTGGAACCCACCATTTTGGTTTTTCACACAGGCATAGCAGATTAAATTATTCACCATTGTTGACTGATTGAACCGCCAGTCTCCTCCCCTGCCCAGAGGTCAGGAGGTGGAACTAAAAGTTCTAACTCTCTATTCACAGGTTGGTGTCCCCCGCAACTCAGCCCCCACCCTTTAGTGGGGTTTAAAATTCACCTCATTAATATAATAAGGAACAACTTTGTTACTCTCATCAGTTAGGAAATGCCAAAGGTTTTAGTAGCTCTGTGCCTGGAATGAGGAAGACCAAATTTGTTTCTTATTATAAATCACAGTATTATACACAGACATTGCAATAAGGCATCATAGGGAGTTACGGCAATTCTTTTGTTTAGAGTCTTTGTTTTTGAAAACCATGCAATGTAGCAGAACAAATATCCACAGACTTAGAAATTAAGTTTCAAGATTGTCATATTCAATGGAAAAAAATGGAAAGAGATGCTCTCTCTTTCTCTGCCCTTCTCCCATACTCGAGCTCTCTCGCACTCTCTCTCAAATTAAAAAAAAAAAGTTTTTCCTTGTAATTAAAGATAAAGTGCAATCCTTATCAAAATAACACCAGTATTCTTCGCAGAGCTAGAACAAACAATCCTAAAACTGTAAAATTGTTTGATAGCCAAAGCAATCCTGAAAAAGAAAACCAAAGCTGGAGACATCACAATCCCAGACTTCAAGATGTATTACAAAGCTGTAATCATCAAGACAGTATGGTACTGGCACAACAACAGACACTCAGATCAATGGAACAGAAGAGAGAACCCAGAAATGGACCCACAAATGTATGGTCAACTAATCATTGATAAAGCAGGAAAGACTATCCAATGGAAGAAAGACAGTCTCTTCAGCAAATGGTGCTGGGAAAACTGGACAACAACATGCATAAAAATGAACCTGGACCATTTTCTTACACCATACACAAAAATAAACTCAAAATGGATGAACAACCTAAACGTAAGACAGGAAGCCATCAAAATCCTAGAGGAGAAAGCAGGCAAAAACCTCTTTGACCTCGTTCGCAACAACTTCTTACTCAACACATCTCCAGAGGCAAGGGAAACAAAAGCAAAAATGAACTATTGGGACCTCATCAAGATAAAAATCTTCTGCACCTCAAGGGAAACAATCAGCAAAACTAAAAGGTAACAGACAGAATGAGAGAAGATATTTGCAAATGAAATATCAGTTAAAGGGTTAGTATCCAAAATCTATAAAGAACTTGTCAAACTCAACACCCAAAAAACAAATAATCCAGTGAAGAAATGGGCAAAAGATATGAATAGACACTTCTCCAAAGAAGACATCCAGATGGCCAAGGGACACATGAAAAAATGCTCAACATCGCTCATTATCAGGGAAATACAAATTAAAACCACAATGAGATACCACCTCACATTGGCCAGAATGGCAAACATTAACAACTCAGGCAACAACAGATGTTGGCAAGGATGCAGGGAAAGAGGATCTCTTTTGCACTGCTGGTGGGAATACAAACTGTTGCAGCCACTCTGGAGAACAGTATTGAGGTTCCCAAAAAAATTAAAAATAGAAATACCCCATGACCCAGCAATTACACTACTAGGTATTAATCCAAGGGATACAGGTGTGCTGTTTTGAAGGGGTATATACACCCCAATGTTTATAGCAGTGCTATCAACAATAGCCAAAGTATAGAAAGAGCCCAGATGTCCTTCGAAGGTTCAATGGATACAGAAGATGTGGTATGTATGTGTGTGTGTGTATATATATATATATACACACACACACACACACATATATGCATATATATATATTACTTGGCAATCAAAAAGAATGGTGTATTACTTGGCAATCAAAAAGAAAAAATGGAGTATTACTTGGCAATCAAAAAGAATAAAATCTTGCCATTTGCAACTACATGGATGGAACTGGAGGTTATTATGCTAAGCGAAATTGGTCAGTCAGAGGAAGACAAATATCATATGACTTCACTCATATGAGGAATTTAAGATAAAAACAGATGAACATAAGAGAAGGGAAGCAAAAATAACTTAAAAACAAGGAGGGTGACAGGGGCGCCTGGGTGGTTCAGTTGGTTAAGCGTCTGACTTTGGCTCAGGTCATGATCTCACGGTTTGTGAGTTTGATCCCCGCATCAGGCTCTGTGCTGACAGCTCGGAGCCTGGAGCCTGTTTCAGATTCTGTGTCTCCTTCTCTCTCTGCCCCTCCCCAACTTGTGCTCTGTCTCTCTATGTCTCTCAAAAAATAAATAAATGTAAAAAAATTTTTCAAAAAAAAACCAAAACAAGGAGGGGGACAAAACATAAGAGACTCTTAAATATAGAGAACAGAGGGCTGCTGGAGGGGTTGTAGGGGGGGATGGGCTAAATGGGTAAGGGGCATTAAGGAATCTACTCCTGAAATCATTGTTGCACTATATGCTAACTTGGATGTAAATTTAAAAATTAATTAATTTATTTATTTTTTAAAAAGATAAAGCATTATAATGCATAAATGGGCCTACTGAATTACATACAAATTATATACAAATGATGAAGGCAGTGGCAGGCTGTTGTACACAAGTTACAGGAAATGTCAGAACAAACATTAAAAGGCCAATGTATAAGTTTTCATGGAAAGTTAAATTCACACTCAGACATACACATATGGATTTTTATGAAGGGTTAAATCTTTCTAGAGCAGTTGTGCCATGAGAATCATCAAGTCTAGATGTACTAAAATTTACATTTCAAAATAATTGATCAGAAATTTATCCTAATGTAGGGGCACCTGGCTGGCTCAGGCAGAAGGCATGTGACACTTGATCACATGGTTGTGAGTTCAAGCCCCAAGTTGGGTGCAGAGATTACTTAAATAAAAATAAAACTTAAAAAGCATTTTTTTGAATGTTTCCCAAAGTAGTCACAGCCTATCAAATACTCTTAAGAGCTCAGGAACAGTTGTATCAGTCGATCCCAAAATTTTAAATTATAAAAATATGTGTGTGGGGTGCCTGGGCAGCTCGGTCCATTGAACATCTTGCCTTCAGCTCAGGTCATGACCCCAGGGTCAAGGCCCTGGGATCAAGCCCCGCAGCAGACTCCAATTATATCAAATGAAAATAAAGCTAAAAGTGTACATTTTGATCACATAATAAATAAATTTGCAGCAATATGAGCCAGAAAATCTTATGATCAATCAAGATATCACATTAATCAAGTATTACTATTTATTGCATTCACAAAATTATATCAGAAATATTATTTTAAAATTTGTAAGTTATGTTGTTACTCAGTTATCAATATTTTCCCAATTACCTTTCATAAATAATATAGGGATTTTTGGGGTGCCTGGGTGACTCAGTCAGTTGAGCATCCGACTTCAGCTCAAGTCATGATCTCACACTCCATGAGTTCGAGCCCCGTGTCAGGCTCTGTTCTGACAGCTCAGAGCCCAGAGCCTGTTTCAGATTCTGTGTCTCCTTCTCTCTCTGACCCTCTCCCATTCATGCTCTGTCTCTCTGTCTCAAAAATAAAATAAAACGTTAAAAAAATAATAATAACATAGGGATTTTTTAAAAGAAAAACCTTTAAATTTTAGTTCCTTTTTTAAAAATTGATTTATTTAAGTAATTTCTAGTACCTAATGTGGGCCTCAAACTCAGGACCCCTAGATCAAGAGTGGCATGCTATTCAGGCTGAGCCAGCCAGGGGCCTCTGTTTTAGTTCCTTTAATGGCACGTTTTCCCCGCTCTTTGAACAAGGGGCTCCACAGCTTTTTTTTTTAATGTTTATTTATTTATTTTGAGAGAGAGTGCATGCACACAAGGGGAAGGGGCAGAGAGAGAGGAGACAGAGAATCCCAAGCAAGGTCTGTGCTGTCAGCACAGAGCCTGATGCGGGGCTCGATTCATGAACTGTGAGATCATGACCTGAACCAAAATCAAGAGTTGGATGTTTAACCAACTGAGCCATCCAGGTGCCTCTTTAATAACATTTTCTTTTCTCCAGCTTACTTTATTATAAGAATGCGGTATATAACACATACAGCATACAAAATATGTGTTAACTATTTGTTATTGGTAAGTCTTCTGGTCAACAGTAGGCTATTAGTAGTTAAGTTTTTGGGGAGTCAAAACGTGGATTTTCAACAGCATGGAGGCTTGGTGCCCCAACCTCCATGCTTTCAAGGGTCAACTATATTCTTGGAGAATCTACTATGTGCTGGACCCATTGCCATACTGGGATACAATGGTGAACCTCAAAAGACAAAGTGCTTCTCCTTAGGGCATTTACAGTCTAGTGGGTGAGAATAATAAAATAAAATAATCACACAAATACATGTAAAATACAACCTCAAAAAATACTTAGAAGAAAGGAATATAATTGGGGAGATCAGGGAAGTCAGGAAAGGTTTTCTCAGGCAATTGAAGTATCTGTGTTTCCCCATTATATTAGCTAGATTCAAATGATATAGAAGGAACAGTAAGCCAAACGCTGTGTGTCTCATTCTGAACACTCAGTTTTAATATAGAATTTCACTGGGGCACCTGGGTGGCTCAATGGGTTGAGTATCTTACTCTTGACTTCAGTTCAGGTTGGGATGTCAAGGTTCATGGGTTCATGAGTGCGAGCCCCACGTCAGGCTCTGTAAGTGCAGAGCCTGCCTGGGATTCTCTCCCTCCCTCTCTCTCTGCCCCTCCCCTACTCAGTCTCTCTCTCTCTCAAAATAAATAAATTTTAAAAACTTTAAAAAATAAGGTAAAATAGAATTTAACCTCTTCATCTGTGCTAATAGTCTTTTCTTTAAATATTTATTTATTTTGAGAGAAAGCTTGAGTCAAAATCAACAGTCGGACACTTAACTGAATGAGCCACCCAGGCATCCCTATCTGTGCTAATATTCTATTGACATCCCCTCTTAATCTTTATTTTAGGGGACCAGCACCATTCCTTTCTGCATCCTTTGTCCCTTGGTCCCCACGTGCACACAGCAGCCTATTCTACACTCAGGCTCTCCACAGCCACCACCATCACCTTCACACACCCACACCTTGTCCTCATTTTCTCCCCACTACAGCTTCCTTTCCCTCTTCTCAGGCAATTAATCAGGGTGAAATATTCAGTAGTGAATGACCATTACCATTTGCATTTCTTTCACCGTTTGCATTTTCAGAGTATATGTAATAATGACATCTGGAAAGTGTAAAAAGGTGAAACAATGAATTACAGACTGCAGAGGAGAGCTGACTGAACACTAGGAACCTTCTGAGAACTTATATTTTATAGGTGGCTGGCCTTGGTAGATGGTATTTGGTTGGTACCAAACTGGGAAACATGGTCTTTGGAACAAATAATACTATGTTGTTTGAGAATATCCACAAAATTCATAAAAGGTATTTAAAACAATTTCTAGAGGGCTGCCTGGCTGGCTCAGTTGGTAGAGTGTATAACTCTTGATCTCAGGGTCATGAATTCAAGTCCTACGTTGGGTGTAAAGCCTACTTGATTAAAAAAAAGAAAGGGATTTCTATAAAATTCCTCTTTTCCATAAGAAATCATTCCTTAAAAAACACTCAAGGCAAACATCACTGTGAGATTGCCTGTAATCAGTTCAGATACAAATACAGATCAGGTTACATCATTGCTTAATTATAATGTAAGGAGCCTGGGCTTTTCAGGGCTCTAAATAAAGTCTGGGCAGCAGTTTGGTTACACACACACACACACACACACACACACACACACACACACCAAAAACCAAGCACATGATATGTTACTAATCTTCCTCTGAGAGTTAGGAAAATACACACCCTAAGATGTCATACAGTAAGAACTTTACAATTGTTTATACCATATTAGGAAAAAAGCTTATGCTATGATTAACTAGCATGTTTTTCTTTTTGATTTGGTAACCATCATATTGGTTTAGGAAAACATGAAACAATTTAAGTCAGTTGTAAGTTACTTGATTTCCATGTTGTAGCTATACGACTATAATTCTTTTCAGTATTAAGTTGTGATTACAAGTAATCTAATTTATATCATAATAATTCCCTTAAGGAATATTTATTGGTAGACAAAAAAAAATCAAAACATTTCACTTTTTCTATCTGTTAACACAATATCATATTACATTTTATTGGCAGGGAATTTTTAATGCTTTATTAGAGGCTTTTACTATATTTTGACATGAAGGAAGTTAGAGGTACTTTCATTTAGAGGTACTAGAAGAAAGAAATCATTATTTATTGAGCATTTATGATATGCCAACCAGTGTTTTGGACATTAACATGTCAGATCTCATTTAATTAGTTGAACATTGTACCAAACCAAGTAAAGAACCAATTATTGTTAATATCATTATTAATAATAGTGATAGTCTTTATCTGTCACTTAACAGTTTACAAAGAAATTTTAATATAATTTTATCTTTATCAGTTTACATATTCATAGTTTAAAAAATTAAGTAGTTCCACAAAATTTATTATGAAAAACAGTAATCCAATAGCTTCATATGTCTCTGATTTTCGTTTCCAAAGGATGAATTTTCAATCCTTTTCTGTTTCTTTTAGTATTTATAGCCATATTTCTATACTTAGTTTTGTTACTTTAAACATGTCTTAATCTTCTATATCCATCAACTTTCTATTATGGAAGACGAGAAAATGATTCTCTTACATACTAACTGCCCCCACACTCACATCCACACATCCACACTTACGAATCTTCTCCTTCCTCATAATACATAATTGTCTCATGTTTTGATTAGATCAAACAGTATTTACTTTGTTATGGCCATAAAATGATTTGCATTGTTGAGCTAAGTAGCACAATGTGATTATATTTCCTCTCTTGTACTTTTCCTTAGTGCTTGTTTTGCATTTGCTTAGCTTTCCATGTAACTTATATTAATTTACCACAAACTCTTTCCTAGAAATGTAAATCTTCTCTCAAAACATTTTTAAACCTTTATATATTCTATCAATTTTATCCCCCCTGGAGATAGCCATTCTGGAGCCTCTCCCTTTTCTACCATCCAGGACTTGCTGCTCCCCTACCTCTCACAGCTGCTGGCCCCCGCTCTCCCCTACTCCTCACCTGTGGTGGACCTCCCATTTCCTGGATCAGGTGTATTTCTCCTTGTTAACTCTTTTGTTTTAATAACATATCTTGTCAAGTAACTTCCTGAAACATATATATAGAACATAAGTTTTTTTAAAACCTTTCACGTTTAAAAATGCTTTGATTATACCCTCATATTTGTTAGTTTGGGTAGGCGAAGAATTCTGGGTCAGGAATTATTCACTCTCAGAACTTTGAAACCCTGTTCCACTGTCATCAGCCTTTCTGTGTTTCTGCTGAGAAGTCTGATCCCTGGTCTCACTCCTGATCCTTTGTATGTGACTGTTTTTCTTTCTAGAAGCCTTTAACATCTCTGTCCCAAGAGTTTGGAAATTTCATAAGGATGTACTTGGATTTAGGTCTTTTCTCCTCCACTGTGCTGGGAACACGGTGGACCTTTTCAATCTATAGAATCAGGTCCTTCCATTCTGAAAATTTTTCTTGAGTTATTTCTTTGATTTTTTTTTCACTTCTAGTCTCTTTCTATAGCCTTCCTGGAATTCTTGTTTTATAGATGTTGGATTGAACTTTGATCAGTCCTTTAATTTTTTTATCTGTTCTCTCCCATTTTATCTCTTTCCATTTTTATTCTACTTTATGGGAGATTTCCTCAGCTTTATCTTTCAATCCTTCCATTGAAATTTTAATTTTCCACAAAAAAATTGCTTTTAATTTTCCACTATCATATTTTAAGTTTCCAATAATTTTTTTACTCTTACAATTTTCCTTTTAGTTATCTATTGTTTCATGGATATGTTATTTTTGTATTATGTCTCTGTAGATTTTAATGAGCTGTGGTGTTGGGATTTGTTTTAGCTTTTTTTCCTCCCTCTTAGTTTCTATTTTCTCTAAGCTTTAGCTTACCCTTGGATTTTGTCTCTGTCTTTGAGGTTGGAGGCTTTGCTCAAATGTATGGGGATCCTTGACAATTCATTCACATTTAAGAGTGGAACGTGCAAACCTGAATTGAAGCTGTGTGTGCATGGGCAGGGCTTTGTCAACTAGTGAGCTGGTTGAGGTGATTCCTGGGGAGATTCCCAATTATCAGTATCTTTAGGCCTTTTCTTAGATTTCCAAAGAAAGGCCTTTTCTTAGATGTCCAATGTTCTTTTAAAAAAATTTTTTTAATGTTATTTTATTTTTTAAAGTTTTTTTTTAAATGTATTTTGAAAGAGAGAAAGCACAAGCAGGAGAGGGGCAGACAGGGGAGAGAGAATCCCAAGCAGGCTCTGCACTGTCAGCATGGAGCCCAACATGGGGCTTGAACCCACAAACCGTGAGATCATGACCTGAGCCAAAATCAAGAGTCAGATGCTTAGCTGCTCTGGAAAACAATGTGGAGATTCCTCAAAAAAAATTAAAAATAGAACTACCCTATGACCCAGCAATAGCACTGCTAGGGATTCATCCAAGGGATACAGGAGTGCTGATGTATAGGGGCATATGTACCCCAATGTTTATAGCAGCACTCTCAACAATAGCCAAATTATGGAAAGAGCCTAAATTTCCATCAACTGATAAATGGATAAAGAAGAATTGGTATATATATACAGTGGAATACTACTTGGCAATGAGAAAGAAGGAAATCCTGCCATTTGCAGCAACATGGATGGAGCTGGAGGGTATTATGCTAAGTGAAATAAGTCAGCCAGAGAAAGACAGATATCATATATTTTCACTCATATGTAGAACTTGAGAAACTTAACAGAAGACTATGGGGGAAGGGGAGGGGAAAAAATAGTTACAGAGAGGGAGGGAGGCAAACCAGAAGAGACTCTCAAATACAGAGAACAAACTGAGGGTTGATGGGGGGTGGGGGAGAGGGGAAAGTGGGTGATAGGCATTGAGGAGGGCACTTGGGATGAGCACTGGGTGTTGTATGGAAGACAATTTGACAAAAAATTATATTAAAAAAAAAAGAGTCAAATGCTTAACTGACTTGAGCCACCCAGGTGCCCCAAATGTCCAGTGTTCTATGTGGAGGCTCTAAGCCTGCTTGCTACTGATCTGGAGCTGAGTGGATTTAGAGTTTCTCCCTTCAACATGTGGACTTGCACTTACCACTCTTGTTTTCAGTGTGGTACTCTCCTCTCAGCTGGGCCCGGTACTCCCTCTGGTTCACTTTTATTCAGAAAGCAAACAAAATCTGCTATAGTGAGAGAGAGGCAACTGACAAGCTATACATGGTGGTAGAAAAGGCGAGTAGCAGGGAGAGAGCAAAGGAGATCTGGAGTATCTAACTGCTTCTTATAAAAGCTTTCAGGGGCGCCTGGGTGGCTCAGTCAGTTAAGCATCCAACTTTGGCTCAGCTCATGATCTCATGGTTTATGAGTTCAAGCCACATCTTGGGCTCTGTGCTGACAGCTTAGAACCTGGAGCCTGTTTTGGATTCTGTATCTCCCTGTCTCTCTGCCCCTCCCCTATTCGTGCTCTGTCTCTCTCTTTCTCTCTCAAAAATAAATAAACATAAAAATGTTTTTTAAAAAAATCAATCAATCCTATTTTACCCTTCTTTTTCAGAGATTCCTGGTTTTTAACATTTAGGTTTTATTAGTACTGAGGTCAGGAGATACTTGCCATTGATGAAAATCTTTTGTTATTCACCATTCCCAGAAGGAAGCATGCCAACCCACAAAGAGCCACAGGGGAAGCCCCAGGGTTGGTTCAATAACAGGGAGTGAGAGAGAAACAGGCTTTACTGCAATTTCCTGAGAGGACTGGGAAAGGCAGGGTAAGCAGGCCAAGGACTGGCTAGTTTAAATAATCTCAGCAGGCTCTGGGACACAGGGGTTGTCCTTAGGTGTTGACTCCCAACCTAGGATGATTAGGGCAGCAGAATATTAGCCCAGAATGGAAGAACCTCATAGGAGAGGTGGGGAGAGAAGCCCTGGGAGGTTCAGTCTCCCCACCATCAGAGGTCAAAACATCAGAATAAAAAGGTGTATTTAACACACTTAGTCCTGCCAATTTGAGCCTCTGGGAGGACTGTGGTGCAAGATGGCTCACTTCTGGGGCTCCTCCACCGCTGTTTATGGTTCTGCTTTCCTGGATATAATATGATTATGACAGGTAAGGACTTCTCCCCAATCCATCCACTCTCCAGCTTTCAAAATTGTATGCTGTTGCTCTCCCTTGTTGTCTTAGAATATGAGATATTTATAACTTTTTAAACATCTTTAAGGTCATTTTAATGGGATTTGGAGAGGTGGCAAAGATGAATGCTCGTGTTCAGTCTACCATCTGTAACAGGTGGTGACAAATAAGTACAAATACTTTTTCCTCTTACTTTGAAAGAAGGGAATATTTAACCATTGTACTCCACCCTACCCTACTCCTGCTCCAAATAAGGCCATATAACCATTTTAAAATATTCGAAGGGCTACTATATAGAAGAAAGAGTAAACTTACCCTGAGCTCCTCCAGAATCCATAACTAAGAACAATAAGTAGAACTTTGAGAGAGAGAGTTGGTTAAGCATCTGACTCTTGATTTCAGCTCAAGTCATGATCTTACAGTTCTGAGTTTGAGTCCCACAACAGGTTCTGCACTGATGAACCTGCTTGGGATTCTGTCTCTCCTTCTCTCTCTGACTCTCCCCAGCTTGTTCTCTCTCTCTCTCTCTCTCTCTCTCTCTCTCTCTCTCTCTCTCTCTCTCTCTCTCTCTCTCTCTCTCTCTCTCTCTCAAAAGAAATAAAATTATATACATGTACTACATCTTTATTCATTGATCAGTCAATGGACATTTGGGGTCTTTCCATACTTCGGCTATTGTTGATAGTGCTCCTATAAACATTTGGGTGCATGTGCCCTTTCGAAACAGCACTCCTATATCCTTTGAATAAATACCTAGTAATTCAATTGCTGAGTCGTAGGGTAGTTCTATTTTTAATTTTTTGAGGAAGCTCCATATTGTTTTCCAGAGCAGCTGCACCAGTTTGTATTCTTACCAATAGTGCAAAAGGGTTCCCCTTTCTCTGCATCTTCACCAACATCTGTTGTTGCCTCAGTTGTTCATTTTAGCCATTCTGACAGTGCAAGGTGGTATTTCATTGTGGTTTTGATTTGTATTTCCCTGATGATGAGTGACGTGGAGCATTTTTTCATATGTCTGTTAGCCATTTGGATGTCTTCTTTGGAAAAGGGTCTACTCATGTCTTTTGCCCATTCCTTCACTGGATTTTTTGGGGGTGTTGAGTTTGATAAATTCTTTATAGATTTTGGATACTAACCCCTTATCTGATACTTCATTTGCAAATATCTTCTCCCATTCTGTCTGTTGCCTTTCAGTTTTGCTGATTGTTTCCCTTGTGGTGCAGAAGATTTTTATCTTGATGAGGTCCCAATAGTTCATTTTTGCTTTTGTTGCCCTTGCTTCTGGAGACATGTCAAGTAAGAAGTTCCCCTTGCCTAGGTCAAAGAGATTGTTGTCTGTTTTCTCCTTTAGGATTTTGATGGCTTCCTGTCTTACATTTAGGTCTTTGATCCATTTTGAGTTTATTTTTGTGTATGTTGTAAGAAAGTGGTCCAGGTCAAAAAGAATGAAATCTTGTCATTTGCAACTATGTGGATGGAACTGGAAGGTACTATGCTAAGCGAAATAAGTCAGTCAGAGAAAGACAAATATCATATGACTTCACTTATATGAGGAATTTATGATACAAAACAGATGAACATAAAGGAAGGGGAGCAAAAATAATATAAAAACAGGGAGAGGGATAAACTAGAAGAGACTCTTAAACAGAGAACAAACTGAGGGTTACTGGAGGGGTTTTGGGTGGGGGGGTGGACTAAATGGGCAAAGGGCATTAAGGAGGACACTTAATGGAGATGAGCACTAGGTGTTATATGTAAGTGATGAATCACTAAATTCTATTCCTGATATCATTATTACACTATATGTTAACTAAATTGAATGTAAATTTTAAAATGAATAAATAAATAAACTTTAAAACTTTTTAAAGAAAAAATATTAGAGGAGTCTAAAAATTTAATCTACTGCCTCATGAAATAAAGAGCTTTCCATCATGGAACATAGGTATTCACTCATGAACAGCTATCAAGTGCCCATTAAGACCAACATAATTTCTCACCGATCTCAAGTTGCTCATGGTCTAATGGAGGGATAGAAATGTCTCAGCCTAAAGATTCCTGATCCCTGAGGTCTCTCTGTTATCCTTACCATAGAATTTATATTTCTTTTGGAGCATTTACAATTCCTTGCTTAATTTCTGACTTCTTTTTAGTCTCTGAACTCCCTAAGAGCAAGAACTGTGTCTTTGTTGATCATTACTTTACCTCTTAGATTTAGTATGGTGCCTGATACATTGTAGGTGCTCTGAAGCAGACCAAAATTTAAATAGCAGATTAAGAAGTAGTATGGTATAAATATAATCATAGAGGGAAATCATAGAGGGGAATTCCAGAAGAAGTAGAATTAAGTGAAGACACTTAATTTAGCACGCGATGATAAGGGAGGACTTCCTGAGGGATGAAGGTACTGACATGAATTCTTAAAGAACATTCAGGAGTTAGGAAGGCAAGGAAGGAGAAGGGGAAAATTCTAGGAGAAGAAACAGACTGATCAACATCACAGAAATTTTAAATAACAGATGCAATCTGTGAACTACAATGTATTCACTATAGCAGATTAGAGTGAAGACTAGAGAGCAATATAAGAGCAAGGTCCTACTAAAGAATTTGACAATATGGCAATGAATATGATTCAAGGCTCTGAAGCAGAATATCTTACAATTTATTATTATTATTATTAATTATTTTTTTTTTAAGTAGGCTTCATTCCCAGTGCAGAGCCCAACATGGGGCCTGACCTCACAACCCTGAGATGAAGACCTGAGCTGAGTCAAGAATTAGACCCTTAACCAACTGAGCCACCCAGGTGCCCCAAAGATTTTACAAATTAATTTTGCTTAAGATCATTCTGGCAGCAATGTGTAGGATGCATGAGAAGTAGCAAGTAGAAGCAAGACCAACTGGGAATGTGGAAGGTAGAATAAAACACTAAAACATGAACACAATTCAGCCAAGTTCTTTGCCACTTTATAACAGATTGCCTTTCCTCCAGTTTCCCTAACAGGCTCTTCATTTCTGTCTGAGACCTCACCAGAATGGTCTTCACCATTCATGTTCCTTCCAACATCCTGCTCCGAATTACTTCAGTATTCTCTAATAGGACTGAAGCTTCCTCCACAACTCTCCTCTTTCCTTTCTGAGCTCTCACAAGAATCACACTTAATAGTCCATTCACGGTCATATGGGGTTTTTCTAGCATGTACCTCAAAACTTTACCAGTCTCTGCCCATTACTTAGTTCCAAAGCTACTTCCACATTTTTAGGTATTTATTATAGCAGCACCCCACTTCTCAGTACCCATTTTCTGTCTTAGTTCCTTTGGGCTGCTTTAAGAAAACACCATAGGGGCGCCTGGGTGGCTCAGTTGGTTGGGCATCCAACTTCGGCTAAGGTCATGATCTCACAGTGTGTGAGTTCAAGCCCCGCATCAGGCTGTGTACTGACAGCTCAGAGCCTGGAGCCTGCTTCGGATTCTGTGTCTCATTCTCTCTCTGCCCCTCCCCTACTTGTGCTCTCTCTCTGTCTCTCAAAAATAAATAAACGTAAAAAAAAAAAATTTTTTTTTTTTAAAGAAAAAGAAAAAACCATAGCATCCAGGGGCAGCTGGGTGGCTCAGATGGTTGAGTGTCTGACTTTGGCTCAGGTCATGATCTCACGATTCATGAGTTCAAGCCCCACATTGGGTTCACTGCTGTCAGCACAGAGCCTGGTTCAGATCCTCTGTCCCCTTCTCTCTGTCCCTCCCTGCTCTCTCTCTCAAAAATAAAATTAATACACACACACACACACACACACACACACATATATGTGTGTGTGTGTATATGTATATACAGCATCCATAGAATGAATGGCTTATAAACAACAGAAATTTAATTCTTACAGTTCTGGAGGCTGGGAAGTTCAAAACCAAGGCACCAGCAGATTTGGTGTCCAGTTAGAACCTACTTCCTGGTTCATGGGTAGACATCTTTTGTAGTGTCTTCACATGGCAGAAAGGGCAAATGAGCCCCCTGGGGTCCCATTTATAAGAGCACTAATCTCATTCATGAAGGCCCTGCTCTCAAAGGCCTTACCTCCTGATACCATCACACTTGAGATGAGGATTTCAACATATGAATTTGAGGGTTGGGGGGAGGGGACATAATCAGTCATAGCACCTGGCATCTATAATTAAAGATAGAATCCAGCATATCTTTTGCCATGCTGTCTGTTCTGTTATTATTTATGGAATTATTCTTCACCACAAACCTACAGACTCCTTCAGCGTAATCCCCCTCTTAATTTACCATTAGCTGACACTGCTCATGGCTTCACATCCTACTGCATCGTGATCTGGTTCAGGATGACAGTTTAACTCACTTCCTTACATGTGAACCACTGGCATTAACACAACTCACGTGTCAATAGATAGGCTCTGTATATTGTCACAGTTTAAACTTCGATATTTTTAAACATTTAGACACACAAAATATAGTTTTGATCAAAGAAAACATTTTCTTCCAAAGTTTAAGCATGATTGGTTTAAAAAAAAATTACTACTTAAAGTGTTTGGTATATGAGGCAGTCCACAACTATGTGATAAATGAGTGGACATTTGGGGTCAGGAAATAAAATAAAAGACCCAAGATGGCAAACTCAGGGTATGTTCTAAAAGCAGTAATGGTCAAAATATCAGATACATAAAAGCAAAGTAAGAAGGTGAGCTGGAGTAAAACTTGGGGGAGTCCTGAATGCTAAGATTTTTGGATTTTAGAGAGAACCATTAAAATTTGGTTATAATCAGCTATCTGCTTAAGAAAGGTATTCTGGGGAGCAGCTGGGTGGCTCAGTCCGTTAAGCGTCCAACTCTTGATTTCGGCTCAGGTCATGACCTCCTAATTTGAGTTGTAAATTTGAGCCTCACATCAGACTCTGTGTGGGTAGCGTGGAGCCTGCTTGGGATTCTCTCTCTCCCTCTCTCTCTACCCCTCCCTCATTCATGCTCTCTCTCAAAATAAATAAATAAAACTTAAAAATTTTTTGAAAAAATATAAGAAAAAAAAAAAGAAAGATAATTCTGAAACTTCCCATTTTAGGGATGTTTTCAAAAATGGCCAGTATAATATAAATACAGGAACAATTCTGTTTCAGGGATGGAAAAAGAGATGGTATAGGCCAGAACAATTTCTATAAGACAAAGTGCAAACAAAACCAGAGGGGGTGGAGGTGGGGGCGAGGAGGAAATGAGCAACCTGCAAGTCAATAAATGAAAAAGGAAAAGCCTGCTTGCGTAATTAGTGATGATGTCCATGACTGAACCCACACCCCCATACTAGAGAGAGGGCAGTAGAGCTTCAGGCTGTCAGCAGGAGGCCCTGCCAGAACCGCAGCTCCTTAAGCCTGCCCTTGTGAAGTGGAGCACAGAGGGGCCTGTGAACCTCTAAAACGTGGATCAGTGCCTGTTGCCAGGGTGAGTGTGGGAAGGGGGGTCAGTGCCAAGGAACAAACCTTGAGAGGCAACGGATTAGCACATCAGTGAAAAAAAATTTTTAGAGAAATTGTTTGAGATAGCTTCTTCCTACTTCAAACAAGCTGTTTATACTGTAAATCTTGCAAAATCACTGAAGAAAATACAAACTTTTACCCCTTCTTTTAAAAATTTTTTAAAAATTTATTTTTGAGAGAGAGAGAGAGAGAGAGAGAGAGAGAGAACAAGTGGGGGAGGGGTACACAGAATCTGAAGCAGGCTCCAGGCTCTGAGCTGTCAGCACAGAGCCCGACGTGGGGCTCAAACCCATGAACCATGAGATCATGTCCTGAGCCGAAGTCGGACACCCAACCAACTGAGCCACCCAGGCACCCCAACTTTTACCCCTTCTTGAAACCAAAAGATTTGCCCAAGGACCCAGATAATCTCCAACACAATTTATTTGAAATCCTAATACTGGACCAATATAGATACTTTGTTAGGATGAACAACCAGAAAAGTTAACAAATTTCAAAGTTTACTGGCAAATACACACATACACATAGACTTGAGTAAATAAATGTTGTAAAATGAGTAAATAAATATGATGTTCCTGAAGACTCAACACGACGACGATGACAATTCACCCCAAATTAGTCTATAATATGTATACAACCCCAACCAGAATCCTAAAAGGTTTGTGTTAAGCATTTCATCAGAATTTCCTCTACATACTCTCTGAAGCCCAGCACTCCTTCCTCAGGAAAGGAATTATGAGCAAGCCCTACATGTCCTACTTTGATCTGGTTCCATATATACCACTTGGGAAAAACTCCTTGAAATTTGTGCCAGGTAGTTGGTATTTTCCATATCCTCATATTAATGCAAGTTGTTTTCATTACCAATTGTTATGTAACACACAACTCCAAAATTTAGTAACTTAAAGCAATAACCAATTTCTTTGCTTGTGATTTTGTAATTTGGGCAGGGCTCAAAGGGGCACTCATCTCTGCTCTGTATGGCACTAGTAAGGTTGGTTTGACTCAGGCTAGGGGATCCATTTCCAAGATGGCTCCAGGTTGGTGCTGGCAATCATATGTGAGCTCAGCTAGTACTACTAGGTGAAGCCCTTTATCCTTTTCCCCTTGACTCGAGTTTTCTCATAGCATGGCTACTGGGTTTCAGAGGAAGGAAGCAGAAGGCTTATTAATGCCTGGTTTCAGAGATCCCAGAATGTTTCTTCTCTGCATTCAACTAGGTAATGCAGTTACAAGCCCACATCAGATTCAAGAGGAGACATAAATTCTCCCTCCTGATGGAAGTAGCTGCATGTATGTACAAGAAGGGGCAGAATTATTTGGGGGACATCTTTGGAGACTATCTACTACTCAGGTTGTTCCTCTATTTTATATTCCATTGGTCATTTGGTCAGTTTCCATAAAGGATATCCAAATGGCTAGTGCTTAAGCCACCACCTTTCTTAGAAGTAGTCCCAAATAATTATTAATCTAAATATAACTCATCATGAAGGTAGTATTTCCCAGAAAAGAAGCACATTATTTTTCTAATTTTTTATTGAGGTGTAATTTAGTGAAACATACAGGTCATAGTGTAGAATTCAATGTGTTTTGATACACGCATATAGCTGTGTATGCATACATACATACGCATGTGCATAGCTGTGTAACACATACCCATATCAAGATATCTCCCTCACCCAAAAATATTCTGTGCCTTTTTCTTGTCAATGCATGTTTCCAGAGGCAACCACTGTTATTTTTTTAATCTTAAATTTGCCTACTCTAGAACTTCATATAAATGAAATTATATGCACATACTCGTTTCAGACTTCATTCGGCATAGTTTTTGAGATTCATGTTGTTTTGTATATTAATAATTTGTTCTCTTTAATTATAAGTAGCATTTCATTTAATTAATATACTACAATTTGTACAACTTCATGTGTTGGTGGATATTTAGGTTGTTTCCAGTTTGGGGCTATTTTAAAACTGCTATGAACATTCATTTTCATATACCTAAAATTTTATTTCTCTTGGGTAAATACCTAGAAATGAAATTTCTGGGTCATACAGATGACATATCTTTAATTTTAGTAGAAACTGCCAAGGCTTCTGAAGTGATTGAGCCAGAACTCCAGTTTCTCCGCATCTATGCAAATATTTTGTCAGTCATTAATTTCAGCTATTTTAGAGGTGTCTGATATAATCGTATTGTTGTATTAACTTGCATTTATCTGATGACTAATGATGTTGAGCGTTTTTCCATGTACTTAATGCCCATTCATATACTTTTCCTTGTAATGTGTCTGTTAAAGTATTTTGCTCATTTTTACTTTTATAAATGAATTGTAAGATTTTTTTAAAATATATTATGCTTTTTATTATTTTTTTAAATATTTATTTTTGAGAGGGAGAGAGAGGGCAGGGGAGGGGCAGAGAGAGAGGGAGACACAGAATCCGAAGCAGGCTCCAGGCTCTGAGCTGTCAGCACAGAGCCTGAAACGGGGCTCAAACCCATGAACCGTGAGATCATGACCTGAGCCGAAGAGGGACACTTAACCGACTGAGCCACCCAGGCTCCCCAAAAATATATTATGGATATAAATCCCTAATGACATGATCATTACGAATATACTTGTCTATTCATTTTCTTAACCAAGTCTTTTGATGAGAAATTTTTTGTTTTGTTTTTAAAGTTTACTTATTTTGAGAGAGACAGAAATAGAATCCCAAGTAGGCTCCAGGCTGTCAGCATGGAGCCCAACATGGGGCTAGATCCTGAGAACCCTGAGATCATGACCTGAGTAGAAACCAAAGTCAGACACTCAACCGACTGAGCCACCCAGGTGCCCCTTGATGAGGAGAAATTTAAAATTTTTATTATGTACAACTTATCAATTTTCTTTTATAGTGTTTTCTGGGTTCAAAGAAATACTTGCTTACCCCAAGGTCATGAAGGTATTTCCTGTTCTCTTTTAAAAGCCTTAGTTTTTGCTTTTATTTACATTTAGGTTAATAGTACACTACAAATTACTTTTCAAGGGTAGTATGAGATAAGGCCTGAGATTCAAAATATTGTTATTCCAGCACATTTTCCCTTTCCCCATGGAATTATTGTGGAGTATTTTTAAAAAATCACTTGATAGGGGCACCTGGGTGGCTCAGTTGGTTGAGCATCTGACTTCAACTCAGGTCATGATCTCATGGTTTGTAGGTTCGAGCCCTGTGTCAGGCTCTGCACTGACAAACGCAGAGCCTGCTTCAGATTCTCTCTCCCTCGCTCTTTGCCCCTCCCCCACTCATGCTCACAAACTCTCTCTCAAGAATAACCAAACATAAAAAAAAAATCATTTGATCATATTTGTGTGGGTGTATTTCTGGACTGTATTTGTATTTCAATGATCTATGTGTCTTGTTTACAGTACCCATCCATACCCAAGGTCTTAAAAATCATAGAGACTCAGTCCCTCAACTCTGTTCTTTTCCAAAACTGTTTTAGCTATTGTAGGTTCATCACATAGCTTTTACATAAGCTTGAAATTTTTAGTGAAAAGCCTACTGGGATTTTGACTGCACTGAATCTACAGATCAATTTAGAAAGAGCTGACAACAAAACAATATTGAGTATTCCAATCGTGTATATAATATATCCATTTATTTAAATCTCCTTTAATTTCTCTCAGCAATAAGTATCACACATTTAAATCTTAGGTGTTTGTTTATAATCTGCTGATTAGTGTAACTTATAAATCTGTGTAAAGCCATATGAGGAAATTTCAAGATTGGTATGACATGGTGTTTTTTCTTATACTCTTAATAGAAGAGCAAAGTATCCTCATTACAGTTTTAAAAATAGAAAAATTTGAATAACATTAAATGTACACATTTAATGACAGCACAAAGATAGAATATAAGAGATATAAAGGAATCACACATGCTACAATACAACAACCAAGGAGAAAGCAAATCTAGCCTTTGATTTCTCTTAAACAATTAAAAATAATAGAAATATGTTGAAGTAAATCTGTCACTTAATGTATGAAAAATTGAATTCTAAGAGATATAAGCAATTGGGAAAATAAAAATCTTTTTATGACAACTTCTGCATCCAAACTGGCATTCAGCATGGATAAAATATATTTTTTAAAGATTTTATTTTTAAGTAATCTCTACACAATGTGGGGCTCAAATTTATAACCCCAAGATCAAGAGTCACTGACTCTGCTCTACTGACTGAGTCAGGCAGGTGCCTCTATTTTTTTTATTTAATATTTTCATTTATGAAGATTACTTAACCTCATTAAATGATTTCAGCATTTAATAATCAATATAACCAAGCTTAATCCTTCACCTATGATCTTCTACTTTAATTAAAAATGGCTGGTCAGAATTCCCTTTATATAAACCTTTTATAATGTACTTGAAAATGGTTAACTTATTTCTTTTTGCTTACTAAGTACATAATCCCAATTCAAAAGCTTTTCGTCATGTTTTCTTTAATTTTTTTAGACAAAACTATCAAATAAATATACACTAAAATATGATTAAATCAGTCTTTTAAGATACTTCCCTCCCCGTAATTTCAGATGAGAAATTAGACTTCTGATTGAAAAATAAAGTTATTCTTTATTATTTTAGTTTTCGTTTTAAAATAAATGCATCAAATAAGAAATCAGTATGTTAGAACATTTATAATCTGAAAATGTTCTTAGCAGTAATTCCTCCATAAAATATAACTGCATATATAAAGCAGTATCAAATCCATATATATATACATATATATTAGATAGTAAAGTATAATGAGAAGATAGCACATCTTTTTATGTCTGGACTATATGAAAATTAATAGTTATAAAATGGGATAGAAAATGGCTTTGCTGCTAACTAGTATGCGACTGACAAACTTCTCTCACATCTTCGTTCTCCTTTTTCTCAAAAACAGGGAGGGAAAAATAATACCTCCATAGAGTTGCAAAGATTAAATTATTGTTTGCAAGGTACTTTGTATAGTTCCTACCTGATAGTAAGTACTAAATTAATGGCAGCTAATATCATCTTATGGCACTAATAACAACAGAAATACAGTTGATCCTTGAACAACACAGGGACTGGGGCACTGACCCCTGCACAGTGGAAAATACAAGTATAATGACTCCCCAAAAGTTAATAGCCTACAATTGACTGAAAGCCCTACGAATAAAATAGACTATTAACAAATATTTTGTATGTTGTATGTATTGTATATTGTATTCTTACAATAAGCAAGCCAGAGAAAAGAAAAGGTTATTAAGAAAACCGTAAGGAAGAAAAATACAGTGTTGTATTTTACAGTATTGTAAAAAAATCATGTAAGTGGACCCACACAGCTCAAACTGGTGTTGTTCAAAGTTCAATGGTATATTGCCTCACATGAGCTATTCTGTATGCTATTTAATTCAGTAGACTGACTGAAAGAGAAAGGGAAACTTGAGGAACTCTGCAATATGGCAATTATCCCACAGCTATGTGTCTGTATACTAAAAACCAGCCATAATGTAAAAATGCACAAACAACATCCTGGAGTCTTACACAGTTTTTTCTTTAGCATCCATAGCTCATTAGAAATTAATGGTTATTTAAGAGAATTAAGGGTCTCAAGAAAAAAATTAATGTCAACTTTGAAGGCTTTAGAATTAAACTGAGGAAGCATTTAACATATCATTTGTGACTGATTTTCAGACGTACTTAGTTATTTAAAATGACCAATTATGGTTAGGTTTAAAATACACAAGTGCAAATAAAAATTCAAATGTGTAACAAAGATCTCTCTTCGGTTCTTATGAAAAGAAAAAAGGACAAAACTAAGTATGTAAAATTATATTACAAATATCAGGAAACTTCAACAATCATCAGAGATTATACAGAAAACTAGCAAACTCTTTCCCACACACATTTAATTAATCTGAAATAGAACACATGTGAACATATTACATACATGATTTTCTTTGGCTACTAAAGACCACAAAACAATTCGCCACAAAATATATTTTGTGCAAAATAAAGAGACCGTATTTTAAGAGAGAAAAAAAGGAAAGATGAATCATTAACAGGGTACCCATTGTTAGGCACTGAGTTTGTTTCCCCCAACACCTATCCCACTGCCAGCAATGGGTGTGGAGACAACTGGTGACATAAAAATTAACTTGTTATATTACTTTAAAATAGATAATGCCAGATTGTTTCAGTATTATGAAAAGGCAAACATTCACTCTTGACCACTTACTAAGGACTTGCCCCAGAAATTTCTATTATCTTCTTAATAGTAATCTGGACAGAGGGAGGAGGACGGTGCGGATGGAAAACTTTGAGACAGAGAGAGAGAAAACATACAAAAGAAATACATATAACATTATGCATATAGTACAAATAATGAAAAACGACTTTGACACATTTTCCAAAAAAAGTTATTTTTACATATCTTGAAATCCTGTAAAAACCAGGTAGATAGCAAGGGTTAAAAACAAAGTCACTGATGAATGATAATCACTTTTTAACAGAGTTCATGCAGTTATCTTAGTTGGAAAGCTCCTGTCCCAAGTCACAAAATTTATGCTGTCACATGATTACATATGAAAATCGTTTCTTAAAAGAAATTATTTTGTATTTGGTGTTAACAGAGCTCTTGAGAAAGTGCTATACAAACCGAAGTTTATAGAAATTTTTAAGTGATAATCTTAAAATACCATACAAAATGCGTAAACGAAAAGATGCTTTAGAGTTGCAGGGCATTATAAAATCCATAATGCAGATTAAGACCAAAGATCATTTCTTCTGCATTTAAAAACATTATTAGCACAATCTTAAAAGTTCAAAATTGCGTTTCAGTCAGCAGCGAAAGGTACTGGAAGTACCACCGCACTTCACAGGACCTAAGGGATAACTGCAGGTGCACTGTGACCTGGCCAGCACAAGCTCACCGCACTTATGGATGGACGTAGGAGAGAGATTTTGCAACAGGTCTCACCTGGGAGATATTCTAGCATTAAAACATTTATACTCGACTTGTATCTACTCTGTCAGAGAGGGAAACTGCTTTTAAAAGACATTATAAACAATATAAATTCTGATAGTAAAGCACTGTAAAAATTAGGTATGATATATTTGGCACAAAGCACTTTTAAAATCTGAGCTCATTTTGCAAAATATATGTCTGGAATTTCTTATTTGAAAATAAAAACTTTTAACATACACACAATGTGTAAATGATTTTATGAATGAATTAGATTCTATGTTTCCTTAAATACTGAGCATACCGTCAGTATATTTCAGTACCAGATGTCTGCATGCATACCTCCACATTCTAAATTATACAGATATTGCACAAGTAACATTGCCAAAATACACCCCAATGCAGTCTGGCAAGATTTAGAGCTTACCTTTCAATATTATTTTTTTGTAAGTATTCAGATTCAGTACTACTTTCCAAAAAGCTATATGACCAACTTCAGAAAAAGAACGCTTGCTATCTTTCCTTGACCCATAATATTAAAATCTGTACCAACATATTTAGGCATTTCAGTTATGTTTTCCAGCATTTCAAATTCAGCAAAACCTGTTTTTTGACACTTCTTATGGACCATTCCTTCAAAAACAGGAGAAGCTTCGTCTGATGCAAAAAAATTAAAACAAGTCCACAAGGCAGGAATTTTTCCACCAAAGATGTCACTCCATCTGAAAAGCACTGCAGAACAGTATTTAAGTCTGTCAACTTTCAGAGAGCCATTAGGTGCAAAGTCTGCTAAAAAAAAAAACTTGTAACATACCACGACAGCTGGATGTGTTTCTTACGGAATTGCACAATACAATTCAACTTTTTTGCTCCCTAAAACATTTTAGGGTATGCTACAGCTGCTAAAAGGATTTCTGTTTTTCTTGGTCCTCTGTTTGTTGGGTCTAAGATTGATGACATCTCCACCATTAAGGGTACTTGAATTTTGACCTGAGTGACTTCCACCAGATGTATTAAAGACACCTGTATAAATTGAGAGAAAGCACAGAGAATGGCACTGATGCAGCTCAGGGTTACCAAATGTAAACTGTGCATCCAGTTTCTTAGTAAGTCCATAATATGTTCAGTATTTATAATTTTAAGCTTTTGTTTTCATTTCATTTATTATTTTTTTAAACTCTGATCTTTTTTTTTAAGTAAACATGGGGCTTGAACTCACAATCCTGAGATCAAGAGTCACCTGCTCTACCAACTAAGCCATCCAATTCATTTTTAATAGCCAATATACATCATTCAAAGTTCAAAGGATACAAAAAAAGGATTACAATGAAGTCTCCCTTTCACATCTCCAGATTACCTTCCCTAATGCATGCATGTTTTATCACTTTTCCTATGTATCCTTCCAAAAATATTTTATGCATATGTAAGCAAAAATGCACATATATATACTTCTTTCCTTCCATGACTACCAAAATAGTGATGAACTATATACACTGCTCTGCATTTTTTCACTAACAATCCATTTCTGAAATTTGGGACCAGTAAATATGATAATTTTAATAAATTCACTTATTATCTTTTACATTGTATAATTTCCTCAAGAATACCAGATCTGTAGGTGACAACAGTATTTGTGAGATTTTATGTTAATAAAAACACTGCATATATAAAAGCAGGTTGTAATGTAAAATTTTCCTATTTGGCTAAAACAACAACAAAATGGTCTATAGATAATTAAAGTGATGAGTAGATAAAAGGATGAAATAAAAGAAAATGTTTAACTATTAGAGTTTCCATTTTGAACTGTGCTGGTCTTAAAATGTAATCTCCAATTTCTAAACTACTTAGTGGGGGGCGGGGGGAGTTGGATAGAATGCAGATATGAAGTCCTTAAGAGACTACACAGAAACTTAAGAAACAAGGGCGCCTGGGGTACCTAGATGGCTCAGTCAGCAGAGCATCCGACTTCAGGTCAGGTCATGATCTTGCAGTTCATGAGTTCGAGCCCCTCATCAGGCTTGCTGCTCTCAGTGCATAGCCTGCTTCAGATCTTCTGTCCCCTGCGCTCTCTGTCCCTCTACAACTTGTGATCTCTCTCTCAAAAATAAATACAACATTTAAAACAAAACAAAACAGGGCGCCTGGGTGGCTCAGTCGGTTAAGCATCCGACTTTGGCTCAGGTCATGATCTCACAGTTCGTGGGTTCAAGCCCCAGGTCAGGCTCTGTGCTGACAGCTCAGAGCCTGGAACCTATTTCAGATTCTGTGTCTCCCTCTCTCTCTGCCCCTTCCCTGTTCATGCTCTGTCTCTGTCTCAAGAATAAATAAACATTAAAAAAAAATTTAAACAAAACAAAACAAAACAGGGGCGCCTGGGTGACTCATTCAGTTAAGCGTCCAACTCTTGATTTGGGCTCAGGTCATGGTCTCGCAGTTTTTGAGATCAAGCCCCAAGTTGGGCTCTGTGCTGAGAGCCCCTCCCCTGCTCACACTCACATGCATGTGCACTCTCTCTCTCTCTCTCTCTCAAATTAAATAAACATTAAAAAAAAAAAGGCCTTAGAAACAGAAAATTTGGTTCTCAACTTCTTGGAAGCCAAAGCAACAAGCAAGAAGACATGGTCAGTCAGTTATTGTTACAGAGCAGACAATACACTTGTTCTTCAGGAAATGCTAAACTGTGCAGGCATTTAGCATTAAAAATAAAATTAGTAAAGTGTATGGAGACAGTACAAGTACAGAACATGTGTTAAGAGTTTCTTTATTTATAGAACAGACCATTTTAAAAAGTCTTTATCTCTGTTCTCCTAAAATATAAAATGAATTTAGAAAATTCAATAGTTAAAAAAAAATCTTTTAACTCAATATACCTTTTAATATGAGACCTGATACTAAGTTTAAAAATTGCACCTGAGGGGTGCACCTGAGTGGCTCAGCTGGTTAAGTGTCTGACTTCGGCTCAGGTCATGATCTGGCAGTTTGTGAGTTCGAGCCCCGCATTGGGCTCTGTGCTGACAGCTTGGAGCCTGGAGCCTGCTTCAGATTCTGTCTCCTTCTCTCTCTGCCCCTCCCCCACTTGCAGTCTGTATCTCTCTCTCTCAAAAATAAACATTAAAAAAAATTTTTTTAATTGCTTACCTAATACTTCCTAATCACATTTTTTTAAGAAAGGAATATATTGTATTAAAAAATAGTAAATATGGGGCACCTGGGTGGCTCAATCAGTTAGGAGTCTGACTGGGGCTGTGCTCATGTCATGATCTCTCAGCTCATGAATTCAAACCCAGTATCCAGCTCTGTGCTGACAGCTCAGAGACCCTGGAGCCTACTTTGGATTCTGTCTTCCCCTCTCTCTGCCCCTCCCCCACTCATGCTCTGTCTCTCTCTCTCAAAAATAAACACTAAAAAAATTTTTTTTAATTAAAAAAATAGTAAATATGATAATAATGAATGAAAATAAATTTACCAGGTAAACATGGGACTAAAACTTTCTGAGTACTTACCAATTTTGTTACTACTTGAATGCATTAATTCTGGATCCTCAGCTATTTGCTGTTTGAGTTTCTGAAGATATTTTTCAGCCAAATATTTAAATACTAAAATAAAAACAAAAACAATAATCTTACCAGGTCAATATAATTTCTGCATGTAAAATCTATTATTTTATATCACTCACTATAATACTTTATACTACATTTACTTTATTTTTGAAATATTTATATTCTTTTATTAATCCTTACTAAACACATTTAAAATTAAAGTATACAATCTAGGGGGGGGCACAGGTGGCTCAGTTGGTTAAGTGACCAACTCTTGCTTTACTTATTTTGAGAGAGAAAGGGGGAGAGAAAACGAGTGAGGGAGGGGCATTGAGAGAGGGAGAGAGAGAGAATCCCAAACAGGCTCCACGCTGTCAGCACAGAGCCCAATGCAGGGCCCAAATTCACCAACTGCAAGATCATGACCCAAGTCGAAATCAAGGATCAGACGCTTAACCCACTCAGCCACCCGGGTGCCCCAAGCGTCCAACTCTTGATTTCAGCTCAGTTCATGATTTCATGGTCATGAGATGAATGAAGCCTCATGTTGGGATTCTCTCTCTCCTCTCTCTTTGCCCCTCCCCTGCTTGCAGGTACGCTATCTCTCTCTCAAAATAAATAAATAAACATTAAAAAAAGTATACAATCTAGTTCAAAAATTTCAACTTTTAAAAATTATTTGAACAATACCTAAGAAAATGGTAATACTAATATATATATGGCATTTTATTGGTAAAGAAATGAAATACTTGTAGTCATTAGTTTTGGTACTCGAATAGGGATCAGCTTCAGCAGCACTACACTAACTCAGTCTTGAAAAGATGTCCCCTTTCTTTAGATGAAAAAAACAATAATCAACGATGCAACAATCAAATTGCAATCTAATAAAGTAAGTAGCAATTCTGGAATGAGAAAAATAACAGTCATCTTTCTCTAATCTCACTTTCTTAAACTGGGAAATAGTATTAAACAAATTAAGGTCAGAGGTGCCTGGCTGGCTCTGTCGGTAGAGCACAAGACTCTTGATCTTAGAGTCATGAGTTCGAGCCCCACATTGGGCGTAGAGGTTACTTAAAAAACAAAACACCACATCAAATTAAGGCCATTACAACTACCTAATGGAATATGCACTATTGTGGAGTTCTCAATTCAATAACTTTAAGAGGTATGCATGAAAAACGCATACATGTATACATACATATACGCAGTTACATATTTATTTTTTTAATTTTTTTAGAGTTTATTTATTTTGAGAGAGACAGAGACAGCATGAGCAGGGGAGAGAGAGGGAGAGAGAGGGAGAGAGAGGGAGAGAGAGGGAGGGAGAGGGAGAGAGAGGGAGGGAGAGGGAGGGAGACGGAGAGAGAGGGAGGGAGAGGGAGGGAGAGGGAGGGAGAGGGAGGGAGAGGGAGGGAGAGGGAGAGAGAGGGAGGGAGAGGGAGAGAGAGGGAGAGAGAGGGAGAGAGAGGGAGGGAGAGGGAGGGAGAGGGAGGGAGAGGGAGAGAGAGAGAGAGAGAGAGAGAGAGAGAGAGAGAGAGAGAGAATCTCAAGCAGCCTCCACACTGTTGGTGCAGAGCTCAGCACGGGGCTGAAACTCATGAAACTGAGGATCATGACCTGAGCTGAAATGGAAAGCCTGATGCTTAACCGACTGAGCCACCCAGACTCAGTTATATTTTTAACTGAACCACCCAGTTATATTTTTAAAGGTAAAAAACAAAACAAAACCCAATGGAGTTTTGCTATAGAGAGCAACAACTATTCAAAGACATCAGTAAAGGGGCACCTGGGTGGCTTAGTTAAGCATTCAATTCTTGGTTTCAATGTCACGGTTTCATGAGCTCAAGTCCCACATTAAGCTCCACACTAACAGTGCAGTGTCTGCTTGGGATTCTCTGTCTCTGTCGCTCTCTGCCCCTCCCCCACTTGCACTGTCTCTGTCCCTCTCAAAATAAACAAACTTTAAAGAATTAATAATAAAAAAGAAAGACATTAGTAAATAAGGATTCTAAGAAGCATCATCATGCCTTTAAATTTTACTTAATGATAGGGGCGCCTGGGTGGCTCAGTAGGTTAAGCATCCGACTCCGACTCAGGTCATGATCTCACAGTCCATGAGTTCTAAGCCTTGCATCCAGCTCTGTGCTGACAGCTCAGAGCCTGGAGCCTGCTTCGGATTCTGTGTCTCCCTTTCTGTAACCCTCCCCCGTTCATGCTCTGTCTCAAAAATAAGTAAACATTAAAAAAAATTTTTTTTTTAATTTTACTTAATGATAGGTGATAAGAAAATTCTGTTCGCATTAAATATGATTTCCAAACAATACAACCAAAAAACCATAAGCAGAATAAAACAAACTTCCTGCTATTAATTTTTTTTAAAAAGGCAGTTTACCTTCAGTCACATTTAGATCTTCTTTCACTGATGTTCTGTAGAATCTTAGCTTTAACTTTTTTGCCAGTGCCTCAGCTTCCTCACTATATATAAATTAAAAGAAAAAAAGTGCTTACAAAGGTACTTTCTGATAGCTTGTTTTAAAAAATCATATTTATTTACTGAATACAGCTTGAGGTGGGGGGGGGGGGGGGTGAGACCTTCCAGACCAGTTCAAAGCTATGTTCTCAGTACCTGAGCAGAATTTTTAGTTTTCAGTACTCTTGTAGAATAAATACCATTATGCTGTCACTTCTATAGTCCCAAACTCTAGGCTTAAAATAGCTAAATATCACTTTTTTAATATAATACTTAATTTTCTCCCTTGTCTTTAAAAACATTTGAATTTAACTGCACCCTGATAATCTTACACTGCACTCCCTTCTTCACTCTTGCTCACTATGAAACCACTTTGCTGACAAAGCCAAAGTTACTGTATTAACAACTGTGTCTACAAGAGGGGACTCCTAACTATAGTTTTATTATGACTCCTGATCTTAGTTTTATTAAGACTGTAGTAGCTCTACTCTAAAATGGTTCTCAAGGATTCCACCCCATGCCTCACCCTCCTCCTGGTCTTCACATCCTTGTATAGTTTCCTCCCCCACTGGAATCGAGGTTGGTCTGTGTCTGTGTGATCAATAACACACAGAAGTGACAGCAGGTGACTTCTGAGACTAGGTCATAAGAGACATGATGGCTTCTGCTTTGCTCTGTCTTGAATCATGGGATTGGGGGAAGCCAGTTGTTATGTTGTGACAACACTCAAGCAGCCCTGGGGAGGTCCACATGGCAAAGAGCTAAGGCCTCCTGATAACGGTCAAGTGATGAGCCAACATGGAAGTAGGTCCTCCAATCCCCAGTCAAGCCTTTAGATGACTACAGTCCTCAGCAACATCTTGACTGTAACCTCATGAAAAACCTGAACCAAAACCACCTAGTTAAGCCACTCCCAAATTCCTGACCCAAAGAAACTGTGAAATAACAAATTTTTGTTGTTTTAAGCCGTAAGTTTTGGATTAATTTGTTACACAGCAACAGATAACTAATATAAGAACATACAAAAAAAATAAGGTAAAAACCAAGCAAAGATTTTCAAAGCTAGCAAAAAGTTAACAACATGATGTACAAATACTTATAGAATTATCTAGATGCTCTGTTCACAAATTTGAGCCTACTTCTGAATATACAAAACAACATGAATCTGAACTACTTACCCATTTAAACTCATCCACACAGGATAGCTCCATGCTTTAGATATTAAAATATACAGGGATGTTTTTCTTAACATTCTTATTATATCTAGATTTGACTTAACATCAAGCGCTGGATTTGTGGTATAAGACATAAGACTAGAATTCTAAAAGGGCCTTCAAAATTTATTCCTTTAATTTGTCCTACTTATGACTTAGCGCAAACCCAAACTGATCACGCAGAATAGTGCACAGAAAATTTTAAGTATAAGGGTCTCTATAAAACCTCTCCTAAATTTTTTAAATGTATGTATAAATTAGAACAGGTTTTAACTGTATAGAATTACCACCTCCCCCTCAAAAGTGGACACCTTACTTCTTTATACAAGAGTCATCCAAGAGATCAATCTTGTTTTGCACAAGCACAGTTGGTATATCTCCAACTTCAGCTACGACTTTCTCTCTCCAACTGGAAATTGCTTCAAAAGATTCCCTGTCTGTGGTAGAAAATACAAGCACACAAGCCTGGGCTCCTGTAAGGTCACAAAATAAAAATGTTATTTACATTAATGAAACAATCCTATATTTAAACAATTTTTTTAATTGAAGTATAATGAAGATACAATGTTATATTAGCTTTAGGTGTATCAAGACAATTTTATGTAAATAAATATTGAGCTCATCTTTGTAGCATTCCACTTATTTTTAACATTTAAACTCTATTTTCCAATTCAAAGAACCAGTGGTTCTCAAAATTATGTACAAGTCTCAAAACTATATTCTTGTTAACTGGAATTTAAATAAAAACTTGGAAGAAAAAAAATTCTCTAGAGAGAATGGTAAACTAAGTATGAATGATAGGCTGTTGCCAAGTTCTTCCTGTTAATATCTATCATTTGCTTAATTTCTTTTAGCACATATTTAAGAAAAATCTATGAGGAAAAAGTCATAATTTTCTCATTGTATTAACTTTTTAAAAAATATGTATTATTTTATTTCAGTAGAATACCAGTGATGTTAAGGAACACGATTTAAAGACCAGCGCCAAGGGGCACCTGGGTGTGGTTCAGTCGGTTAAGCATCCGACTCCGGCTCAGGTCATGATCTCACGGTTCATGGGTTCAAGCCCAGCAAAAGGTTCTGTGTTGACAGCTCAGAGCCTGGAGCCTGCTTCAGATTCTGTGTCTCTCCCTCGCTCTGTCCCTCCCCTGCTCATGCTCTGTCTCTCAAAAATAAGTAAACGTTAAAAAATTTTTTTGAAACAAATAAATACAAAATAAAAACCAGTGCCAAAGTTAAAATATATATATACATATATTTTATATATACATGTTGTATATATATATATACACATATGTTATATATATATTATATATAACATGTATATATAAATTATATGTATATATATATATATTTAACTTTGGCACTGGTTTATGTATATATATAAAACATGTATATATAAATTATATGTGTGTGTGTGTATGTATATATATATATATATAACATGTATATATAAAATAGAGAAAAAGGTTTAATTTCATTTTTTATCCTGTTTAATTGTATAATTCCCATTCTCACTGACAATATTTTAACTTCCAATTATCACATTAGGTTGATAATATCTAAGATTGAAAACAAGCAGCAACTTTCTAAAAGAAGCCCTTTTATTTTTAAGTAGGCTCTATACCCAATTAGGGGCTTGAACTCACAACCCTGAGATCAAGAGTCATATACTCTACTGACTGAGCCAGCCAGGCACCCCTGAAAGAAGCTTTTTCATAAATGATTAGATGTTGAATTAATCAGGCAGCATGGTGACAAAAGCAGATACATAAGTAACAAAAGAAAATCATCTTTGGGTTAAAAGGATTTCCTGGAATCGAGGCACGTTTTCTTACTGTTACTCTTTCCTTCCAGATTCCTCAGGTATAAGAATTTCCTAAGATTCAAAGCATACACACCTGGGCTACCAAGACACTCTGAAGGGAAAAAAGGGTTTACAAATCACCAAAGCAAAGCAAAAGAGGATGAAAGAGAAAACCACAGTTCACTACTACTGTAAAAGCAGAGGCTTCACGTGGGAAAATCTCCCCTACTCTAAAACAGGTTTTAAATCAAAGAATAAATTAATTACAAAAACTGTATAAATTACTACAAAATTGGGGCAGGGGCAGGGTACAACACAGACAGAGGTACCCTAATACCTTCCAGGAATTTAAGGAGAAATAAAACTGATAAGATCACACTAGATACTGGTAAATAAATTTATATTTCCTCGAACTTTAATATTTAAACTATAAATAAAACATTTAATTATACTTCGACTAAGAAACTATTCTCTTTTTTTTTCAAGACTTATTTTTAAAAAAAAAAATTTTTTTTTAACGTTTATTTATTTTTGAGACAGAGAGAGATAGAGCATGAATGGGGGAGGGTCAGAGAGAGAGGGAGCCACAGAATCTGAAACAGGCTCCAGACTCTGAGCTGTCCGCACAGAGCCCGACACGGGGCTCGAACCCACGAACTGTGAGATCGTGATCTGAGCTGAAGTCGACGCTTAGCCAACTGAGTCACCCAGGCGCCCCAAGACTTATTTTATTTTTTAACTTATCTCTACACCCAACATGACGCTCAAACTCACAACCCTGAAATCAAGAGTCTCATGCTTTGGCCTGGCCTGCTTCAGATTGTGTGTCTCCCTCTCTCTCTTCCTCTCTCCCACTCACACTCTGTCTCTCTCTCAAAAATAAACTTAAAAAAAAAAAGTCTCATGCTCTGGGTGCCTGGGTGACTCGGTCAGTTGAACATCCAACTCTTGATTTCAACTAAGGTCATGATTCTGGGATGGTGGGATTAAGCCCTGCATTGGGCTCCATGCTGAGTGTGGAGCCTGATTGAGATTCTCTCTCTCCCCCTCTGCCCCTGCCCCGCTCGTGCCTCTCTCAAAAACTACTAATTAAACTAAAAGAAAAAAATAAGAGTCTCATGCTCTACTGACTGAGCCAGACAGACACCCCAAGAACTGCTGTTTATTATAAAACTCTACTTAGCTTTAAACCTAGAATTTTATATCCAGTCGATTGTTATTTGAATGAGGGCACAAAAGGGCATTTCCAGGGATACAGAGTCTCACTTTAAAAACAAAACAAAGGGGCATGTGAGTGGCTCAGTAAGTTAAGCATCTGACTCTTGGTTTCGGCTCAGGTCATGATCTCATGGTTTTTGATTTTGAGCCCCATGTTGGGCGCTTGCACTGATAGCTCAGAGCCTGCTTGCAATTCTCTCTCCCTCTCTCTCTCTCAAAATAAATAAATAAAACTTAAAAATGTTTAAATAAAATAAAATAAAAAGATGGTCCAGTTTCAAAAAAAAAAAACAAAAACAAAAAACTCTTAGAAGTATATTTTAATAATAATGTAAAAAAAAAAAAAACACAACAAACTAAGCAGATGGTGCCAGAGATATGGGCAGTAAGAATAATTAAGAAAAGAAAAAAGTTGTTTAAAAAAATCAATGATTGGGGAAACTGAGTGGCTTGGTTTGTTGAGTGTCAGACTCTTGATTTTGGCTCAGATCATTGATCCCAAGGGTCATGGGATAGAGCCCTGCATCGGGCTCTGCGCTGAGTGAGGAGCCTGCTTAAGATTCTCTCTCTCCCAGGGCACCTGGGTGGCTCAGTCATGACTCTGGCTCAGGTCATGATCTCTCGGTTAATGAGTTAAAGCTCTGTGCTGAGCTTTCAGCACAGCGCCTGAAGCCTGCTTCAGATTCTGTTTCTCCCTCCCTCTCTGCCCCTCCCCTGCTCGTGCTCTGTCTCCCTCTCAAAAATAAACATTAAAAAAAAATTCTCTCTCCCCCTCTGCCCTGCTTGCAAGCTCTCTAAAAATTAAAAAAAATCAGTGATCAACAGATAAAAGAAAAGTATGTCCAAAACAACCCAAAATTATTTAGTGGGCAACTTGGTGAAGAGACAACAGAGGAACATGGAAAAGTGCTAAAGTGCCAGTCTAAAGAGGAGGAACATGTAATATGAATATGTTAAAGCAATCAATGGAGTTTCACTGCAGCTGTGGACAGGTCCTGCCTGTTGTATCCACCTTGAAGCACACTGCAGGTGTGCTGCAGGTGGTACTCGGCTTTTCTGCCTCATGGCTTTTTCCTACACTTCAGAAAGACCCTTGGGTTATCCTATTTTAAAGGAACGGATACCTCTGGGGAGAAACTTGAATGCATGGGAGGTAGGATAAAACCTCAGCCTCACTATGGTGGGACCATCTTGACGCATGTCTACATGGTTCCTCACAGGGATTGGTCCCCAATTGCCTACAGTAATAATTAGCTCATTAATGCACCTGCATAGGTTTTTTTCCCTTCCTTCCCCAGTCTCTCACTTCTTCCTGGGATCACCTACCAGAAAAACCAGCCCCAGCAAGTTGTGCCAAGAACTACTTGGCGCATGATTGTGGGGGTGGCATTCAAATTAAGACAGAATGTTAAGTTAAAGGCAATCACCATAAGAATAAAAAGGATTGGGGCTCTGCGCTGACAGCAGGGAGCCTGCATGGGATCCTCTGTCTCCCTCTCTCTCTACCCCTTCCCCACTCTCTCTCTCACACACAATAAATAAATAAACTTTAAAAATTTTTTAAATGAAGAATAAAAAGGGAAAGTATAACTATTAAACCTCAGGACAAAAGAAGATGTATCCAAAAATACACACACACAAAACCCAAACAAACAAAAAATACAAAGCCTGAACCAAGATGACAGAAATAAGTCATGACAAGAGCAGTTACAATCTCAGATGGCTCCTCTGAAGCAGGATAGTTCAACTGACAGGAAGCCTTAGACTGGACGCTGCCACCACCTTAGCTTACTTAACCTAAATCAATTACCAAAAGGAAAAACCAAAAGCACAAGACAGACAACCTGGATTACTTCTGGAGATTCAATAATTCTGACAAATGATAGACAACTACTTATTTTAATTTCCCCTAACTGAACATTATCATCCATACATACAGATAAATACTCTGTGAAATTATGATGCATTATGGTTCTTTTCTGCTTAGGAAACCAGCACACCTCCTCACCATAAAAGCCCTTTACACTATATACTTTAAAAAGTTAAAGACCCTTTATAGAAAATTTTTACGTAAGTACCAATAAAACAGATGATAAATATCAGATTCCAAGTATGTGTGGAAAGATCATTCTTTGCAGAATTTACAAAGGAAATGATCATAAATCCATTATACAACTTTGGAACTCCCTCAAACACTTCAAGAAATTTTTTTTTAAGAATTGAGACAAAGGGGAAACGATTTTTTCAGAGAAAATGCTATCCACTCCAACCCTTCTCTCTCGTAAGTAGCATGATACATGTTCCCAGCAACTGGAGGACACTCTGGATTGATGGTGCTGCGATTCAAGGCTGGAAATGAGAGCAAAAGGGCAAGACCAACAGACAAAAAGAGAGCCACACTTGGGAGTAACTGCGCTCCTGCCAATGGCAAGCAAGACAAAGAATGCACACAAATTTCATATGGATAGAGGTGAACCACATCTAAGAGACAAGCTAGCATATGGGGTCATCTTTAACTCATGTCCAACAGGACCACTTATCAGGTGATGGGAACTTTGCATAAAGGAAGGTGAAGGTGGGGGGCGCCTAGGTGGCTCAGTCAGTTAAGTGCCTGACTTCAGCTCAGGTCATGATCTCACAGTTCCTGAGTTTGAGCCCTACATCGGGCTCTGTGCTGACAGCCCAGAGCCTGGAACTTGCCTCGGATTCTGTGTCTTCCTCTCTCTCTCTGCCCCTTCCCTGCTCACACTCTGTCTCTCTCTGTCTCTCAACAATAAATAAATAAGGAAGGTGGAGGTGGAATGTAAGTCCCACAAAGGGGAGCAAGGGAGCAAAGCAACTGCAAGAATCAAGTACAAGTGCTCAGAAGAAATATCCCTGAAACTGGGAACCTTGGAAGAATCCAGAACAGTCACCTAGAGAAAGAATCATCTTTGAACATCTGCCACCCACTCAGTCGGTTGAGCTTTAGACTCCTGATTTTGGCACAGGACATGATCTCATAGTTGTGAGATGGAGCTTCGCACTGGGCGTGGTGCCTGCTTCAGATTCTCTCTCCCTCTACCCCTCCCCCTACCACATGTGCGTGTACTTTCGCTCTCTCTCTCTCTCTCTCTCTCTCTCTCTCTCACACACACACACACACACACACACACACACACACACACAAAAGAAGAAGAAGAAGAAGAAAATAATGTTAAAAAAAGTTAATAATGTTTTAATTTCTTTGTTGCAGTCATCTGGACATATCTTACACCCCTGATATTTAAAGGCAGCTACTGTTTTCTATCCATATATTTTTAAAAGATCTGTATTTTCCCACTATTCAATCTTACTTCAATACCACCTACCCTAAGAATCACATGGTTAGAAGTTACTCTGTCATCATAGTTAAGAGTAAGCCACCCACAAAAGATTCACTTGTAATAATTAACAAACTACTCCACTTATCCACACATCAGAAACATAGAGATATGAATAAAGTTGTGGTGTCAATTATAAGAAGACCATTAGCAAATATTTATTTCTCTTATTTTTCTTAACCGTTTATTTATTTTTGAGAAAGAGAGAGCGAGCACGAGCAGGGGAGGGGCAGAGAGACAGGGAGACACAGAATCCCAAGCAGGTTCCAGGCTCCAAGCTGTCAGCACAGAGCCCAACAGGAACCACTAGATAATGACCTGAGCCGAAGTGACACTCCAGCCACTGAGTAACCCAGGTGCCCTAAAGCTCACAGATTACATAATGAACCAATCTATTACAGATTCCATGCTCATACAATTTCGAAACAAATCTAAAGGATTTGCATGGTCTAATTCAGTTGTTCCTTAATTTTTGCATTTATAATTGAAATTCATAAATAGCTTCTTGTCTAGAGCTATTTCATTTTCAACAATTTATATTCACGTAGGTTTGTGAAAAAAGGTACTTTAAAAAAGTTTCCTTCTATTTATGGACATAATCTCAGATAATAGGTCTCAAGTCTGTAACCTCATTTTCTATATATTGTTAGTCAGGAACATTTCTTAGAACCAAATCATAGTAAAAACTACGATGAAAATCTGTATTATACTGTATATAACTTTCTATACAAGGAATGATTTCTACTGCCTAGGGTGGACTTTTTAAGACTTTAAGAGGAATCATTTGGGATCCCAAATGGTCCTAATATGACCTGTGCTCTGTTCTTTACAAGGTTATTTTTTAACATGTCTCACTATACAATCAACACAGCATTCTAAGAACATAATTAATCCTTTAAGCAAAGGTTTGTGATATCATAGGTCTTTCAAATGAATTATAATAACATTTTTCCTCTTTATAAACTTTTAAAATTTTTATATATTTTGGATGATACATTTCTAGAACATATATCAGTAAGTCTTAATTTTATGAGGCATGGTGTTACTATCACTAAATCACTATCTTATTTAATGCATTCTTCCCAGCCTTTATCTTCTCTTCCTAGTCTTTGCTTCTATTTAATTACATCATTATTTGAATCTATGTTAGTGGCAAAAATTGGCATCCAATTCCCCTCCCTCCCCAAGAACACCTCTCCCTCACTGTATAGTATACGCATGGTTTAGGCAGGCTGAACCTACACTCTGCTCTGAGGGAGTAGGCCCTAAATGCACCAAGCCAATTAGGGTAATCACATTCCTCTGACTACTTACTGTGATCTGGTCAAGGGTGATCTAATCAGATAAAAGCTCAGGACTTATAATCCATTGTTGTGGGAAGTGATCCTTTCTCCCAAGGATGTGAACAAAGAATGTGGCTTCCATTGTTGATGGTAGCAATCTTGCAACCAAGAGGAAAATCAGCATGAGAAGGAACCCCACAAAGGGAGAGAGGCGAGCCGGGAGAATCAAAGAGGTTACAGTAAGAACAAACCATAACTAGAAGCTATGATACTTCCACTTTTCTTTGTAGTTTAAGTCAGTTTGAAATTGCTTTTCTGTTGTCAGCAACCAAAAGCATTCTGATGAAACCCCAAAGAAAAGCATAGAAGAATATTCAGTATGCCATTTCTCAAATTTACATATAATTGCCACTGGGATGGGATGTTTATTCTTACAACTTAGAAAAAGAAGCTGAAACTTAAGACCTGTCTCAGTATCCCACTCTCTTTGCCATTTAACATGGTTGACTAAAAATTTACATTTTAAGAAAAGCTTTTAACAGACGTCTATTTATATGCTTAAGATCACTTTAAGTTAAAATGTTAAATGTAGGAAAATCAAAGCTGTTTAAAGCCTTTTAGGCCAAATGAAACCAAGTGGAAAAAAATTTAAACATCACCCACAGTAAATTAAGATGTAAATACTAATAATTATGGGTTCTCTTTTTAGTTTCTGGCAAAGTGTTTTTTTGTAGAGGTAGTAAAGAGAAACTGATTTGTGGACACCTAAAAAGCACTAAACAAGAATTACATGAGAAGCCAGACGAGCCCAATTTTGAAATTTAAAAGATAATAATGTTGAACACAGTCTGAAGGGAAAAACTGAAGCAAGCATTAATTCCTCAACTACAGTGGATATAAAAATATTTTTAGCTACCTGGTCTTTATTTTTAAAACCAGGGACCCGGGGCGCCTGGGTGGCGCAGTCGGTTAAGCGTCCGACTTCAGCCAGGTCACGATCTCGCGGTCCGTGAGTTCGAGCCCCGCGTCGGGCTCTGGGCTGATGGCTCAGAGCCTGGAGCCTGTTTCCGATTCTGTGTCTCCCTCTCTCTCTGCCCCTCCCCCGTTCATGCTCTATCTCTCTCTGTCCCAAGGATAAATAAACGTTGAAAAGAAAAAAAAAATTTTTTTTAAATAAAACCAGGGACCCAAGTGATCTACTTAACTCTACAGTTCCCACATTTTCTCCTTTTTATTTATATGCAAATCAAATCATTTTTGACATTTGATCATTTCTGCCTTTTTTCAAGTTAAACTTTATTTTGGGTCAGTTATAAACTAACACAGTTTTGCTTTATAAATTAGAGATACATATGGTAAATACATTCTCCACAATTATCCATAACGGTTAAAAAGTAATACTGCCATATGAAATTGTCAAAAGCTTAAAATGAGAGAACCCAACCTATCTTTTTTCCTCACAAAAGAACATATATTTCATGCCGAGAACTTAGAGAAAAAAGCTAAATGAAAACAATGAAAATCTCGTATACTCCTACTAGTTTACACCTAGGCTGTTTGTTTTGTTTTTTTCCCGTGTGAATGGGGTGAGGGGATGTGGTGGTAATAACCTAAGAAAATACAAATAATCTTACTCAAGAATTAACTTTACTGGGGCCCCTGGGTGGCTCAGCCGGTTGAGCTTCCAACTCTCAATTTCAGCTCATGTCATGATCCCATGTGATCCAGCCCCATGTCAGGCTCTGCACTAAGTGTGAAGCCTGCTTAAGATTCTCTCTCCCTCTCCCAGTGCCCCTCTCCACTGTGAACACACTTTCTCTCTCTCTTAAATAAAATAAAATAAAATAAAATAAAATAAAATAAAATAAAATAAAATAAAATAAAATAAAATAAAATAGACAACTTAAAAATGCCAAAAAAAAAAAAAAGAATTGGGGCATCTCAGTGGCTCAGTTGCTTAAGCACCTGACTCTTGGTTTTGGCTCAGGATGTGATCTCACAGTTCATGGAATCGAGTCCCATGTTGGGCTCTGTGCTGAGAGCGTGAAGCCTGCTTGGGATTTTCTCTCTCTCCCATGCTCTCTGCCCCACCCCCACCTCAAAAATAAACATTAAAAAAAAAAAAAAGAATTAACTTTATTTTTAGGACCTTTAGCATCAGTGCTTATGAAATTAATAATTTGATAAAAATCCCATCTAATCTAAGGGCTTTGGGTACTAAGGACACAATTCCTGCCTCATACCATGTTATAGGTGCTCAAGATCCAAACTGGCATGCATCGGAGAGCAACAGTCCAAACTACTGCAGGTGGGAAGCTTTTAAGGACACAGTAAATAGAGTGAGAAGTAGTGGTGACATTATTACAATAACACCTGGTGTACCTCTCTTAATTTCTCAAGGAACCAAAATGTCTTCTGAGAGTAGGCAGTAGAAGTCAAGTTTCCCTGGTACCAAGTTGGAAAGGCAACTTCTTTGGTGGTTTAGATGTTTAGCACAATTGTGTTTTCATTATACCTCAGCTGCCATTATTATTATAAATCCCACATTTTCAAAAGTGGGAAAAAACAAGATGTATATTCAAAAGTGCCAAGAGACTATAAGACTACATGGTATTATATCAAACCTCCAGTTATTTTGTTCTCATTGCAATTACCACTGGCAATGAGTTGGAGAAACACTGTAAAAGGTTGTCATAAATTTCAAAAGGACAAAATTTTATAGGAAACTTTAAGTTCCATTTAGAAATTTCAGTTTTTGGGGCGCCTGGGTGGCTTGGTCGGTTAAGCGTCCGACTTCGGCTCAGGTCATGATCTCACAGTCCATGAGTTCGAGCCCCGCGTCGGGCTCTGTGCTGACCACTCAGAGCCTGGAGCCTGTTTCAGATTCTGTGTCTCCCTCTCTCTCTGCTCCATCCCCACTCATGCTTTGTCTCTCTCTGTCTCAAAAATAAATAAACGTTAAAAAAAAAATTAAAAACAAAAAAAAAAGAAATTTCAGTTTTTCCCCTACAACCCAGCAATTGCACTAGTAGATATTTATCCAAAGGATACAGGTGTGCTGTTTCAAAGGGGCACATGCACTCCAGTATTTACAGCAGCACTATCAACAATGGGCCAAGTATGGAAAGAGCCCAAATGTCCATCAATAGATGAATGGATAAAGAAGACGTGAAATACTCCGTTGTATATAACGGAGTATTACTCAGCAATCAGAAAGAATGAAATCTTGCCATCTGCAACAACTAAAGTGTATTATGCTAAGCGGTATTAGAGAAAGACAAATATCATGACTTCATTCATATGTGGAATTCAAGATACAAAACAGATGAACATAAGAAAAGGGAAGCAAAAGTAATATAAAAACAGGGAGGGGGACAAAACATAAGAGACTCTGAAAGAGAACACTATGAGGGTTGCTGGAGTGGTTGTGGGTGGGGGGATGGGCTAAATGGGCAAGGGGCATTAAGGAGGACATTTGTTGGGATGAGCACTGGGTGTTACACACAGGGGATGAATCACTGGATCCTATTCCTGAAATCATTATTACACTGTATGCTAACTAACTTGAGTGTAAATTTATAAATGAATGAATGAATGAAATTTCAGCTTTTCTTGAGGAATTTAACCCCACATTTTATTCTTAAATCCTATAGTTGTAGTTCTTTCCTTTCACATGTATCTTACACCTTTCTGAACTCAGAGCACTGAGACGGCTTTATCCACGCAATTTCATGAGTCATAACAAAGTATCATCTTATTTGCAGGGATTTTGCTTTCTTTAATGCTAGTTCCCACTCTAACCATATAGTCATCTCCATATGGTCAGAAATAGGCATTTATGGGGCACCTGGGTGGCTTAGTCGGTAAAGTGTCTGACTTCGGCTCAGGTCATGATCTGGCAGTTCATGGGTTCCAGCCCTGCCTTGGGCTTGCTGCTCTCAGGTTACAGCCTAGAGCCTGCTTCAGATCCTCTGTCTCCCTCTCTCTGCCCCTCCTGTGCTCACAGAAGCTCTGTCTGTCTCTCTCTCAAAAATAAACATTAAAAAAAAAAAAAAGGCATTTAACAGTTTCTAACTGATTAGAACTGGGAATGCCTATGTGAGTCATATAATTCCAAGGCAGAGACAAATGATGTATAGTACAAAGTATTGTTTACCACTCAACAAGATCATTAGGAGAATAGTGACCTAAGAGATTTTTAAAAATGCTTTGAAATTAAGTATTCTTAAAAAGAAACCCTTCTATGTGGAATAAAAAAAAAATGAAGTTCTTTGTTTACCCAAAAGAACACGCCCCCTGCAAAATACCCCACAATTTACCTCGATAGTAGGCCTTTGTTATTGCATCAAATTCCTCTTGACCTGCTGTATCCCATAACATTAGTCTGACATCTTCATCATTAACTCTGAAAACAAGAGATGAATTTATGACATATGTAAAAGAAAATGTCTTCAGCAACATAACTTTGTACCTATTTTTATTTTTCAAAGATTTGAAGGTTTTAAAACTACATTATTGGTGTTCACTCTGAAAAAATCTGAGTGCTTTTAAATATTGATACTATTACCAATAGTGAAACTAAAGGGGGAAAGACAGTCCCTCAAAGCTATAACTTTATACATGATTTGAGCTTACCTGTCCTGTTTTCTCCTTTAACACCAGTCACAGACAGTGGTGGCTCTCAGACACTGGCACTGGCAAGGGGATTCCCTTAGGTTAATACTTGCTCTCCTCTTGCTATAAAATTCTAATGGGTTCTGGTGTACAAGTGATACATAAGAATAAGGAAGGAAAGAAATGAAAGAAGCAAAAGACAGAAGTGAAATTAAGAAAGAAAGAAAGAAAGAAAGAAAGAAAGAAAGAAAGAAAGAAAGAAAGAAAGAAAGAAAGAAAAGAGTGACAAAGGAAGGAAGAAGCAAGAGGAAGGAAGGAGCAAAAGCAAGCAGTTTACCTGCTTGGTTGCCCTTCAACTTATAAATTTACTTGTCATACACTCCATTGTCTTATTCCTGTTCTATAAAGTCACTGCAAATGCTGCATTACCAAATACTGAAACACTGCTCCCAGGGAAATACAGAGTTAGGTTCTTGTAAGCCCTGGTTACATTCTCCCCAACCAATAAATATATAACCTTGGTTTTTTGTGATTCTGTTTAAAGATAGCTTATTTAATGCATATTGTTTATTCATTAACGTTGAAGTCAAAGCCAACAGCACTGTAACTTACGCATACCTAATGCGGTAGGTATGAATGACGCATACCTAACATATATATTTTCTCTATAAGGCACATCATAGCGTTCTTGTACTTAGGGAAACTAGATGGCACTATGCTTGGGACCATGTTAAACAGCAACATCTTCAACAAAAAGCACAAAAATGTGAGACAAAAACACACACACAAAAAAACACTTGTTTATAATATGAGAGATAAAAAAGGAAGTCACCTTGTTTAGTCTAACCTGAGAACGTGCATGTAAGGTACCAAATATTTGCTGCTCTGTGCATATCAATGAATGACCACCAAAGCAATGAGCATATTGATTCTGGGATTACAAATAAATTTTAGCAAGTAGATGAATTTGCAAATATGGAATTACAAATAACAAGAATCAACAGTATACTTAAAATATAAATATGGAGTCTACAAATAAGGATCAACTATATACTTAAAATGTTAATTTGGTTCAGATAACAAGTACAAAAATAAATACTATGAAGACTTAAAATGAATCCTTTTAAAATATCTGAGAAAGGAAGTAAACACAGAAGTATCTTTAAAAGAGGGAAATAGGGGCACCTGGGTAGCTCAGTTGTTAAACATCTGACTTTGGCTCAGGTCATGATCTCAGTTCATGAGGCCAAGTCCCACACAGGGTGAGCTTGAGCCCCGCTTCAGGTGAGCTCGCTTCTCCCTCTCTCCCCTTAGCTCACTTGCACCCTCTCTCTTAAATAAATAAATAAATAAATAAATAAATAAATAAATAAGGATAATAAAATGCAAATTAGAAACTGAACAATCTTTAAAACAATGAGCACAATTATCTTTAATGCTAATGTCTACGCTAGTCAGATTTGTTTAATGTTACTTATTTCTGGGACTCCTGGGTAACTCAGTCAGTTAAGCGTCTGACTCTTGATTTTGGCTTAGGTCATTATCTCACGGTTCATGGCTTCGAGCCCGCAATGGGTTCTCTGCTGTCAGTGCACAGCCCGCTTTAGATCCTCTGTCTCCCTCTCTCTCTGCCCCTCCCCAACTTGCTCTCTCTCAAAAATAAATACTTAAAAAATATTTATATATATGGGCGCCTGGGTGGCTCAGTCAGTTGAGCGTCTGACATCGGCCCAGGTCATGATCTCGCGGTTCGTGGGTTTGAGCCCCGAGTCGGGCTCTGTGCTGACAGCTCAGAGCCTGGAGCCTGCTTTGGATTCTGTGTCTCCCTCTCTCTCTGCCCCTCCCCTGCTCACACCTCACACTCTGTCTGTCTCTGTCTCTCAAACATAAACATTTTTAAAAATTAAAAAAATATATATATATACATATACACATGCATGCTTGGGGTATGGGGGAATGGGCATAATGAATGAAGGGCAGTGGGAGATATAGGCTCCTAGTTATGGAATGAGTAAGTCACGGGAATAAAAGGTACAGCATAGAAAATGTAGTCAATAATACTGTAATTGCGTTGTATGGTAACAGATGTAGCTACACTTGTGGTGAACATAGCTTAACCTATAGAGAGTTGAATCATTTTGTTGTATACTTAAAACTAATGTGACATTATGTGTCGACTATACTCAAAATAAAAAAAATTAAAATAAAATTTCCTTAAAAGTTCTGAGGACTAATGACAAAAAGTGTCACTCTTGACGTGTTTTAGAATCCAAATGGATCTACTAAAGTAAGATTTCCTTTTCATAGGAGTATTTAATCTTGCCAAATCTGCTCTTATTTCTTTAAAACAAATGATCAATTCTCGAACTTCTAGATAGTCTTAGGATCCCATAATATAAGAGTTGAAAACTATACTGAGAGACAGGTAATTTCCCTTCCACATAAAGCAAGCATGCCTCATTTTATTGCACTTCGCTTTACTGGGCTTCACAGATACTGTATTTTTTACAAATGGCAGGTTTTTGGCAACCCTGCATTTAGCAATCATATTAGCACCATTTTTCCAACAGCATCTGCTCACTTTGAGTCCCTGTGCCACATTTTGATAATTCTTAGAATATTCCAAATTTTTTCATTATTATCATATTTTTTTATGGTGATCTGTGCATAGTGATCTTTAATGTTACTACTATAATCGTTTTGGCTGCAACAAATCACTTCCATATAAGATAGCACACTAAATGGAACAATGTTGTGTGTGTTCTCACTGTTCCACCATCAGTCATTCCCCCATCTCACTCCTTGGGCCTGCCTACTCCGAGACACAGCCATACTGAAATTAGGCCAATTAATAACCTTACAAGGGCTTCTAAGTGTTCAAGTGAAAGGAAGACCCACACATCTCTGACTTTAAATCAAAAGCTAGGTGGCTCAGTCAGTTAAATGTCCAACTTTGGTTTGGGTCATGATCTTGCGGTTCGTGGGTTGGAGCCCCGTGTCAGGCTCTGTGCTGACAGCTTAAAACCTGGAGCCTGCTTTGAATTCTGTGTCTCCCTCTCTCTCTACCCCTCCCCCACTCGCACACACACGTGCACGCGTGCTCTCTCTCTCTAAAAAATAAACATTAAAAAAATTTTAAAAAGCTAGAAATGATTAAGCAGTGAGGAAAGCATATTGAAAGCTGAGACAGGCTGAAAGCTAGGCCTCTTGTGCCAGTAAGCCAAGCTATGAATGAAAGGAAAAATTCTTGAAGGAAATGAAAGTGCTGTCTCAGTGGTGCCCGGCTGGCTCAGTCAGTAGAGCATACAACTTGATCTCAAGCCCCACATTGGGTGTAGAGACAACTTACATATTTAGTTACTTACTATCTAATAAATAAATAAATAAATAAACAAACAAACAAACAAACAAATAAATAAGCAAGCTACTCCAGTGAACACATAGAACGTAAAAAGCGAAACAGCTGTACTATTCATATGGAGAAAGCTTTTGTGATCTGGACAGAAGATATAACCAGCCACAACATTCCCTCAAACAAAAGCCCAATAATCCAGAGCAAGGCCCTAACTCTCTTCAGTTCTATGAAGGTAGAGAGGTGAGGAAGCTGCAGAAGAAAAGCCTGAATTTAGCAGAGACTGGATCATGAGGTTTAAGGAAAGATGCTGCTTCTATGACATCAAAGCGCAAGGTGAAGCAGCACGTACTGATGCAGAAGCTGCAGCAAGTTACCAAGAAGATCTAGCTGAGATAATTAATGAAGGTGGCTACACTAGCCCACCAATTTTCAATGTAGATGAAACAGCCTTCTATTGGAAGGAGATTCTATGGAGGACGTTCATAACTAGAGGAAAGTCAGTACCTGGCTTCAAAGCTTCAAAGGACAAGTTAACTCCCTTGTTAGGGGCTAATGCAGCTGGTGACTTTAAGTTGAAGCCAATACTTATTTACTATTCTGAAAATTCTATGGCCCTTCAGAATTATACTAAATCTACCCTGCCTGTGCTCTATAAATGGAACCACAAGGCCTGGATGACAGCACATCTGTTTACATCATGGTTTACTAAATATTTTAAGCCCACTGTTGAGACCTACTGCTCAGGAAAAAAATTCCTTCAAAGTATGACTGCTCATTGACAATGGACCTGGTCACCCAAGAGGTCTGATGGAGATGTACAATGAGAGAATGTTGTTGTCATGACTGCTAACACAACATCCATTCTGCAGGCCATTTGACTTTCAAGTCTTAGTATTTAAGAAATATATTGTGTAAGGCTATGGCTACTACACATAGTAATTCCTCTGATAGATCTGGGCAAAGTAAATTGAAACTTTATAGAAAGGATTCACCACTGTAGATGCCAATAAGAACATCTGTGATTCACTGGAAGAGGTCAAATATCAACATCAACAGGACTTTGGAAGAAGTTGATTCCAACCCTCACGGATGACTCTGAAAGGTTCAATGACTTCCATGGAGGAAGTATCTGCAGACGTGGTGGAAATAGTAGGACATGGAGCCTGAAGATGTGATTGAATTGCTGCAATCTCATGATAAAACATGAGCAGATGAGGAGTTGCTTATTATAAATGAGCAAAGAAAGTGGTTTCTTGGCATGGAATCTAGTCCTGGTGAAGATGCTGTGCAGACTGTTGAAATGACAAGAAAGGATTTAGAATATTAAATAAACTTAGCTGATAAGGTAGCAGCAGGGTTTTTTGTTGTTTTTTTTTTTAATTTTTTTTTCAACGTTTATTTATTTTTGGGACAGAGAGAGACAGAGCATGAACAGGGGAGGGGCAGAGAGAGAGAGAGAGGGAGACACAGAATCAGAAACAGGCTCCAGGCTCTGAGCCATCAGCCCAGAGCCCAACGCGGGGCTCAAACTCACGGACCGCGAGATCGTGACCTGGCTGAAGTCGGACGCTCAACCGACTGCGCCACCCAGGCGCCCCGGTAGCAGCAGGGTTTGAGAGAATTTTTTTAAAGTTTTTAATTTTAATTCCACTATAGTATAACATATAGCGTTATATCAGTTTCAGGTGTACAATATAGTGATTCAATAGGGTTTGAGAGAATTGACTCCAATTTTGAATGAAGTTCTACTGTGGGTAAAATGCCATCAAACAGCATCACATGCTACAGGGAAATCATTCCTGAAAGATAGAGTAAATCAGTGAAGCAAACTTCACTGTTGTCTTATATTAAGAAACTACCACAGCCACCCCAACATTCAACCACCACCCTGATCAGTCAGCAGCCATCAACATCAAGACAAGACCTTCACCAGCAAAAAGATTAAGACTCAGTGAAAGATCAGAGGATGGTTAGCATTTTTTAGCAATACAGTATTTTTTTAATTTTTAATATTTAATTTTTTTAACATTTATTCATTTTTGAGAGTGAGAGAGACAGAGCAGGAGTGGGGGAGGGGCAGAGAGAGTGGGAGACACAGAATCAGAAGCAGGCTCCAGGCTCTGACCTGTCAGCACAGAGCCCGACGCGGGACTTGAACTCACACACCGCGAGATCATGACCTGAGCCTAAGTCGGATGCCCAACCGACTGAGCCACCCAGGTGCCTGAGCAATACAGTATTTTTAAATTAAGGTATGTACATTTTTTTAGACATAATGCTGTTGCATACTTAATAGACTACAGTATAATGTAAACATAACTTTTATATGCACTGTGCAACCAAAAAATTCATTTGACTTGCTTTATTGTGGTAGTCTGGAACAGAACCTGCAAAATCTCCAAGTTGTGCCTATAAGGGACAGAAATCTCATTAGAGTCAAGCATCAGTTTGACTTTAAGAAGTACGCAAGGTGCCACCAATAAATATAACATCAGATACAAGACAGAAAGTGTGGAGGGGAGTATGAAAAAAGGGGGGAAATGAGGAAGGGAAAACAGATGAAAGGTGAAAAAAGGCAGAAGAATAAAGATATACACAGGAATATGTTAACTAACTGGAATCTAAATAAAAGCTTGAAACATTAAAAAGAAAAAAAAAAAGATACACACAGTAATGAGTATTTGAAAACCACCACAGACTGTCTCATTAGCCACAGTCACTAGACTCCTAACCTTGGACTATACTGTAATTAGTATTATTCCAGTGAAAGTCCTAGATATAGTTCACAAATCAAAACTTCATAAATCAAAACTCAGGGGATAAAATGGCCAAGTACATACTGGATTTGTCGCTCCAAAAAATCAACTCCAATGGTTTTCTTGTAGTCTTTTGTAAAAATGCCTTTGCAATATCGCTGAATCATACTTGACTTTCCAACTGCTCCATTCCCTACAACCACCATCTTGATAGCCACTTCCATATCTTCCTCCAACATTTTTGCAGTTGAAAAGGTTTCTGAACCAACTTTAATTCCAGGTGATCAGATCTTCTCAAATCTGTGGTTTAAAATGAAATTATTTTTCATAACATAAAAATTGTACAAAATAAGCTGTAATTGTTTTATGGAAAAATAATTATATTGCACTGCAAGAATTTGTTTCCATGATGGAGGCCCCCTTACCATCCTGTTTAGATCATGTAAATTATTTGAAAGGAGGAACAATAATATCATTCATTTTTGAATCCTGATCAGTAGCAAAATGTATGATATCTAGGTATTAATAAAGGCCTAGATTACATAGTTCTACCTTTCACGGAGACTAAGATTAAGATGGTGAGTGTTAGAGTTGAGGTCTTAGTTGCTCTTAGTGAAGTTGCTGCTTGACCTCTTTAAACTTCAGTTTACTAAGGATATTTATCTCACAAGATTGTTGATCAATGGCACATATAAAGCACTAAGCATGATGAAAATCGAGCACTCAAAAAATGGTAGTTTCATACAACATAATAAATCCTCCATAGTCACCACCATATGGGTAACAAATAAAATATCTAAGAAAACTGCTTTTTCAACCTCACAAGTAATAATTACTATCCCTAGAAAAGCACCCCTAAGAAAGATTTTGTATAATATACAAGTGTGTGTCAGCACTGAACTCTTACAGTGCTTCACTGTTCAGGTTATAATGAGTCCTTTATAAATAATCTTATACCACACATTCTTTCTTTAGTTTCAGACTAGTTACAGTTACTCATATAATGAAAGTAATACAATGTGTACTGTCTGCATTTTAGATTGAAAAGAACAGAAAGTCAATTTCTTCTATTTCTTAAAATTACTAGTTAAATTCCTATTATACAATATTATATTCCAACTACCTTAACTGAAAATCCATCTATACAACCATTACATAAAACAAGTCTGAAACATGAAGAACATTTCCCCCATCCCCCACCACGGAGTCTCAGTAATTGTCTCTACTGCTTCACAAATTTGCACAATCATAAGAATCATCTAGGAGGATTTGTTCAAGTACAGGTTCTAGGTCTCCACCTCAAACATAATTAAATGATGTAAAAAAAAAAAAGTATAAGAATGAAAAGAAGACTATGGTAGGAGCAAAAATACAGGTAAATACAAGACTTCTCTTGAATGTTCTAAATTATGTTGGACTCAAACACAATTGTGTGGTTTTCAGTATGTATAGAGAAAATATTTACGATAACTATAAATGGGAGAAGATAAAGGAATGTAAAGGAAGGTAAAGTTTCTATGCTTCACTTGAACTGGTAAAATGTTGACTCCAAAAGACTGTGATAAGTTATATATATGTGTATATATATGTGTGTATATATACAAGTGCATATATATGTATATTACATGTATACATATATACATATGTGTGTATACATATATTTATACATACACATATGTACGTACATAGTGTGTGTGTGTGTGTATATATATATATACATATATATATATATATATAGTGTAATATCCAGAGCAACCACTGAAGAAGTTACAAAGAGATATACTTAAAACAAAATTAAAGTCTAATAACAATAAAACAATCAGAATCTGACATTTATAGAACTGTTCACACAACAGAATATACTTCTTTTTAAGTATCTATTAAATCTATCTACTAAATATATACCAAGATAAAACAAATTCCAGGTGATTTAAAAAAAAAAAAACCTCAACAAACTTAAAATAATGGGACCACAATGCAGTCGAACTAGAAATAATTAACAGAAAACAGAAAGATAACAGGAAAATCTCCAAACATTTGCAAACTAAAAACAATGTGTGAGCCAAAGACTGAAGCTGAAGATAATTTTTTTTTAAGAGAGAGCGAGCATGAGTGGGAAGAGGAGCAGGGAGGGAGGGAGAGAGAATATCTTAAGCAGGTTCCATGTTCAGTGTGGAGCCTGACATGGGGCTCGATCCCATGACCCTGGGATCATGACCTGAGTTGAAATCGAGAGTCTGGATGCTCAACCGACTTGAGCCACCCAGGTGCACAAGAAAAAAAATTTTTTTTAATTTTTAAATTTTTAAATAATTTTTAAATTTTTAAATAATTTTTAAATTTTTAAATAATTAATTGAATGAAAAGGAAAATACAACATGTGAAAATCTGTGAGACATAGCTAATGTAGTGCTGAAAGAGAAAATTTATAGCACTAAATGCTTACCTTAGAAAAGAAGAAAAGTCTCAATCATTTAAACTCCCACCTCAAGAAACTAGAAAAAGAGCAAAATAAACCCAAAGCAAATGATGGAAATAATAAAGAACAGAAATCAATGAAATTGGAAACAGAAAAACAGGGAAAATTAAACAAAAAACTGTTTCTTTCAGGATCAGTATAACTGACAGAAAAAAAAAAGAGAATACACCTTTTACCAATATTAGGAATAAAATCAAGAATGTCACTATGGACTCTGTGGACTCCAAAGGATAATACAACAGACAACTCTACACACATAAATTTGACAACATAGATGAAATGGACCAATTCCTTAAACAGGATTAACTACCACAACTCACTCAATATGAAATAGATAATTTGAATAGCCCTATAACTATAAAGGAAATTGAATTTGTAACTTAAAAACTCAAAGAAAAATCTCCAGGCTCAGGTGATTTCACGGGAGAATTCTACCAAGCTTTTCAAGAATTGACACCAACGATACACAATCTCTTCCAGAATACTGAAAAGAGGGGAACACTTCCCAACTTATTTTATAAAGCCAGCATTACCTTGATACCAACACCATGCAAAGACAGTACAAAAAAGAAAACTGGACAAATATCCCCTCATGAACACAGACACACCAAAGTCCTCAACAAAATATTAGCAAGTCAAATCCAGGAATATATAAAAAGAATCACCAGGACCAAGTGGGCTTTGTTCTGGGAATGCAAGGGTGGTTCAATACCTAAAACCAATCAGTGTAATCAACCATATTAACAAAGCAAAGAAAAACCTCATCACCATATCAACTGATACATATATCACACGAAATAGATAATAAAACTCAACATCCATTTGTCAGAAAAACAGCAAACTAGAAACACAAGAGGACTCCTTCAACCTGATTAATGGTGTCTATTAAAAAACTATCCAGCTATGCAGCCGCTCTGGGAAACAGTGTGGAGGTTCCTAAAAAATTAAAAATAGACCTACCCTATGACCCAGCAGTAGCACTGCTAGGAATTTACCCAAGGAATACAGCAGTACTGATGCACAGGGGCACTTGTACCCCAATGTTTATAGCAGCACTCTCAACAATAGCCAAATCATGGAAAGAGACTAAATGTCCATCAACTGATGAATGGATAAAGAAATTGTGGTTTATATACACAATGGAGTACTATGTGGCAATGAGAAAGAATGAAATATGGCCCTTTGTAGCAACGTGGATGGAACTGGAGAGTGTGATGCTAAGTGAAATAAGCCATACAGAGAAGGACAGATACCATATGGTTTCACTCTTATGTGGCTCCTGAGAAACTTAACAGAAACCTATGGGGGAGGGGAAGGAAAAAAAAAAAAGAGGTTAAAGTGGGAGAGAGCCAAAGCAGAAGAGACTCTTAAAAACTGAGAACAAACTGAGGGTTGATGGGGGGTGGGAGGGAGGGGAGGGTGGGTGATGGGTATTGAGGAGGGCACCTTTTGGGATGAGCACTGGGTGTTGTATGGAAACCAATTTGACAATAAATTTCATATACAAAAAAAAAAAAAAAAACAACCAGCTAATATTATATACTTAACTCTAAAAACCTGTTGTTTTTTTATTTTAAGTAAACTCTACCCGCAACATGGGGCTCAAACTCATGACTCTGCAATCAAGAGTCACAAGCTCTACTGACTGAGCCACACACCTGAAAGTGTGACTGTTTTAACCCTTAGACTAAGAACAGGGAAAGGATCTCTACTCTCACCAAAGTTCTACATTATACACAAAGTTCTAGCCAGAGAAACAGGTGACAAAAAAACAAATAAAACACAGATTAGGGAAAAAATGAATAGAAGTGACCCTACTCACAAATTACATGACTGTCTTTATAGAAACTTAAAGGAATTAAAAAAAAAAAAATCCTGGAACTAATAAATCAGGTTAGCAAAGGCACAAGATACAAAAACAACAAACAACACTGAATTGTATTTCTATACCCTAACAATGTACAATTTGAAAGCAGGAAACAATATTTTTTTAAGTTTTATTTATTTAAGTAATCTCTATACCCAACATGGGGCTTGAACTCACTACCCTGAGATTAGGAGTCACATGCTCTTCCAACTGAGCCAGCCAGACACCCTGAAACCAAAAATTTTTACGTGACATTTACAAGAGTTCCAAAAAAAATTAAATACTTTGGTATAAATCTAACAAAACACGTACAGGATCTATATGCTGAAAACTATAAAACACTAATGAAATAAACACCTAAATAAATGAGAAGATATGCCATATTCACAGAGTGGAAGATTCAACAAAGTAAAAATAGCACTTCTCCCCAAATTGACCTATGGTTTAATGCAATTCCAAAGTACCAGCAGGATTTTTTTTCTGTATTTGAGACAAGCTGATTCTACATTTATTTTTATTTTTTTTATTTTGAGAGAGAAAGTACAAGCAGGGGAGGCAGAGAAAGAGGGAGAGAGAGGATCCCAAGCAAGTTCCACACTGACGGTGCAGAGCCTGATTCAAGGCTCAAACTCACAAAGCATGAAATCATGACCTGAACTGAGAGCAAGAGTTGGTCCCTTAACAGACTGAGCTACCCAGGTATTCCAAGACAAGCTGATCCTAAACATTATATGGAAAGGCAAATAAACTAGAATAGGTAACACAATTTTGAAAAAGAATAAAATTGGAGGAAATCATACTAGCCAATTAGAAGACACCAAAGAGCTATACTAATTAAGACAGCATGATATTGGCAAAGACAAAGATACATAAATCAGTGGAACAGAGAGCCCAAAAATAGACCCACACCAATTCAGTCAATTGATTTTCAACAAAGGTGCAAAAACAATTCAATGGAAAAAAGACAATGTCTTCAGCAAATGGTGATGGAACAATTGGACATTCATATGTAAAAAAGCAAACATCTGCCTAAACCTCAAAATGCATCAAAGATGTAAAACTATAGGTGCTCTCTCAAAAATAATAAACATTAAAATAATAATAATAATTTTTTTAAAAAAGGGACTCCTGGGTGGCTCAGTAGGTTAAGCATCCAACTTCAGCTCAGGTCATGATCTCCTGGTTTATGAGTTCAAGCCCCACATCAGGCTCTCTACTGTCAGCTCAGAGCCTGTTTCAGATCCTCTGTCTCCCTTTCTCTCTGCCCTTCCCCCACTCATGCTCTCTCTCCTTCTCTCTCTCAAAAATAACAAACATTTTTAAAAAATAAAATAAAAACAAAAATACAGGGGCACCTGCGTGACTTAGTCAGTTGAGCATCAGACTCCTGATTTCAGCTTGGGTCATGATCTCACAGTTTGTGAGTTCCAGCCCTGAATCAGGCTAGCTGCTGTTAGTGCAGAGCCAAGCCTGCTTCAGATCTTCTGTCACCCTCTCTCCCTACCACTCCCCTGCACTCTCACTCTCTATCTCAAAAATAAATAAAACGTTTTAAAAAATAAAATAAAACTATAAGGGTGCCTGTCTGGCTCAGTTTGGTAGAACCTGTGACTCTTGATCTTGGCGTTGTGATTTTGAGCCCCATGTTCGGTGTAGAGATTACTTAAAAATAAAACCTGAAATAAAATAAAATAAAAATAAAACCATATTTTTTGGAAGAAATATTTTAGAAGGCGTAAATCTTGACCTGGTGTTCTTAAAAGGAAAAATTGATAAATGAGACTTCATAAAAACGAAAAACATTTGCTCTGGAAATGATGCTGTCAAAAGAACAAAAAGACATGCTACAAACTACAAGAAAGTATTTGCAAAGCACATATCTACCAAATAACTTGTTTCCAGAACATATAAAGAACCCTCAAAGCTCAACATAAGAGAAAAAACTTGGGGCGCCTGGGTGGCTCAGTCGGTTGGGCGTCCGACTTCAGCTCAGGTCATGATCTCGCGGTCCGTGAGTTCGAGCCCCGCGTCGGGCTCTGGGCTGATGGCTCAGAGCCTGGAGCCTGTTTCAGATTCTGTGTCTCCCTCTCTCTCTGCCCCTCCCCCGTTCATGCTGTGTTTCTCTCTGTCTCAAAAATAAATAAACATTAAAAAAAATTTAAAAAAAAAAAAGAAAAAGAAAAAAAAACTCAACATAAGAAAGCAAACAACCCATTTGAAAAATGGGCAATACCCTTGGCCAGATACTCATCAAAGATTATACATGCTAAATAAGCACATGAAAAGATATTCAACATCGTTAACCATTAGTTAAAGACACATCAAAATCATGTGATACCACACGTCTATTAGCATGGCTAATTTAAATTTAAAATTTAAATTTAATTTTACATTTTACATTTACATTTAAAATTACTGACAATACCAAGTGCTTAGGAGGATGTAGAACAACTGGTACTCTCACACATTGCTGGTAAGAATGCAAAATGATACAACCACTCTGGAAATCAGCATGACAGTTTCTTATAAAGTTAAACATATTTTATATGACCCTGCAACCCACTCTTAGCAATACCCTAAAATGAAAACTTATATTCACACAAAAACCTGTACATGAATGTTTATAAGCAGCTCCATTTATAATCACGAAAAACTGGAAACACTCCAAATGTCCTTCAGTGGGTGGATGTATAAACAACTGTGGCACATCTACCTAATGCAACACTACTTAGTAATAAAAAAAGAAAATTATTGATACATACAACAATTTGGAGGAATCTCAAAGACATTAAGCTGAGTGAAAAGAAGTCAGCATTAAAGGTTACATATTGTATGATTCCACTTATATGACATCTGGAAAGGACTGGTGATTGCAAGGGGTTAGGGGTAAGGGAAAAGATATAAAAGGACAGCATGAGTTTGGCAGAGGTGGGGCGGTGGTAAGAACTGTTCTATAATTCAGATTGTAGTGGTGTTTGCATTAATCTAAAATTCATAGAACCACAAATCCCCTAAAAAGTCACTTTTACCATTTAATTTTATGTTTGTTTATTTATTTATTGTGAGAGAGAAAGAGAGAGAGAGAGCGCGAGTGAGCACGAACACACAGGTCGGGGAGGGAGAGAGAGGAGAGAACCCCAAGCAGGCTCCAAGCACAGCACAGAGCCCAATGCTGTGCTGGATCCCATGACCTTAAGATCATGACCTGAGTGGAAACGAAGAGTCAGAGGCTCAGGCAACTGACTTACCCAGGTGCCCTTTATCATATAATTTTAAAAACAAAATTTAAAGGGACACCTGGGTGGCTCAGTCAGTTAAGCCTTCAACCTTGGTTTGGCTCAGGTCATGATCTCAGGGTTGGTGGAATCCAGCCCCTGCATCAGGCTCTGAGCTGACATCACGGAGCCTGCTTGGGATTACCTCTCCCTCTCTTCTCTTTGCCTCTCCCCAGCTCATTCTCTCTCTCTCTCTCTCTCTCTCTCTCTCTCTCTCTCTCTCTCTCTCTCAAAATAAATAATAAGTTTTTTTTTTAATTTAAAGAAAGAAAGTGCAATCAGATTTTAACGCAGGCAGTCTGACTCTTGTGATTGATTATCAGCTACTACTACTGTCTCGACTTAAGGCACTATATCGAAACAATTAAGTTCTTAGAAAATAAGCATAAATCTGGGTATGATAATTAAAAAGCTTACAGTAATGCTTTACATAAATACTCTTTTCCCCCAATTTAATTTTAAAGATTTACCCAACCAATGCAATCTAATAAACTAGAAAAGAAAAATATGAGCTAAGTCACTGATTAAAAGGGTTGTCTTTTTCATCTCAGGCAGTACTTAAGTACAGTACGATTATGTTTATAACAACACTGAAAAAACTTGTTAGGTTCAGTGAAATTACCCAGAAGACGTTAGGAGTTATATAAAACCTAAAGAAGTACCCGGCCCTTTTCAGACTCTGCTGACACTCCTGATAGTGAAGTTAATACTCTCACACCACCCTCAGGTTCTTACGTCTGGGAGCTGCTGAAGGCTCCTCGGTTCTCCGAGTTAAGAAATTCTGCGGCAGCCAGTGTCAATGAAATAGTGCAGTCTGGCTCATTCATATTCTAGCAGTCACTGAGTGAGAAACTAGGGAAGGGTGGGGCCGCGGGTAAGGAGGGGGCCCCTCCGCAAGGAGGAGGGGGGCCTAAAAGCCGGGGTAGAGCCTGGGACCTTCCTACCCATCACACCTCACCCGGCACTTAACGCCCCCTGCCGCTGTGTCTCCCGGCCGGGGTCGCCCCTTCCCCACCTGGGGACTGGGGAAAGACGAGAAGCTGAGTGCTCAGCCAGGCTGGAGGCCAGCGCCTCTCCCCCGCGCCGTCTCGCTCCTTCCCGCCCTAAGGGCAATTCCAGGGACCCACACCCTGGGAGCCCCGGCCGCGGGGCGGGGAGAACGGGTGCCGGGCAGGAGCTGCCGCCCACCTCCTCCAGCTGGAACTTGGGCACGGCGCTCCGAGGCGGGGGAGAGGGCGCTCAGGGGCCGGGGGATGGGAGCACGGGCCTGGAGGCCCCTGTCCCCGACACCCCTCTCCAGTCCCCGGAGTACGGCACATCCCGGGACCCCGGGGAGAAGCGGGTCCTTCCCCAGCAGAGCCGGGGGAGTCCTGAACCGCTGGAGAGGGCGAGTGAGAGCCGTGCGGCTGCCCGGAGTGCAGGCTGCTACTCACCGTCCCCGCTGGCCACGGACCCGCCGCCCGGCGCGACCGGCTCCTCCTGGTCGCGGCGCAACCGCTGCCGCCGCCGCCACCTCCTCCTCCTCCTCCCAGCGCGCCAGCTCCCCCCGGCGGGGCCGCCCGGCTGGCTCGCGCCCTCTTTCACTCTCTTAAAAATGACTATGATTTTTTTAACGAACTTTATTGCCAGCCAGGGCTCAGAACGAGCGGCTCAGCACGAGCGACTCAGCAGCAACTCCGGCAAGGATGGTGGGGCGCGGGAGACTCGACTCCCCTCATCTGTGGACGCGCCGCTCTGCGGAGCATGCGCTGGGCTGGTTCTGCGCATGCTCCGCGCGGACCGGTGCCCCCCGCCCTGCTCCACCCGCGTTCTGGCTGGTTCTCGGGGAGGGCGGCTCTCCCGCGTTCCCGGCGGCTCTTCTGCGTTCCCGGTGCGTCTGGGGGAACCCGGTGTGCAGTGAGGACCGCAGCGGCGGGCGGGAGCTCCTAGATCGTGGACCCTAGTATAGCACTGACCGAGGAAGGTCCGCATAGGTTTCGCCTACTAAGTGATCAGACTTCCAGAGTACTCAAAGGACTTGCCCTGCCTTGGACACACACCTTTTTTTCTCCACCGGATGACATCCAAGTGGTAGAGTGAGCAAAAAATGTTGAGCAAAACTGAAAACGCACTCACAGTCCACCCGTTGCAGCTGGAGAAAGTAGAAGTCGGAGATGGTTAACAGTTGAGAGAACCAAACCAACAATTGAAAGTTCCCCCTGAAAGCAATCTAAACTGCTTCAGTTGTTTTTATATTTCAAAATACAATAGAATAGAGGGAATAAAGGAAAATACCAACTGTTGGCAAAATACTCCAAGGATGTAGAGTAACCGAATGCATCTACCCTGCTTCTGGAAAGTAAACTAGAACAACTCCTTTAAATAACAATTGAGCACTGTTTCCTAAAGAAGCGTACCCTATGACCCAGCAGTTCCACCTCTACTAATCCAGCCAAGAGAAATGAGAACTTACCTTGAACCAACACGGCAAAAGAATGTTCACAACTGCATTTGTGTTAATAGCCCCCAAATGGAAATAACCCCAAAGACCATAAACGATAGAATAAATTACCTAATTCACACAGTGTTCATGCAATGGAATACTGTGCAACAATGAGAAGAATAACCCACAACTACCGACACGAAATGGCTTAACTGCAGAAATGTAAATTTGAACAAAAAGTAAGGCACAAAAAGTACTTAATGGGTAAGACTTTTTCAGCACAAAAACAGGGAAAAAAAACCCTCTAAAATTTAGGATAATGGTTACTGTTGCAGGAAAGGGATAGTGACTGGGTGAGGGATTTCCAAGGTGTTAGTAAGGCTCTCTCTGTTGATCTTGGCACTAGTTACACATATGTGTTCATTTGTAAAAATTCACCAAACTGTACTCCTATGCACAGTTTTCTGTATGTGAATTATATTTCACAAGCAGTAGTTTTTAAAATTAAAAATTTCTAATTTCAAATGTTTTACCTATAATTGCAATATTGTTTTGTAAACATAGCGGTTACTTATAGGAAATTTAATGCCAAGTAGCCAATGGATTTATCTCTAGGATTTGGTTAGTAGTCCCTTAAACTTGAGTAATGTACTCACCCTCACCCCCTTTAAAAGAAAAGGAAAAGCTTCATTAAGAAATGGGCAAAGGACTTAAATAGACATGTCTTCAAAGAAGGTGTACAAATGACTAATAAGTATATGAAAAGAGACTCAATATCACTTATCATTAGTAAAATGCAAATCAAAACCGCAATGAGATACTACTTCACACCCATTAGAATGACTGTTATAGGGGCGCCCAGCTGGTTCAGTCCATTGAGGGTCTGACTCTTGATTTCAACTCAGGTCATGATCCCGGGGTCCTGGAATCAAGCCCAAAGTTGGGCTCTGTGCTGAGCACAGAGCCTGCTTAAGATTCTCTCCCTCTCTCCCTCTCCCCCTCTCCCCCACTCTCTCTTTAAAAAAAAAAATTAATTAAAAAAGATTAAAGATAAATGGCTATTATAAAACAAAACAAAACAGAAAATAGCAAGTGTTGGCAAGGTTCGTGAGAAATTGCAACCTCTGTGCACTGCCAGCAGGAATGTAAAATGGTACAGCCATTATGGAAAACAATATGGCAGTCCCTCACAAAAATAAAAATAGAATTCCACTTCTGGGTATATACTCAAAAGAATTGAAAGCAAGGAATCAAACCAATATTTGTACAACCATGTCCATATCAACATTATTTACAGTAGCCAAAAAATGGTAGCAGCCCAAATGTGTATCAACAGATGAATTGATAAACAAAGTGTCATATAAATATGACAACTCAGCCTTAAAAAGGAAGGAAATTCTGATACATGGTATACCATGGATGAACCTTGAAGACATCGTGCTGAATAAAAGAAGCCAGTCACAATAGGACAAATACTGTATGACTCCACTTATAGAAGGTATCTAAAGTAGTCAAATTCATAGATACACAAAGTAGAATCATGGTTGACAGAGGGAGAGTGGAGGGGAGAATGGGGAGTTAGTATTTAATGGGTACAGTTTCCATTTTGCAAGGTGAAAAATGTTCTGGAGATGGATGGTGGTAATTAATGATTGGACAACATGAATGTGCTTAATGCCCCTGGACGCTACCCTTGAAAATGGTCAAAATGGTGGGGCACCTGCATGGCTCAGTCAGTCAAGCATCAGACTTTGACTCAGGTCATGATCTCATGGTTCGTGAGTTCAAGCTCTGCATCGGGTTCTGTGCTTACAGCTCAGAGCCTGGAGCCTGCTTCAGATTCTGTGTCTCCCCCTCTCTCTGCCCCTCCCCCACTCCCACTCTGTCTCTTTCTCTCAAAAATAAACATTAAAAAATTTTTTTAAATGGTCAAAATGGTAAATTTTGTGTTAAGTATATTATACCACAATTTTTTAATTTTTTAAATGTTTATTTATTCTTGAGAGAGAGAGAGAGAGAGACAGGGAGGAGGGAGGGACACAGAGAGGAGACACAAAATCCAAAGCAAGCTTCAGGCTCTGAGCTGTCAGCACAGAGCCTGATACAGGGCTCAAACTCACGAACTGTGAGATCATGACCTGAGCCGAAGTCAGATGCTTAACTGACTGAGCCCCCCAGGCACCCCACCACAATTTTTTAAATGGGAAAAAAAAAGAGAAAATTCTAGTGAGTATCAAAAAATAAATCTGAGGATTCAAATTTGAGAAAAACTTCTTGAAGGCCCTTTTCCATTTCCATGGGATTTTTGCACATTCTAATGCAATTATGTCTACCTTTTATTTGATTCAAGACTGTACCCAAGAAGTGGTAGCCTGGCCTTTTATTTATTTTTTAAAAATTTATTTATTTTTGAGAGAGAGAGAAAGTGTGCGCATGTGCATGCCAGTGGGGGAGGGGCAGAAAGAGGGAGACACAGAATCCAAAGCAGGCTCTAGGCCCTGAGCTGTCAGCACAGAGCCTGTTGCAGGTCTTGAACCCTAGACCTGCAAGATCATGACCCGAGCTGAAGTCTGACGCTTAACAGATTAAGCCACCCAGGCGCCCCAGATCTGGCCTTTTAAATCCTGCAGTTGTGCTGTAGCAAAAATGGCAATAGAATTAGTCTGAAGGCCTTTGAAAGAAATTTCACCTGCTGTATCTAGAAATGAGTTGTGCAAAATTATTTAGGGAAAATATTCTTTTTTTGAGAGAGACAGCACTCAAGAGGGGAATGGGGCAAAGGGGGAGAGAGAGAGAGAGAGAGAGAGAGAGAGAGAGAGAGAGAGAATCCCAAGCAGGCTCCAAACTCAGTGGAGAGTCTATCTCAGGGCTGGATCCCATGCCCTTGGGATCATGACCTGAGCCAAAATCAAGAGTCTCAACCCAACTGAGCCACCCAGGCGCTCCTAGGGAAAACATTATGAAAAGTTTTTTTTGTTGTTGTTTTGTTTTAATTTTTAAGTGATTGCCATGCCCAATGTGGGGTTTGAACTCACAATACCAAGGTCAAGAGCGGCATGTTCTACTAACTGAGCCATCCAGGTGCCTCTGAAAAGTTATATATATATTTTTTCAACGTTTATTTATTTTTGGGACAGAGAGAGACAGAGCATGAATGGGGGAGGGGCAGAGAGAGAGGGAGACACAGAATCGGAAACAGGCTCCAGGCTCTGAGCCATCAGCACAGAGCCCGACACGGGGCTCGAACTCACGGACCGCGAGATCGTGACCTGGCTGAAGTCGGACGCTTAACCGACTGCGCCACCCAGGCGCCCCTGAAAAGTTATATTTTTAAGTAATTTAGTGATTCTTCAAATCTAGTACCTTCACTGACCCAGCACAAAGTCCTTTGCTAGTTGTTTCACCATGTCTGACACTAACGTGCCAAGTAGTTTTCAGGGATCATGAATTGTATATGGGTGAAAAGAAACACATTAAAGAAAAATGACTTACTCTTTTTTTTTTTTTTAATTTACATCCAAATTAGTTAGCATATAGTGCAACAATGATTTCAGGAGTAGATTCCTTAGTGCCCCTTACCCCTTTAGCCCATTCCCCCTCCCATAACCCCTCCAGTAACCCTCAGTTTGTTCTCCATATTTATGAGTCTCTTCTGTTTTGTCCCCCTCCCGCCTATATTATTTTTGTTTCCCTTTCCTATGTTCATCTGTTTTGTCTCTTAAAGTCCTCATATGAGTGAAGTCATATGATTTTTGTCTTTCTCTGTCTTGGCTTAGGCCAAGCCTAGGACTTGGCTATGGAACAGGAAAGAGGTAACATCAGGAATGACTCACAGGTTTCTTGAATGACCATCTGAGATTCTGGCACCTAATTCCAATGTGTGGGAGCCACCCCACCCCCACCCCCCCAGGACACCCACCCCCCCAGGACACTAGCTGGGTGTCCTACAATTCAACTCAATTTTGACATTTTCCGTCTGTAGATAGCATCAGGTTCCCCAGGTTAAGGGTTCAGTCCTACAAGACTGTTCATTCTCCACCACCACCCCCTCCCCCCCCCACACACACTTCAGATACCAGTCACAAGCCCAGGTTATCACCTGTGTTTCTGACCAATTCATTATAGATGGGAGGTTCCAATGATCTCTTCCGTGGGTTTGATTAATTTGCTAAAGCAGCTCAGAGAACTCAAGAGAAACGTTTTACTTTCTAGATTACCAGTGTATTATAAAAGAATATAACTCAGCAATAGCCAGATGGTAGAGATGCATAGGGAGAAGAATGGGGAAAGAACATGCAGCTTCATGCCCTCTGCAGATGTTCCAGTCTCCCCACATCTCCGCTGTTCATCTACCCAAAAGCTCTCTGGCCCAGCCCTCATGGGTTTTTATGGAGGCTTCATTACGTGAGCATGATTGATTAAACCATTAGCCATTGGCGATTGAGTCAACTCCAGGCCCCCTCCCCTTGCAGAGGTGATGGTGGGAGGCAACTCTCTAATCACAAGGTTAGTTCTCCTGGCAACCATCCCCCTATCCTTAGGTGGTGTGCGAAATTCACCTTATTAACATAACAAGAGGCCTCTGTTGCTCCCAACCCTAGGAAATTCCAAGGGCTTTAGGAACCCTATGCCTGGAAGAGGGACAAAGACTAAGCATATACTTCTTATTATAAATCACATGGACTTGCTGATAGTGATCACTATGCTACTAATTATAATCCCTAGCCAGTGTGAGTCAGGGAATAGTCAGTTCTTTCTAGATTTCCTTTTTTGGTTTGTCACCTTTTGTTCTTGTCTCAATGGGCTAGCTAGTCTGTACCATCGCATACACTTCTGGATTTAGGGTGCTCATCAATTGTTAGAACATAAAAAATAATCTTTGTTGAAGTGCCTGGGTGACTCAGTTGGCTAAGCATCTCTTTTCTTTTCTCTCTCTCTTTTTCTTAATGTGTATTCATTTTTGAAAGAGAGAGCTTGAGTGGGGGAGGGACAGAGAGAGAGGGGGCAGAGGATCCAAAGCAGGCTCTGCACTGAGAGCAGCAAGCCCAATGTGGGGCTTGAACTCACAAACTGTGAGATTATGACCTGAGCCAAAGTCAGATGCTTAACCAACTGAGCCACACAGGCTCCCATAAGACTCTTACTCTTGATTTCAGGTCATGATCTCACAGTTCATGCAATTGAGCCCCCTGTATCAGGCTCTGTGCTGACAGGATGGAGCCTTTTGGGATTCTCTCCCCTTTTCTCTGCCCCTCCCCTGCTCTCATGTGCTCTCTCTCTCTCTCTCTCTCAAAATAAATAAATAAACATTAAAAAATATATAATTGTTCTCCTTCACTGCCCAGGCCTTTCTCTTACATAAATTTGATTTTGTTGAAATAGTGTGCTGAGAGATGTCCTCTCTGAAATACTCTTTATTTCTCAATTGGGAGGCTTGGGATTACCTTTTAGATCCTTTTTTTAAAGTTTTATTTTTATTTAAGTAATCTCCCTATACAACATGGGGCTCAAACTCACAACCCTGAGATCAACAGTTGCACGATCCTCCAACAGAGCCGGCCACATGCCCCTAGATCCTTTTATACTCTCTGCTCCTCTTCATTTCATTTCTTAAAATTTATTTGATTTAGGGGCACCTGGGTGGCTCAGTTGGTCAAGTGTCTGACTTCGTGGTCAGGATCTCTTGATTTCAACTCAGGTCAGGATCTCACAGTTCATGGTTTGAGCCTCGCTTCAGGTCAGGCTTTGTGTGTCAGCTAGGAGCCTGGAGCCTGATTCAGATTCTGTGTCTCTCTCTCTCTCTCTGCTATTCCCTTGCTCGTGCTCTGTCTCTCTCACTCTCAAAAATCAATAAACATTAAAAGATAATTTTTAAAAAAGAAACATTTAAGATTTATTTGGAAAAAACTTTTTAGCTTTACTGAGATATAATGAGCATATAAGATTGTGTAAATTTAGGTGTACAATGTGTTGATTTGATATACTAACATATTGAAGAATGATTGCCACCATAGAGTCAACTAACATTCTATCATGTCACATGATTATCATTTCATTTCTCTTTTGCGGTAAGAACATTTTTTAAATATAATTTCTTTTTTTTAAGTTCATTTATTTTGAGAGAGAGAGAGAGAGAGAGAGAGCAGAGAGCGGCATAGAGAGAAGGAGAGAGAAAATCTCAAGCAGGCTCTGCCCTATCAGCAAAGAGCCCGACTCAGGGTTCAAACTCACAAACCATGAGACCATAACCTGAGCTGAAATCAAGAGTTGGACACTTAACCGACTGAGCCACCCATGCACCCTGTGGTAAAAACATTTAAGATACACTCTCTTAACAACTTTCAAATAAGTAATACAATATTATTAACTATAATTACCATGCAACACATTAGAGCTCCAAAACTTATTCATTGATAACTGAAAGTTTGTACCCTTTACCAACATTTCTCATTTCCCTCACATGCCTGTCCCTGGTAACCGCCAATTCTACTCTGTTTCTGTGTGTTAGGCTTTTTCAGATTCCATGTGTAACTGATATCTTAAAGTATTTGTCTTTCTCTAAATGACTTATTTTGCTTAGCGTAATGCCCTCATGGTCCACCCCTGTTGTTGAAAATGGCAAAATTTCCTTCTTTCTCATGGCTGAATACTATTGCATTATATGTATGTTTATATTGTCTTTATCCATTCATCCACTGACAAACACCTAGGCTGTTTCAATGTCTTGGCTCTTGTGAATAATACTGCCATGAACATGAAAGTAAATATATCTCTTCAAGATACTGTTTTCATTTCCTTTGGATTTGTACCCATAAGTGGGACTGTTAAATCATATGGGACTGTTTTGGGGGAAACCTCCCTATTGTTTTCCATAGTGATTGCACCAATTTATTTTCCCATCAATAGTGCACAAGTCCACATCCTTGCTAACACTCGTTATTTCTTGGTTGTTGTTGTTGTTATTATTGTTGTTTTGATGACAGTCATTCTAACAGGTGTGAGTTTTGTAGTTTTAATTTGCATTTTCCTGATGATTAGTGATATTAAACATCTTTTCATGTATCTGTTGGCCATTTTTATGTCTTCTTTGGAAAAATACCAATTTGGTTCCTCTACCTTTTTTTTTAATTGGATTTTTTTTTTTAAGATATCTCTATACCCAACATAGGGCCTGAATTCACAACCTCAAGATCAAGAGTCACATGCTCTACCAACTGAGCCAGTCAGAAGTCCCTGGACTTTCTTTTTTCTGTTGAGTTGTATGAATTCTTTATATAGTTTATATAGATATTAACTCCACATCAGATGTATGGTTTGCAAATATTTTCTCCCATTCTGTAGGTTGCCTTTTCATTTTGTTGATTGTCTCTTTTACTCTGCAGAAGCTTTTTATTTTTTTAATTTTTTAAAATGTTTTATTTATTTTTGAGAGAGAGAGAGACAGAGTACAAGCCAGGGAGGGGCAGAGAGAGAGGGAGACAGAATCTGTGAAACAGGCTCCAGGCTCTGAGCTGTCAGCATAGAGCCTGACGTGGGACTCGAACTTGTGAACCGCAAGATCAAGACCTGAGCTGAAGTCGGAAGCTTAACCGACTGAGCCACCCAGGCGCCCCTGCAGAAGCTTTTTAAACGTTTTTGTGAGTGTTTATTTATTTACTTTGAAAGAGAGAGAGAGAGCTTGGGGGGGGGGGCGCAGAGAAAGAGAGTCCTAAGCAGTATTTGCAGTGTTCGTGCAGTGCCTGACATAGGTCTCCATCTCACAACTGTGCGATCATAATCTGAGCTGAAATCAAGAGCCGGTTGCTTAACCTACCGAGCCACCCAGCACCCCAGAAGCTTTTTAGTTTGATGTAGTCAGAGATTACTTTATTGTTTCTTGGTAAATGCTTGTTGTCTCAAAAACTCACCTTGAATTACAAATAATAATACACAAAACCAATAACAAATTAAGAAAAAGTACTATCAACATTTGACAGATAAATGGCTAGTTTGTTTAATGTAGAAAGGACTCATACATCAATACGCAAAAGACCATCAGCTGAATAGAAACATGGGCAAAGACGACACGTCGAATATGAAAAGAAATACAGGAAAGTGTATTAATATCATACACAATTAAGGAAATGAAATTAAACAATGAGGATATAATTTTTCTTGTATCTAATTGACAAGGATTAACAGCATAACACTATTTAATGTGAGTAAAGCTGTGGGGGAAGAGATAGGTAGTTATCCTGTTTTTCACAAATTCTCATTATGACACCTCGCTTGTACAGAAGACCTACATTAGTACATGTTTTCACAACCAAAAGAAGTCCAAAGAGGATTTTGGCTTTTACAAAAAAACAAAAACAAAAACAAAAACAAAAAACAAAAGATAAAAATCGAAAATAGCATTGAGTGTTTGTTTTGCAGCGGACTGTTATGGTACAAGCAGTGGGCACCTGAGCAGCGAGAGAGGCCCTGCCTAACTCCTTGAGATCCACACCCAGCATCTCAGCATGACTGGCCACAGCTCTGAACTGTGCCTGTGAGCACCTATGCTCTGTGCTCTGTCTCCGTTTATTTTGTGCATCTACTGGCAAGATGTGTTCTAAGATATTGGAAAAACCTAAGAGAAGTTATTGCGGGGGGGGTCTGGGAATGATGAAAAGTTTTTCCATGTAAATTAATGGTAATTGCTTCTTTGCTTTACACCAGTTTGACTTAGAGTTTATTTATTTATTTATTTATTTATCTATTTTTAAGTAATCTCTCACCCAATGTGGGGCTTGAACTCATGACCCAGAGATCAAGAGTACCATGCTCTTTTGAGTGAGCAAGCCAGGTGCCCCTGCTTTATGCCATTTTGGCTAAAGCTTTCATAGGATGGCTCTACTTTTAGGAGTGGGGGAAGCCTGGTATGTTGTTGGAAGAGAAATGAAATCAATCCTTTCAGAGAGCAATTTGGCAAAATATATCAAAAGGGTAAACTTGTATTTATTTCCCTTTTGAAAAATTTCATTTACACTATATTCCATAAGGGTCCTTAATAATACAAGTACAGTGAACTCAATTATCTCATACTTTAAGGTCAAATGGATATAGAGTTTATGAACTGAGCAAAGTATTAAATGCTTTTTTCTCTATCCCAAGTTATAGTTGGTTCCTTCTAAACATACAGGCTTTGGGTGCCTGGGTGGCTCAGTCAGGTTAGGTGTCTGACTCTTAGTTTTGGCTCAGGTCATGATCTTATGGTTTGATGAATTCGAGCTCCACATCAGGCTCTGTGCTATTGGCTTGAGATTCACCTTTTCTCCTACCCCTCCTCTGCTCACACTCTCTCAGTCTCTCTCAAAAATACATAAAATTAAAAAAAATAAACAGGTTAATTTGGGCATTATCAAGCCTTCAGAGATTCAGAAATTCTGCTATAAAAAAAATGATTGTCTTGAATTTCCTCCTAAAATATTTTTCCCTCACGGGACATAATTTAAATGTAGACAGAAAAAAAAAAAAACCCCAGAAAGAATGCAGGACAAAACAAGTGTTGCATTGATGATGAATTGGTGATAATTACAAAGACACCTCTGGGTGCTTTTAGGTTGCTTCAGGGACTCATGGCAGGTCCAGATTCTACTCCTCAGATTTATATGTTTAAGAATTGTATTCTACCAGTTCACTCAAGGGATGATTAGGGAACGGGAAACCAATCATCTTCCAAGAAGCTTATTATATACATAAAGCAGAATGTTAGTCTCGTAAGTAGGATATATACCAAGGATGATAACCAGACCTGAAGGTTTCTTCACAAAACATGATCTCTTGCTTAAAAAAGCAGAAGCCTCCATTTCATGCTTCCGTCTTTCTCATTTTTCTTCTTTTCTGAATTTTTTCTTTCTTGTGGGTATGTACATTTAGGAGACCAATTTGCAAGTCAGAAGGCTGCTGAGTAAGCACAAAACTAAAGCAAATAGAATTGGATGCTTTCTGAAAGAATTTCTAGCAAACTGAAGAGAAACAATGAATTGTTCTTATACATGTTACAGGAATTTCTTTCTAAAAATTTGGGCCATGAGTCAAGAATCAGAACACCCTTTCTTTTTTTCAAGTGAAGGAAAAATACAGGCTCAGATACACAGTTGACTCTTGAACTGCACGGATCCACAGGTCTACTTATACACATTTTTTTATACACAACAGTACAGTACTGTAAATGTATTTTCTCTTCTTTATGATTTTTTTGGGAAGTGTATTTGAGAGAGAGTGTGAGCATGCGTGCATGTGCGCACAAGTGGGGGGTGGGGCAGAGAGAGGGAGAGAGAGAATGCCAAGCAGGCTCTGTGCTGTCAGCTCAAAGCTTAACATGGGGCTCAATCTCACAAACCATGAGATCATGACATGAGCCAAAATCAAGTGCTAGATGCCTGACTGACTGAGCCACCCAGGGACCCCGAAGTATTTCAGCACTTTGAAGACAGCTTTTGGGACAGTAGTCTGCTGTCTTCCGTGTCGGCATCATTGAAATAAACTCTTGTTTCATTGCCTCTCATCCCTCTGCCTTTGGATTTTCAGCTGCGAGTGGCCGATCCTGGTCTGTTTGGAGCCCCTGGAGCCAGGTGCTCTTGCACCCCAGCACCCCAGTTACTCCATGTTGTACAAGGGTCGGCTGCAGTGAAACAAAAAACCGGGCCAAATGATTTCCTTTTATCTGCCCCCAAATGATAGCACACATACTGCTTTTTAAAAATAAAGTAAAGCACTACCAAAAAGAGGGTGAATACCTTTCTTCACTGTGGAAGGAAGTTATGTGGTTGTTTCAAAAGTTGGCAGTGTGTTCCATGATAGGGAGTTATATGCAAAACGACTCCAAAAGCAAAAGGAGCCACAAGACTGAAGAAAAAAGTGGACAAATCCAGCTTGAGAGAAATGGTCTGTTAAGGGGAAGTAGGGACAGAAGCTGTGTCTTTAGTGTCAGGAAGGCAGTAAGATGAGTAGATCGCTGCAACCTCAGCTCCCGTTAGACTTGTTTTTATAGACTAGAGGCTGGGGAGTATAAATCGGGGACTACCAGGATGACCAGCTCTGAGGAGAATGTTCCGGAATAGGTGTCTTATTTCTAGAGCAGATCAAGGACATTTTGCCCTGAGGGTGTACTTAAGGGCGTGGTTAACAAAAGGAAAGAAGGTGGTGGTGGTAGTGGGATTGCTGTACCCCAAAAGGCTTCTGGTCACAGAATGCAATGCTTAGAAAGAACTCTCAATGATGTATTTCACAGTGCCTGTGACTTTTAAGGACTGGGATATTTTCTGAAGACCTTAGAATGAGCAAATGTCCTCAGCACCTAGTGTCTACCTTAAAGTGACTTTAACATAAAATGTTAATTGTTAGCATCCTTTTCCAAACCTTTTAAATAGTTGCTGAAGCACTCCCATTACTCTATCGTTAGGGCATCTGTTTCTCTGAAAACAAAATGACTGGTGAGGTGGAAATTTGTCCCACACTGCAGTCATTTAATTAAAAGGTAGATTTATTCAGTTTTAACTGTTACAAATATCATGTATGCCATTATAACTCTTTACGTTTTCACCCTAAAATACATAAGCCTACTATATAAGTGACTTTATTTGCTAGTAGAAAGTATTTAAAACCACAGTGGACTCTGAAATGTCCAGTTGCCTAACTCCTAGGTAACTATGTTATTTGGCTGTAATAGCTTTTATTACAGGGTGCTCCTTTTCTTCTCTCTCTTGAAATATCTATGTTAGGATGTTGGTAAATGTCCCTTAAAAATAAAAACATTGGGGGTGCCTGGGCGGCTCAGGTGATTGAGTATCTGACTCATTTTGGCTCAGGACGTGAGACTGATCCCTGCCTCTGGTTCTGAACTGGGTGTGGAGCCTGCTTAAGATTCTCTCTCTCCCTCTTCCTCTGCCCCTCTCCCCACTCATGTCCCCCTCCTCTAAACAAACAAATAACCCTTTGGATTAAAAGGAAAACTGAACCCCTTATGTACTTTTGTTACTATTAAATAATGCTTTTGTAAATTTGAATGGAAAACCACCTGTATGTATTGCTATTGGGTTGGAGTTAAAGTTAAGCCCTTGTTTAATTTAAAATATACTACTTAGGGGCGCCTCGGTGGCTCAGTCGGTTAAGCGGCCGGTTTCGGCTCAGATCATGATCTCGTGGTCCGTGAGTTCGAGCCCCTCGTCAGGCTCTGTGCTGACAGCTCAGAGCCTGGAGCCTGTTTCAGATTCTGTGTCTCCCTCTCTCTGATCCTCCCCTGTTCATGCTCTGTCTCTCCCTGTCTCAAAAATAAATAAATGTTAAAAAAAAAAATAAAAAAATAAAATATACTACTTAATAAAAATTTCATGAAAGATAAATCCAATAATCAAAAAATAAATGAATTTCAAAACTAAAATTTTGTGTAACGTGCATCAATAGTGTGGAACAAAGCAGTAAAAGATATAATGTAATTTTTTTATTAAAAATATTTTTTAATGTTTATTATTTTTGAGAGACAGAAAGAGACAGAGCACAAGCAGGGGAGGGGCAGAGAGAGAGGGAGACACAGAATCCGAAGCAGGCTCCAGGCTCTGAGCTGTCAGCACAGAGCGTGACATGGGGCTTGAACTCACGAGCCCTGAGATCATGACCTGAGCTGAAGTTGGACACTTAACTGACTGAGCCACCCAGGTGCTCCTATAATGTAACTTCTTTAAAATTTGGAACAACTTGGGGCACCTGGGTGGCTCAGGAGGTTAAACTTCTGACTTCACTCCAGATCATGATATTGAGGTCAGTGGGTTCGAGCCCTGTGTTGGGCTCTGTGCTGACAGCTCAGAGCCTGGAGGCTGCTTTGGATTCTGTGTCTCTCTCTTTCTCCCCACCCTCCACTCATGCTCTGCCTCTCTCTCTCTCTCAAAAATAAACATTAGAGGGGCGCCTGGGTGGCTCAGTTGGTTAAGCGGCCGACTTCGGCTTGGGCCATGATCTCACGGCCAGTGAGTTCGAGCTCCACGTCGGGCTCTGTGCTGACAGCTCAGAGCCTGGGGCCTGTTTCAGATTCTGTGTCTCCCTCTCTCTGACCCTCCCCCGTTCATGCTCTCTCTCTGTCTCAAAAATAAATAAACGTTAAAAAAATTAAAAAAAAATAAACATTAGAAAATAAAAAAAAAATAAAATTCTGAACTTAAAAATTTTCATATTTATCTAATTATTTATTTTAAAAATGTTTATTTATTTTTAGAGAGCGTGAGTGGGATGGGGGGGAGAGAGAAGGAGAGAGAGAATCCCAAGCAGGCTTATGCTCAGAGCACACACCAGCCCAGGGCTCATCTCATGACCGTGAGATAATGACCTGAACCAAAATCAGGAGTCAGAAGCTTAACCAAATGAGCCATCCAGGCACCCCTATTTCATGTTTTAGATACTCTGCCAATATTTAGCATAGTGATTTTATTGATAGTGGGATATTTAATGCAATTTAGTAGCACTGTGGCTTAAATAATTTTGTCTTAGAAATGAAGTTTGTTTTAAAGAAATAAAGTCTATTTTAAAGAAATGTTGTTTTGAGGCTTTTGTGCTCCACCCTCAAGTAATAAATTTACTTTTCCCTGTGCAAAATAACTGTAGCATTAAAAAATATATAAATAATCTCTACATCCAGCATGGGGCTTGAACTCACAATCCTGAGATCAAGATGCTCCACCGACTAAGCCAGTCAGGAGTCCCCTATTCAAATTTATTTAGCAAGTGCTTTCTATGTTAGCCACCATCCTAAGCACCTTGCATATGGCATCTCATTTAAAGTTCATAACTCACAGGAGCATTATCATCCTGACTTTACAGCTGGGGAGGTCAGGGATATTCTTGCGGCTCTCTGCTGATAAGAGCTGGGGTTAGGAACTCAAGTCTTCCTGCAGCAAAGCTTAAAGCCACTATGTGTGTTCTGTCCCAGGGCTGTATCATCTTCAGACCTGAGGGCTGATGATTCCACTTGAATATGTACTTATAATACTCTCTGGATCCAAATTCTAGGTCAGTTTTCCAATGCCAGGTTTTTCAATCTTTTCTGACAGCTTCTGTCAAATTCCTGCACAAATCGTGCCCAAATTAGTTGCATATTAAAGTTGGACGAGAGGGGTGCCTGGGTGGCTCAGCTGGTTGTGTCTGACTCTTGATTTTGGCTCAAGTCATGACCTCACGGTTCATGAGATCGAGCCCTACACTGGGTTCTGTGCTGGCAGTGCAGAGCCTACTTGCAATTCCCATTCTCTCTCTCTCTCTGCCCCTCCCTCACTTGTATTCTCTCTTTGAAAAATAAACTTAAAAAAAAAAAAAGCTGGGCTAGATACTGAAATTGGCCCTCACCAAACAGCTGTGAGTGAATGCCAGTGATCTGAATGCCAACTATATGCAAGGGAAGCATGTTTCCCACAATGTTTTTTTTTTTTGTTTGTTTGTTTTATTGTTTTTACATAAGCTCTACACCCAGCATGGGGCTTGAACTCAGAAACCCAAGATGAAGAGTTGCATGCTCTAAGGCCTGGTCAGCTGGGTACCCCCAATATTTCAGGTGGGTAATTAAAGATTAGTGTGACCCAGTTCAAGTTGTTTACTCTTTGATCATGATTGAAAGCTTAAGAATGTAGTCATGTCCCTAAACAGAGGTCCATTTCATTTTGCTTGCTTGTTGTGAGTAGACACACACAAGTTCAATTTCACTACTGTCCTTGCCTTTTCTAAAATTCTCAGCTTTTACTTTCATTTTTGTCATTGAGGAATTTCAAAATCCAGCCTTCAAAAATAGCATTATCACATATGTGTCCTCCACATGTATCAGCATTTCTCTCAGTCACTTGAAAGGGACACATGTATGGATATTTCCTACTTAAAAATCATTGGATGTAATTGTTTGCCAGATCCTTACTCTGTTCCTTTCAGGGGTTGTTAAATTCTTTCATGCTTTCCAATTGTAACATGTTTAAGCAGAGTTCTGTAATTAATTGGTCATCTCCTTAGAGTGAATTCCAAGCATTTTGAGTTGGAGTGCTAGAGTGACCTGCATCAATGCAGAGGACTATGTCTGTACTCACTATTGTGTCCCTCTGCATCATACCTGACTTGCTAATGTTCCAGTCACAGGATACCATTCCCATAGAATAGCATGAATGGTGCCCCCTAGTGGATGCAGTACTGGTACTGGGAGGGCAGCACAGCTGGAAAACCCAGTTCACATTCATTACTGTTAGCTCTCTCCTTCCTATCCCTCTGAAAGCTTTCAGGATTTTTATTATTATTTTTTAATGTCAATGATTCCTACATTTAAATACCAGGAGGGACAATTCTACATTTCTCAGACTTTTCACGGGGTGGCAATATCACTCTGTCCTCAGTTGATGCACATTGAAGGCTCTCCTGTCAACTCCTTGGCTGGTCCTGCAAGCTGCACTCTTAGAGCCAGTGTAGGAATAGGGACACTCTACTGGGAAGCAGTCTCATGAAGGATGGAAGCAGGGCTGTCCAAAAACTGTATGCTACATTCAGTAAATGGTAAGAAGTGATCTTGCAGTTCATGAGTCTGAACGCCACTTCAGGGTCTGTGCCGACAGCTCAGAGCCTGGAGCCTACTTTGGATTCTGTGTCTCCCTCTCTCTCTGCCCCTCCCCCCTCAGGCTCTGTCTGTCTCTCTCTCAAAAAATGAATAAACATTAAAAAAAAAAAAGGAATGGGGCTTTAGGGAATGTATGAATAAAAGACAAATAATATACTCTGAATTCCATTGTAGTCCCAGACTATTATCTATATAAAAGATGACAGGGGCACCTGGGTGGCTCAGTTGGTTGAGCTCCCGACTTCAGCTCAGGTCATGATCTCGCAGCTTGTGAATTTGAGCCCGGTGTTGGGGTCTGTGCTGACAGGTTGGAGCCTGGAGGCTGCTTCGGATTCTGCGTCTCCCCCTCTCTCTGCCCCTCCCCTGCTCATACTCTCCCTTGTCTCTCTTTCTCAAAAGTAAATAAACATTAAAAATTTAAAAAAAAAGATGACAGATGAAGGTTAATGTGACTCGTGGTAGTTTCATCATTTAAAAATGAATTGCACTTCTACTCATTCTTATAATAAATAAAAATGCTAAGAATCAACACACTGAGGTCCTTGCCCCTGGAATGTGGCTCAGGCTGGAGATACAGAGGGCTACAGGTGCTGCAGGCCAGGGACTGAGGCAGCCTGGAGATGGTAGACCACAGCTCTTCAAGTCCGTGATAAGGACTGGCCTCCAATGAATCTCCACTACAAAAAAATGGGGAAGAAACAACATGAAGAGCACAAAGGTTGAGGAGGCGGGGCCAAAACACGTGGTAGAAAATGTCCTAGGCTAACATGGAGTGAACAAGTGAACGGGAAGTGGGAGTATCTCCCAGGGTGGAAGGGATTCAAAGATGCTGACAGTCCTTGAGAACTGGAAGAAAACTTGATTCTTGTTTCTTAATTTTCAAAAAGCTAGTAAAGATGGCACAAAAAGAACATCTTTATCTGACAGTGAACCTGATGATAGCAAATGAGAGTCAACTGACAAAATCAAGCGGCTTTGACCACAGTTATCAATGAGAATTAATGTTCCCCATGAAATGGAAAGATTTAAATGAGGCCGACTTAGCAATGGCAATCAAAACCATAATGTTCTCAGATTGTAATTGCTTTTTATGAAGAGAGGCTAATTTGACATTTTTGCCCAGAAAATGAAGCTCAATATTGTTTGCATTGCAAGCTATAAATATATAAAGCTAATCTGGATCCTGACTCTCTTTCTCCCCCAGTGTGAAAGAATACCTACATTCTCATGAAAATTGAGTTTGATGTATTCATTTTGAAGTAGTATTTGAGGGGAAGTCGAGGTTTTTGTGTATCCACAGCACTAGTTACTTCTAACAAATGAAAGTGTTCTACGGTTGTTTCATTTATCACACATAAAAGAATCATCAATATACAGGTCAACCTTGTTAGTAAACAAAATGCAAACTAAATTCAGGTATTTAGTCTAATGTCTAATGTTAGAAAAAACAATGCTCGATTCTCGGAAGCTTTTAGTGAAATAGCCACATTTTAATATACTGAAGACAGTATAAATTGATGTAACTCTTATACCAAAAAATTTGGAAATATGTCAGGTCATGAAAATGTATATACCCTTTGACCTGGTAAATCCCACTGCTGGGAACTTATACAAAGAAAATCAAAAACAAAGAAAAAAGGAAAAAGCTCTCTGTATATAAATATGTTGCAGGAATAAGAAACAACCTGGAAACAACCTAAATGCCTAGTTAGGGGAATGGCTAAGTAAATTATACAACTATACGGAATAGAGGTTTTAAAGTTGACAATTAGCAGACTTTATAGCAGCATTTTTTTTTAAAAAAAGGCAAGTTACAATACCGCATTTCAATAATGAGTACAAATTGAGAGAAATGATGCATTTGGAAAAAGATGAAGTGGACATATAGTTGTTCACAGTGGTAAAATCAGGTGAATTCTCTCACACTTTATGCCATGTTTTCACACACAGGAAGAAATATATTCATATTATCAGATGCATAAATCTTAAGTCAAAATTGATTCAGATGTCCAAAAAAGGTGCTTTATGAAAAAGATGGAGGGAAAGCTTCTTATTTTGGGATCCCTTTAAAGCACACTTCTTAGTTAACAGTAGATGTGTAGTAAGTGTGTGTGCTGATTAAGTAAAGAATTTCTAGTCAACCAAATGCCCCATGTGCCCAAGTATCTCCACGCCAGATAAAGCCCAGGAAGGAAAATAATGCTTTTGCCCCAGGCTGAGCACTAACTCTCTCCTATATACTAAGTATTCAACCACAGAATAGTAAAAAAAATATATATTAGGTGCTAGATCCTAATACAAGACAAGAATTCAATCTAAAAATTTCTAGAAAGATAATTAAAATACTTCTAGTTTTAATTATGTTAATCACAAAACTGATGACACTGGGATATTTTCCTCATCTGAAATAATCAGTATCAAATGTTATGCCTAACATAAAGAACTAGTATTTAACCATTTTTATGTCATTATTTGTAAGTGCTCTTCTGTTTCAAAACTAATTAAATTTGCCTTCAGCATTTTGTTGCAGAGTTTTGGAACCAGCTCCTTTAGAATGCTCTAACAGCTTGATGGCCTTGTCAGAGTTTTCAATATTTCTAAGCAGAGTCTCTAATCTTCTCTTAATTTTCTTCTGATCTTCAAGAGCACAGCCAATCACTATGGACTGAAACTTCTGGTCAACAGGCCCGGATGGCACCTCAGATGAACAAGCACTGTACAGTGACATCAAGTGACTCTTGGCGTTTCCCAAATCATCCAGAAACTTACTGACCACCTCATCAATAATCCTGGTGGCATGCTTTAAGGATTCTTGCTGCTGGGGATTTCTAATAGTTTCTACTGAAACTTCAACGGTGAGCGTTCTTCCCATCAAACGGTTTGCCGTCAGATTTAATTCTTCTCTTTCTCCTAAACGTAGAAAGTTTAAAGTATCAATCAATATGAGATATAAATTTATTGATGTTGAGAACACAAAGGCATTCTTTTGTGGCTAAAACTATTTTCTGTAGTGCCTCTGCTATGAAATTTTTAGAGTAAAAGTTAAAACTATAGCACATAAGATTAACTATGTGTATTACAAAGAGAGGTTGCAGAATACCTTTCCCTGAAAGTCTTTATACATGGGATACCAGATGACTTCTCAAGTGGTCATGTTTGAAAAAGTTTGGGCGGGCATACATTTGTAACTGGGATGGAGATCAAGTCTTAACACAGAGTGAATAGTGAACATAACCAGGACTTTGTGCTGGGTAGACAAGAGATCAGATACGGTGGATCTCTCCATACGGATGTGCACGTAGGGGAAGAAAAAGAATTTTCCCTGTACCTTTCTGAGCTCTTGGCTGAGAAACGTTGTAATAAAAGACAGATTCACAAGAAAAAAAACCCAGAAATTTATTAATATGTATACTTCAAATATACATAAGAGATTGCCAGGGAAACGGAGATGGTCTAACTCCCTGAGATGGTCTGAGCCACCACCTTAAAAACCATCTTCAGCTAAGGACTAAGATGTTGAGGGAGGTCTTTCCCTCCTTAGGGAGGTTACCAGGAAAAGCAGGATAAACCAGGCTAAGGCTGTTTTGCAGATGTAGTAGGTGCTTTCTGCATAGATAAGAGTTTCTTGTGACTTCTAGTCATCCTTCTTTCTGGTACACAGAGTTCCTTACAAATGGAACTTTCCTTTGTAAATTTAAACTTCCCTTACAAAAGAATGACTTCTACTCTGTTTTCAGAGCTTCTCCTGTGTCTGCAGTTTCTCAGAAATAATCAGCTTGAAATAATTCTCATGCCAAGAGGTATACTTTCGGATGACATAGTCTGCACGTGTATCAGAATACAATGACCCAATTTTGGCTGACAAAAACTTAGCCACAGTAGTGGAGAAAAAGCTGGCCTCAGAATGAGACACTGGCTTCATCTTCTCCAGCCAAATTTAAGCAGGCTAGTAGTATAAGTCTTGGCCAGCACAGAGAGGCAATGGTGGGGAGAGGGGCGCTGGGTCAACATTTCATTATTTATATGAAAAACTCAGCAATCTTATGTGTGTTCTGTTCTGTGACTTACTTCCTAATTCATGGATCTTTGGCCAGGATGGGGAAAAGACTGGCTAGGTCTTAACCCCACTGTGCATGTCTAACATTTCAGGGCCTGGAGTTCGATGGCACATTCATGGTACCAGCTGCTGGCCTATTAGCTTGTCCCGGGAAGCACCAGGGCAACCAAATTAGGAAGACCCACTGCTAGTGAAAGGAAATTACAAGTACCCTGTTTCTCCATGGGCAGTCATGCTTTTCGTATGGAAACAATAGCACATTTTTACATTAATGGGGTTTTATCGGGTCCATAATTTATTTCCCCTGCATTTTCTCTCCTTCCTCTCTTTAAGTTATACCTCAACCCCTCCCTTTGTGTCTTCTCTGCTTTTATACTTCTATGGTCCAATAACTTCTGAGGAGCTGAAGTTAGAAGTGTGAGCCTGAGGTCAAAGCCACAGCCTTACTGCTCGGGGCTACCTCTTCTGCAGCTTAGAGGCCTTTTCTACCATTTCCAATCATGTCCCTGAGGTAGGGGGTGGGCCAGAAGGGTGACCTCTGGGTACGTGGCTCTTGTTGTAATAGACTGACAGCTGCAGCTGCTGTCTGCTGCTCACGGGAGATGCCAAAGCCAGGCGTGCTCATTCCTCAAGTCAAGCGAACATGGACCCATGTGTATCCCAAATCCCTTCACGGAGTGGAAAAGATGAGCTCCCTTCCATGGAAATGCTCTCACCATCGCTGATCTGCCTCATGTCCTGGCTATTCTGGATGCTGTGGATCATCTCCAGGAGGATTTCTTTCTCTTGCTCCACAGCAGTTGCCGCTTCTCTCAAAGCCTCCACCCTGTAGAAATTGGGAAAACGAAAGTTACCATATGGAAGTTTAGTTTTCCTCATCTCTATCATGTGCTCCAACTCAAGTTTCAAGATCACTAGGAGCACCTTTCAAAAATTCTTTATTCCTTTTTAAAAAGTTCTTTAACTTTTCTATTGTTTTAAATCCGCCTACCCCACTCCCATTTTTCTCCCTGCTTGTATGGCGACCATTCTGTTTAGTGTTTATCTATTTTGTACTTGTTCTTAACAAAACGTGTATTTGTGTTTTCACCTATTTTCAATTTATATCTCACTCTGTTTCCCCTCAGCATTATTTTATTAAGAACCATCCAGCTTCCTATGTGAACATCTAGTCAGTAGCTTCTGATTGCTGCATATCATATACTTCATGCATATCCAGCTGGTTTTACATCCACTCTCCCAGTGGAGACACCCACCTTATCCCCTCACTTTCCATCACCACAAAAAATGCTTACACGAATACATGTCCCCTCATGGACTGAATGAGAATCTCCTTAGGATGTATCCCAGGGCAGGATTGCTGAGACAAGGGTACGATTGTTCTTCTGGAATGGCTATGCTAGACCACTGTCTGGAAGCAAGAATTCTTGTCCCCTCAAAGGTCCTTCTAGCTGGACCAAGAAATAAATTGACATGAGACAGATTAAGAGGAGAAAATCAAATATAACAGTGTACATTGGACGAAATTCCAAAGATGGTCAGGCAAAATGAGGTGTATACGTCATTCTGAATGAAGAAAGAGGGAGTAGGGGTCTGGGACTTCGGACAAAAGGAATATACTTCACAGGGTGAAAAGAAGATCAGATGCTTGGTAATTAGATGTTTGCCTTACCAAAAAGATGGGCCATTCAGATAAAATTTATCTCTGTTTATAACCCTTATTTTGGGAAACACCCCTAATTTAGATTCTTCTGTGTGGTTAAGGGAGGGGTAAAAGTTTCTCTTGAGCCTGCAGGTTCTCAAGTGCCTTCAGCTCAAAATAACCCACATGCCAAAGTGGCACATTCTGGGGGGCCCTGTCCTGAACTCCTTGACAATATTCCCAGCAGCAAAGCAGAGGAATCCCTGTGGACTCAAAGCCCTACCAATACTCAGCATTTTCCAACTTTCTACTTGTTGCCAGTCTAGTAAGTGTGCAGTGATATGTTCGTACCTAACTTGCATGTCTGTCATTACTAATAATTTTGGACATCTCTTTGTATTCTTGTTAGCTTCTTCATAGCCTGTGCCTATTTTCACTTCATTTCATTTTCTTTTTCACCCTCCCTCCCTCCCTTGTTTATCTTTTTTAAACAGGGGTTACTGTCCTCTTGTTGATTTGCATGTTCAAGCAATTAATCCCACGTTAGTTAAAGACATTATAATTATCTTCTCCCATTCTATCATACATGAATTTTGTCTGGGATATACTTCACCGAACAGACATTCTTACTTTGAAGTGATCAAATTGATCTTTTCTTGCTTTTCTTTTGCCTTATGGTTTATGCTTTTGAAGTTTTGCTTCAGGATCTTTCCATCCTAAGTCCTGAGATATTTTCCTATATTTCTATTAACTTTATTGCTTTATCTTTCTCATATTTATGTTTTAGTCCATCTAGAATCCACCTTGTATGTGTTTAGGTAAGGATTTTGCTTTATTTTCTCCAAATAGTGAACCGGCTTCTCCAACATTCTATCCACCAAAAATCTACCTTTCCTCCAATGATTTATAGATTGTCTACTCTTAGAAATCTCTATTTCATTCACTAGTATATTTGTTCTTTTTTTTTTTTTTTTTTTTAATTTTTTTTTTTTCAACGTTTATTTATTTTTGGGACAGAGAGAGACAGAGCATGAACGGGGGAGGGGCAGAGAGAGAGGGAGACACAGAATCGGAAACAGGCTCCAGGCTCTGAGCCATCAGCTCAGAGCCCGACGCGGGGCTCGAACTCACGGACCGCAAGATCGTGACCTGGCTGAAGTCGGACGCTTAACCGACTGCGCCACCCAGGCGCCCCTATTTGTTCTTTTTTAATGTTTTTATTTATTTTTGAAGGAGAGAGACAGAGCATGAGCGGGGGAGGGGCAGAGAGAGAGGGAGACACAGAATCTGAAGCAGGCTCCAGGCTCTAAGCTGTCAGCACAGAGCCCGATGCAGGGCTCGAACTCACAAACTGTGAGATCATGACCTGAGCCGAAGTCGGATGCTTAACTGACTGAGCCACCCAGGTGCCCCTACTAGTATATTTGTTCTTACACCAACACCCATTTTTTAAAAAACAGCAACAGCCTGGTAATATGCCTTAATATTTGGCAGAACTAGTCCCCTAATCTTAAATATAACTTAGCTATTTAGACTTTTAATTCTCCATATTAACTCTAGAGTAAGTTTATCAGGTTTCTCAAAGAACTGAGATAAATTTGGCATCTTTAGCATACTGCCATTCTATCCAGAAGCATGATGTGTCTTTCCATCTATTCAGATCATCTTCTATCTTCTCTATTTTTATTTTTTTATTATATTTTTAAGATTTTATTTTTGGGGGGCGCCTGGGTGGCTCAGTCAGTTAAGTGTCCTGTCTGACTCTTGATTTTTGGCTCAGGTTATGATCTCACAATTAGTGAGTCCGAGCCTGGCATCAGGTTCTGTGCTGCTGGTGCAGAGCTTGCTTGGGATTCTTGCTCTGCTCAACATGTTCTCTCTCTCTGTCTCTCAAAAAAATAAACTAAAAAAAAAAGGATTTTATTATTTTAAGTAATCCCCGCACCCAATGGGAGGCTTGAACTCACGACCCTGAGATCAAGAGTCACATACTCAATTGACTGAGCCAGCCAGGCACCCCTCTTTTATATTCTTAGAGTTTTGAAGTATTCTTTTAAAAATTTTTAAACATATTTTTAAAGCTTATTTATTTTGAGAGAGAGAGACAGAGAACATGAGCAGGGGAGGGGCAGAGAGACAGGGAGAGAGAGAATCCCAAGCAGGTTCCACACTGTCAGTGCAAACCCTGATTTGGGGCTTTAACTCACAAATCATGACACCATGACCCGAGCCGAAACCAAGAGTCGGACACTTAACCAACTGAGCCACCCAGGTACCCTGAGTTTTGAAGTATTCTTAATGGTAGTCTTTGTGGACTCTTCTGAGTGCTTTGATCCTTTGAGGATACTGTTGTTATTGTGAATATTTTAAATTATAATTTCTTGCTGGTTATTGCTGGTTGGAGAAATGCTGCTTTTAGAAGGTTCATCTTGTACTTGGTAACTGATTTATTTATTAATTTTAATAATTTATCGTTTGATTCAGTGATTCGTCTAGATTGGTGGGCATATCATCTGCACAAAATGACAGTTTTAATCTCTTCCTTTTCAATCCTATCAGCTCCTATTTTAATTTATTTTTAGTATTGACTAAAGTCCTCTGTTACTTTATTAAGCAGTGGTGATTAGACAGGGCACCTGTGTCTTTTCCTGAATTTAAAGGAAATGCCTGTTTAGGTTTTTGGTATAAAGACCAGATCGAGCTATAGAAGCACTACTTTTCCTAATTCCCTTGAGTATAAATAAATACACATGTGCTCTTATTACACATACACATGAACACACCCAGTCACCAAAGAACAAGACTGTGGAATTATGAGAACAGAAAAAAAGAAAATCTTGTATGTTTAGGGTGGTTTGTTTTCAGGGCAGTTTCTTGCTATACGTTATCCTGTAACTAAGTAAGTTGCCATTTCTGCAAAATGAACAGTGACAGACTTAGATCCTCGGTATTCAGATGGCCTGAGAATCATGAGATCATGAAGATCTAATCTTGATTGCTGCCTTAAGTGGGCACAGAAGGAACAACTTCACTAATGTTTGAACACATGTCCACTCCATATAAGGCTTCCCCTACTCACCCTAAGCACACATTTGCCTTTTCCCCAACAGCCATCCACCTGTTAGACCCCAAAATAGCACTGATAGACTATAAAGTCACACGGTCTCTTCGTTCATCAAGATACTAAATATATGTTGAACTTTGTGTTCATAAGAGCCAGAAAAACAAAGAGCTGGTAAGAATCTTATGTGACAAATGTGGCTGGAAAGCACAATAAAACCAATATTCTATAAAACAGCAATAATGCCAACAGCAGGCCCACTTCCAGCACCATTCATTGCGTACTTCAATATTTTACATTAGCAAACTCTCAGGCAGATAACCTAGGGCCCAGTACATAGAAGAGAGATTGAGTAGGCACCAATATGAAATATTTATGCGAAAAACACAAACCATGACTATACTGTTTAAATGACACAGATGAATCATGTGATTAGTAAATGAGAAGATGCTGAAAGAAGAGATTAATTTTTCAACACTCTTTGAGTTTGTACTCAAATGCACAATGATAGAGAATTAAATGTTACTCTAAAAAGGAAAGCTTCATTTACATCAAGTTATGACAGTAAGTTCACGGAATTGTTAACAAGAAATTGGTTTAAGAGGAGATGCTCTAGAAAAAAACCCCATAAATATAAGGAAGATATTTTGTCATTAAATGAGACCAAATGCAGAAGAAATTATTGTTAATGTTTATTTATTTTTGAAGACAGCGAGCGAGAGAGCGAGCGTGAGCTGGTGAGGGGCAGAGAGAGAGGAAGACAGATAGGCTCCGTGCTGTTAGCACACAGCCTGACATGGGGCTCAAACCCATGGGCCATGAGATCATGACCTGACTCAAAGTCAGACCTTTAACTGGCTGAGCCACTCAGACGCCCCAAATACAGAAGACACTAGATGGAACTTTTAAGGGTTGTGGGGTTTTTTGTTGTTGTTGTTGTTTTGTTTTTGTTTTTCTCCCCAAGGCTAGAAATTGCCAGGGCATTTTCCCTGTGATAAACAGACTTCACTTTTAATGGAACCTCTCATACACATTTTTATGTATACTTTTTTCATTTCATAGCAAAGGTAAAATGCATTCTTTAGAATGTAAACATTTCAAGGTTTTTTTGTTTGTTTGTTTGTTTGTTTTGGCACCATCGACCTTTCATGTGCAGTTCCCTCTAGCTGAACCTAGACCTCTACTTAAATTTATGTAAGTAATATTTGCACTGTTTGTCAGCTGAGATCCTTAAATTCATCTCACATATAAATCTTTCTGTCTACAACCCTTCCATTTAGTTCTAGAAAATTGTTAGTCATAGTATCTTCGAATATTCCCTGTCCTCCGTGCTATTATTTTCCTCCGGGACTCTGGTTAGACAAGTGTTGGACCACCTCACTTTACCCTTCAAGTTTTTAAACATCATTTGACAACACTTCTCTTGACGGAGAAGGGTGGTTCTGTTTTTATTAACAGATCCTAGAAGAGCTACATGTCCAAAATTGGGAAAGAAATCCTCATACCATGGCTGGCCTGGGTTGTACTCCTGGAAAACTCTGCATAAAATCGCAACTAAGCAGGCTTAACACAAAGAAATTTTAGCCAGAAATTCTTAGGAGGGCGAAACTTGAAGTGCCCACATCCTCCACTAGTGTTCGGGTCTCCTGAACCTCACACATCTCTGCAGCCTAGGTAGCAAAATGATACACTTGTGAGGCCTGACAGCGACTTCACCAGACTGAGGCTACTGTGGATATGTCCACTAACACAGCATTCAGTGAAGCCACAATGGCTTTTCAGTCACACTGTTCAAACCGGCACCGCCAATTACTGGCTGTGTAACCTAAGTTCTCTTTGCCTCAATTTCTTCATTTATGAAATAGGGATAATGAGATGGTGGTTGTGACTGAATGAAGTAAAGCAGGTAAAGAGTTTAACACAGTTGACTGACAGCACTGACTACAACAATTATGTTTATGAGTTACTACATGTCATGTGTCTAGAATTGGTGCTGGTAAACATTAGCTTCATGCTATTTATTACACACTTACCATTATGGACTCAGGCTTATAAATACCAAGAACTTGTGCTTTCATACAAAGGAAGAGAAATGGCAAATGCTCCTATCATGAATTTAGTTGAAATAAATAATTTCTAAAATAGGTTCTTAAAATCATAGTCCATCTCTTATTAAATACTCATATCCAAGAAACAAGTGTTGGTAAGGATGTGGAGAAAAAGGAACCCTTGTGCACCGTTGGCAGGAATGCAAACTGGTGCACACACTGGAAAACAGTATGGAGGTTCCTCAAAAAACCAAAAATGGAATTACCCTATGATCCAGTAATCACACTACTGGGTATTTACCAAAAGAGTACAAAAATGCTGACTTGAAAGGTCATATGCACTGTTATGTTCATTGCAGCATTATTTATAATAGCCTAATTGTGGAAGTAGCCCTAGTGTGCATCAATAGATAAATGAATAAAGCAGATGTGTATATACATACGCACACGTATGCACATACATAATGGAATATTATTCAGCCATAAAAAAGAATGAAATCTTGCCATTTGCAACAACACGGGTGGAGCTAGAGTGTATAAGGCTAAGCGAAGTCAGTCAGAGGAAGACAAATAACATATGATTCTATTCATATGTGAAATTTAAGAAACAAAACAAATGAACAAAGGGAAAAAAAAAAGAGAGACAAACAATAAAACAAGATCCTTAATTATAGAGAACAAATTGGCAGTTACCAGAGGGAGGGAGGGAGTGGGATGGGTAAAATAGGTGAAGGGGATTAAGAGAAAACTTATCTTTTTTTTTCTTCTTTTTTTTTAATGTTCATTTTTGAGAGAGAGACAGAGCGTGAGTGGGGGAGGGGCAGAGAGAGAGGGAGACACAGAATCTGAAGCAGGCTCCAGGCTCTGAGCCTGACGCGGAGCTCGAAACCCACAAACCCTGAGTCAAAGTCAGATGCTTAACCAACTGAGCCACCCAGGTGCTGCTTAAAGATTTTATTTTTAAGTAATCTCTACACCCAATGTGGGGCTCAATCAAGAGTCACATGCTCTACTGAGCCAGCCAGGTGCCCCAAGAGTACACTTACCTTGATGAGCTGAGTAATGTATAGACTTGCTGAATCAGGGCACCTGGGTGGCTCAGTCGGTTAAGCGGCTGACCTCACGGTTCGTGAGTTTGAGCCCCTCCTCGGTCTCTGTGCTGACAGTGTGGGGCCTGCTTGGGATTCGGTCTCCCTCTCTCTTTGCTCCTCCCCCATTTGCTCTCTCTCTCAAATAAACTTAAAAAAATATATATACTTAAAAAAAAAAAGAATGGCTGCATCACTATATTGCACACCTAAAACTAATATAACACTGTATGTTAACTATATTGGAATTAAAATAAAAAATAAAAATTAAAAAAATACCCTTGTATATAAAGAATGCTACAAGGATTACTTATATTCTAGGCAGTGTAAGATTTTGAGTAAGTTTTCCTAATCATCACCAAAATATGAAAATACACTCACCACTGCAACCCTGCAGTGTGAAGATGGAACTGGTGCTTAGGAGCCTCTCATTAGTACTGCGGCCTTAGGCAAGCCACTCAATCCCTCTGGACTTGGGTTCCCTCATTTCTAAAAGAGATAACATTCTTGTGCCCTCCTCTGCCTCAAAGGGTTTTGTAAGGTTCAAATGACAATGTATATGAGAAGCACTCTTTTAAATTATAGGCTGTTGTTCAATATTAACTCTGAGGCCACTTGTTTTGTGACTCGTGGGACACTGGCACACCCTAAGAAACTTCAAGCAACAGGAAACTTTCAGCCAAATGATCCATATTACTCCCAGCCCCAACCCTTCATTCTCTGTCGGGTAAGTCACTGGGCAGGGGAAGGACCTACAACGTGACCAGTTTTGGGAAATTTGTGAACAATCTTGCAGTCCTATCATTTTCCCCTCTGCCACTCTCCACAACCCATATCTCAAACATCTTCATTACCATCGAGAGCCTTCTAGGAGCCACTCAATACTTGGCATCAGTAGGTGTTCAGTATTTACTGTATTCAACACCAATTTAAATGTAATTTTGGGGGCACCTGTCTGGCTCAATTGGTGGAGTGTGTGAATCCTGATCTTGGGGTTGTAAATTCAAGCCCCATGATGGGTGTAGAGATTACTTAAAAATAAAATCTTTAAAAAAAAAGGGATTTTTCACTTCTTTCAGTAAAGTCATATATTCATGCATATACTATTCCTCCATTTTGAAATACTGTAAGCAGCAAGAGTTAGGGGTCCCTGGGCAAAGAAAGACAGACATAGCTTTCTTGATGTAAGAGAAGTCATTTTAGGCCCCAAACCATCTTGTGAAAGAATGTGAGAACAGCCACCATCAGGCCAGGAGATAGTCTAATCATAGTCAGAAAGCAAAGACTGACCTGATGCACACTCCTGAGTTATCTCTACAGGATTTAAACCCCTTTGAGTACTCAGATCCCAGACCAACTGATGCCAGGGAACAGATGCTGCTGACCCTTTGCAGCCCCTGTGACTTTGACTTGGAATCAGTCACCCCATTGCCATGCTGTATTCCCCACTGTGCAAGCCTCTTCCTGAATATATATACACCCTTAGCTTAAAACTCCCCCAATCTTGTTGTTCTGGGACACACTGCTTGGGAAAGATCCCCCATGTTCTCCTTCACTTGCTGCAAGTAAAACCCTTCCTTTTCCTATTCTTTGGCTTGGTTGTATCTTTTGGCTTGACACCCACCAAGAGGCAAACCCAGCTTCAGGTAACAGTAAGACACATCTAACTTTAAGAGAATTCAGGCATGAATTATTAAGCTCTATTGCCAGTCTTCCTGGGTTCTGGCTGGGGGACCCTGGACAAGTCATGTATCTTCCTAAGCCTCAATTTCCCATGTGGAGAATGGAGGTAATAGTAACTTCCACAAAGGAATGGGCCCTGGTATACAGAGTCAGTGCTCATTTAACGAATCATTGTTAGCATGTATTATTCATAAATTACAGTGACTTGAAAAAAAGTAACAATAATAAGCAAGGTGTCTTGAGCCACTGATGAATGTAAAAGTCAGATGCCATTTAGAATTGGTCAAAAAACTGGGAGAGAAAGGAATCACCTTTTCAGGAGGAAGCAAAAAAGGAGATGAGATGGAGTCACGAAAGAAAGGCCAGTGTCATGGTAAAGTATTAGAAACAAATGGAATTCCTTTAATTTGTAGAATGCTGCCAAACATTTTAAAGCATTTAAAAACTCACATACGCCACCAGTTCATACTCTAGCTCATAAAGCATTCAGCAAATTGTTTTCAGTTTCATATGGAAGACATTTTACCACAAATGACACAATTAGTATGGCTGGGGAACAGTAAATGCAAGCTTCTAAGTACAAACTACAGTGATTTATTCTACCTAAAACACTGCCTTATGAGTCATCCTTAATATAAAATTAAACTATTAGAGCAAAATTACCTTGAATATGTTTTCTTTTACAAACAGATCTAGGCATGAGGCTAGTTTTTAATAGTGCGGTGCTCTGTGACACTGCTCATGTGGTTTCAAAGGAACTTTAAAGCATCAGCATTTGCATTTTTATTTTCACTACCTTCTAAAATACTTCCTTAGATCAGTATTACTTTTTATTTTAAGGAAGAACCAAAGCTTACAAAAGGCTAAAATTACTAGGTAAGTCCTTAAAATGAGTAATTAGCACATTTTAATCAGTCTTTCTTCCTCAGCTCAAGGGTTAATTAAACAACTTATAATGTAATCACTTGTATACAGTAATCAATTCACATTAATCAAACATTAAGAATGTACTAATACTCAGAACAGAGGCTTTCCTTTAAAGATAAGTACTTGCCTGCTTTTCCACCTACCACACACGAGGTGTTAAGTCAAGTTTGAGGAGAATGACTCAGCTTGAAGAAGGGAAGGGCAAAATCCTCCTCATTCCTTTCAGGAAAAATCGTTTCTGACCGGGAGGGAGAGAGCCCTGAAATAGTTAAGAACGTGCCCTCAAAGTTCTAAATACCTGGGGAGATGCGGGAGTTACTTGTTTTTTTGTTTTGTTTTGTTTTGTTTTGTTTTCAGTGTCTTCATTTCCTCATCTTTTTTTCATTTATTTTTATGTTTACAATTTTATTTAAATCCAAGTTAGTTAACATACAGTGTAATAATGGTTTCAGGAGGATGTGGGGAGTTACTTGTAGCGCTGCCACATAAAAAGAAGTATTATTCTTCAGAGGGGCATTAAGTAGCTTGAAGCTACTGATCAGTCTTGTTCCACTTTCTCCGGGGGCTGAATGCGTCAAGCTCAACCATGGGGAAGCCTTAGTTTTCTTTTGTTCCATTTGTCTCATTCTGAGCCGAACTCTAGTGTGGTTTTGGCTCTGATTTCCCTATGTGTTGCCATCCATGAAATCATCCTGGAAGGAGAATTTCTCATCTTTTGACTCTTTTCTCAGGATAATAATAATAATTGCCTCAACTGCTGAGATATACTGTGGTTATGAATGCACTTTGTTGGCAAATAGACACCCCTTCTTATTTTGGTATATAAATCCAGGGAGATAAAGACATACATGCACTGCTTCCTAAAATTTTTGGCTTACATACTTCTTTGCTCCTCCAGAACCTGGTGAGAACTATAGAAAAAAAAATTCGGTGTAGTTTCAGGGGCTGCAGAGCCTTAATAAGATTTTCATTTAACTACATCTGCACACAATTGTCACAGTAACTTTGGTGACATAAACGTTTACAAGAAGTACATAAAAGTTTTAATACACTAAGGGAAACAAGTATTTCCAAAATTTATTATAAATTACTTAGAGATTGCACATAAGCGTAACTCTGTATTACTTAATAAAATCTTATTCAGTTGAGAAGGAAAAAAAAACGGGTGACTATCTTATGCTTTTGGGCCAATGATTAGCACTTTCAAGAAGGTGTCAGTCAGTACAGTCAATGTCTTCTACGGAAGGAGGCACACAAATACTGTGAAACTAACGGAAAGGCTGCATGCAGGGTTAGGAGGAAAACGAAAGCTGCAGGGTCTTATTACACCAAGTACCCAGCCATTGTTCTCCCCGCAGCCCCTCATTTGTCCTACTCCTCCCTACTCCTTGCTATCAGACGGGTCCCTGGATTTTTAGGTTTTTTGCTCTGCTGGGTTTTGGAGCAAAGAAACTGATCACTCACCAGTAAACTGCTGCCGCTCTTAAAAATGAATAATAGGAAAAGAGCAAGTTAAAAAACACCTGGGAAGACCACACACTGGCACTCAGAAGGTTCTAGAAGTTCTGTAGACACGGGGTGTCACAGTCTGTAATCTCAAATAACGCCACTCTAACTTTTACCTTCTCTGGTTTTTCTCCGTTCCCAAACGCTCAGGTCTGTTAACGAGAACGTGGCCACCAATAATGCGCTCACAGGTTCTTAAATCGCATGCGTTCTCTCTCCGACGGAGAGGAAAATCCACCAAGGGCAAGAGAAAACTGCACCATCCCCATGAAGAACAAATCTCAAGCAAGCAACTTCTGTGGCCGCAGCCTGCCCCGGGACCGTGCCGGACCGGCCCGCAGCGCACGGCCTCCGCCCGCAGACCGCCCCGCCGCTCACCTGAGCTCCAGCTGGTCCAGGCTCTCCAGCAGGCGGCTGGAGCGGTCGGCCATGGAGGAGGAGCGGCAGAAGCGCCCCTCGTTGGCTTTCGCGTTGATCTTCGCCTGAGCCATCTGAACCTCCGAGGCGGGGCGGCCAAGAGGTCACCGGCCTCTCCGGCGGCGGCGAGTGGAGAGTCCCGCGGCCGCAGGCGTCGCCGTCACCGCGCGGGGCGCCCGCCTCCCTCTGACGCCCGCGGGGGGCGGCCCGGGAGGATGCGCCGACACCGCCGCCGCCGCGTGGCCAAACAAGGGCAGGCGCGCCGCCCGCCGGGCTCAGGGCTACGGTCCCCGGCGGGGAGCGACTGCGGCTGCGGGAGGGAGCTCGCTGGCCACGGGGCCTCGAGGGTGGGCAGCCAGGGCCCGGGGCCGGAGGAGCGGCCTCCGAGGCACCTGGAGGGGCTGACGAAGGAAGGGGAGGACCTAACTCGATCGCCCCTTCTTGCTCTCCAGACCTGGAAACAACCGAAACCCCAGAGGAGGCTCACAGAACAGCCCTCTACCCCTACCTCTGGGCGCCCCCGACTCTGTGCAGCCTGGATGTAGCCAATTCCCCACAAGCCAAGGTACCTAATGGTAGGCTGTGGGTATTACCCAGTGATGGCTTCGCTTAGTTTCTCCCAGCTCTCCTAATTCACGCCCAAACCAAAACCATTAAAATCCTTTGATATGGGGAGAAAAGGTTCCTTTGTGGCACCGATGGCATCTAAGTTCGGCTCCTTGGCAGTCTGTACTTGCCCGACCCTGTCTCAACATTTCCTTTCCTGAGGTGGAATAAATGAAAGCCTGGATAAAACCACTGAAGCTTACAGAGGGGGGGAGAAAAAGGAAAGAAAGAAAAAGCTACCCCATCATTCTTTGTCTTTCACATCCAATTGATTTAAATCTGTTAAAAAGATACGGCAAGTCACTAGGGCAGACACTATAAAGGTCAGTGAAAGAACAGGACAGGGAATACAAAGATTTATGTACTTAAAAACTTGTGCTTTGCTCCCATCTCATTATAGCTGTCCGCCTCATATTGCAAGGATGAGAATATATATACAGGGCACATTAAATGATAGATAATAACAGTTTAAAGCTGAATTACCACCTTTAATCTGAGATCAAAGACATTTAAATACCTGAACAGAGAGGAGTGCTGTAAGTCTGGATTCCAGTTCCCTCTGAACTCCATCTAAATACTAATAAACTATTGGTGTAGGGGATTATTTGACCTCATTAAATATATTTTGCCATTATCATGATACAAACTTGGAATCCAAAGAGATGTTGTGAATGGTTTGAAAGTATATCATGGAAATTTAGAATCATCTTGGACTCTCTCTCTCTCCTATCCTGTAGATCCAATCCATCAGTAAATCCCCTCCCCTTTATTTTTAGAATGTACTGATTCTTCTCTCCAATTGCACTGCTACCACCGTGGTCCCAGCCACCATCAGTTCTCACCTGGATTACTCCCAACACCTTCCTGTCTGGTCTTACTTCTCCTCTTGCCTCTGGTGTATATTCTCAATACAGTAATTACAGTAACCCTTCTAAAGAAGGCAGATCACACCATTAATTCTCAGAAACAGGATCTTTCCCTTCTTTATTTTTCCTTCTTTAGTTACCACCATTGGATACACTTGTTTATGATAATGTATAACACTCTATCCAACCCTCTCTTCACCAGTTATGCAAATCATAAAGGAGTGTGGGCTTTGCTTTGCTCACTGGTATATCCCAGTGCTTAGAACAGTCAGTGGCACATGGTAAGTACTCAACAAATACTGTGTGAGGGAATGCATGAAAGAAAAATAAATTAATGATGTAATGAAGATAAGCATCTTTGTCAATGTCAGAAACATATTTACTTTTGTTTTTTTAATCACTTTTGATAATAATACATATAATTTTCTGTAATACCATCTAATTACCTCTCCTCTTTGTGTCTAAATTAAGTTCAAATTATGAAGTAATTAAAAAATGACTTTTTAATTGCTTAACAAGTAGAAATATAATCAGTGACAATTATTAAATAAAATATTGAACGACCCAATTATCTTTTTTTAATGGTCATGATTAAATATCCCTTTACTGTCATATAAAAAATTTCATTTATTCTTTACCATACACACCACAAAAACTTCTTAACAGAACATCTGTGTGTGGCACCTCTGGCAGAGAGGTGTTGATTTCTCTTTCCCACATCTGCTTCAGCACTCTTCTTTCTGGATCATCCTTTGTGCTCCTCACTATTGAGCAAGCAAGCTCCTGGAAAGCTCTTTAAGGTCCAGCTCATGACTACCTCCTAAAGCCTTGCTTGATGACTTTAACATACAAATGAAAAGTACAATATGGTCATTTTGGAAAAATGGTAAGTTCTCAACCTACATGTCTACTTAAAAAAAATAAAAGCAGGTAGGACAGAACTGACATCTTACGAAATAAAAACACAAATTGTTTCCAATGTGGATTGGAAAGACTATAGTAAACAAAAACAAGCAGTAATTGTATTTTACACTAAAATATCTGGTTGCAAAGAAGAAAATTTTAGCGATGATTTTTTTTTTGTCTTAAAGAAAAAATTTATATTTATAGAAAATGTTAAGTTTTGTATGGAATTACTACTCAAAATTTTTAGGAAAGACATTTCTGGTCATGAAGCATATACACAAAGATACTGTGATAAGCCCTTCTTAGTCTTCTAATTATGTAATGTTTTTTATTATTCACAATGGAGCCTGAACATTTAAAAATTAAATGGGTAATATGAAATGTTGGAGACTGACAATTTAATGATTAATTAAAATGAAGACACTTACAATGAAATAAAAATTTTAAAGGGTTAATTAAGGAAGATTACTCCTGAGTAGACCTTTAACATTATTTTTTGAAGATTATGTTTACACAAATATATATAGAAAAAGACTAATATTATTAAAAATACATTTAATTCTATGCAAACATTTTGACATCATTCCCTTTAAATAGTAGATAATACAAGTCACATGATAGTCTAAGCAGGTAAAAGGAATGGAAAGGTTTCTTTTTAATAATTTCAAAGAAATTAGGGTTTGTCTTTTTTTTTAAATTCTACAGTGTGCTGCCCCAGTTAAAGTAGGAATATACATCTGAGTGAAACCCACAAAGAACACTGCTGGTAAAAATTTTAATCTGTTTCCATGATCAGTTTTCATTACTCTCTTCTAATAATCATAAACAAAGATCTCAATGGTATTCTATACTAGTGCCACATAAGAAATGGAATTTACAGGAAAACTGATCTATGACAGCTTTATTTATATTCATTTTCACTCTAAAAAAATAAACTAGAATCATTGTACAGTACAAATAAAATTGAAGCACTAATGCTATTTGGGAAACATATAAACAATAGTCAAGGGCTTCTCTATTTTTTAATTCTTTTAACCTAAATATATAAATTCAAAGTTGACTGGAAAACTGTGATAACTATATTAGAATACATGATTTATATTTGCATTAACATGTATTCTACTCCTCTGTACATTTTTGCAAAATAGCACAAAAATACAAAGCAAGTATCAGATGCAAAAGCAAAAAAAGCGTGTTTCCAAATACATCTGTACTAACAGATTTCTGGTCTCCTTTAGAAAACAAACTCAAGAATTCATTATTCTGAGTCTCTTCAAGGCCACTTGATGTTGTGTGGTAATATCTTTATAATTACATTTCCTCAAGACTTCTTCTAATAGCTTCTTCTAATTCCACATCTGCATTAAAAGACAGAATTTTAATATTTAGGGCAGAAAATAAATACATGCTTTATATAGATCTCATCAACAACACTTGGGATGATTTGACAGTTTCTTCATAAAATTTGAGTATTTCAAAACAATAAGAATCTGGATATAGTCTCAGGCTGAATTGTAATAAATATGAGCTTAATAAGGAACTTGCAAGTTATTTCCATTTAGGGACATGGAAAGTCAACAACCTTCTAGAATCACTTGAGGCAATGCATATAAGAGTTGATATAGGCAAAACCACGAAATGCCAAAATCTCAAAGAGATTAAAAATTTAGTTTGCAGTGCCTGGGTGGCTCAGTAGGTTAAGTGTCCAACTTCGGCTCAGGTCATGATCTCACACTTTGTGGGTCCGAGCCTCACAATGGGCTCTGTGCTGACAGCTCGGAGCCTGGAGCCTGGAGCCTGCTTTTGGATTCTCTCTCTCTCTCTCTCTCTGCCTCTTGCCTGCTTGTGCTCTCTCTCTCTCAAACGTAAACAAACATTAAGGAAAAAAAAAAAAAAAGCTACAGGCTAGTGTATAATGTGTGTTAAGTTAAAGCTAGATTCTAGGTCAGGGAGTTGCCCTAAGATGAATTCAAAGGGATGAGGAAATACAAAGAAAACCCAAGTTGCTTCCTAGCAAAGAAAAACAAGGTGACAACACTTATAAAAAATATGAAAACTGGGGCGCCTGGGTGGCGCAGTCGGTTAGGCGTCCGACTTCAGCCAGGTCACGATCTCGCGGTCTGTGAGTTCGAGCCCCGCGTCAGGCTCTGGGCTGATGGCTCAGAGCCTGGAGCCTGTTTCTGATTCTGTGTCTCCCTCTCTCTGCCCCACCCCCGTTCATGCTCTGTCTCTCTCTGTCCCAAAAATAAATAAACGTGGAAAAAAAAAATTAAAAAAAAAAATATGAAAACTTATTATAAAGTTATAGTAATTAAGAGTGTGGCCCAGTTTCTAGAAGATAATTCAAGGGGACAGCGTCAAGACCTCAGTGTAGGGAAATATTTATTAAACAGAATTTAAAAAAATATTATGGAAAACTACGGTAATTTGGAATGTATTAAAATTACTTTTATTCATTAAAAGACACCATTAAATGAGGAGCATGGGTGGCTAAATCAATTAAATGTCGACTCTTGATTTTGGCTCAGGTCATGATCTCATGGTTTGTGGGTTTGAGCCCCACGTGTGGCTCTGTGCTGACGGTATGGAGCCTGCTTGGGGTTCTCTCTCTCTCCCTCCCTCCCTCCCTCTCTCTCTCAAAATACATAAACATTAAAAAAAAAAGACAAAATTAAATGAGTAAAAAGGCAAGACATACAGTGGGAGAAAATATTTACAATACATGGAACTTGTACCCAGAAAGTATTAAAAAATTTTCAACCCTGAACAATCAATAAAATAATCCACAAGAAAACTGTTAAGAAATTTGAAAAAGCACAAAAGATTATGTCAAAATGGTCAATAACCTTACTCATCAGAAAAATGTAAATTAAAACTACCAAGAAATAACAGTATATATTCATCACTAGCTAAAATTAAAGAGATCAGATAATTTAAATGATTAGTGAAAATGTACATCAATGGGAACTCACATATGCAACACAGGACAAAAGAAAGTGGCACAACCACTTTGGAAAAACAATTTGGCATTACCTTCTGAAGTTGAACACAAGCAATCCCACTCCTAGGTATATATTCCCAGAAATGCACACATATGTGTATTAAAAGACATGTATGGGGGCGCCTGGGTGGCTCAGTCGGTTAAGCGTCCGACTTCGGCTCAGGTCACGATCTTGCGGTCCATGAGTTCGAGCCCCCACGTCGGGCTCTGTGCTGACTGCTCAGAGCCTGGAGCCTGTTTCAGATTCTGTGTCTCCCTCTCTCTCTGACCCTCCCCTGTTCATGCTCTGTGTCTCTCTGTCTCAAAAATAAATTAACGTTAAAAAAAAAACTAAAAAAAATAAAAGACATGTATGAGAACATTCACAGTAGTATTACTTGCAACAGACAAAAAGTACAAAGCAAATGTCTATAAATAGGTGAATTGAGATATATATGTAAAATAGAATATTATTCAGATATTAGGAATGAACAAACAAAAGCTACATGCTAACACCTGGATTAATCTATAAAACAACTCGACTAGAAGACACCCAGACAAAGGAACACCTGGGTGGCTCAGTCGGTTTAGCTTCCAACTTCAGCTCAGGTCATGATTTCATGGTTCATGAGTTTGAGCCCCACATTGTGCTTGTTGCTGTCAGCACAGAACGAGCTTTGGCTCCTCTGTCCCCCTCTCTCTCCCTCTTCCCCGCTTGTGCACTCTCTCAAAAATAAACATTAAAAAAAAAAAAAAAAGGCACCCAGACACAAAAGAATATATAGACTCTGCTTGTGCTGTCCAATATGATGGCCACTGACTCTATGTGGCTATTTATATTTAAATCAATTAAAATTAAATGAGATTTAAGATTCGGTTCCTCAGTTAAGCTACATTTCAAGTGCTTAATAGCCACACATGAATATTAGCAACCATATGGGTGCTGATATCAAGTATTTTCATCACAGAAAATTATATTGGACAATGATGATCTGTATGATCCCCTTTAAATAAAGTTCAAAATCGAGCACTACTAAACTAGTATTTCAAGACATGATAGTGGCCACTAACCTTTTTTGGGAAGGAGTGCAGGAGAAGTAACTGGAAGAGAGAAATGAGGGGGACACTTCTAAGGTACTGGTTGTTGTTGAATTACGTTCCACCCAAACATGTGTCCAAATCCCTAGTACCCAGGAATGTGACCTAATTTGAAAATAGGGTCTTTGCAGATATAATCAATTTAAGATTAGGTCACTAGGGTGAGCCCTAATCCAACATGACTGGTGTCCTTATAAGAAAAAAATACCATGTGAAGACAGACACGCAGGTAGAAGATGGCCACATGATGACAGAGGCAGAGACTGGAGTGATGCATTCATAAACCAAGGAGTGCCTATGATTGCCTATAACAACTAAAAGCTAGGAGAGGGACAATGGCCCTACAGACAACTTGACTTTAGTTTTCTAACCCCTAAAGCTGTGAGACAATAAATCTGTTGTTTTAAGTCATCTAGTTTGTAGTATGTAGTTATGGCAGCCCCAGGAAATTAACATGCTGGTGCTATTCCATTTTTTTAACCTGAGGGATGTAAGATCTTTTGTACAATTTTTGTGTTCATTATACTATACACATTTACACCCAGAGAACCAAACACTGGAGAATACTAGCATCTAAGTTGGGAGGAGAGGATCAGAATTGAAGGGTTTTAGAGTCCTTTTCTTATTGCAGAGGCAGACAGCATGTAGGTATACTTTAGTTTTTAAATTACACGTAAAAATGTGGCAAAATGCCAATATAAGCACAAAAAAATAGAAATAAGGTATATAACTTACAAACCAATTAAAAGAAAACAGAAAACTAAAAATATACAAAAACAATTAAATGGTTCCACTTCTAATAATAGTGGAGTAGCTTATTGTGGATTAGCCCTCTCGTAGATAACAATTATGAACTATTTTAAGGCACTGGAGAACAAAAAAATCAGGTAGAAACAGGACAGAAGCTGATCACTGAAAGAAGCAAACTGCACAGGGTTCAATTTTCAGCTTTATGGTTTTATTGCCTCACGGTATTCCTCAGTCCTTGTAGAACAAGAATAAAACTTAACCCAGGAAGTGAAACTGTGTGGCTTAAGGCATCATAGACAGAGTTTGAATCATAGAAGCTAGAAAGTGGAGCTGGGGAAAGGAAAGGAAGTTTTGAAAAAATAAGGGTATTCCAGAAGAAACAAGAAACCAACAGAAGGAGGATCCTCGAAATCTACCAATTTTTAGTTGACTTCTAAACTTTGCATACAAAGGAGACGATCTAAGATTCTGAGTGAAAAACAACAGTTTGGAAGTAAAAGAAGTAAGCAACTTTAGCTACTGCCTGCTGTGGAAGAGGCAGAGGTTGGAGATTAGGTCTATCAGGTAACCGCCTTCAAAAGAAAAAAAAAAACAAAACCAAAATCCAAAGAATCTGCAATGTACATCCAGAATATCCATATACATCAAAAATCACTTGATTTGCAAGGGGAAAAAGAAATGTAACCCAACAGTCAAGAAAAATAGCCAATTGAAACTAATCCCCAAGATAACTGAGCTGTTGGAATTAGGAGAAAAGAATTTTAGAAAATTTGTATTTTCAAGGACTTAAGGATGAATGCATAGAAAATCTCAACAGAGAAATGAGATCTATGTAAAATCAAAACAACTAGGAACAACACCTGGGTGGCTCAGCTGGTTGAGCGTCTGACTCCTGATTTTGGTTCAGGTCATGATCCCAGGATCATAGGATGGAGCCCCACATCAGGCTCTGCGTTGAGCATGGAGCCTGCTTGGGATTCTCTCTCCCAATCTCTCTCTCTCTCTCTCTCTCTCTACCCTCCCGTCCCCACCTCTCAAAAAAAATTAACACTTAAAAAAAAAAGTTCATTCCTTGAAAAAGATAAAAAAAATCGATAAATTTCAAGTTAGACTGATCAGGAAAGACAGGAAACAAAAATTACCAATATCAGTAACAAATGAGGAAATATCACCACAGATCCTACAGAAATAAAAAGTACATTTGGTATATTTGACAATTTAGTTAGAATGGACAGATTTCTTGAAAAACACAATTCTCTAAAAACTGACACAAAATTAAACAAAATCTGAACACCTATATATATTAAAGAAAATAAATCTATTATCAAAAAACTTCCCAGGAAGAAAACTCCAGGCCTAGATAGTTTTACCAGTGAATTCTCTAAAACATTTAAAGAAGAAATAAAATCAGTCTTGGAGTGAATTCAACAAAATGGTGGAGTAACCAGCTGCAAACACCCATCCTTCCACAGAAACACTGAAACACACACAGAAACCATCAGAAACAACTTTGTCCAAAGTCTGAAAAACATTCAAAGGTTCACAGCAACTAAGCAAACATTAAATCAAGAAAAAGACAACATAAAAACAGTAGGAAAGGGGCACCTGGCTGGCTCAGTTGGTTAAGTGACTCTTGATTTTGGCCCAGATCATGATCTCACGGCCCTGGGATCGAGCCCCAAGTCAGACTCTGAGTTGACAGCATGGAACCTGCTTGGGATTCTGTCTCCCCCACTTTCTCTCTGCCTCTCCTGCCCATGCACATATGCTCTCTCTCAAAATAAGTAATAAATAAACTTAAAAAAGAACCAGGAGGAAAGCCTAGTGGTATTTTTACTTGCCCTTTCTTCACCACCTCCTTGACTTGGCAGCAGTCTTGAAAACAACAGAGAATGTTCCTGGTATGGGACTCTGGTCCCTAGTTCCAGATGGAGTACAGTAGAAATTACAAATTACTGTGTTTGTTTGTTTTAGTCTGTCTGGGGACTCTGGGGGCTACAAAAAGGATGGATACAAGGCATATGTCTCTGTTTTGCCTTGCTCAGAACCCATTTAGGAACAAAAAGCAGTGGGCATTGCTCAAAACATTTTAAGGTGAATAATAATTAAAAAAAACACACAACAAAACATAGCCTGGAGCAAAAGATTATAGTTGAGACATACAAAAGACTGCCTAATAAACACCTAGAAGGAAAACCCCCAGAAACTTTCTTCGGGAAATTAGGGCATTCAAAAGCACCTGCACATGCCCTAGGACAGGATGCACGCTAAGAAAATACCTGAAAAGACCCTAAGCTTTCACCACTGGCTGATTTGTAGGCCCAGTGCAAGCCTGGCTAAATGCTGAAGAGCTTCAGCACAGAGCCAAACTGCAAACACTAAGAAAGGTTGTTTTGTTTTGTTTTGAGCTTCTGGTAATCAAGGCAGTTTCTGGTAAAACACTAGCTGAACACAAGCTAAAAGAACAGAGATTCAGGAGTGCCTGGTTGGCTCAGTTGGAAGAGCATGTGAGTTCGAGCCCCATGTTGGGTGTGGATACTATTAAAAAAAAAAAAAATTAAAAAAATAGAGACTTAGATACTTTGAGGACCAGACATGTATTTTTTGCAAAAATACAGCTGATCTTGGAACAACACAAGTTTGAACTGTGTGGGTCCACTTTTATATGGATTTTGATAAATACAAATACAGTACAGTACTATAAATGTATTTTCTCTTCCTTATGTTTTTCTTCATTTTTTTTCTGTAGATTATTTAAGAAAATAGTATATAACACATATAACATACAAAATATGTGTTAATTGACAGTTTATGTTATTGGTGAGGCTTCCAGTCAACAGCGGGCTATTAGCAGTTAAGTTTTTGGGAATATAAATTTCTGATTGTGTGTTGGGTGGTCTCAGTGCCCCAACCCATTGGGTTTAAGGGTCAACTGTAGTTTGGAAAAACAACCAACCAAACAGACAATTACAACCTTTAATAATAACAGCAAACTGTGGGGAAGAGATATAATCTGATTTCCAGAAGTACTGTAGTATTTGCATATCCAGTTTTCAACAACAACAAAAACAAAGAATACAAAGAAACAGAAATGTATGACCCATTTGAAGGGAAAAAAAAAATGAATTAAACTGTCCCTGAGAAAGCCTAGATATTGGACTTCCTGGACAAGGACTTTATATCAATTGTCTTAAATAAGTTCTAAGAGCTAAAGTATATTATGGACAAAGAACTAAAGGAAACCAGGAAAGCAATGTATGAACAAAATGAAGTTATCAATGAAGAGATGGAAAGTATGAGAAGCCAGCAAATAGAACTTCTGGAGCTGAAAAGTACAACTGAAATGAAAAATTCATTATAAAAGTTTAACAAATTTAAGCAAACAGAAAAAAAAAGAATCAGCAAACTTGAGGATAGGGCAATTTATCCAGTTTGAAGATCAGAAAGAAAAATGGAGAAAAGCAAGCAGAGGCTAAGAGACCAGTGGAGCACCATCAAATGCAGGAAGGCAGGCATTATGGGAGCCCCAGAAGGAGAAGGGGGCAGAAAGAATATTTGAAGAAATAATGGCAAACAAATAGCCCAAATTTGATGAAAGATATGAACCTATGCATCCAAGAAGCTCAACAAACTCCAGGAAGAAACTGAAAGAGATCCACATTGAGACACATTATAATCAAACTGTCAAAAGCCAAAAACAACAAAAGCAGCAAGAGAGAAGCAATTCATCATGTATAAGAAATTCTCAATAATAAAATTAATAGCTTAATTTTCATCAAACCATGGAGGCCAGAAGGCAGTGAGATAACATATTTAAAGTGCTGGAGGGGCGCCTGGGTGGCGCAGTTGGTTAAGCATCCGACTTCAGCCAGGTCACGATCTTGCGGTCCGTGAGTTTGAGCCCCGCGTCAGGCTCTGGGCTGATGGCTCAGAGCCTGGAGCCTGTTTCCGATTCTGTGTCTCCCTCTCTCTCTGCCCCTCCCCCGTTCATGCTCTGTCTCTCTCTGTCCCAAAAATAAATAAACGTTGAAAAAAAAAAATTAAAAAAAAAAAAAAAAGAAAGAAAAAATAAAGTGCTGGAAAAAAGACCTATAAACCAAGAATTCTATATCCAGCAAAACTAGTCTTCAAGAATGGAGGAGAAATGAAGACTTTCCCATATAAACAGAAGGTAAGGGAGTTTGTTACTAGCAGACCTGCCTTACAAGAAATGCTAAAGGGAATCCATTTGGTTGAAATGAAAGAACATTAAACAATAACGGAAAGCTATATGAAGAAATAAAGACAATTTGTGGGAAGTAGGTCTTTGCCTTAATTTCATTCATTTTGAAAAAGAGGTAATTATTGCAGAATAGGCAAGAACTCAGTAATAGGAGTTAGGATACTTATATATGAATCATGCCCCATCATTTTGAGACTGAGAATCTGGAGGCAAATTACTTAATGTTTAGAAGACTACATTTTTATGTAAAATGAAGAGAATATTCTGACTCTTACAGAGCTGTTGAGATTAGTGTTTTCTTAAACATTAGCTGAATTAAAAAATAAACATATTATTCTCTCTTATTCTGTATTTGTTCATTCAACTAGCCACAATGTTTTACTACTTATAATATTAATTATATGATGACTGCTATTAATTGAGAGCTGAGTTTTTAACCAAGGCAGTCTGAATCCAAAGTCTACACTCTATACCACCATACTATGTGGTCCCTACTTCCCCTGTCTGGTATACAAAATAGATTACAGAAGATATTTATGATTGGCATGGGTAGTCAGAATCTGATACTGGTCTATAGAGAACAGCAGCAAAGAATGAGACAAATCATCATGGGGGTACATAGTGTGGGTAAGGAAACTACCATTCCTCAAGGCAAAAAGTCACAAGATTTATCCTGCCTTTTGCCACTATTTGTCAGGCAGTTACAATGTTGTGCCGGAAAGAAAAAGAATGAAAAGAGGCTTGAGAAGTTATTTAACCTTTTTTTTAAGTTTTGCTAATAAGTCTGCACTAAAATACCACTTTGCTTCCATGGTGCAGGGTCAATAAATCACCCACTCTTATCTCACCCAAATGGCCTTTATCTTTTTTTTTTTAATTAAAAAAATTTTTTTGAGACATGGGGAGGGGAAGAGAGAGAGGGGGACAGAGGACCCAAAACGGGCTCTGTGCTGACAATAGCGAGCCCAATGAGGGGCTGGAACTCACGAACCTCGAGATCATGACCTGAGCCGAAGTCAGATGCTCAATCGAGTCACCCAGGCACCCCCAAATGGCCTTAATCTTAATTTCCCTTACTTAGCTTTAGAGAGATGGGTCCTGCTAGCTCTAACATATTCTGAGTTTGTTATAAGTATATTCTTCAACAGGCAATCATTTTAGTGCCAAACACCAGGAGCTAGGTGCTATTGAAAAAAAGACAAAACAACAAAACACATGATCCTACTTCTCAAGGGGATAATACACAAGCAGATAAATATGTTTGGTATGGTACAGAGGAAGGCTAGAGGAGGCAGCAGTTAGCTCTCTCTAAAAAGGGTAACTCTAAAAGTAATGACCAAACAACAATGCCTACAAAATGTCAAGTCTCTACGGTGCAACTTAAGAGATGATATTTGAGCTAGTTCTTGTTGGGTGAAAGGGGAAAAAGAAGAGTATCAGAGGAAACTGCAGAGACCAAATTCCTTAACTTAACATGGAACACTGTGGGCTGTCAAACTTATTTATATAAAGCATCAGAAAAAAAAAAACCACACACACACATAACACTTTGATTTTTCTTAGAATTAGAGCATTACATTCTTACCTCATATGACAAGTAGTTTAAAGTATCTTTTCCTGAATTCTTTAATAGCAATCTTTTTGCCAAACTGAAGAATCACAAAAATGTAAAAACTCTCCAAATCATAAAACAGCCAGAGATAACAAAATGTTAGAAACTCTGGTACACATTGCATTATACATATCTCAGATTTCCTGGGTCAGCTAGGAACCATAAAAACTGTGAAAGCTCCTCAAGGGTGGTTATTTAAAAGTTATAATTTTGTGTGGCATTTTCCATGGGATTAAGTCATGAGTGGAAAATAAAGGCTGCCAAGTCTGAACTACTTAGATGCTCAGTGGTGTTTATCTTTTAGTGGTCTTGATAAACAACTTAGGTGGCAGGTTTTTTGTTTTTGTTTTTAACTCACGAAAGTTCTTTCATTTGTTTAACTCATTATTATGTGGCTGCTAAGCAGTGAGCCAGACCTTGAAAAACCATGTTGGGAAAACAAGATGGTCAAAAAAACTTGCTTCCATTTAGGTTGCAGATTTACTGCCAACTTTATTTAACCACTGAATTTTGGTTATAAGACTAGAGTTTTGATGAATCAAGTCCACTGCCAGACTCAAATTCCTAAACTCCTAATAGCACAGAGTATGCTCTTTTAAAAAAAAAAAATTGGGGGGCGCCTGGGTGGCGCAGTCGGTTAAGCTCCGACTTCAGCCAGGTCACGATCTCGCGGTCCTTGAGTTCGAGCCCTGCGTCGGGCTCTGGGCTGATGGCTCGGAGCCTGGAGCCTGTTTCCGATTCTGTGTCTCCCTCTCTCTCTGACCCTCCCCCGTTCATGCTCTGTCTCTCTCTGTCCCAAAAATAAATAAACGTTGAAAAAAAAAATTTAAAAAAAATTTTTTTAATGCTTATTTATTTGAGAGAGAGAGAGAGCGCGAGCAAGCACATGAGTGGGGGAGGGGCAGAGAGAGAGGGAGACACAGAATCTGAAACAGGCTCCAGGCTCTGAGCTGTCAGCACAGAGCCCCACGTGGGGCTTGAACTCACAGACCGAGAGATCATGACCTGAACCAAAGTTGGAGGCTCAACCGACTGAGCCACCCAGAAGCCCCCAGGGTATGCTCTTAAACAATTGCATTATGTGAGAGATCAAGCAAATACACAGAAAATAAATCAGCTGGGCTATTCTATGCTTGTTTAGCCACATTTTCCTCCCTACATTCTAGTCTCCACATTCCCATTCTCAAATCTCCAACAACAAATACTTTATTGGAATATATTAAGACTTCTGTTGTCCTTTAAGGTTAAAGATGTCATTGAAATAGTTAAACTTCTTCAGTGAAGCTTAAACCATTTTCTAAAATCACTGTTTTGTTTTTCCCTATGGTTATTAAAAAGCACAGTCTGTTATGGAAAAACCAAAATAAAAGCATATGACACAACTAAATAGTGGTACAGCCAGGAAACTATTCGATGTGAATAAAAAAGTTCTCTTTAACCTATGGAAGAAAACAGCTTTTCCTTTAAGAAGAGGGAAAGACTTAATTTATAGAAACAGCCCATTAATAATCAGATAGAAGTGCTTGTTTTCATAGTTCCACATTTAACTTGTAATATTCTTGTTTTTTGACAGAGAGAGAGAAGGAGAGAGAGAACATGTATGCACAAGGGGGAAAAGTGCAGAAAGAGAGGGAAAGAGAGAATTCCAAGCAGGCTCCGCACTAGTGGAGGATTTGTGGGGCTTGATCCCATGAATCGTGAGACCATGACCCTAGATGAAATCAAGAGTTGGATGCTTAACTGACTGAGCCACCCAGGTGCCCCTAACTTATAATATTCTTAATTCAATACTACTTGAAATAAAGAAAAATTAGGAAACCAAAATCTTCTCCTAGCCTAGGGTTAGAAAACTTTTTCTGCAAAGGGTCAGAAAATAATTATTTTAGGCTTTTGTCCTTGATTCAACTTCCATAAGAAAATGCAAACTCTCGGGGCGCCTGGGTGGCGCAGTCAGTTAAGCGTCCGACTTCAGCCAGGTCACGATCTCACGGCCCGTGAGTTCGAGCCCCGCGTCAGGCTCTGGGCTGATGGCTCAGAGCCTGGAGCCTGTTTCCGATTCTGTGTCTCCCTCTCTCTCTGCCCCTCCCCCGTTCATGCTCTGTCTCTCTCTGTCCCAAAAATAAATAAATGTTTAAAAAAAAAAAAAAAAAAAAAAAGAAAATGCAAACTCTCCTTTAAACAAGGAAACAATATTTCTGAAACTCAGGGGTAGGAGGTTAATAGGAGGGAGTAGGAGTGGATGAAGTGGTAAGAAGGGGAGCAATTAAAAAATACAGATACAGTGAAGTAGGAAAAGGATTAACTCCATTAGGTTACCTTCTGTGGATGTGAATTCTTCTTCTATTGAAGTATTTTTTATACCCAGGTTATCATCACTATCACATTCTGTAAGGCAGAATAAATACAAATATATTTCTGAAACAGTTATTGTGCCATCATTTATGTAGTCTCAAACAATATTATTTTCAATCACTTCTACCATAGCAAAGCTTACTAATTACAATTCATTAGTATTATACCACTTTTCCTATAGGTTTCCTTTTAAAAAATGCTTACCAAATACTACTTAAATAAATCAAGGGGGAAAAAAGGCTAATGAAATTAATTCAATTTCAGCTCTATATTCAAATTATTTGAAAAATTTATTTTAGCACAACTGTTAATATAAAATTCTATTATTAAAAAAACCTAGAAATTAAGAAAAGCTAGTATGTTTGTTTAAATCTAGCAAATAAACTCCCAAGTTTAAGTTACATGAAATCATCTTAAAATTTCTAAAATGATGAGATAAAGTTCTTCTATATTTTGACTATCATGCATCATTGCCATAGAGACCACAGGCTTAAATTAGCAATACTTCTTCATGGCACAAACTCACTTACCTGATGTCTTATATACTTTCATAATGAAAACCTAAGTCTATATAAAAATGATATGACTGATCAGGTATTGCAAAAGTCACTTAAAATTTGAACCAGTGAGCAAAGACTTGATTTATCACTTTAACTACATTTAAATCAATATATACATCATAGTGACTGAATCAGAAATTAAATACCTGAATATAAGTCATATGGACATATTTGCTTTTGTGGAAAATAGGTAAAAACTTAAATATACATTTAAAAATTTAAGATTTTTAGTATTTATAAATAAAAATCACTATATTTCACTTATATTTCTTTGTTGCAGAAATTTGTTGTAAGCCATCTTTTGCCATTCCAGCAAAAATACTAATGCTGTTTTTATAATCTGTTATGTACACTTACAAACTCAAATATTTCAAGCTATGTTTTAGGGAAATAAAACTTTACATTTACTATCTGAAGAACAACAAATTAAGCCTAAAGACATTAGGAACAATGAGAAAGTACCCAAGGTTTCTGTTATTTCAATTCAAAAGCAATGCCAGTCAAAAGCAGAATGTTTTAACTGGACTAAACAATTCATCATTGCATACAAGGCTTAGGCAAAAGTGTAGGTTTGAATCACAAGGATTAGCATGACACTAGGTTGCAAAAATTAAAAAAGGTTTTCTTTGCCTCAGTCAGCCCCACCTGTAGAACAGAGAAAATCATGAATATTCTTTCCTGTTTTCATTGACTTACAAAGAATTAATTGTATCACATAGATTTTTAGGATGGTGTCCTAACCAACAACCTGTGGATAGTCTCAGTAACAGGCTGAAGAAACAACTGGCAGACTTTTAGAATTAAGTTCAACAATTATTTTATATAATGACTACTGGATACAGCATGATGCTACTTCTGTCAGCCACATTTTCATGACATGGGTGAACTTTTATGTTTCATACTTAAGATGGCTTTAAAAATTTGTGTAACTGGGGGGGCACCTGGGTGGCCCAGTCAACCGTCCAACTCTTGATTTCGCTCAGGTCACGATCTCATGGTTCCTGAGTTTGAGCCCTGCATCAGACTTTGTGCTGACAGTGTGGAGCCTGCTTGGGATTCTGTCTGCTTCTCTCCCTGTCCCTTCCCGACTTGGTCTCTGTATCTTTCTCAAAATAAATAAAAACTTAAAAATTTTTGTGTAATTGGTATGATTCCATAGATACCAATGATACTTAATGCTTCCTTCCATCCATTCATTCCAAAATGATGACATACACCAAACAGGTATGACAAAGTCCTAGGCCCTATGGTACTCAGATTCAACAAAAATTATCTTGAAGCATAGTAAAATCTGCTTTCACACTGAATTAATTCATAATATCAAGTTCAACCTTGAAAAAATAGTCTAGGGAAGTTAATACTTTACATAAAACTCAAAGATGTTTAATTACTAAAGAACTATAAACAACTGAACATACAAAACTATGTTTTTAAAAAGAAAATTTTACATAAATTAATATTCTTCAACTAAACTACAAGATACAGCTAACTTCTGTTATATAATTAGATCTCTAAGAGCCCATAGAATTCTTTTTTTTTTTTTAATTATTTAAAGTTTAGTTATTTAGAGAGAGAAAGAGCAAGTGGCGGGGGGGGGGGGGGCAGAGAGAGAGGGAGAAAGAGAATCCCAAGTGGGGAGATCATGACCCAAGCCGAAATCGAGTTGGAGGCTTCACCCACTGAGCCACTCAGGCACCTCCAGAACTTTTTATATAAGCAATTGCCACCAATGGAGAAAGAAAAAAGAAAGAAAGAAAAGAAGAAAGAAAGAAAAAGAAAGAAGGAAAGAAAGAAAGAGAGAGAGAGAGAGAGAGAGAGAGAGAGAGAAAGAAAGGAAGGAAGGAAGGAAGGAAGGAAGGAAGGAAGGAAGAAAAAGAAAAAGAAAGAAAGAAAAAGAAAAGGTGATGTAGAAATTCAGCCATTATAAAGTATGGCTAAGATAGGGGTTTGTTTGTTTTTATGAAAGATATTAGGGAACTCACAGTGCTGATCACTTTCCTTGGCTGTGTTTGATATATAATCAGCAATACCAAAACTCACAATCAAATCTTTTAATTTTCTGTCCACCCCCATACATCTTCCTAAATGTTATTTTTGTTAAACTCTCATACTTGGTATCTTTATATAAACTCTGCAATTGTGTTGTCAACACTACAGCAAAACGTCTTTATCTTTTTCAAGGAGATGGTTAGAGTCAATAATTCGCACTGGATTCTCTACATCATAAAATCAGATATTTGTATCAGTAAAAGGCTCAGCCTTACCAGGAGATACTGATAAAGAGAAAAATACTTGCTGTGTGGCCACAGGTAGCTTATTTTAACCTTTCTGGACCTCCACGAAATGGGATGATCTTAACACATCCTACCTCACAGTGTTGAAAAGGTAATTAAATAACATGTGGAAGTTGTTCTTTAAACATGTTTAAACATATTCAACCACTACAAATATAAAAAGCAGCCAGGAGAGTGGCTGGCACATTGTAGGCCCTCAATAAAGATTAGTTCCTTTTCTCTCCTTAAAAACATTTAAGTGACAAGTTATATTTGCATCTTCGGAAAATGAGTCGAGTTAGAATGAACATGTATTTGTGAATAAAATGTAAAAAAAAAAAAAAAAAAAAAAAAAAAAAGATCTAGAGGAAGAGAAAGTATACCTGGCTCCTCTGATTAGGATTACTAGAAAGGATCCATGTTTCTTGGCAAGTTTTTTTTTTTCATTTTATTTTTTAAGTATGCTTCACACCCAGCATGGAATCAATGCAGGGCTTGAGCTCACGACCCTGAGATCAAGACCTGAGTAGAGATCAAGAGTTGGACACTTAGGGGCACCTGGGGTGCTCACTCTTGATTTCAGTCAGTGGACTGACTCTTGATTTCAGCTCAGGTCATGATCTCATGGTTCCTGAGATTAAGCCCAGTATTGGGCTCTGTGCCAAGAGCATGGAGCCTGCTTGGGATTCTCTCTTCCCTTCTCTCTGCCTCTCCACTGATGATTTCTCTCTCAAAATAAATAAACATTAAAAACTAAAAGTGCCAGATGCTTAAATAATTGAGCCACCCAGGCATCCCCTGTAAAGTTTTAAATGAGTGAGAACAACTGGGGCGCCTGGGTGGCTCAGTTGGTTGAGTGTCCAACTTTGGCTCAGGTCATGATCTCGTGGTTGTGGGTTCAAGTCCCATGTCTGAGCTGTCAGCTCAGAGCCTGGAGCCTGCTTCAGATTCTGTGTCTCCCCCATCCTCTCTGCTCCTCCCTTGCTTGTGCTCTCTCAAAAATAAATTAATAAACATTTTTAAAAAGTGAGTACAATATAAAATAGAACTAATGAAGGATAAGAGGGCCAAAGGTGTCAAATTATAGGTGTTCTAAAATAGCTCTACAGAGATTTATATATTTATCATAGCTGTAATCAAAATGTAGGTGATTGAATCCTGAGGCTTAGAAGGAGAGAGAATTTAATTTACAGGGCAAAAGCCATGCCACGTTCAAATCTCAAATTTAGTCTAAAGGGTTATGTTGCCAGAAAGAGTAAATGACTTACTCTAAGTGAGAGATTTTTTTAATATATGAAATTTATTGTCAAATTGGTTTCCATACAACACCCAGTGCTCATCCCAAAAGATGCCCTCTTCAATGCCCATCACCTACCCTTCCCTCCCTCCCACCCCCCATCAACCCTCAGTTTGTTCTCAGTTTTTGAGAGTCTCTTATGCTTTGGCTCTGAGAGATTTTAAAAAGTACCAGTAGTAAAGCTACTTAGCTGTTCCCTCCCTACCAAGCAAAAAAAGTAATATCTTATGGTGAACTGACTTGACATTTATATAGGGAACCAGCCGCTCAGACTGTATTTATTTCTACTGTGAAAAATACTTCCTGAAAAAAACCTTCCATTAACTGAAAAACTGGCAAAAACTAAAGATACAACATTGTCACAGATTCTCATGACACTATTCAATAGATTCTTCCTTGTTTATATAGGAAGCTCCAGTTCAGTAATACCACTTTCTGGTCCTAACAATAGAAAATTTCTGAAAAATTATAAAGAAATAACAGGTTCAAACTTCTATCATTTGTTTATGCTATGATGGAGATTTACAAAACCTGAAAAATCAGCAAACTGTCTATAAAATAATGACTAATATGAGAGAACTTCTCACTGTATGTTACTTGCAGTATGAATTTTTGTCATATTCTAAAGAGTTTTGTGGGTTAATCAGTAACTAGGAGCCTTGAGACCACAAAGCCCCTGAAATTGTATTTGATATTGCATATACAAGTTTTTTTGTTTTTAATTTTAGAGTGAAAGGGGTGGGGCATCTGGGTGGCTCAGTCAGTTAAGCATCCGACTTTGGCTTGGATCATGATCTCATGGTTTGTGAGTTCGAGCCCCACATCAGGCCTTCTGCTGACAGTGTGGAGCCTGCCTGGGATTCTCTCTCCCTCTTTCTCTGCCTCTCCCCAACTTGCATGTGTGTGTGCTCTCTCTCAAACAAACTTTAAAGAGAGAGAGAGAGAGAGAGAGAAAGAGAGAGAGCATACAAGCAGAGGAGGGACAGAGGGAGAGGGAGAGAGAATCTTAAGCAGCTTCCACTGTCAGTGACGAATCTCTTGTAGGGCTCAATCTCAGGACCCTGAGATCATGACCTGGGCCAAAATTAAGAGTCAGATGCTCAACGAACTGAGCTACCCAGGTGCTCCTATACCTGTTCATTTTTGAGGAAAGAAACATAGCTTTTTGTCAGATTTTCAGAAAGGTCCAATGATTTCCACCCCAAACGGTCTTATTTTCAAATCTAAAGATAGGAACACTGTCCTAATAAGCTAGGAGGGAGGAGTTACCCTGGCATTCTTGTGGTAACCAAAAGTACCTTAAAGACCTAAGAAGAATGACAGTATTTGTGGACACTGAGAAATTTTCTAAATCCCAATACATATCAAATATCATTTTTAAACAAACGCTATTATTCTACTATTTTTCAAAGCCATTTATTAGGAAAGGTGATGGAATAAAGTTATCCAAGGACTGTTCTTTTTCTTATTATAAAGTTCACTACTAGTCAATTTGATGTCTTTAAGCCTTCCATAAAGAAAAAAATTTGTCTTCAACTGAATCTGAACATACTGTGATTCAGTATACCTTATTTTTTTTGAATTTTAGAGCTAGCTACGTAAGTATCTTTAAATCTAGGTCTAAATGAAAACTCATGATTGAAGGATTCTACACATCTTTGGCCACTTAATTTTAGTAATTTTCATTACTTTTAAAATGTAGTGGCTGTAGCACATGAAAAGATGCTTGGGCACCTGCGTGGCTCAGTCGGAAGTGTCTGACTCTTGACTTCCACTTGGGTCATGATCTCATGGCTCATGAGTTCGACCCCCATGTCAGGCTTTGTGCTGATAGTGCAGAGCCTGCTTGGGACTCTGTCTCCCTCTCTCTCTGCCCCTCCTCTGTGTGTTCGCTCCCTCTCTCTCAAAATAAATAAACTTTAAAAATTTAAAAAAATTAAAAGATGCTCAACATCACTAATTGTTAGGGAAATGGAAATCAAAACCACAATGAGATCCCACTTCATACCAATTAGGATGACTACTATAAAAAACAAACAAAACCTAGAAAACAACAAGTGTTAGCAGGGATACAGAACACTTGGAACCCTTGTACACTGTTGGTGGGAATGTAAAATGATATAGTCACTATGGCAAACAGTATGAAGTTTCTCAAAAAATTAAAAATAGAATTAGCATATGATCCAGCTATTACACTTCTGGGTACATATTCAAAAGAAATAAAAAGCAAGGTCTTAAAGAGATATTTGTGCATCTATGTTCATAGCAGTTATTCACAAGAGCTAAAACATGGATACAATGTAAGCATCCACTGATGGACAAACAGATAAGCAAAAAACAGTCTGTGGGTTCAGCTTTTGGCTTTGTCCAGCAAGGCTGAGGATGACAGAAAGGATTGTTCAAGATTCCATGCAAGAGGGAGGCTTAGGGAAGTCTCTCCGAGCTGCTCTCAAGCTCCCATGTTTACTGAGCAGACATTTAGGATAACATTGTGCAATACTCAGTGGGCTACATGCCACTAAGAATGTACAGAAAACGTGCAGAAAAACAAGTTAAGACAGGGTAAAATATTCCATGTGATAACATGGTCTAAGGAATTTGTGAGCATAGGCAGGACCTAACCCCTAGGTATATATTAACAAAGCTTGGCTGCTGTTTTCAGCAAGGCCAGAAAGCAGTTTTCTGCTTTGCAATGTGTTCCCTTATAATCTCTTAACCCAGGACATACCTACTTGATTTCCCACAAAAGTCTATACATACAATGGAATATCATTCAGCCTTAAAAAGGAAGGAAATTCTAACATTTGCTATAACCTGGATAAAGCCTGAGGACATTATGCTAAGTGAAACAGGGCAGCCACAAAAAGACAAATGCTGTATGATTTCACCTATATGAAGTACTTAGTCAAAATACTGAAGAATGGTATTTGCCAGGGGTTGGGGAAAGGGGAGTGCGAAGTTACTGTTTAATGGGTATAAAGTTTCAGTTTGCAAGATGAAAAAAGCTCTGAAAATGGATGATGGTGATGGCTGCACAAAATGTAAATGTAGTTAACACCAGTGAACTATATACATACACTTCAGAATGGTTAAGATGGTGAATCTTCCATATATTTTGCCACAATAAAAAATATTAGAAAAAACAGAAATAAAAAGTAGTGGCTAGGAATCATATTTTTTTCTTATGGTAGTAATAATAAAAATAGCTGCTATTAAATACCCACAGTACTTTATATGCTGTGCTAGACATTTTATACATATCATTCTTATGACTTTATAGATATGAAAAGTGAGGCTCAGAAAAAGTTCAGTAACTTGCCTGAAATCACACAGCACGGAGGCAGCAAAGTTAGCATTCAAACCAAAGCCCATGCCTTTCTTTTATGCACTGTAGTACAATCTCTGCATTTCATAAAAATTCAGAATAAAGTACACAGGTGCCCTCAAAGAGCAGTAAATTCATAAGAGCACTGATTATGAACTGATTAAAAAAAACCCAAAAACACACACACACCTAGAGCATAAGGGGCACTGAGAGGGGAACAATCAGAATATAATAACCTATATCTTACCTCCAACCCTAATACACCCATGCAGACCTACTTATATGCAGCTCTCATTCCAAATCAAGTTGGTAAGAAAGGCAAACCGATAATAAGTTTCACGTTGGAAATTACCAAAGAAATGTTTCCCAAATCAGCAGCATAAGAAAAGGGAAAAAAGGTGGTCTAGGGTGGCAGAAGGTAAAAATTTAGGTATTTCACAGGATATTAAGTGGATGTTGTTAAGGACTGGGGACAGGATGGCAAAAAAATAAAAGAAAAAGATTAAAAAAAAAAAGAGCAGCCAGAGACAGAAAAAGCAAACAGATGAAAACAAAAATTATAGAACAGGAAGATAAAATTCAGTACTAAAGAATGACATAAATATGCAAAACAGAGTTGATTTTCCTTTAAAGAGCAGAGTTGGGCTAGTAGATTAAAGATTCCTAACTTGGCAGAAGTAAACTGATCCACTGTAATGAGTGATTAGAGCAAAATTTTTCAGAATGGGTTTTCAATCAAAATGTGGCTCCAAAAATGTTGAAAGAAAAAAATACCTAGGCGGACAGCAGAGTTGGAAAATTTAAAGCATATAATAAAGGGGCGCCTGGGTGGCTCAGTCGGTTAAGTGGCCGACTTCGACCCAGGTCATGAACTCACAGTTTGTGGGTTCAAGCCCCGCATCGGGCTCTGTGCTGGCAGCTTACAGTCTGGAGCCCGCTTCAGATTCTGTGTCTCTCTCTCTGCCCCTTCCTTGCTCATGCTCTGTCTCTGTCTCTCAAAAATAAATTAAGAGTTAAAAAAAAAAAAAAGCTTATGATAAAAATGCCAAAGATACGTTTTCATTGAGGTCATTCATCAATATCTTCAAATCTTATTCATGACTGGAAGCCATTAGGATATTTAAAAATTATTCTTTTGTTCTTTTCTTCTATTCACATTTACTTCAGAAATTATGAAAAAACTCATCTGATTCCCTAGAATTACATCCTTTCTTAAATGCTTGGTAGTGAAAGTGAACATTAGCACGTCCTTTCATTGAACAATATCAGAATGTCAGAGAAGACAGTTTAAGTTCTGGGAATAGGACAGGAAGGTACCTCTTTCAAGGAACTAAACCTCTCTCAGGGCTTCATTTCATCCCTGCCAATCTCTTAAAATGATCTTTTTTTTTTTTTTAATTGCCATAGTATTATTTATTCTTTCTGGTTTAATCTATAAGCAATTAGCTTTCAGAAAAATTGAAGATAAATTTGGAATTTCAGAAATAGTGAAAATCTGGATTCTGAGCTTTGCAAAATTATACTAACATATTTCAAATCATGAATATGTATTTTATATACATGAACACAGATTTTATCTATTATATCAGAAAAGGCTTCAGAAAATTATGAAATTATCCTTTCTCTAAAACACTAAAAAATGAAAGGGAGAAAAGGAAAAAATAAAAAAAGTATGAGAGCATGATGCTTTAGTGAGCAGCCAGTAGTTCACTAGTGGACAGCAGTTTATTGGTTTCTCTCAGCAGTGAAGTCTCCTCCTCTTGGGTGGTTTGCACTGTGACTGCAGCTGCGTACCTTTGGTAGTATCAGATATGCTATTTAACAAGGCACACATCATATCTCCCTCTAAATGGTGAGGGTTTAGTATATGTGCTGGCCTCTGAGTCTTCTTAAATTGGTTCTCTAGCTCCAGAAAACCTTGATCTCCTGAGAGGATGGTGAAAGGAATCTGCTTGGGTAGTTGTTCATCTAGACGGCCAGCCTAAGTTGGAACAAAACGCATATGTTGATAAAAATCAGTATTTGAGTTTTAAACCATTACATCTATTTCAGTATGAACACATACCTAGAAAGGTTTATTTATTTATTTTACGATTTTATTATTTTTTTAAAGTAGTCTCTACACTCAACACGGGGCTCAAAGTCAACCTCGAGATCAAGAGTTGCACACTCCACTAACTGAGCCAGCCAGGCACCCCTAAAAAGGTTTATTTAACTTGTTCTCTAGCTCCCACCAAAGTATGATACAAAGATCTCCTTCATAAATAAAATATAACACATTTAATCAAATGTAAACTGCCACGAATTATAAGATAAGCTATTTTATGTGCCACTAAGAAAGAAAAAAAATACCAAAGGAAGTCAAATAAGAGGCTGGAATGCTACAAAGGTTACACACTTAATCTAAGGATAAATAAGATATAAATCTGCCATAGAGAGAAGGTAAGCAAGGTAATCTGCATAATTCAATCTTAGCACTGAATAGATGGAAAAGAAAATGTTTTGTGGTTTAAAATGTAAGCAGGAGTTAACAAGGTTACAGAGTAAATTCATGTTATCAGTGCGACATGTAAACTGACTTACATTTAAGCAGAGAATTTAATTTAAAATGGGTCTCAGGTTGGTAGTTTCTCTAGGTGACTGGTAGACAGAGAAGCAAATGCAAATTTCACCTAGGCCAACAGTGATTGTTAAGGTGTCTCCCAATTTCAGAGATGTTAAAATGTGAAAGTATCTCAGCATACATCAAATACACTGTCATCTATTGATCATTATTCTATAAATAGTTGAGGGTCTACAATGGGTAGCTGGGAGTCTGCTAGGAATTGGGGAAAGCAGTAAATAAGTATGATATGGGTCCTTGCTCTCATTAGTCATCAGCAGAATCTTATGTAGAAGGTTTTATACAAAAATATAGCACTGAAGAATGCTCTATACTGTCATTACGATTCAAGTGAAGAAAAAATTCCAAATGGGTCCTAGATTCACATTAGATTTTGAATAAAACAATCACTCACATGCATACATATGGCAAAATCAGCAGCATCTTTTCTTTTACTACAACGAGGATGAAGGAAGAAACATCCAATCCTATTCAGGTAATTATAGATCTTACAGTTGAGTGGAGGCTTCCAATTGGTGTTTCCTCCTATTATTTTTAGAAAAGGCATAAATGATAGTCAAACAGAGAAAAAAAGAGAACTGAACAGTAGCTACAACTGAAAGCTCTATCAAGAAAAAACACACTAGAAAAAGATTTTTTTAGAGGGCAAGTACTAGATTAGAATGCAGAACTCAGTTCTAGTATAGGCATCACCATCTTGTTGCTTTGCAATCTTGGCAAAGTAGGCCACCTTCCCTGCATCTGCCCATTAATCTGAAAACTCATAGATTATGTTAAGAAAAATCAAAAGTAATTATGTGTAAGGAGTCTCTGACTGGTATAATTCCATATAAACGTAAGCATTAATTTTGTTTTGTTTTGTTTTTAACAAATATGTCAAGACTATTCAGTGGATAGAAATGATAGGCAATCAGCAAAGCTAAATTTACTAAAAGGTTGTACTAGAGTATTTATCCAGGTCAGTACGTTTCTTTTTTAATTTTTTTGAGGTCAGTATGTCTCTATCCTAAATCCAGTCCTCCTCTTTGTTTTTTTAAAATTATTTTTAAAATGTTTATTTACTTATTTTGAGAGAGAGAGAGAGTGTGAGGTGGGGGGGAAGGACAGAGAGAATCCCGAGCAGGCAACATGCTGTCAGTGCAGTGCCCAACACAGGGTTCAATCCCACGAACCGTGAGATCATGACCTGAGCTGTCAACTGAGCCACCCAGGCACCCCAAATCATCCACTTATATGCTGTTGCCTATCAAACATAAAGTTTATTGGATGCTCACTATACTAAACTTCCATAAATCATAGTCATCTCTCTCCCTGTTTGGTCAATGGTTTGTAAAGAAATATTTAGATGAAGTTGCGTATTTATGAACTTCAGTTCAGTAAGGATGAACTGAAGAGGCAATTATGGCAATTTGAAAATCATACTAGTTCTGTAGCCAAGCAGTCCAAGTTCAAAAGCTAACTCTATTATTTATTAGCTTTACACTTTGGAAAAAATAAACTTCTCATGCATCCTGCCTTATGTTTTAAGAAGGAGATAAATATAATAATCAGTAAGCATGGGTTAATACCAAGCATTAGTACCTGGCACATTGTAGGTACTGTAAATGTTTTTTCAATATGTATCAAAAGATCCACAAACTTTAGGTCACCAAAGAGAGCTAACATTCACCACAAAGAAATGTAAAGAGAAAAATATTCTGGCAAAGTAGCTACAAGGCAAAGTGACAATATTGCAATTACATTTGTATGTTCTATTCAAGAAGGTTCAAGAGCAATCCTTTTAATGTGGAACATATTCTAATGGAGAAAAGAGGAGAAGGTATCAGATGTTTTCCTTATCAATCATACCTTGAAAGCCCCAGATGAATGTTCCTTGGTTAAGATGCCCTGGTAGATGACCAAAAAAGTTTGACCAGTTATCAAAGTCTACAAAGACTATATGAGTCATGGTTCGCAGATAATCCAAATCTGGAAGTTCAACAACTTCTTCATCTGAGAAGAGAAACATTAACAAGAATTTGGTAAGAATTAGCTAAAAACGCTTTAATTTCTCAAGTTTAAAAGATACTAGAGAATATGCAAAAATATTAATCTTGAATATTATTAATTTCTACTTAAACCTTTTCATGAGATCCAAACCTATACATGATACAGTATATTTACACCAGAAAAAAAATATTCTGAATACTTCCAAAATTTTATTATTCTTTCTATAAATACATGCCATTGATGCTAAGCCTGTCTTTCTCTTTTTAATTAAAAAAAAAACAAAAACAAAAACAAAAAACAACTGAGGTGGCTCAGTTGGTTGAGCATCCAACTTTGGCTCAGGTCATGATCTCATGGCTTGTGGATTCAAGCCCTGCACTGGGCTCTGTGCTGACAGCTCAGAGCCTGGAGCCTGCTTTGGATTCTGTGTCTTCATCTCTCTCTGCCTCTCCCCCACTTGCATGCACACTGCTCTCTCTCAAAAATAAACATTAATAATTTTTTTAAAAAATAAATTAAAAAAACCTGTCACACAATTAGTCAGAAATACAGTCCTCATTTTTTTTGCCCATACACATGAATATTGCCTAAAACATGTCTTCTTTGTATGTAGCAGCTAGGCTCTGCCACCAATATGCTGGTCTGAGTCCACAAATCCATGTAACTTACACCTTCCCTGTCACTTCTCTGGCTCTCCTCTCCTGCTAAGCTGTTTCCTGGCAGTAATTGAAATCTGCCACTACTATAGCTACTGCTGCTGCTGCTGCTGGAACTGCCATAGCCATCTTAGTTTTGTAGACTGGCAAAGTATTGGCCTGTACTACCATACGGGCCAGAGCTTCTGTCTCTTTTCTCTTTTCATGGGTCCCAAATTTGAAGACTGTTATAACTGCCAAAATCATTATAGCTTCCGCCACTTCCAAAATTACTTCCATCATTACCAAATCTGTTATAGCTAAGACTTTCTTTAAAAGTTGTTTATAATAATAAAATATAATAAAATAATAATAATAAAATAAATGATAATTAAAAAACAATGTACTGGGAGAACTAAAAGACCAAGTTTTAAGGCTGAAAAACCAAAAGCTTGCACCATCCATCAAATAAAATTTCAAGGTGGGGCACCTGGGTGGCTCAGTCAGTTAAGCATCCAACTTCGGCTCAGGTCATGATCTCACAGTTTGTGAAAGTTTAAGCCCTGAACTGGGCTCTATGCTGACATCCTGGAGCCTGCTTTGGATCCTCTGTCCCCCTCTTTCTGCCCCTCCCCTGCTCATGCTCCCTCACCTCTCAAAAATAACTAAAAACATTTAAAATATATATATTAGAATAAAATTTCAAGGTTACCTGGTAAGAACTTCTCCCCACCAGAATTATGTTCTTTTCCCAATCTAGACTGATTTATTAGTAACCTGCTAGCTATGTGATTAAAAACCTACAGAGCACAAATGAAATAAATGACAACCCTCTACCATAAAGTGGTGCATAATAGGTACTGGTGGCACATCAGCACCTCCTACCATAAACACATCTTTCTTGGTTCTCTTAAGTTCTTTCTTCTTCCACCATTCTCCAACTCTTGTTCCCCATCTCTTTCACTTCTTTCATAATTTTCTATCTTGATAAGGCCTTAAAGTTTCCAGTGTACCAATGCAAACCTTAACATTTTAAATTATTTTTAAAATGACTAGGTTCTACTCCATCTAATACAGCCTCCCTCAAATATACTGCACTGCCATCCTCTCCCATTTCCAAGCCACCTATCTTCTTTTATCTTGTCTTAAAATTCTTAGTAATTGTAAGGGCCCCTGGCTAGCTCAGTCAGTGGAGCATGTGACTCTTGATCATGGAGCTGTGAGTTCAAGCCCCACACTGGGTGTAGAAATTACTAAGGAAAAAAAATTTTTTTTTAATTCTTAGTAATTGTAGATTTAGATACTACAATCATCTATCAAACACAGACCGACATAAATTCCCAAAAGTAATCGGGAGAACAAGAGAAAAGCACAAGAGAACATAAAAACAGTGTAATCACTGCTTCACTGTTAAAAGTAGAACTGAATGAGTTGATAGTATGTCATGTAATCATTTCTTACATAAAACATGCCATGACTAAAGATGATGCTAAGATCTACAAATGCTATATACAGCAAGCCTGTATAAACTCAGTAGTTCATAAAAATAGTTTATAAAAAAATTTTAGCCAAAATTTTCACATATCCTCATTGTCCCCTCTCTACACTGTGTAACTTACCAAGAGCTCATATTTATTTAAAAGAATATGGACTTAAAATTATATTCTAACCACGACAAATTATACTTCTAAACAAAATAAAACCATTGTCCTCTTCTAGACTTACTCTTTTTTTTTTTAAGTTTATTTATTTATTTTGAGGGGGGAGGGGCAGAGAGAGAGGGCGAGAAAGAATCCAAAGCTCGCTCTGTGTTGACAGCACCTAAGCCACCCAGCACACCTACACTTAGGGAGTCTTATCTAGATTAAGTACAAAGGGATCTATACCTCAATTTTCTCCCTGGTTTCCTGCTACCATTTGTAACTCTACTTCTAATTGCTATTTTAAGTCTAAGTAAAAGCTCTGCTTTCCAGAAAATCATAACAAAAATATATAAATTCTGAAGTGAACATTAAGATTTCTCATAATTACGGAATAAAGCCAAAATATGAGGATGTGGAGAAAAAGGAACCCTCATACACTGTTGGTGGCAATGCAAACTGGTACAGCCACAATGGAAAATATGGAGATTCTTTGAAAAATTAAAAATAGAATTACCATATGATCCAGTAATTCCACTACTAACTATCTGAAGAATATGAAAACACTAATTCAAAAAGATATATGGACCCCTATGTTTACTGCAGTATTTACAATAGCCAACTTATAAATACAACCCAAGTGTCCACGGATAGATGAATGGATAAAGAAGATGTGGTGTATATATACAATGGAATATTAGCCATAAAAGAGAATGAAATCTTGCCATTTGCAACATGTATGGATCTAGACAGTATAATACTAAGGGAAATAAGTCAGTCAGAGAAAGACAAGTACCATACGATTTCACTCATGTGTAATTTAAGAAACCAACCAAACAAAAAAAAAGACAAAAATCAGACTCTGAATATAGAAAACTAGTGGTTATCAGAGGGGAGGTGGATGGGGAGGATGAGTGAAATAGGTGAGGGGATTAACAGTACACTTATCATGATAAGCACCGAGTTCTGTATAGAACTGTTCAATCACTATACTGTACACCTGAAATGAATATAACACTATGTTAACTATACTGGAATAAAAAAACAAGTTTAATTAAATAAAAAAAAAGAATTTTCCAACAACAAAAGAATAAAGTCAAAATATAAACACAAAGAGTTCACTGGATTTATCTTCTTAATGAACCTTCTAAATGATAAGAAGAATCTAAATGTTAAGGATAACATTTATATATATAATATATATAAATATATATATAAATTTTATTTATATATATAAATATATATATATAAATTTTAAATCTGACTTTCAGAAAGACTATCAATTTTCTTCATCTCTCAAAATTCCCATGCTTCTTATAAAAGACAATGTTATCTTAAATAGTGTTTAAATCTAATATATACTCTTTGTCCCCTTAAGTTTAGAGTAGTTAAATGAATATTTAAATACTAGTATGTATTTGTATTTAGGAATACATATCCCCCAAAAGTATATGCTATAATGATTACTGTATCATCCCACCATGTTTCTTACTTCAAACTGAATCATCATTAGCTTTCACAAAAATGATGGCCACAGGTGCACCCGGGTGGCCCATTCGGTGAAATGTCAACCCCCCTTTTTTTTTTAATGTTTGTTTATTTTTGACAGAGGGAGTGAGACTGGGTAGGGCAGAGAGAGAGGAAGACACAGAATCTGAAGGTGGCTCCAGGCTCCGAGCTGTCTGCACACAGAGCCTGATGCGGGGCTTGAACTCATGAACTGTGAGATCACGACCTGAGCTGAAGTTGGACACTCAACCGACTGAGCCACCCAGGTGCCCCAAGTGTCAACTCTTGATTTGGGCTCAGGTCATGATCTCATGGATTAGTGAGATGCAGCCCTGTATTGGGCTCTGCACTGACAGTGCAGGGCCTGCTTGGGATTTTCTCTCTGCCTCCTCCCCGCTTGTGTGGACACTCTCAAAATAAATAAATTTAAAAACAAGGATGGCTACAATACATGTATGTTTCTCTATCAGTATGTGAAATCTGCACAGACATTAGAGTTGTAATGCCATACCTATATTCTGACAGCTTAGGTCATTCTCGGCTCCCTTCTCCATCTCTGAATTTTTTGGATGGCTTACTGCCTGTTTTAGTTTTCTCTCTGGACGTGAGGCACTGGCAGCAAACTTGTACAGGCTTGTTTTCTCAGATCCGAAATGAGCCACACTGGGTTTCCGTAAAAAGCAGTGTTTTCTATGGAAGTGCTGCTGAGCACTCTCAGGATCGTGAAACACTTTGGTGCAAGTGCCACACTTGATGACATACCGTTGCTCCTTTTCCTCCTCACTCTTTTCTTCTCTGTGCACTTCATGGATGTGAGTATTGATGTCAGTTACATTCTGTGCTGTTGCTGAACACAAGGTGCAGCGAAACCACAGTTTACCTTTATCCAGCATGATTTGGAGACATCTACCATAATCTTCCTTTCTGTTAACTTTACAGATGTAACTCTCACGGCAACCACAGGTTAACAGGTTACTGGTCTCTGTTACTGGAAAATCATTCTCAGTTTTAATTGAAGTTTCAGTTTTTTCTGACACAAACACATAATCTGTGCTGTGGTGCTCCTTATAATGACTTAAAAATGCTTCTTCCACATTAAAGGTAAGATCACAAAGCCCACAGAAGTACTTAACTTTTATCTCATTGTTATGCTCATCTTGGCAATGTCGGTACAGTGTTTCAACCTTGTGAAAAGTCTTTTTGCAATGGGCACAGCTGTATCTATGAAACTGGTGACTTGCTAAAGACATGCAATGCTGTTTTACACAGTCCTGGGAATCAAACATATCTTCACAAATTCGGCACTGCCATTTACCCCTTGGAGGACTATTTGCTGGAGAATGATCAATAATAGTAATAGTTGAAGAAGGATTCTTAGCAGTCAAATTACTCACCAATGTTGCAGAGGATGTTGGCAAAGTTTCACCTTCTACCTCATCCGTCTCATAAAAATATCTGTGTCCATTATGAAATTCAGTCACATGTGCCATGATAGTCTCTTTTCTTGTTAACTCCTTTTTGCATGTCCGACACCAGAAAAGAAAGTTATTTAAATGTGCCCCTCCATGAATCCGGCTCATATGTAAACGGATGACCCCTGAATCTTCACATACCTTTCCACAGACCACACACTTATAACACATTGTGTTTGCTGAGAAAACATGTTTTTCTACTGCATCTTCACTTAGGAATTGTTGATGGCATTCACAAAACCAGGTTTTAACAAATGACTTTTCTTTCTGAACACAAACTGTACCTTCATGGCTTTTACCTTCTAAATTCATCTTCTTTTTTGGAACAGTGGTGCAATCTTGTGAGTTAGATTCTTGAACAGACATGGTTCTTTTAAGTGATGAAAATTTTGATCGATCTAGCAAGAGATTCAAGTCAGAAGAAGGTTTGTTCCCTTCACTGCTATGGCAATAAAGTAAGACTGATTCTTCCATTGAGGTAATGACTCGGACTTTGTGCCCTGAATTCTGCTTGTGATTTCGGGTACTGGTTTCATCCGCAAAGACTTGGTTGCAATTTGGACAGTAACCTCTTAATACGAATTTTTCTGCAACTTGGGCAATGCTCTTCTCAGCCAAAGCTACAGGACCAGCATTTCGACAACGAACTCTAAATTAGATGAAAAAAACCTCTTTTGTAAGTACTTTCTAAATACAGTATCTCTGCTTTTTATAGGAATTATAAACAATGTATACAAAAAGCACTAAAAGATATTTTTCAATAAAAATGCAGGTTACAGAATAATTTTACCTCAGAGTACCTGAGTATTACCTATATTTTGTCTGTTTCTAATCCATGTACAGAACAGTAAAACTAGAATCAAAGGATCAAAAAAATTCATACAAATATTTGGAAATTGAATCCCTAATCCTTAGAAATTAAACAACAAATTTCTACTAAATCTATGGGTCAAAGGAGAAATTAAAAGGGAAAAGGAAAAATATTTTTAAATAAGTGAAAAAGAAAACAACCTATCAAAATCTAAGGGTAATTCAATGCTTAGAGGAAAACTTATAACTTTAAATGTTTATACAGAAAAAGAAGGTCCAAAGTCAATCTAAGCTTCTACTATAGGAAGCTAGAAAAACATAAGCAAATTAAACCCAAAGTTTAATTTTTTTAAATGTTTATTTTTTTGAGAGACAAAGCGTGAATGGGGGAGGGGCAGAGACAGAGAGAGAGACAGAGCGAGAGACAGAGAGAGAGAGAGAGAGACAGAGACAGAGACAGAGACAGAATCCAAGGCAGGCTCCAGGCTCTGAGCTGTCAGCACAGAGCCCAACGTGGGGCTCAAACTCACAAGCCATGAGATCATGACCTGAGCCGAATGCAGACGCTTAACCAACTGAGCCACACAGGTGCCCCATAAACCCAAAGTTTAAAGAGCAGAAATCAACAAAGTAAAAAATGGGCAAAAAGCAGAGAATCATCAGTAAAGTCAAATGCTGGTGGTTTCAAAGATCAGCAAAAATTTGTTTTGAGACAAATTATAGAAATAAACATAAACGCTAAAAAAACCAAAAAGCTTTAAAAAAGCTGACATTCATAAAAGTTGAAGTAAACAAAATATATTCCTGAAGAATAAGCAAAGGATACTCAGGAAAGAGGATGGACAGCCACAAAAGACATAATTAATATGATAGCAAAGTCTAGACTGGGACAGAATATAGTCACATATTTCTGACAAAATATTTACATCTAGAATATATCAAGAATTCCAATTCACTATGAAAAAAGCAAACAATCCAATCTTTAAACTAGCAAAATACTTGAACAGACATTTCACAAAAAAAGATAAATGAATCACCCATAAGCACATGAAAAAGTGCCCAACATCATTGTTTATCAGGGAAATGCAGATTAAAACCACAAAGAGGCACTCAAAGAACAGCTAAAATGAAAGACTGGCGATACCAAACCTTGGCAAGGATGCAGAGAAACTGGAACTCTCATACCTTGTTGGTACAAACACTTTGGGAAAGTATGTAGTAGTTTCTTATAAAATTAAATATACACTTACTCTTTAATCCAGCTATTCCACTCCTAGATATTAATCCAAGAGGAATGAAAACATATGTCCATAAAAGACTTGTACAAAATATATACAGTGGCTTTATTTATGATAGCTAAAAACTTTAAATCCAAATGTCCATCATCAGGAGAATGAATAAACAAATTGTGCTAAGTTCACATAATAAAATACTACTCACCAATAAAGAGGAACAATGTACTAATCAACATAGGTGTATCTTGCAGATATTATGACAAATACAGGAGAGTACATACTACATGATTTCAATTACATGAAGTTCTCAAGGAGATGAAGCCAATGCAAGGTGGAAAAAATATCTAGGGCAAGCAGGGTAAGAGGGTGGGAAATGACTGGAAAGGGACACAATGGAACTTTCCACAGACAGGTAACATATTATGATAAAAGCATAGGTTAACAGATGTAGGTATCTATCTGTGATTTTATGTCAAAATCATAAAAGTTAAGATGTGTACGCTGTGATTAATTTAATTTGTATTTCAAAAACAAAGAACTTTTAAAAATAATTAAGGGGCTGGGGCGCCTCGGTGGCTCAGTCAGTTAAGCGTCCAATTTCAGATCAGATCATGATCTCTTAAGTTGTCAGTTTGAGCCTTGCATCAGGCTCTGTGCTGGCAGTGCAGAGCCTGCTTGGGATTCTCTCTCTCTCTCTGCTTCTCCCCTGCTGGTGCACACACACACACTCTCTCTCTCAGGTTAAATAAACTTTAAAAAAAATAAGGGGAATAAGGAGCATAAAGATGTATAGAATAAAATGGGTAAATGGAGGTTCGCTAGACTATTCTGCTGACTTCATACAGTTGAAATTTTACATAATAAAACATTAAGAATAAAAATAACAGGTAGAACCAGGATTTGAACTCACGAAATATAAGTCAGAACCAGGACTGCTAACCTTAGTAGTTACACTGGGTATATACAGAGTAATTATATTCTACTGCCTTGTTTATTGAGAACATATTTTACTCGAAGGTTTGTGAAAATAATTGTTCTATTTAAATGAATGCAATTTAGTAGATACGAACTTTTAATATATTTTAATGATATAACAGGAAAACAGAGACCTAAGAGACAGAGCACCTAAATAGAAAATATGTACAGACTGATTGGATCATGATTCCAAGAAACCAAATGTAAAACAAAAAACTTTATGAGATAATCAGGGAAATTTTATAACTGATTAGGTATTTGATGCTATTAAAAATACCAGTTTTTTAAGTTGTGATAATGGTATTATAGGATTTTTTTTAAAAAAAGGAGTCCTTATCATTTATAGTTATATATAGAAGTATTTACAGACAGAATGACATGATTTACCGCAAAATAATAACTTGCAGGGGGGTGAGAATATAAATGAACACGACTGCCATGTGTTGCTAAATCCTAAAGCTGGGTAAAAGGTATACTGGGGTTGTACATTGCTTGATAATTTCCATTGCAAAGACAAAAAAAAATCACACTTGATTATTTGATAAATTTGGTCTTTCACTGAAATTTAATTTTCATATGTATATTATACTTTCCATTCTGGTTGACTTAAAAGCAAGTCACACTTAAAGGTAAGTTAACCCACTCCTCCCCCCATACACACACTCTTCACAAACATACAGAGAAAAACACAAATAGAACTGTTGGTTTTACATTCACAGCAATATCAATATATCCACTTTTTCCACACCTTCAACTTCTCTCATTATGTTAAATTTGATTAATTTCCAGACTAATATGTAATCTCATTTTAAAAGCAGAGGAACATGAAATAGAAAAACATCCTATTGAATCCTCCTGCTGGTAAAGAGCTTCTTGGGCAGGATTCCCTTACAGCCTGACTAGACCTGTACAAACCTGAAGTGGGCAGTGAGCTCCATGTGAGAACGTAGTGTCTGGTGGCAGGCCACACACTTAACTTGAAATGGGACATCTTTGCAGAGAGAGATCAGAAGTTTCTTTGCAAAAGATGGAAATGATATTGGCTGTGCTATTCCCTTGTCATCTGAAAGACAAAATACACTATAACTTGCAAAGATTTAAGCAGATAGCAACCCAACCTTCCTCCCCTTTGCCTTTCTCAACATTGGCTGGAATATGTAAAAGATTGTTGTGCTAAAAAACTAAGAGAAGTCATTTTCCAGCCGTAAGTACAAAGGATGCTGAACTCATGCTCAAAATCTGAACCTTTAATGCAGAGAAACACCCAACTTCCCAGATATTATGGACATATAAAAATTATTATTACATCAAAAATTATTTTTTATATTTATTACATAAAGAAATGTTTTCTTTCCAAGTTTCTCTTCATTCCTCAAAGTAACTAAACCTTACTGCTGGTACAGATCAATGTTGAGAATCTTTTTTGAAAAACAAAAATTAAGACAATCTTTCACTTTCATGTTTCCAATCCAATGTGAGGATAAGTTACCTCAAGAATTATCTGAGAAGTATGGTAAATCACCAAAGATTAAAGTACTTTAATAATTTTCAGAACAGAGTATTAACATACCACTCAGTTTAAAATTCTGATGGAAATGATTCTTTCCAGACATATGCTTCAAACACGCATCCTTGCTGCTAAAAAGAAGGAAGCAATTTGGACACGCAAAACACTGAATAATCTGAGGAAGAAGGTTGTTTTTATGTCCATCATCTGCAGCTTCCTAAAATACAAGCAAAGCTGTATTACAGACAACTAAAATCAATATTCAATTTTTAAAAATCAACTTTCAAAATTTCTGATTTGGAATATTCTGTACCAGTTTTTAACAAGAGAACTTTTCTTTCCTCAGTGTGAACTATGGAATTTTTATCATTAAATTGCCTATGTGGATTAAAAATTTTTTTTCTTAACTCTTCACCATCTTTTTGTGATAATATACAAGTAAATTTGCTTTCTATATATTTTTCTTTTATATACACATCTATATTGTGTTAATAAATGTTTTCATATCACGTACACTTTTTCTTCCATTTTGCTTTATTCACTCTACTCTGCAATATAACCTATGTTTATATATATGTATTCTTCCACAAATATCTCCATGCTTAATAATCTACAAAAATATATAGAAATAAACACACAGGGAACTGCCACTGTTTTACCAAATATTGTCATCTTACAGACTCTTCTGCTTCTTAGTTCTCTTATTCCACAATACCTAATGAAAATGCCTAAAAAAATCAACTGGAATACCTCTAATTCATTCTTCTCAATGGTTGCAAAGTTCTCAACTGGTTGTAAACCAGTGTAGGTTTACTAAGACTTAGGTAACTATTCATTACCAGACTTTTTTTTTTTTTTGCCACTATAAACAACACAATGGTGTTACAAACTGATAAGAACATATACTACACTTGATCTTAGCCAAAAGGCCAAGAAGCAATAACACAACGGTGTTATAAACAACCTTGAATACATATCCTTATTTACAGACGTATTTTTCTCATTATTAGGAGTGGCCCTACTGAGTTAAAAGGTTTATTACTTGAATATTAAAGGATACTGTATGATTGTTTTTCAAATAGGCTCTACCAATTCACACATTCCCTAGCAATGAATGAGCCTGGTACAATAGCTACTATAGATTTTTTTTTTTTAATTCATACAATTCTATGGATATTCCATATTCTGTGGATTGCTTACTCATACCCTTTTGTCTGATGTTTCAGTTGGTTTTGTTTTCTCCCCTGCCGGTTAACTTGTATCATTTCTTCATTATAAAAAATAACTTTCTGTCTGATGCTCATTTTGCAAGCATTTTTCAAATATCTATGAATTTTGATGTGGTCATTTAAAAATTTTAATATAGTCAAATAGGTATGTCTTTCTAGGTGTCCACTTGGTTAAGAGGCTCCTCTATCTCAAAATTGAAAATGTTCTAAATATAAAAATTTTTTTTAAAGTAAACTCTACCTCCAATGCGGGGCTCCAACTCACGACCCCAAGATTAAGAATCACATGCTTGGGGTACCTGGGTGGCTCAGTCAGTTAAGCATCTGACTTCAGCTCAGGTCATGATCTCATACTTCGTGGGTTTGAGCCCCGTGTCAGGCTCTGTGCTGACAACTCAGAGCCTGGAGCCTGCTTCTGATTTGGTGTTTCCCTCTCTCTCTGCCCCTTCCCTGCTCACGCTCTATCTCAAAAAAAAAAAAAAAAAAAGAAAAAAGAAAAAAAAGAAAAATTTTAAAAGAGTCACATGCTCTACCAACTGAGTCAGCTAGGCGCCCCAAAGCTGTAACTACTTTAAAGTATCTATATTTATGTCTGTGTATATGTGCTTGTGTATAAATATAATTTGACATCTTGTTAATGGTCCTTAGAGTAATAGCCTTAGAAGTTGTACTGTGTCTTTTTAAATTTACAATCATTAACATTAGGGATATAGAAAGTTTATATAGTGCTAATAAGATGCAACAGAAAGAGGAATAAGAAATTTACATTTATATTGAGCACATGTGAAGAAGCACATTAGGGTTCAAAACGTGCTTTTCCATTTAGTCCTTACAATAGTCCCATGAAGTACTATTTTCATTATTTATAAATGAGAAAACTAAATTTAGTTAAGTCAACACTTCCCTCCAATCAAGTTGTACCCTGGGAAGAGACAAAATAACCATTCAAACAGTCTTATACCTTTGATTAAAAATTCTATGCTCTTTCCACTATACCTTACCCCATTTTAATTTAGTGAGTGCCCTGCAGAAGATCACATCTAAGAAGATACTTAGAAAGCTCTAAATAAGAGCACTAAAGGCATTTCTTAAACACCAATTTATAAAAATGTCCCTAACTTGAAGAATGCTAACAAAATAATTCTTAGTTCAACTGTGAGTTATAAATGGATTCAATATAAAGCTTGTTTAAAATATTTGCTCAATAGAACAAGAATGTGATCCTACATAAAATTTTATTGAAATATAACAATTGCAAAAGCATAGCATATTAGCTCGTGCAAACTAGGGGAATAAGTGGGAAATAGTTATTCAATTCTTTTCTACCACTATATTCTCAGCTATATTAAAATAAAATACACCATACACATTTGTATATCTAAACCAAGTTAAACCACAATAAAATATTACTTTTTACCCACTAGGATCTAGGCTAGCTTAAAAGGCACATAAGTGTTGATAAGAATGTGGAAAAACTGGCATCTGCATATATTGCTAGTAAGAAAGTAAAATGGTACAGTGTGTTGGATAACAATTTGGCAGTTCTCCAAACAACTGAACATAAGTATGATATGACCCAACAATTTAACCTGTTAGACAAGTAAAGACATATTCACACGAAGATTTATACATTTATTTATAGCAACATTATTCACAACAGCCAAAAAGTAGAAATAACTCAAGTGTCCACCAAGTGATGAAATGATAAAGAAAAAGTGGCATATATCCATATGCTGGAATGTTACTTGGCAATAAAAAGGAATGAAGTGCTGATATGCTACAACATGGATGAACCCTGACAACATTATGGTAAATAAAAGAATCTTGTCACAAAAGGCCACATATTTTAAGATTCCATTTATATGAAATGCCCAGAAAAGGCAAAACCATAGTTTACAGGTTGCCTAGGGCTAGGGAGGATGGGCTAAAAACAGGGAAAAATAACCTTAAATGATAGGCTGGCCCCTAGGAAGAGAATGAGAAAGAGTGGTTGTGCCTATTGACCCACAAGTGACACTGAGGTACACTGAAGCTTACAATATGTCCTCTACCACCTGCATTAAACGGAAGAAAAGCAGGAAGCTATCTAGTGATATACCACTCATTGAATGGCTTTAATGTTAAAAACCACTAGACATTGGCTACTACTCAAAGTGTGACCCAAGGACAAGAAGCACTGGCATCACCTACAAGCTTGTTAGGAATCTTGAATCCAAGGTCCCACCTCAATTTATTATCAGAACTTGCATTTTACAAGATTCCCAAGTGATTAGTGTATTAAGTTTAAGAAACATTAGCACAGACAGAAGAAATTGGGGACGAAAGGGAAAGAGGAGGGAAGCAAGGCAAAAAATGCAAATTGTGGTAATTTCATTCTCTTTCACCGAAGAATGCCATCTTTACAAAACAGAATTCACAGGTATACAATCTTCTAGTGACCTCTTCTGGCTGATTTAAGATAGGCAATTATAATTAGTGCATACCAGTTTCCTTTAGAGTTCTGGTGACGGACTCTCCAAAGAATAAGCAATAAGGAGCATTTAATGAGAGCTGTTTGTTAAGGCCTAAGTGCTTTAGAAAGAATTATATTTTCTCTCAACAATCTTGCGTGTAAGTATAACAATTTTATTTTAGAGACAAATAAAGCTCAGAGATGTTCCTTAACTTGCTGAGTACATACAGCTAATAAAAGCGACAGTAGAATCCAGGTCTGTCTGGACATCAAAGCCTTTGCTCCATTTTACCATAATGCTTCTCAGAAGGCTAAATATCATAAATTTACTTCCTGGAGACCAGGCAAAACAACATGGAATAAGTAATTCTCAGAAAAAAAGGGAACAAATTAATGAAATTTGGGAAAATACAAATGAGAGTATTAATTAAGGTTAAAATACCTATTCAGATTTACTAAAGAAAAAAGATAAATAATTTGCTCACTAAAATAGACAAAACACTTACAGCCTGGAATAGGGAAACAGGCTCTGAAAGAACTCTAGTTTTGAAAAAGGAAGAATACTAGTCACCAAGTGAAAACACCAAAAAAATTTATGGAACGCAGTCCTCTTGTATCATTTTTCTCTTCTCTCCTTAAACCTTTGTCATAATAGGAAGCCCTGTCATTTCTTTTTGTTTCACTTTAAGGTCTTTATTCTAAATGCCATTACCTAAGCAAAGCCTTTTTTCATCTCAAAGTTAAATTATTGCAAAAGTCACCTAAAGCAGTCTCCTTTCTACACCTATGGATCCACCTTGAACACTGCTACCATCCTAATACCACTCGATCTCTTTGGTATCCCTAAGAAAGAGAAGGAATTGGGTTCTAGAATTAAAAGTCCTTCTAACTCTAAAAGGTATAAAGCATTATTTTCATCATGTCACTGTCCTATTACAATAACCTCTTGCCAGTATTAAGGTTATCACTTGTGTTGGGAGTCCCCCAAATCATCCCCAGGTTTGATGGTTTGCTAGGATTCACAGCACTCAGCATATAGTTGTATTCACAGCTATGATTCATTATAGGTTTTAAGCTATCAGGATATTTAATGTGGTATTGCTTTTAATAACAAAAAAATGAAACTGATACATCTAAGAGGAAATTAAATGAACTATAATATATTCATACGGAAGAATACTATTCATTGACTTAAAGTGTATGCATCGATTCAACAAATGTTTAAGCACTCATGTTTACAACACGCTGCTTTTCTCTTTTTTTAAGTTTATTTTTGAGAGAGAGAGAGCGAGCATGCATGCATGCAAGGGGGCAGGGAGTGGGACAGAGAAAGAGGAAGAGAGAATTGCAAGCAGGCTCTACACTGTCAGCACAGAGCTGGAGCACGAACTCACTAATTGTGAACTCATGACCTGAGGCAAATCAAGGATCAGACACTTAACCAACTGAGACACCTAGATGCTCCTAACACACTGATTTTCTTAATTACAGAAAAACTCACACACCTGATCTTACATAAAAATATTTATGAGTGTTTTTGATGCAACTGTAAATCAGATTTTTTCTTAATTTCACTTTCTGCTGCTTCATATTAGGGTATAGAATTGCAACAGATTTCTGTACGTTGATTTTGTATCCTGCTACTTTACTGAATTCATTTATTAGTTCTAGTAGTTTCTTGGAATCTTTAGGGTTTTCTATATATAGTATCATGTCACCTGCAAATACTGAAAGTTTTATTTCTTCCCTACCAGTGTGGATCTTTGTTATTTCTTTTTGTTATCCAACTGCTGTGGTTAGGACTTCCAGTACTATGCTGAATAAAAGTGGTGAGAGTGGACATTTTTGTCTTGTTCCTGACCTTAGGGGAAAAGCTCTCAGTTTTTCACCACTGAGTATGATGTTAGCTGTAGGTTTTTCACAAAAGGCCTTTTTTATGTTGAGGTTATGTTCCCTCTAGACCTACTTTGTTGAGGGATTTTATCATGAATGGATATTGTACTCTGTCAAATGCTTTTCCTGTATCTATTGAAATGTTTTTTATCCTTTTTCTTATTGATATATCACATTGACTGTTTTGTGTGTACTGAACCTGCTGCACCAAAACCAATAAAATACCTAGGTATAAACTTAGCCAAAGATGTGAAAGACTTATACTTTGAAAACCATACAACACTGATGAAAGAAATTCAAGATGATGCAAAGAAATGGAAAGATGTTCTATGCTCATGAATAGGAAGTACATATAGTGTTGATGTCTATATTACCCAAAGCAATCTACAAATTTAATGTAATCCCTATTAAAATACCAACAGCATTTTTCACAGAACTAGAACAAATAATCATAAAATTTGTATTGAACCACAAATGACCCTGAATAGTCAAAGCAATCTTGAAAAATAAAAACAAAACGGGAGGTAACACAATTCCAGACTTCAAGTTATATTACAAAGGTATAGTAATTGTAACAGTGGGGCACAGGCATAAAAATAGACATATTGATCAATGGAACAAAACAGAAAACCCAGAAATAAACCCACAATTATATGGTCAATTAATCTTTGACAAAGGAGAAATGAATAGCCAATGGGAAAAAGATATTCTCTCAACAAATGGTGCTGGGAAAATTGGAGAGCAACATGGAGAAGAATGAAACTGGGGACACCTGGGTGGCTCAGTTGGTTAAGGGTCCAACTCTTGATTTCAGCTCAGGTCACGATCTCCCAGATCATGAGTTTGAGCCCTATGTCAGGCTCTGTCCTGACAATGTGGAGCCTGCTTGGGATTCTCTTTCTTCCTATCCCTCTATCTCTCTCAAAATAGATAAATAAACATTAAAAAAAAATAGAATTAAAAAAAAGAAACGAAACTGGACCACTTTCTTTCACCATACACAAAAACAAACTAAAAATGGATTGAAGACCTAGATGTGAGACCTGAAACCATAAAAATCCTTGAGGAGAGTACAGGCAGTAATCTCTGACACTGGCCATAGCAAGAATTTTTTAGATATTTCTACCAAGACCAGGGAAATAAAAGCAGAAATAAACTATTGGGGCTTCATCAAAATAAAAAGTTTCTGCACAGCAAAGGAAACAATCAACACAATTAAAAGGAAACCTACTAAATGGGAGAAGACATTTGCAAATGACATATCCGATAAAGGGTTAGTATTCAGAATATATAAAGAACTTATACAACTCAGTCAAAAAACAAATCGTCCAATTAAAAAATGGGCAGAAGACATGAACAGACATTTCTCCAAAGACATTCAGATGACCAACAGACACATGAAAAGATGCTCAACATCACTCATTATCAGGGAAATGCAAAGCAAAACTATAATGAGATATCACCTCTTATCTGTCAGAATGGCTATAATCAAAAACAAACGAAACAAGTACTGGCGAGGATGTGGAGAAAAAGGAACCCTTGTGTACTGTTGGTGGAAACGCAAACTGGTGCAGCCACTCTGGAAAACAGTATGGAGGTTCCTTAAAAAGTTAAAAAATAGAACTACTCTGTGATCCAGTAATCGCACCACTGGGTATTTACCCAAAGAACACAAAAACACTAATTCAAAGTGATAATGCACCCATATATTTATAGCAGTATTATTTACAATAGTCCAAGTATCCATCGATTGATGAATGGATAAGGAAGATGTGGTGTATATATACACAATGGAATATTACTCAGCTATAAAAAAGAATGAAATCTTGCCATCTGCAGAGAAAGACAAACACCCTATAAATTCACTCATAGGTATGATTAAGAAACAAAACATGAGCTAAGGGGAAAAAAGAGAGAGAGACACAAACCAAGAAACAGACTCTTAACTATAGAGAATAAACAGATGGTTACTAGAGGGGATGAGTGAAATAGGTGATAGGGATTGAAGAGTATACTTGTCATGATGAACACTGAGCGTTCATAAAGTAAAAACTTAAGGGGCACCTGGGTGGCTCAGTTGGTTAAGTGTCCAACTTCGGCTCAGGTCATTATCTCATGGTTCTTAATTTCAAGCCCCACTTTGGGGTCCCTATTGTCAGCACACAGCTGGCTTTGGATCCTTTGTCCCACTCTCTTTTTTTGCCCCTCCTCCGCCTGTGCTCTCTCTAAACATTAAAAAATTTTTTTTAAAAATGAAAAAAAATTTTCTCCACAGTGAACATATTGTACAAGTAACATTTTGTAACGTTAATAAGTCATTATAGATATATAATTTCAAATATAGTAAACACACACTACAGAATCATCTATTATACAGATTTGTGTATGCCATGAATCAACCTGTCTCCCTTGAGATTTAACACCTAATGTGAGTTACATAAAACAACCTTTTGTATACTAGATTTCTTAACACTAGCATTAATAAAGGAATTGTTATTTAATTTACTAGATGGCTCCAACATTTCAACAGGCAGTGAAAGGCAGCAGACTTAAGATTAAAGTTCTAGTTCTCATCATAAGCATCTTGAAGAACGTTAATTCCACAGAGCAACTCCATCAAAGGAAGGGCTTCGATGATAATCTTTAGGAGTGCTGGCTTTCAGTCATGAAGTTTACCTGTCCACAAAAATTTAATGTTCCAATCATTTTACTCTTGACCCTTATGTGCACCACTAGTGACTTCAGGCTTAAGAGCAGCAAGAAAACACTTGCATCAAATTCCATGGTTCTCTAGAAAAAATACCTACTCTTAGGACATCCTCTTACCTTAGCAAAAAGATGATCCCTATATTGCTGTTGAGTAACAAAATTTTTGTAACATACTACACAAGCAAAGGAATTGACGAATGGTCCATGTAGTGTAATTGTCGGATCACATGGAGAGTGATCAAACCTACTCGGCAAAAGAGAGGTAGCATTAGAAAAGTCCACATTTTAGGAGCCAAACTATGTTGCTTCATTTGTTAAGCATTTGCTTATTTGTTTACACACATACACACAACACACTCAGAAATTTATACTCTTCTATTGAAATATTAAAAACGTTCTTCATGTTCAAGAAATATCAAATGACTCCTAAATGCCACACAATCCCTTCAAACAGTGACCAACAGTTAGCTCAAGATTTCATAAAAGTATCTAAAATCCAATAAAATGGATTTAAGCATGTCTTGCTTAACTGGTACAATTCCAGTCTGAAAGTTATAGAGCCATCATCTTTTCCTTTTTGCCTTATTTGCCACAATATTTACTAATAGTTGTAAATGAATCAACAGAATTATAATCTCATGTCAAGATTTCTGGCACACACCTACTTCCTAAAAATGGCTTTTAATCCTTTTAATGTTCACTTTAATCATTTAATAAGTGTCATTTTAAACTGCCTCAAACACTTTTAAAAAGTCTTTAGATATAGTATGCTACCTAGTTATTTATAGAATGCTGAAGACCGTACAAAAGGCTCTATAGGTAGGTTAATGCATAAGTAGGGTGAGACATCTAGAAATGAAAAAGGTTGTGAGACCCCAAATTCTCAATTTCCATCTTTAAACTATTAGAAGGAGAGATTATGAAGGTAGGAATGTTTAATACCTTTAATACTGCTATTCCCTGATATTTACTTTCTCAAGCTCTACTATTAAAAAAATTCAGTAAGTTAATAAGATAGGTTTATAAATAGAATATTTATTATTAATTTTGCTACATTTGGTTTGCTTTTAACATTTCTTTTGTAATACCATATTAGCTTTCTTTAGGCTAAACGAAATATCTATAAGTGTTTTGTGTCTCTTGAAATTTGCATTTATGGGCTGGATTTCTCTACAACGGATTCAACTGCATATCAATGTAAAAATCTGTTCAAAATTTTATGAGACATATTAGGATAAATACATACTTAAATGCTACAAGTCTTTAAAGAAAAGAATATAACTAGAGAAATCTGACTTTAGGCCTTCTAGGAAACCTAAGAAATATAAATTTAAAATAACTATCATAAGAGTATAAAACAATTTGTCTGGAATATAAAGCTATGGTTACAATGGCATGAGTGCATCATGCTTTCATTATATGAAATCACTTTGTAACACATTTGCTCTTCAGTATCCACTATTCTGAGTATCACACTCACCTTTTCAAATGTCCTAAGAGAAGGTGTCCATTATCAAATTCCTTGTTACAGTGCATTATGGGACATAAAATTGGTTTCCCAGACACCTGCATCTGGCCTCCTCTTCGGAATGAACTTTTTTTTCCAGAATTAATTGTGCCTGTTTTGAGTCCTGCATTATTGGAATACAAATTCTTAAGTTCCTACTTCAGATATTTGTCCTTTGGACAGGTAACCAAAATTATGGCAAAACAATAAATACTATGAAATAGCATCAACTGGGTGATCCTAATTATAATTAAAAATGTCTTGGCTTTCTAATAAAACATATGATAACCTAAAAATAAATAGTTATTGGGACAAATAAAGCTGTTAACATCTTTTTTTTGTTTTTTAAAGATTTTATTTTTTTAAGTAATTTCTATACCCAATGTAGGGCTCGGACTTCCAACCGGAGATCAAGAGTCACATGCTCTATTGACTCAGCTAGCCAGGTGCCCTTTCTTTTTGTTTTTGAAATAGGTATAGGGATTAAGTGTGTTTGTATGTTTATTATTGCTACAGCCAGTGTGGGTCTTGAACTCAAGACCCTGAGATCAAGAGTCACATGCTCTGTTGACTGAGCCAGTCAGGAGTCCTGAATGCTGTTAACATCTTTAAGTAACATTCTCTGGGGGAAAAAACTCTATTTTCTTAAGTTCAACAGCCAAGAAATGTCAAACATTAAATACTGATTAGAAAAGCAGTTGCTCCACAGACCCATACCCTTCTTTCTCATTTATATAAACTGGCAAAGATCTAATTTTTTTTTCTCTTTTAACGATCTTAAACACATTAGAAGATTTAGCTATATTATAAAAGATTGGGGTTCTCTGAAAATTATGTTAAAAAATACAGCTGGGAGAGCGGGGAAGAGTGGAGAGTTCAGGGAGGCAAGGAAAATAAGAGTGGTACTTTCTGAAGAAACCAGCCATTGACCAATGAGTTCCAACCTGGATATCAAATAATGGAGATCTCAGTAATAAATTTACAGAACACAAAGCAGAGATTTACTTATTGTTACTACCTCTTTCCTATTTATTCTATTTTGTCCCTCTTCTTCTCCTTTCATGTAAAAAAAATTTTTTTTAAATCTTATTTGAGAGACAGAGAGAGCGAGAAAGTAAGTGCCAGTGGGGGAGGAACAGAGACACAGAGGGAGACACAGAATCCAAAGCAGGCTCTAGACTTCGAGCTATAAGAACTGAGCCTGACACAGGACTTGAACTTAGGATTTGAACTCAAAAACCATTCTTGAGATCATGACCTGACCTGAAGTTGGACACTTAACTGAGCCACCCAGCCACCTCTCTTTTTCTCCTTTCAAAGTTTGCCTATCACTAGTTTCTCTCTTTCTTTTTAAAGTAAACTCCATGCCCAAAGAGGAGCTGGAACTCACAACCCCAAGATCAAGAGTCACATGGCTCTACTGAATGAGCAAGCCAAGCACCCCTTTTCATCACTACTTTCTCTTAATTAATCTTCCTCTATCCTGATCCATTCTTCATCCCCTCTCTTTATAATCACACAACTCTTGTAGACTAATACCCCTGGCCAAATTTTGTTCCCAGGGAAATTCTGAATGCATGATATATGATGGAAATTTTGTAGTCACACTGTATAAACCATGAAATGTAAAACTGCCAGGAGGATTCTGACTGTATATCACATGATTATACACAGACGGTTTGATTATTGACTCCCTTTTATAATTATTTGTGGATTGTTTCAATACCTTGAATATTTCATACAATAGAAAACTAAGTTATTTATCTTTATGGCAGATTTAAAGATTTAAATAGAACTTAAAGATTTAAATAGAATGAATTATTCTTTTAAAATCATCTAGTTTTAAGATCTAGTTTTAAGATCTCCAAATGGTTATTATACAAACTTAAGGTTTCAACTGCTTTTCTGTTTTAGTCCTCATGGGGGAAGGCCTCCATTAAAAGCTGCCAAAATGTTTATCAATGTGTTCTGCCAACACTGAACAGCATATAGCATTAATCATATTTTAATCTTCGGCGCAGGTCATGATCTCACAGTCCGTGAGTTCGAGCCCCACATCAGGCTCTGTGCTGACAGCTCAGAGCCTGAAGCCTGTTTCAGATTCTGTGTCTCCATCTCTCTCTGAACCTCCCCCGTTCATGCTCTCTCTCTCTGTCTCAAAAATCAATAAAGGTTAAAAAAGTTAAAAAAAAAAAAAGAGAGTGTTGTTTTTAAGTTATGAAGTATTCAAATGTATACAAACTGGCCTAACTGTAAAGATCTATAAAAGATGAATTTCTAGTAGAGTAATTATCAATAAAGTACTTAAACTACTTCTAATCAAAGAACTGAATTACAAAGCTGGATACTTTGGAATAGATTGAACAAGTCCCTTAGCGCTACTTTAAAGTAGAATCTCACTTTCTGTAATTTAAGAAAACAATGACTCATCTCTGTTTCCTCAGCTATACCCTATCCAAATATCTCAGCACTTTCTAAAGATAATTTATGGAATAGCATCATACCAAATATAGTCAGTGCTGAAGCAGCTGTTCTAGAAATAGATCCCAAACTTTCATTTTATAGTATTTTTGTAGGGAGCAAGCAAAAAAAATAAAACCATCTTATAAAAAGAGTATAACTGAAGACCTTAAATCCACGCTTAAGCTCATCAGCCACCAATGAGTCAGGTGTGACCTGAAGATATATACAATAAAAAGTCTTACCAAGACATGAAGACACAGCTAAATGACTCATTTGTTCCCCCGACCTGCTCCGACAGATCTATAAACAGATGCTCATGAATTCATTTTACAAGGAATTAAAATATTGTGCCAACCTGGAAGCTAGGGGTATGCCTAAAGGGGCATATTACCAGGCCAACTAGCACTCTAGACAGGACTTGAAGGTGTTAGATTCACATGAGATAAACTATTTTTAGAAGACATCTTATAGATGAAATAGTCCATTTCTCTATCAAAACTACCTAGGAATCTTTCCAAAACTATAGATGTCCTAGAATTATCTCTGGAGATGAAGCCAAGGTATGTATTTAAAAGCTCCCAGGTGAGGGGCGCCTGGGTGGCGCAGTCGGTTAAGCGTCCGACTTCAGCCAGGTCACGATCTCGCGGTTCGGGAGTTCGAGCCCCGCGTCAGGCTCTGGGCTGATGGCTCAGAGCCTGGAGCCTGTTTCCGATTCTGTGTCTCCCTCTCTCTCTGCCCCTCCCCCGTTCATGCTCTGTCTCTCTCTGTCCCAAAAATAAAAAAAAAATAAAAAAAAAATAAAAACGTTGAAAAAGCTCCCAGGTGACTCTGATGTAGCTAAGGGGAAACCAGTGAACTAAAGGCATTAACTTGCACTAAGAACAGAATGCTTATCAAGAGGAAGTTTTTATTACTCTAAGCCTTACAAAGAACAACCCAAGAGGCAAAATCATTTACCACAATTTCTAAGTATCTTTTGCTAAAGTAGGTCTGGAATGCCAAACAATTCTTTTGTTTAGTTGAATGACAGTCACATTTGGAACTCAAGTCCTAGGCTTCTTTCTGCATTCATATGCAAATGATTATAGCCTGCTTTGGCTAATATTCAACCAGCATTTATTATCTCTATGCTGAGCATTCTTTTTAGGCACTCACACAAAAAAGAATTACAAACCTTGGTCTTTGTCCCCAGAGTGTGGAGTCTGACAAAGACAGACATGCAAACGTTTCAATTCAAAATAACAGGGTAAAAACCGCACTAGAGAACTTTGGAATTATCCCATCAGTGGTAATCTGATTCAAAGAAAACCCCTCTGAAAACAACTTCAGAATAACAAGATATCTAGGTTCAAGTTGAGTACTGCATGCAGTTATTTCTTTTGTTTGTTTGTTTATTTATGTTGAGACACACACACACACACACACACACACACACACACACACACACACACACACACAGTGAGAGGTGGGGAGGAGCAGAGAGAGAGAATTCCAGGCAGGCTCCACAGTGTCAGCACAGTGTCCAATGTGTGGCTCGAACTCAAGAAACCGTGAGATGACCTGACCCGAGATAAAGAGTCAGATGCTCAACCAACTAAGCCACCCAGGCACCCCTGCATGAGCAGATATTTCTAATGGCTTTTTCAATGAAATCTTCTGTGGATTATACCCACAGCTAAGATTTCTGTGGATATCCCAAGCCTTTAAAAGGCTCACTGTTTTGTCTACAAGACAGGCTAGAAAAGCTGCCATGGTGTGACTGTCCCACTGGCTCTTAAAGATTCCATCAAATTATCTGTTGGGGGGAAAATGTTCCATAGTGACTCTTTCAGGAACCTAAGGTCTGCAAAGAGTTAGTGAAGAAGCTACCCAATGCTTTAGATGAGACTCTCATGTGGACACTTCCTTCCAAATATCTATACAGGCTGCATTGATGAATAAATAAATAAACATGAATTCTTTAGATCTCAGATTAAAATCCATTTCATTAGAGAAGCCTTTCCTGACCCCAAATAATCCATTAAAAATCCTCCCCAAAACACATGCACTATTCCATCTAACAACTATAAAATAACACGAATAAATACATGAGCAGTATCTAATGAGATCAAGGAGAGCCTATTATAATCAAAATACACGTTTGCCAATGTAGAAAGACAAGTGGTAAAGTAGGCCATTATTAATTACTGAAACTAAATTTCAATACTTTATACACCTACTAGCAACTGAATAATACAGACATAATGCATTAAGGCTTTAGGGAAGCTCAGTAACCTCAGTGTTCCACTCTGATCTCTAAAGAATACCTGGCATTTTTAGCCACTGGTCCACACACAGTCTTGCTGCTTCTGTATCAGAATGTCCTCGAATAAATTCCAATTCCTGTAACCCATGAGCATGCTGAAAATCGATTTTTTCCTAAAGATATTAAGAAGAAAATTAATTAACCTATGATTACTAACCTGGTTTCCTTAAGAAAAAGATTTTAACATACTAGTGATCAGAAAATGCTGATTATCCTTTGTCCCTGTAACTCCACATCTGGACATCTATCCCAAAGAGAAAAGTCAAAACAAAGTTCATGCTCTAAGATACTGATTCCAATGTTATCTGTATTTGCACAAAGTTTGCTACAACCTACATCTCCAACAATGGGTACTGTTTAATTATGTATATATATTTCGTGAAAGTCAATTAGAAACATTAATCAAACTTTTTCAGTGAAGTAGGAATGTATTTTTATATCAAGTAGATCACCAAATAGTATTAAACAAATGAGGCCAAATATAAATAAATATTAATTTCAAGCTATATGTAACTACATCTGCTGCAGAGGGGAACAAATGCTGAAAGTAAATATACAAAATGTCAATGACTATCTCTGGGAATGGAAATATGAATGATTATTTTCATTTTTAAACCAGTATACATTCTTTTTGAATTTTCCACATATGTTCTGAAGTATACAGAAGCCTATTCAATATCTGTTCAGTGAATAGTATTAATAAGAGCAGATATTCATTAGTATTGAGTATGTGCCAGTATAAAGCATTTATTACCATCTAGATCCACAATTGGCAAACTTTTTTCATAAAGGGCCGGACCAGTAAATATTTTTAGGTTTTGCAGACCATACAGTCCCTACTGCAACTACTCAACTCTGCATGAAAGCAGCCATAGATAACATGTAAACAAATGGGGATTGCTATGTCCCAACAAAATCTTATTTACAAAAAAAGGTGGCAGGCCAGGACCAACCATGAAATTAGACTTGTGCTTTAGACTGTTAGTTTCTAACTCTTCCTGTATATTACCTGTAAATCTTTTGCATACTGTCTGATCATGCTATATCTAACAATTAACACTTATTGATGACTTATCACGCCATTATTCTAAAAGCATTTTAGATTTTTCACAATAACTTTGTGAGACAGGTACTATTACTGTTTGCATTTTATGATGGGAAAACTGAGGTACACAGAAAGGTCAAATAAATTGCCCAAGGATAAATAACAATGACAGGATTTAAACTCTCACAATTTGATTCTAGAATCCATGCACTTAACTAGTATACCATACTGCATCTCAACAAAGTTGTTCTTAAAAAGAAATCACAAAGTCACAAATGCTAGATTTGTAAGAGACAAGCCAGAATAATCAATGGCCTAGTTAGCAATACAACAAGATCTTCTATCAAAAAGTACAGGAACAGGGAGATTCAAGATTTAAATCTGAAAAAAATCTTCTATACAACATTGTTCAAAGTACAGCCATACGATACTAATTCTCAAAGATGTTAACAAGCATCATATAGAGATTTAAAAAATTCCCTATAATCAAATTAAGTAAGTATAGAAGCAATGTTTTTAATACAAAATTTAAAAGTCTCCTTTAGTGCAGGACTTCCAAAGCCTTCAAGCGTCAATGTCTGTGTGATTTTCCACACAGAGAATATGCAGTATCTCAAGAAATTATCAAATTTTTTTTTCCAAAGTATATCCTGCAGTATTAGTGTTCTGAGTAATATGTTATGGAAAACAAGGCTAGTTTATCCAAAGAAGCAATATGGTAAGCCTCTGGTAGACTCCAAAGACGTTTTCTAATGTACAAAATTAAACTACTTATCATAGTTCCTTACAAAAATTGATCACAATAAAAACTCTTAGATTAAGATCAAGTACAACTACATGCCAGCCAACAGCCTATTTATTTTAAATTGTCAAAATTTAAAAATAAACAAATTTTAAAAAGTTCTGACATTTTTTATAACAGAATTTGAACTCTCTGGTGATAGTCAATGCTCAAAAAACACTTGTTGGCTGAAGTCATCCCCAAATTACCCACTACTTTTCCTTTGTCATGAAGCTTCTTCCACAAACTTTAGGGTTATACCCCTTTTTGTAAGTCATCTTAACTCTTACAGTATAGCCACAAGCAAAGCTGGTAGCTGGTCAACTAGTCAACACAACATTATCTCTGAAAGTAATTTATCTAGTGAAGATTTTGAAATTTACTTTGAGAGAGCACGAGAGCACAGGTGTTTGCACACAAGTAGGAGAGAGTAGAGAGAACAGGAGAGAAAATCCTAAGCAGGCCCTGCGCTATTAGCACAGAGCTCCATGTGGGGTGTGAACCCATGAACCATGAGATCATGAACTGAGCTGAAACCAAAAGTGGGATGCTTAATCGACTTAGCCACTGAGGTGCCCCAAGATTTTTTAAAATTTCTTTTTAAGTAGGCTCCACACCCAAAGCGGGGCTTGAACTCATGACCCTGAGATCAAGAGTTGCACACACTACTGACTGACACAGCCAGGTACCCCATATGCAGTGAAGGTTTTAATGAATTTTCTTTTTTTCTATAAAACCACTCCATCACAAAAGATGAGCAATTCACCTTAATAGTAAAATATCAATAATTCACAAAGGCCTAAGAATAGTTGGAAGATATTTTCTACTATATCTAGTTTTAGTCAGAGTTATAATCCACTAAAATTCCTCAACAGTTATTTTTATTTTCGTTTCATTATCTTCCTTTCTGGGTAGTTTATTTTTGTTTTCTGTCATCTAGTTAAAACAAAAAAGAAGTTATCTATACAGGAAACCAAATTTTAAAAAATCATGAATGGATAGCAAGCAGTGAACTAAAGCATCTGTGTTACTTTCTCCCTTAGAAAATGAAATCTTAGGGGCACCTGGGTGGCTCAGGTCATGATCTCAAGGTTCGCGGGTTTGAGCCCCATGTCCAGCTGTGTGCTGACAGCTCAGAGCCTAGAGTCTGCTTTGAAATCTCTGTGTCCCTCTCTCTCTCTCTGTCCTCCCCCACTCTCGCTCTGTCTCTCTCTCAAAAATAAATAAACATAAAAAAAAGAAAGAAAGAAAAAAAAGGAAAATGAAATCTCGGGGCACCTGGGGCTCAGCTGGTTAAGCGTCTGACTCTTGATTTTGGCTCAGGTCATGATCTCATGGTTGGTGGGTTTGAGCTCCATGTTGGCTCCGTGCTAGAGCCTGCTTGGGATTCTCTCTGCCTCCCCCTCCCCAAAATAAATAAACTTGGAAAAAAAAAAAAAAGAAATTTTAAGAAAAAAGAAATTTCGATACATTTATTCTTCACAACTGATTAAACAAGAATCTCACAATTTCAAGAAGTTCATTCAATGCTGAGGTAAAGTCTTTAACAGAATAAATCAGCATTTATATGGGTAGAAGCTGAAACCACCCTTGAGAAAAGCACCAATTATCATAGTGCCTATAAGATTCTGAACTCATCACAGACGCTTTATTATCCATATGGGAACACTGCCTGGGAAAAGAAGCTAGCATCATTCAGGAAATCTGTGGAAAAGGACAGCTTGCAAATCACCCCTCTCTCAAGATTTTCCCCATGACCCATAAACAATACATTTAACATAGTTTGGGGGGAAAAAAAATCTTCCTTAAAATTGATTATTATTTCTGCCAGGAAAGAAATGATCCTATTTTTTTTATATTTCTATGCATTAAACATTTTAAACATACAACTAGAATACTATGCACTAGTTTAACTGGTATTACATTATGAAGTAAAAGTCCCCAAACAAATCTATTTCTAAATGTAAAGAATATTAATTTATTCTATACCAAATTAGGAGATACTAAAACAGAGGCTAGAAATATACAAATTCCTTTAAGATAACCAATGGACAAGCAATCAAAACACAGATGTTAAAATTATAAAGTCATAGTGCTTATCCCAACCTGGGAGATTATCTCCAACTCTATCCCTACCAAATTAAAGTACAAAGTCTATAAAAGCTAAGTGACCTGCTGAAACCCAAACAAGCCGCTGGCAGTGCCATGATTTCAATTTTTCTTTTCTTTTTTTTTTTTTTTTTAAAGTAAGCTTTACATCCAATATGGGACTTGAACTCATGACTCTGAAATCAAGAGTTGCATGTTGTAGGAGTGCTTCGGTGGTTCAGTTGGTTAAGGGCCTGACTCCTGATTTCAGCTCAGGTCACAATCTTACAGTTGTGAGATGTAGCCCCACATTAGGCTCTGTGCTGAGCATGGAGCCTGTTTAAGATTCTTTCTCTTGCTTTCCCTCTGCCCTTCTCCCTTACATATGTGTGCTCTGTCACTCTCTCTCTCTCAAAAAAAAAAAAAAAAAAAAAAAAAAAAAAAAAGAGTTGCATGTTATACTGACTGAGCCAACCAGGCACCCCTCAATTTCCATTGCCAAAGTCCTAGTATGAAGCTTTATTTACCTAACTCATCAACTTTCTACTCCTAACAGACATTTGTCAGCCCTGAGGGATTCTTTTTTAAATTTTATTAAAAAAAAAAAAAATTTTTTTTTTTTAAAGTAAATTTTACCCTCAACATGGAGCTCAAACTCATGATGCTCACATCAAGAGTCACATGTTCCATCGACTGAGCCAGCCAAGTGCCTCAGTATTGAGGGGTTGTTTAAGTAATTCATCCAGGGCCTTCTAAAGCAAGTGAAGAAAAAGATTTACATCATTAGATATTCTAAATTAGGCTTCATTTTCCACATAGCAGCTTTTTGACAAACCTGATTCAAAATTCCTTCCTTTTAGCAATAGATTTAATCTGAAGGGACAGGCTCAAGTTTGAGAAAGCGGTCTGATTCTATTTAGTAGAAAAACCTTTCTTTTAATAGCTTTCTAATAACCTTTCTTTTAATAGCTTATATCTATGAAAGCACCAATAAACTCTTTTCACCCTTGTGATATAGTAATCAGAAACCCTTAATTGCTTATCTGCTGTAAGAAATCCCATGATTTTTAATTCCCAAAAATAAAGCCCAGTCAATTTTTTCTCCTGTATACATATATGATCAGAATCTAACAAACTAAAGACAGAGATATAAAAAGTTATTATGAATTACTACTAATGAGCTATCTAGAGTCCATATTGAACTGGATTCAATTACACATTTTTTGATGACAAGTTTCTCTTTACAATTGTATTCTAAACAATTCTATAATTTGGTAAAACACCAACTAAAAAACACCAACCACATACCCTGAATGCTCTATTCTTCTCCTCTTTCTGCTGTTTCTCCACTTCGACGTGGCGGGCTAGACGAGCCAGAGTTAAAGCAACTTTATCCTTCTGATGGTCAATATAGTCTTTATGCTTAACATTATCCTATAATTGAAAAAAACATTTTCATTTTTTTTTTTAACTAACAAAACAAGCCTTGGGATAACGAATCCATTTACCAAAGCGTTATTGTACTAAAGAACCATTTACCTTTTTTTGTAGTTTATTTCTTTAAGTAATCCCTACACGCAACATGGTACTCAAATTCATGACTCTGAGATCAAGAGTCACATGCTCTTCTGAGTGAACCAGCCAGGCACTCAAGAAAAATTTACTTTTATCATCAGCAAATTTCTAAGAACATGTCTTGTGTATTATGTATTTCATGTAGTATTTTATAGGTCAATTATCCACCAACATCTTTCATTTTCTGAAAGTTAGATAAACTAGCTTCTAAGGACAATTTATCATCTTTATTTACTTTATAATCATCTGGATATTGAAGAGTTTGGTGTTGCTTTGTTCTTCTGATCTATAAGGTAATGCCATTAAGCCATTAGTCCACCTCTAAAAGGTCTAACAGTACAAACATCCTTGATTCTGGCTTTTCAGCAATGCCAGAACAATATTTATTTAAGAGAAATTATTGATTAAAAAAATAGATCTAACTTCCAGTTTCCAGTCCAACATGTAAGGAGCTTATAAGCTACCACTTCATTCTGTCGAGTAAAAAGCTGAAAAAACCAAAAGTGAACAACTCTTCTTAGATCCACCAGAGAAGTGAGGTCACAGTATAAATTGGTACTCCAAAAAAGACAGGGGGCAAATACAGAGAATCCCAAGTAAATGGAGCAAAAACCCATGAGTGGAAACCTCAGCAGGAAGCAATAAAGGCAAAAAACCTCAACTGTAACTGATGGATTGTGAGAGGCTCACTGGGATAATTCTAAGAGTTAACAACCGCAGGATGACCCAGTCATGGAGAGCCCTCACACTTTTGTGAGTTTACCTCCAAGGAGTTCTACCAGGTTCTCACAGTAAACACTGGAGAAAAATCCCTTCATGCTTCCAGCAGGGGGAGAGGAAAGGTAAACATTTTGAAATATGCCAGAACATTCTGTTCTTAACAAGGTCTGCCCTCACCAACAACTATTTTACCAGAAGGTAACCTTGTAGGAGTTTTATCAGAACCTAAGCAACCTGGGAAAATGGAAAGACCCAATCTAGCTCCATTTAGCCTTCCACATGAGGGAAAGGGAAATACCCAATTTCAGGCCACACTAGCCATCCTTCCCGATTGAAAGAAGGGAATGAGAAGCACTGCTGAAGGTCACAGTCCAGGGGCACAGGCTCAACAAGACAGAGACTTAATCACAGGACTATACAGTGCTACCACGCCCCATTCTTTACTATCACATTATAAGGGCCCATTTACCACAGTTCCTTTTACCTAACACATCTTATCTACCTTTCCACCGAAAATTATAAGGAACACTAAAAGGCAAAAAACACAGTTTGAAGAGCCAGAGCAAGCACAGAAAGGCAGACACGGCAAGGATGTTAGAATGATCAGATCAGGAATTCAAAACAACTATGATTAACAACATGAAAGAACAGATGCGTAATGTAAGTAAGAGAGAGAGAAATCCTAAGAAAGAATCAAAAAGAAATGGTAGAGATCTAACACACTATAAGAGAAATGAAGAATGCCTTTGACAGTGCCCTTAGTAGACTGTACACTGCCAAGGAAAGAATCTCTGTGCTTGAGAATACGGCCACAGAAACTCCCAAAACTAAAAAACAAAACAAAGATCAAAAAAAACGCACAAAATGGAATATCCAAGAATTGTTACAAAAGATGTTACACATACATAAAAAAAATACGAGAAGAAAGAACAGAAAACTTTATGCAATGACTAAAAATTTCCCCCAATCAATGCCAGACAAACCAGAAATCAAGAAATAAAATCCTCTTTGTTCACAGATGACATGATCTTTCTTAAGGAACAACATGCAGGGGCACCTGAGTGGCTCAGTAGGTTAAGCGTCTGACTTTTGATTTTGGCTCAGGTCATGATTTCCCAGTTTCAGAAGTTTGAGCCCTGTATTGGGCTCGGTGCTGCTGGTGTGGTGCCTGCTTGGGATACTCTCTTTTTCCTAATCTCTCTGCCCCTCCCTGCTAGTGCTCTCCCTCAAAATAAATAATTAAAAAAAATAAAAAACGAACACACAAATATATAGTAGTTAGGGGTGAAGTAACCTGTGTAATTAGATATTTGTAGCAGCTTTATTCATAAATGCCAAAACTTGGAAGCAACCAATATGTGTTTTAGTAGGTGAATGGATAAACTGTGGAACATCCAGATGATAGAATATCAGTGCTGAAAGGAAATGAGTCGACAAAAAAAAAAAAAAAAAAAAAAAAGTCATCAGTTTATGAAAGGACATGGAGATTTAAATACATATTACTAAATGAAAGAAGCCGATCTGAAAAGGCTATACATAGTGTATGATTCCAACTATATGACATTCTGGAAAAGGCCAAACTATGGTGATAGTAAAAAAGATCGGTGGTTGCCCAGGGTTGAGGAGAGGGGAGGATGAGCTGGCAGAGTACAGATTTGCAGGGCAGTAAATTATTCTGTATGATACTATAAAGGGGACACCTGTTATCACAAATTTTTATAAACTCACAGAATGTACGTTAATAGTGAGCCCTAGTAAACTATGAACTTAGTGATAATGATGTGTCACTCTAGGTTCACTCACTATAACAAATGTATCATTATGCTGGGGGATGTTGATAATGAGGGAAGCTGTACATGTGCAGGGGCAGGAGGTATACAGGAAATCTCTGTATCTTCCTCCCAGTTTTGCTGTAAACCTAAAACTTCCCCCCAAAATAAAGTCTATTAAGTTTTTTTTCTACTAGAAAGACTGGGTTACTCTGTATCACTCTGTAGGCAAATCAGTCATTTATGTGCAACCCAAATTTTATCTACAGTGGGATAGAGTTGCATCATCAACCATGTCAAACATCAAGTGTGACTTTCCAAGTACACAAAAGTTACACTGAAGTGAGTATACATGAAAAGGTCAAAATGGTATTTTCAATATGAAGCTGCATCTTTGGAACAAGAAATGCTCACAGAATCACTTTTGGTACAAGTAGTTCCAGCTGACTTCTGACCACTTGGCCAGCCTACATATACCCTTGTACCAGGTAATAGATGACATTCTCCTAACTTCACCAAAATATTCTTTTACAAGGCATAGAACAATGCAGCTTATTAGAAAAAGAGTCACAAAAATCTTTATCAGAGCTCTGATCCTTTAGTAAAGACATCTTTACCTGTCTTAAAAACAAAAATTTACTCTTTGGGAAGACAAAATAATACCCCTTTATTTAAAATGTAAATACTACCTTGAGAAGGAAATCTAGAGTAGATTCTAAAAGAATTTTTTAATTTAAGGAAGTTAATGATAATCAAACATGGGCCTAGAGTATGTTAGTTTTCCTAACAGATACACTTTTTAGGTTTTAAACTCTAGTAAAAGTTGTGCTTGGAAGGTTAAGTAAACCAAGGTCACATGAACACAAGGTAGACAAGGTATAAATTAGGGTTTACCTATAAAAATATGTTGTTGGATCACAATTCTGGGGACAGAAAGAAGGCCATGTTCTGGATTAAGGTAATTCTAATGCAGGAAGAACTACCCTTGAATTGATGGTTCACTATCATTTTACTTTTTCCTAGGCCACTACAAAATAACCATTCTGAAATACTTCTGAAGTTACACTCATTCAGGAAGATTTTACATAATATTTATTCTTCTTGAAGTTTCCTTTAAAGCACAATTAAGGATTCTCTGCTTTACATTATAAATTATAAATATACTCTCGGGGCACCTTGGTGGCTGAGTTGGTTTAAGCATCTGACTCTTGGTTTCAGCTCAGGTCATGATCTCATGATTTGTGAGTTCAAACCCTGATCTGGCTCCACATTAACAGTGTGGAGCCTGCTTGAGATCTCTCCTCTCACTCTGGCCCTCCCCTGCTTGTGTGCTACCTCAAAATAAATAAATAAATAAATAAATAAACTTAAAATTTTTGAACATATGCTGGGCAGAAAACTAGCTGAAAATTAAAGTCTCAAACAGATTATATATCCAACGGGAAAAATTTTTAGTAATCCATTAGTCACAAAATATAGGTAAGAATTTTACTCCATTCAAACTATACTCATAAGCTAGGAAGATAAATTATTTAGTACCTTTAATCAGCACTTATACATTTGTTTAGATCTCTTCAACCTCATTCTAAAGTTAGTCTCTAGTCCTAGAACATTACCTTTTGGAGAACAAATAAAGACTGTTGGTATTATTGTTTGCTAAAATTATTTTTCCTATATTTAGTTATCAGTAGCCTACGTTAACACTTAATGAACTAGCTGACTATATCAATCAAAAGATTACTTCTGTGATTCCCAGCTAACTCTGATCTGTTTATTTAATCTTTCATGACTTTGAAGGACTCAAAAGACCTAACAGCTCTGATACTGAAAACAAAAGACATTTGAATTTATTTTCCTTCTTTTCCTCAAAGGGGAAAGTTTCTATTTTCTTCTTAAAAATAAAAAACAAAAAACAAACCCCAAGCCCCAAAAACCCCACCTCTGGCTACCTATATTGAAAGCACATAAGTAGATATGAAAGACAATCTGCTAGGAGTAGCTAAAAAGGAATGAATGGCAGCCAGAGAAAGAGTGAACTTCAACTTTGAGACTTCTGCCATTTAAAATGACAAAAATTAATTATATGAGGCAGGGGATGATACTCATATATTTTTCCATCACAACTTAGGTTTGGGGATCACGGTTGCTGGTTTAAGCCAGGCATGAGTAATGGGTTATTTATGAACACACACTCACTCCAGGAAGCCAAATCCTTTGAATTTCCATTTTTAGGGGTTCAAGATGAGGGGCAGCCTCTAGATCTTACTGAATTACATACTTCTATGGTTCTGGGAAAACACACATGCACTGGAAAAACAAGATGACTGATATTAAAACACATACTAGGGATTTTGCCTATTAGGTCGCAGAAGACCTTATTTTGCACAAAAATAGAACAGGTAATTCAAAGAATCAATATGTTCGGAAATATATTTTAACTTATCAGAAAGAAGCAAGAGGAAAAAAACTTACTGCAGGCCACCTTGTTACTGATTCAAAAGCAGAATCAAAACTATAGTGTTATTTGTCAGGAACACGGGCAGAAAGTGAACTCATTTCAGGATAGACGAAAGTGTATTAAATGTTTCTGTAGAATTAAGATGAAAAGGGGCCACTATATTCTTAGGTGTGGGAGTCTCCACCATTCCATTAGTGACAAAATACTGAATTGTTATTTAACGTGAAGTCACAAAATTCTAGGAGTGTTCTTCTTAGGCCAGATTTGCCAATCTTCCCCAAAGCCTGTAGTATTAATAAGCATTTAGGTCCTTAGAGTTTCTCTATGGTCAGACTTTCAGATATGTAAATTCTCAAGCTAGAAATGGAATTGGCTCTCAAAGGTAAGAATGGTAAGAATAAAGACACAGAGAGGATGATGCCACATGAAGAGACTAAGTCACGCAGGGAGAATGTCATGGGAGACAGAGGCAGAAACAGGAGTGATGAAACTGCAAGCCAGGGACTGCCGGCCACCGCTAGAAGTGAGGAGAGAGGTGAGGACCCTTCCCTAGAGTGGTCAGAGAGTGCATGGTCTGGCCAAACTTGGACTTCTAGTCTCCAGAACTGTAAGAGAATAAATTTCTGTTGTTTTAAGCCAAACAGAGAAAACAAAAAGAATAAAACGTTAGCAGCTATAGGATCTTCAGAGCCATCTTTCTTGAAGCACTTGCTGTGCTCACCCTGGATTAACTTCCATATTAGAAACTATTAAAGAATACTACTGAGTCCAGGGTTACAGCAAATAATCTGCAAGAAAATGCTACCCACTCAGTTATTTTTTGGGAGAAGAATATGATGGTCTCAAGAGATACACTGGGGAGGGGGAGAGTCTGTTTGCCTCTATTTTAGATCATTCTCTGCATCAGTTTTTCTTCCATACCCTCTCCTCTCCCATTGGGGAAGTTGTGTGGGGTTTTCATAGAATTAAGAAGAAAGTTGTCAAGTCAGAAAATGTTAAAAGGCATATCCTAGTTCGGGGACCATGGAAAAAAATTTATGAATATTGTTTGTTTTTTAATTGGGAACCAGAGGTATGGTTAAAATCCCAGTCTGACACACACAAAAAATCTGTGGGTGATCAGGAGTCGGAAGGTTACAAAATAAGGGACACACTGGGTACAGGAAGAAAAGCTGTTCCAGAACCTCAGAAGCCAGGCTAATATGGCCTCTCTCTGTGATCCTGTTTCTGCTCACCCTGGACACTATGAACTCCTTATATCCCCTGGTATATTCTTTAGATTTTTATCTAAGACTTGGGTTTTATACAAAGCAAATTTGAGTTGTGTCCTAGAAATGGCAGTCAGATTAAGAATACGGGTTAAATCTGAGTACACATATCCATGAAAGTTAAGCACAGACAGGCATACCTCATTTTATTGTGCTTCGTAGATACCACGTTTACAAATTTAAGGTTTGTCGCAGCCCTGCATCCAGTAAGTCTATCGATGTGATTTTCCCAACAGTATTTGCTCACTTTATGCCTGTCACATTCTGGTAATTCTTGCAAAATTTCAAAATTTTTCACTATTGTATTTGTTGTGCTGATCTGTGATCTTTGATGTTACTACTATAATTGTTTTGGGGTGCCATGAACTACATATAAAGACTGCATAAACGCTGTCTGACTGCTCCACTGACTGGCCATTCCCTTGTCGCTTTCTCCTTCCTTAGGCCTACTCCCTGAGACCTAAATATTGAAATTACGCCAATTAATAACCTGATGATAGCCACTAAGTGTCCAGATGAAAGGAGGAGTTGCACAATTTATCACTTTAATAGCTAGAAATGATTAAGCTCTGTGAGGAAAGCATACTGAAAACCATGATAGGCTGAAAGCTTGGCCTCTTGGACCAAAAAGGCAAGTTGTGAATGCAAAGGACAAGTTCTTAAAGGAAATTAAAAGTACTACTCTAGTGAACAAACGAATGATAGGAAAACAAAACAGCCTTATTGCTGATATGAAGACAGTTTTAGTGGTATGGACAGATCAAAGCAACCATAACAAAGTAACCATAACATTCCCTTAAGCCAAAGCCCAATCCAGAGCAAAGCCCTAACTCTCTTCAATTCTGTGAAGGGTTAAGTGAGGAAAAAGAAAAGCTAGTTTGAAGCTAGTTGTTTTCACAAGGCTTAAGAAAAGCTGTCTCAGTGAACAGTGAAATGCAAAGGGAAGCAGCAGGTGGCTACACTAAGCCACAGATTTTCAATGTGGATGAAATAGCCTTCTAATGGAAGGAGATAGTATCTAGCACTTTCATAGCTAGAGAGAAGTCAATGCATGGCTTCAAAACTTCCAAGGACAGGCTGACTCTCGTTAGGGGCTAATGCAGCTGGTGACTTTAAGTTGGAATCAACGCTCATTGACCATTCTAAAATCCTAAGGTCCTTAAGAATTATGCTAAGTTTACTCTGCCTGTGCTTTATAAATGGAATAAGGCCAGGATGATAACACATCTGTTTACATCATGGTTTACTGAATTTAAGCATACTGTTGAGACCTACTGCTGAAAAAGAACTCCTTTAAAATATTACTGCTCACTGACAATGCACCTGGTCATCCAAGAGCTCTGTTGGAGATACACAGTGAGATTCATGTTGTTTTTATGCCTGCTAACACAACACACATTCTATAGCCCATGGATTGAGGAACAACTTCAACTTGCAAGTCTTATTATTTAAGAAATTTATTCTGTAAGGCTATAGTTCCATACATAGTGATTCCTCTGAGAGATTTGGGCAAAGAAAATTGAAAACCTTCCGGAAAGATTTACCATTCTAGTGGCCATTAAGAACATTTGTGATTCATGGGAAGAGGTCAAAATATCAATATTAAGAGGAGTTTGGAAGAAATGGATTCCAACCCTCTTGGAGGACATCAAGGGGTTCAAGACTTCCGGGAAAAAGGAAGGAAGTGCAGATGTGGTGGAAATAGCAAGAGAACTGGAATTAGCAAGAAGTAGAGCCTGAGGATGTGACTCAATTTCTGTAATTTCATGATAAAACTTGAATAGATGAGGAGCTCCTTATCAATGAGCAAAGAGATTTCCTGAAATAGAATCTACTCTTGTGAGGATGCTGTGAAGACTGCTGAAATGACAACAAAGGATTCAGAATATTACCCCGCTTGAGAGATTGTTTCTGAAACTTAATCAAAGCAACAAACCTCACTGTAATTTTATATTAATTGCCACAGCCACCACAAACTTCAGCAACCACCAACCTGGTCAGTCAGAAGCCATCATCATCGAGGCAAGACGAGAAAAAAAGGTTAAAACTCACTGAAAGCTCAGATGATGGCTAGCATTTGTTAGCAATATTTTTAAATTAAGGTATGTATATTTTTTTAGACATACTACTACTGCACACTTAACATCTGTGCTATTGTGGTGGTCTGGAACCAAACCTGCAAAATCTCCAAGGACTGCCTGCACAGGTGAAAGTAAGACTTCTTTTGTTTTTGAGGACAAAATGTTTATGTTTTAATGTAGTAGAGTTGAGTCATAGCAAAAATTCCAAGCTAGAAGTAAGGTATAACTTGGGCAGGAAAGGAAGAATCTCTTATGAGATCTAATCCGTAATAATGGGATTCAATGTGTCAACATAACTGGGGGCAGAGGGAAAAGCAAAGCCTGGGATAGGAGTCCCTTATTTTGTCAACTAAGGACATTTTTTTTTTTTTTTTAAAGTAGGCTCATGCCCAGCGTGGAGCCCAATGCAGGGCTCAAATTCAGGAACCTGAGATCAAGACCTAAGCTGAGATCAAGAGATGGACTCTTAACTGACTGAACCACCCAGGCACCCCAAGTAAGGGCATTTTAAAGGAACTAATATCAATGGTCACCATTTCTTACGAGTAAAGACACAACCTTAGGCTGATCCTTTAAAATTTCCCTTAATAGTCTCATATTAAACAAATCTAGCCTTGTGAAAAACTAGCTGCACTATCCTGATTTTTCTTTTTGCTACAGGCCAATAACCACCTCAAAATCAGTTCAGTTGAGCTTCAAATTAGTTTTGATCATGAACTCACAATCCTGATCATAAAAGATCATGAGGAGTCACATCCAGGGTGACTACTATTTAGACAAAATTTTCACCAAAGTAATTAATACTTTCACTTACTAGTCAAGTTTAATGAGCTAAGATTTCCTGGATACTATTAAAATTTCTAACATTCATGTGAAACATCTATGTGAACTATAAAATCATACAATATCATTAAATAGGCAAATTAATGACAAAATGGCACAATACCGCCGATCGATGAAGTTATCATCTATATATATTTCAATGTCTTTTTTCCCTAACTTGTATTTAAGTGAAAATAATTTTGTCTTTTGTTAAATATGTTAAGTAAAATCTAGAAAGCTATAAATCAAATCTTAATAGCAGTTGTTTCTTTCTGTCTGGAAAGGTTTTTTTTTCCCTTTTTATCTCTATTTCCTAATATTTCTACAGTGAGCACATGTAATAAAATTATTTACAGAATTTCAATTTTTTTTTCAGTAGACTTCACACCCAGTGCAGAGCCCAACATGGGGCTTAAACTCACGACCCTGAGATCAAGACCTGAACCTGATCAAGAGGAGGATACTTAACTGACTGAGCCACACAGGTGCCCCATGAAATTTCAATTTTTAACAAACAAGATAGCATAAAGACAAAAAGAACTGAGGATCTCACTCTTTTGTTTGGGAATGATAGATTTGGTTTAAATTAATCCCTTACAAAAATAGAAGTTTAACATTTATACTTTATAAAGGTAGATGGAAATTCTGTATCTAGAAGCAACATAATCTGTTAGTAAATTGTATTTAACTTTTCTTTTCCTCCAGATTTTTCCCTCTAAGAAATCCAATGACAAGATAACATTATTTTCCAAACCTAACAGAAAAAGATACTAATCATAACTAAGGTAAGTCATATTCAATTCAACAGACTTAAGGGCTATCAGGAAAGTGTATTTTACAGTTTTGATGTCAAACACCATTACTGTTTTAAAGCAAAAAGCAAAATACATGTATGCTTTAAAAAATTATGAAGTACCCATACCCATTTGTACTTTTAAGTGTACTTAAATTATTAAAAGCATATTTAGTCAAATTAAAAATACTAGTTTATTTAGCCTAGACCTGACCATCCTCTTTTTCTTTTTGGAATATAAAAATAGAAAGCAACATTCTTAACTTTTCCAATGACCAAGGTAATTTCTAAATATACATATTTATTCACAAGAAAGCTAACAATGTCCCAAAAGTAATTTTAACTATAACTTGAATTTCACAGGTGGGTTTTCTTTCAAAATTCATCTACAAATGCCCATTTCTTGAACCATTCACTCAATCCTTCAGTGTATTATAGTTTAAGAAGCCAAGTGCCATATACTTGCCAACTCCCCTTTCGTAGTTAAGAACTGGACTTGGCACTGAATGCTGAGAAAACAGGCTATAATCCATTTAATAAAACTTTTCTAAGGTCTCATGAATAAATGTTTTTAAAATATTAAATACAGGCAGATTTTCCATTTTACTCTTCACTCATCTGCTCACCCAAAAGTTGAGCTTCTTACTGCCATTAAGTCACTTTCCTAGAAATATTTGCCAAGATTAAGTTAAAGGAAATACAGAATTAAAAGAATAAATCTGCTTTTGTAAAGCATTTTCTAGAAACAATACTGAACAAGGCAGGGCTTCACGGAAGAAATTATCATTTTATAATAGTTTGTGGCATTATATCATTTTGAGGCTTTTTTATAATGAGCAACTGACATATTTTAAAATCACCAATCTCTAAAAAGCATTTTAGTTGTTGAGTAACTATCAAATTTGGCGTTATACAAAATTACTTTTTTAATGGAAATAATGAATATAGCCAATGGAGCGCTCTGTGAAATGGACTAATTCTCACTCCTTACAGGATAATGTAAGCTAGGAGAAAGCACTGTAAAAATAGTTATCCAGAGAGGTGATCACAACAACCCAGTTCCCTATCTGACACACCAAAGGTGCTTTTTTGGCTACAGAAAAGCCAGTAATAAGGAAAGATTAGCTTTGTAGGAGGTGGGGGGGTGGGGGGGAAGAAGATTAGGGAGAGGGGATATAGAGAACAATCCAAGGGAGAGGTTTATTTGTTGTTACAGCATCCTTCCTGAATACCAGCTGGCACAAACTAGTCAAGAGGGGTGTTAACTGGAGAATGATTATTCTGGCCATTATCCTTATCCTCTATAAGGGATTCCAAGTTTAAAAAAAGCTCAAAGGAGCAATCAAATGCGAAACTGTAATTAACTTTGTAAGTCATATTATCTATCCATCTGACGAATGCAATTAATTTTAAAAGAATTCCTGAAACAACTGCATTATTTAATACAAACTCAAATTCCAAAGCCTGCTTATTACTGCTCATTCTAAAGCCGGGGTCCACAGTTCGATCTGAAGTTTGTACTCCCAGAAGTTCTGTTTACCAGAAGCCTCTTCTGCCCAACCTATGGCTCAAACCATACCCCAAAATAACATTTTGAAAAGCAACAATTTTTCTCAAGAATTTTATATTCAAATACAGAGAGAGCAGAAGGGATAAACACAGCAAAGCAGTACAATATTTATTTACCATCTCCAGCAGCAAAGCTTTGGAACCAGGAAACAACCCTTTTATACAAAGCAATCATCTTCCCACCCCCAACTGGTTATTGTTTACAAATACAAAGTACACAGAACATCTGCTTTATATGAGCAAACTTAAAAACATACATACAGATATATCCCATTCTGTAAAGTACTTTATTCATTTAAGAAGGCCAGTAACCACCAAACGTGTTAGGTAAGATTCTTCTTCCTGTATTGTCTTTTCGGTAAATTGCCAGTATCTATACTTATAAAAATCCCTCCTGGGAAGAATGACATTGATTCTCCTTCAGCATAGGACCACAAACAAACAAAAAAAACAACTTTGGAACTTGGGAATTTTAAAATATCTCTGAAGCTGCAAAGGGGGAGTTATAGCTTTAACCCTGAGTGCCACTGCTATATCTCTGGCACAGAAAGAAAAAGGATGAATTATGAAAAGAGAAAAGGTGACAAAGTGGCAACAAAAGCAAGAAAAGAAACTCCAAACCAGAGAAAAAACAAACAGGAAGTTGACAAAATGCATTCTGGGTGCTGCTGGAGATACCACTGGCACAAGGTTCACAGGTCTTTCTTCAATACAACACCTCCAAACTCCAATGAAGCAACATTTTTAGAAATATCTTCATTTTCCCCAAATCCACCCTCAAATTATCTACAAACCAACATACAGGGAGATTAGCCACATTTAGCTACACTAAGGACACAATGCCAATAGGAGGTCATGAAGTATACAACTGTATACCCATAATGTAACATTCCACTTCAGTGTCATCATCCTGTTCATCTTCAAAGTTGTTCTCTACCGGTGCCTCAGTTCTTTCTCCACTACTTGAGCTGTCTATCCCTGGAGCTGGTGGTGCACTGACCAAAAACCCTCCTTTGGCACAGTTCAGAGAAGAAAAAGAATTGTTCTAGATGTCCACAGGAGACTATGGTACAAAGCGAACTCCAGACAGACTACTTCTATAACCTTACAAGTAACGGCTATACAAACTTGGTACACTTTGAATAAGTAGGAACCAATACATTTTCATGGGTAATTTATCCTTTTTCTTCAGCTGCATCTCAAACTGTGCCCCATAAAGGCTGTTCCTTACAATTTTGAAACCAGATGTGATGTTCCACATGCCTTTGTATGCACTGATTCATTTCAATGCCTGGCTCCTGATTCTCCGTTAGTCCAACTGGCTCTTCTCTAAGCATGTTCCAAACCCCAGCTCAAGTATTTACTAAGTAAGAAAAGCTTCCTTGATCCCTCTAGATGGTCCTCTCTTTTGTTCCAACCTCATCACAGACAATCCTCTAAACAGGACAATTACATTGTATTGGTATTTCCTTCTCTTAAGAGAATACACCATCTCTTATGAACTCCCAGTACCCCCAGACCTTCCTCAGTGCCTGCCTGCAGATAGATATTGATAATGATGATAAAAGTTTGTTGCCAACAGACACAAAGTGACAAAACAGCATCCATCAAAAACTGTATACACGTACCTACATATCCTAGCTCTTCATTCTACATTCTTTTATCTTATTATCATAAGCATTTCTTAGCTTACACTTGAGAAAAGCAACTATTTTAAATATGCCTTTCAATGACTTAGTCCATTGATGGGTTTGCAATATAGCTTAATGGTTGAGCCTTAAAAAACTGTAAACAAGGGGAACATGATCTGATGACAAGAACTATTACATGCTATTAAATATACATCTTAAATGTACCTGTACTTATACCCAATACCATCCCACAGTTATATCTATGAATGTGTGTAGAAACAGCACAACTATGAAAGAAATCTATATTTGACTTTTGAGTTTTCAAAGTACTTCTGCGCATTACCTCATTTGAGAGTAGGAAAACTGAGGCTCAGAAAATAAATGACTTGCTAATACTCGGATCAAGGTCTTTGAATTTAAATACCATGTGTGTTGCATCATTCCACCTTTTTCCCTAGCCAATATCCTAAAGATGCCAGCAAAAAAAAAAAAAAAAAAAAAAAATTGTGTATCTGAAACAAAATTGTTGTGATATAACAAACAAAAAAGGTAAGAAAAAAAAACCATGACTAAAATGATCAGTGCTGAAAATGAATGGAATACATGAAACAAGCCAATGACCATGCATCAAGAACAATCTTAGTCCCACACAGTGAAATCTCAATGGGAAAACTAAGAAGTTAGGGTTTCTCGTCTGACACATGAAATGACCAGGAATTAGTTAATATAAGACATCAAATACTAAGGGATGAGAGTACAACCATAAACACAAAGTTTAGGGAAGAAAAAGATTAGTGTATGTCAAGTTAGCTCATCAGAAAAGTTAAGACTTTAGTAGAGCCTTGAAAAATACAGAGGCAGCCTAGTATAATGCTGAATTCAGACTTTGGAGGAAGAGTCTATATTCAAAGCTTGGTTTCACCAATTAAACAAGGTGTTTAATGATGTTTCATTTCCTCATCTGCAAAATCAGAATGAATTTCTTCCTCAAGAACGCCTTGTAACTTCTAGCACACAGCCTAGTAAATGTAAGCTCTATAAATGAAAATTTTCTCCTCTGCTTGCTTCCCAGGTAGGAAGACAATAGTTAGATTCAAGGCTATCAAGGTGCTTTCAAGATCTCAAAATATATTTTTGCTAAATGTAAATAGGAGTTGTTATAAGCCATTAGACAAAGACCAACATGCATGCAACTCTTGCTAAGAATCTAAATGAGGTTAATAAAAAACTGACTAGAACCAAGGCAGAAAGGAATGGGCTGCACACCTAACAGCTGGATATTTAATGTAATTAAATATGTTCAAAAAAATGTAACTGAAAATTTAAGACTATTTAGTGACTTGGAAAATGTTTTCCCCCAATCGTCCACATCATTGTTGCCCCACGAATTAAAAGTGCTATAGATAAAAGGGACCACAAACATGATAGTTCTCATAGCACATTAGTGTTAAATGCACACTAAGTAGTATAAAACAGCCATCACAGATAAAAGTGGGAGTTAACAAGAGGTCTAACTGTAGCCCTTCAAACTCAATGACGTGATAGAGCTACTCTTATGGGCAATGAAAGAAAACAGAAAACATAGATAGCTCATGGGAAAAAAACAGTATCAAAGTAGGTCTTGTAAAAAGACTACTAACAGAACTCATAATAACACCTAAAGCATTTAAGATCAAGGGAGAAATTTAAAATACCACTAGATATAAAGCATTTACTTTCACTTCTACCAAAGAATATAGTTAGTTAGGATTATTAGAAAACTCAATACAACTTGAGAGATCTCCAAAGTCCTAAAAGAAAGTACAGACAACCTGAGAATTCTTGTTGAATTCTTGACAAGGCATCAGAAAATCCAAGAGACCATTTGAAATAGACAGTTATCTCAATAAAACATGTAAAGCCCTTAAGACCTGGAGAAAACTAGTTAACTTTAAGATACACTATATGTCAGCACTGTTCTATAACTCCATGGTAATGGGCTTAAATTTTTTTATGAGGATGCAATTAGCCATAAACCGTATGTAATAATACATTTGTGTGAAAATTATAAAATGAGAAAATACTACTATTAAATGAGAAAGCATTTAAAACTGATGAAAGTTCAATAGCCAGAAAATAATAGTTCCAGAGACTGGACTGGCTACTTTTAAAAAAAAGGACATTAAAAAAGAAGACTAGAAAATCTCTTACAATAATGCTGAAGGCATTGTATTTAAGTATACAAAGCCACATCAAAATACTGGCTAGTAATTACTGGTAGAATAAAAAATATAATCTACATCAAAGAGATTAGGGGAAGATCAGACATCCTTCCAGAAAGATGTGTTACATAAGGGAGAAGAAAAGATCAAATAAAGAATGAAATAACCGATATGATAACATCAAAAGGACATGGTTGGACTGTGATCACTTCCAGATATATCCCACTGGAAGCAAACATAATTTCCAGTAATAACATAACTCAATGATACCGAACACGACTATAAAAAGTTTTCATTACTATAAAGTCAAGCAAACAAAAAAGACAAAAATATTACAAAAATATTGTCCCACTAATCAATTTAAAAAAAAAAAGATTTAATAAAACAATATTTCATCATTCATACAGGACGGGAAATTTCATAAAAGAATTTCTTAATGGCTTACAAAACTCTTTATTTCTGGAAAAATAACTAAAAGATTTGCATTCAAAAGCGATCATCAGTTAAATAACTTCCACCTGTATATTTTAAGTGAAAAATGGAAGGATGGGTTTGTGTATCCACAAATGAAAACTATACAGAATGGACCTGGCGAACTGAATGGCATGCATAAGATGTACACAGATATCACAATCCATTATTAGACTAGCCACTAACATTAAGAATGGCAAATTTCAAAAGACGAGGAAACATAAGCAGTGCAAGTCTGGGGCAAGATATGCCTCACGTTAAAGAAAAAAAAAGTTTTCAGTTATTGCAACCTTTATAAACTATTCCTACAAAGACCTAATCCATGATTTCTAACCTTCATCAGAATCCCACTAAATTACATCCTCAAGAATAGTGAATGTGGCAGTTAAGTCTACTTATCCATGTCATTTAACTCTGTATCCAATTTTATAGCTAGAAGGGATTCTGGATTGTGTCTATTCCAACCTCCTTGTTTTTAGTACCTGAGGTTATCCTGGATGTACTGGACCCTTAAGGACATTATCAATCAGGTCACTTAGGTATCATTCAGTAAATTATTAGTATAGTACTAATGTAACATACTAAATAGTATCCAAGTATCCTGAAAGACTTTATGCTCCCCTCAAAATGTCATTTTGAGGGCTACGTAAATAAATGGAATTATTAAGAAGCTGCCACACAGTAAGGAAAAAAAAAGTTTAAATACAATTACATTGATAAGGAAGTTGTCACACTGTCTGAAAACAAAGGATAAAGTATCAGGAAATCTGCTTTTCCTAAAGTCCTTGTTTCTTCTTACCAAGCAAACACTTCCACTTATCAAATATAAGTTGTGTTACCATGGCTTAGAACAAGGTTAGATAGACAAATGACTCAATCAGAAAACCTAGAACCTGCAGAAAGAAAACAAAGCTGCCTTAATGCCCAGGAAACTGAGCCAATCATTAATAACTAAAAAGAACTACCATAACATTATTTAAATAAGGGGGAAGGGCATACTCTATAACCTTCTGAAATGGATCAACAGTGCTATAAAGAAAACAAATGAACATTCAGAAGGAGAGTACATTTAGATAGTGCAATTGTACAGATGATGAATAAACTACAAGACTCCAAAAAAAAAACACCAAATAACTGTACAGAACTCACATAAATACCACCAGCAACATATGCAAGACACCAAAATGTTAAGTTTTAAGCAGGGTGAAATTTAAAAAGGCACTTCATATAACAATGGAAACTGTTTCTCTGTACACAGTAACTGCAAAAAATCATATTGTCTTCACATATATTTTATGTCTAGGTGAGAAAAAACATTTTGAAGAAAAAGGATCATTAGACACATCCCTTTTGAGAATACCAAATCATTAAATTTGCAATTATCCCAAAGCTTCCCGAAAACCTAGAGATATTTAAACAGGTTCACCTAATGGAGAATTTTTGTGGCAGGCTCTGCCCATGGCAGGCACAGTAAGAAAACTTACTATCTAACTGTGAGTTCCATATGCTATTGGGGTTGTCTCCCTACAACAAGTCCCCATTTTTAGTTTTGTAACACCATTATCATTCAAGTATGCCAGAGAAAGATTTTTAAGTAACAAGTTAAGAATACTGTTTCTTCTGCAGTCAAGAGACTGATCTATAGCTAAAAGCTGTTCCCATTTACTGCATTCTGACAATCCCCACTCAACTGCCAAATCCAAATCCCTTTCAGAAGTTACCCAGTCAACAATTCGGGGATTTCTTTTCACTTTTAGGAAAATTCTCTGGAGATGCTTGAGTCTATCAACTGGAGAGTGGTAATGCAATTTTAACTTTACTACTGAGCAACATAAATAACACAAGAACAGCAATGCTGTTTTATAAAATATTTGAGGAGCTATACAACGTAAATAGAGCTAACACAAGTGAACTGTACACTTAAAAATGGTTAAGATGGTAGATTTTATGTTGTCTTGTCTCTAACCACAATTAAAAACAAAAATTTTAAAAGGAGGCCTGTGTTAAGTGGAAGTGCCAAAGCAGTTTCAGAGAATCCCATCTTCACGTATCATTTTTTGATTCGGATTCTGGAAAGTAAGAGTACCTCAAAAATCATCAAATTTGTAACCCACTACCTGATTCAGGGGAGGAAAGGGGAGAAATGGACAAGTGGGAGATTAAAGTAGCCTTAGCTAACTCGGAACTATGTGTAGCCATATAGAACAGTTCCAAGGTCTCTCTCTTCACTGAATTCACCTGTGACTAGTCCTTTCAAAAAAGAAGCTATACAGTGCCATGTCAAGGGCACATGAGACCACTTAACTGATGTGATACATATCAAACTATAAAAATCTTTATGATTTCTTAGGCCCTTGTGTCTTTCAAGGTAAATGCTAAATCTAGATATGAACAAATGTGCAAGATCATCTCCTCTATCAAGTCTGTTAAGCTTAATCTACAAATGGGACCAACATAGTATTCTGAAATTATCTGACAAAATAAAATAACTTCTAAGTAGGGATTTATGAGTCTTCAACCTCTGTTGTGTCTTCAACAATCAGACAGAGGCAGAAAAGTAGTAAAAAGGGTACTGAATATAGTTACAATGGAGGGGGAATGAGCTTCAACTATTAAAAAGTGGGGCACTGGAGAAAATGTAAATCACCACTGTGCAAGAACTACGGCAGAAATAGAAACCACATGAACCCTAAAACAGTTATATTCCACTAACAGTAGATCCAAAATATTTTGACCAAGCAGATGAAAAAATGCAGATGTTTTACAAACTAAGAAGATACAAAATGTTAAGTCTGTTGATAAAAAAAATTTTTTGGGGGGCTGTCAAGCAAATAATACTAGGTGATGGACTCTGACCCCTCAAACTTGACACTTCTTCCATTTTTGAAGTCATGCTGCGAAAACGAGGATCTAAGGACTGGTATACTACACAGCCACTGCCTTGAGATTAAAAAGATACTGTGGAATATACAATTGAGGTATCTGCTGCCAGTTCCAGAATTGTGAAGAACTATTAATGGAACCAACTTGGAGCAAAAAGATAAGTCGTCTCTCATGATTAAGAGTCTGACTAGAATAAGGGACCAATAAACCAAGAACATGTTACTGAAGTCTTGATTTCAGACTTTTAAGAAATCATTACTGGATGTTATTGTTTAAACAGATATCCAGAAACAGAACTGCATGAGATGTTCTCTTTACTACATCCATAGTTATACTCTAACACTTAAGGATTCTCAACATCATCTATTTGATGGCATCCCTCTTTATTACAGTAAGAGGACCAGATTGTCAGGCATGTTTGGAATTCTCCTATAAGAGTTCAGATTTGCATGCCTGGATTGTAGAACATCCTTTATTTCCAGGACACTAATGCACATTTCCTTTTTGTGTTTAGAGTGATGAATTATCAAGCTCAAAAAGTTTAACTGTTTAGAAGGTAGGTTTGTTTAAGAAGGTCATCTTGGTGAAAGGCCTAGAATATCCTGAGAGAACACCATGATGGGTCTCACAGCTTGTTTATATGTGAGAGCTTGACAGGTCAAAGACTTAGGCCATGACGATAACAAAGAATTCTCTCACATGTAGCTTTGAGTGGTAATGACACTGTAGCCATCAGTCTCGATACGGACAGTTACTGTGAAAATTTTTAGAGATGTTACAAGAAGGAAAGTCTTTTTCCAGCTGGTGTCCACAGTAGACCTGTAACATCTAGCCATCCTACTGGAAGCAAACTGGATTTGGCAAAATTTGATTTGTATTCCAGTTCTTGACAGAGTTGCACGGTTGATGCTGAAGTCTCAGAGAGCTTGAGAGTAGTATGGACTCTTGAAGAGTCAGATTGTCCTGACATAAACAGAGCACAACAGATTTGTCATTTTGTGAAGATCTGACAAGGTGAAGCCCGAACAAGGAAGCACTGATGACATAAAAATGAAGGATTTGCCTCTGGCATTAGTAAACAGAGACCTAGTAGCAGGTTATTTCCAGGCCCCAGATCTGCTAGTCCTCAGTTTACCAGTAAGATTTTCCTGAGGAACAAATCATTTATATTTTTTTAAGCACAAGAGGATTCAGATTCCTGAGTACCCTCCTCTGAACTTACTTTGGACCAGAAATAATGGGTAAACGTTTGTCCAACCCTACTCAGATGGAAGTCTCTACTGTCACTTGGCCAATAAAACATAAGTCTCTATTTCAAAAGTCTAGAATTACATGTTAGCTGTGATAATTCCAGACATGCATTTATTTTCTGAGGTGACCTCCTACCTGTAGATCCTATTTGAGTGGGGAGGAACAAGTAAAATAGTTAGGATCTTGGATGACTACACTGCTGAATGCAAACAGGTTATTAATTCTTGTACCCATGGCGTTCTGGAGATTCTCCCTTTTTTCTATATCTATAGGGGTGGTTTCGAGGTTTGTACCAATCTCCTTTGGAATATCCTCTATTGTGATAATGTGCTTTCTGATCATGACTATAAAAGTATCGATGTTGGTTATAGTATTTGTTGTGGTCTCTATAATCATTTTCTTTTATACTGTTTTCTTCTGCAACAACAGCATTTACATCTTGTCCAAAGAGAGAAGTACCATCAAAGGGTAAGTGTGAGATCTTCTCCTGGGTTTTCTTAGTGAGAGATGTAAGTCGGAGCCAGGCTTGTCTTCTGTAGTCTATTGCCATGGCCATAACTCTGACTACAGAATCCATTATGTCCCTAGTAGTACAAAGCTGCCAAAGGCCAGCATCCATACCATCCGATATTATACATCTTGCTTTTCCACGATCAAACTCTGGGTCATGAACCAGATCCTCCATGTCTTCCCAGAGTTTACGCTGATATTGAGTCATATAGGCCATGTAACTAGCAGCTCGGGCTGCAATGGAAGCAGCATGGTAGAATCTACAACCCATGACCTCCATTTCTTTTGAGGTAGAATCTAGAGGAGATGTTGTGCTTCCTCTTTTGCTGTGCTCTAGTGCTTCTACAATAGGGCCCTCGGCTGGTGGATTTGGTTGGAAAGGAGAGGTATCCTTGGCCACAGGATATACTCTGTGCCCCATGAAGGAAGAAGGATGGCAATCAGCAGGGTCTTTAAAAACCTCAGTGGTGGCAATTCTCAGAAGAGGATGCAATGGAGGAACCAAACGTTTCTTAGAGGTCACATAATCAGGTTTCCCTTCACATGATTCTGCTTCAGATTGTAATGTTACTCTCTTTATAACACCTCTTTGTTCCATTCTTTTCAAAAGACCTGTGAAACTAGACTGACTGGGATCAGTTGGCTGCCCTTTGTCATCAGCTGAGGGGGACTTGCAGTCAGCTTCTTCATCAACCGTAGATAAATTTTCATCCTTGGAGGTGGAGATGTCCCACGGAACTGAGGAGTTCTCAGTTGGCCTAGAATGATGGAATCTAAAACAGCTCCTAGACTGCAGATCACGTATCACTCGTGACATCTCAGCCACCTGTGTCTGAAGATAAAGGATGGCATCTTGTCCATGCTGTGAAGCTGAAGAAGACTCTACAGGTAAATCCTCCTTGACCTCTGAAGAGGCCAAAGATTCTTGGGGGACCAGAACTGGAGATGAAGGCAGAGTCTGATAATTTTCTGATGGTTTAAGTGTCTCTGTCTCAGAAATCTTAATATCTGAATTATTTTGATCATTTTTCTGGTTCTCCAATGGGTTCTCAACAGAAGAAGGTTGAGAAACTATCCTTTGTGGACTGCTGGTGCAACTCCCAGAGGAGGAGCTGCTGTCTCCAATGGGAAGAGGAACACTGCAGCTAGAGCACATTTCTGGGCGATGATTCTCAGAGGATGGCACCTTAGACTCAGGCATTCTCTGGGTTATCCACATGAACAAGAAAACCAAGGAAGAAAAAAAAATGCTTTTAATATGTTAACTTTCAAGTGCAGAGATGCATGACCAGTAAGTAGAACTCAATTTTTAAAATTATTATAACAATGAAAGATGCAATCCACTACAGGTCTGCAAGGGGATCATAGAAGTCAAAGCCACAAGCTTCACTACCCCCAAAACCCAATACCAACTACTGGCAATAATCTGGCACTCTATTAAAAAAGAGAGTAAAAACAAGCCCAGTTCAACTGGTGCCATCTTAGCCTACTGCTCAGTCTTCTGCTAGGACAAGAAGAGGTGGTGAGACTACTGGTGATTAACAATCTTTTTTTTAAAAAATCCCATCCAATGTATGTAAGTCAACAAGTAGAAGTTTATAATAGTATAGAGAACTTGGGAAAAGTTCCACTGAAAATCACACACACAAAAATATTTCTCAAAGTCCCCACTGAAGAGTCACTTTTAAGTCCTTTAAAGATTCTTGTTCCCTCTCCATGAATAACATAAATGAATAATGATAAAACTTGCCAGTTGCATAGTCCTACTTTATGGTTTGTAGTTTCCAAGGAGCTTACATAGTATGTATTTGTCACTTCATTTTGTCCTCACAACAACCCTGTGAGGTAGGTATTATTATCTGATAAAGAAATTAAGATTAAAGGCTACTTAATTTATCCAGAGTCACAAAATTACTAAGGAGTAAAGCTCAGGCTAAAACCTAGGCATACTGATTCCAAGTCCAAGTCTCAATCCCTTGTAATATAAAGCAAGAAGTATTCCGGCCAGGAGTCTCCAACCCATCAATCCATCAAGACAATAGCCCATTAATAGAAACTTGGGCTAAGACAAAAGAAAGACAAGGTTACTACAAAGGGCTCAGCTAGTTTGGTTCTCAGAGTAAGGGAAGTATTAGTTTAAGGGTCAAACCCACAACCAATAAATCACAGGTAAGAGAAAAAAAAAAAAACACCCCAAATATGTGATGAATAGAGAAGGTTAAAAGGAATGACAACTGAAGTACTATACCACCTATAACCCTTCCCCACATTCCATTTTCTAAAGGATCTTCACACATCCTCTCTTCCAAGATAAAACAAACTTTCTGTGGCCACATGGTTCTGGAAGAAAAGGATCCAGTTATACATGGCACCTAAGGAGAGATACGAAAGGAGAAGGGCACAAGGAGCCAAAACACTTGCAGTTTTTATTCCATTTCTCTTTTATCAGATACCATCTTCAAGTCTTAGAACTTTGCTGTATCATGTTATCTTTTCACATTCTCACTGAAAGTAAAAAACAAAACTGGAAGTAGGAGATGTTCTGGGCAAAGGACTCAATGGATACCTTCTATGGCTCATTCTACAGAAATGGGCCATTCACTCAAGTACTACAGCTCCTAAACACAGCCATCATTGACTTGGTAATTGTCTTAGACAAGGCCTCTTAAATGACTAAAGTGAAAGAAATGCAAATCAAATATAATGTACTTACATCACTATGGGAGGTGCTAGGCTCTTCATCATCACTGCTGATCAGATCAATGTATTCCAGAACAGGTCTTAATGGTCCTTCCTATGAAAGAATCAAGCAAATTAACAAGTCATGTAGTTATTCAAACTAAACCAGTCACTTAAAACAATCACTTTTTTGTTGGGACTGGCAAGAATTCCTCTAAAGAGGCGGCCAATGGGCGCCAGAAAATAATTAGAACACACACAGAAAAATATTCAGAGTACATGAGTAAGAAATGATATTGGGGCACCTGGGTGGCTCAGTTGGTAAAGTGTCCGACTTCGGCTCAGGTCATTATCTCACACTTCATGAGTTCAGGCCCCACATCAGGATGCTAAGAGCAGCTTGGGCCCTGCTTCAGCTGGCTCTGTGCACCCCCACCCTTGCCCCTCCCCTGCTCGTTATCTCTCTCTCTCAAAAATAAAAAATAAACATTAAAAAAAACTAATGACAAGATCTAAAAGGAAGAGTTTAAACCTTGGTAGAATATTAAGACAATGTTATTCTTCGGGGAAGGATTATTAATAATAAAGGAATTAGTGCTATAAGGACACAGATATGATTCAATGTTTTTTAGATGGGATGAGTATTAATTACCTGTTAGATAACCACACTCAAAAACATGTGGTTCTCTAACAGCTTGGCTTTATTTCCCACTCCTATAGTCAGACATCAAACCTGATTCTTCTCCATCCTGCTTCCAACCATACTAACTGCATCATATATCAGGCCTTGAATACTAGGCCTAAAAGCCTAGATTTTATTCCATAGGCAAGAGGGAATCAATAAATACTAAGATAAGGAAAACATGAGTACTGTGCTTTAAAATTAATCATGTAGATGAGTATGGAGAGTGGGAAATGCAGGGTAATTAATCAGTCAAATAATGCAAAAAAAAAAAAAAAAAAACAGCAGCAAAGAGAATAGTGTTGTAGTATATATACAAGACAACACATGGGTATTAAAAAAGAAAAAAAAGATTGGCTATAAAAAACAAAATTCCAACAATAAAAAGGAATCAAAGAAGTCCCTAAGGTTTCAAGCTTGAACAACCAGCTGGATATATCTGGAATTCAGAAACAGGAAGCCGACACTCTTTTGAACATAATGGGTTGATGTACCAGTGGCACACAAAGTTAACTGGCAGAAGCCAGAAATGCAGGGCTGAAATCTGGATGTACAAACATAGCTAGAAATACAGATTTGGGAGGGGTTCCTCTAGAAGACTGAATTGAACTATGATATTGCTAACAAAGAAAACAATGAGGAAAAAGAAGAAATTTAATGAGGCTCTTGAGGAAATGCTGGAATTTTAGGACTCAAGAAGAGCTAAGCAGGTAATCAAAGACTGAAGAAGAATCAGGAATGGATAAATTCAAAAACACTAGAGAATCCTCAAAAAGTTGTCAATGCAAAATGTAGTCAAAAACATGGACAACCAAAAAAACTGCCACTGAAATTGGCAACAAGATTTTTAAATGCCTGAAAACAACTTTCAAGAAAGTAGCAAGCATATAAAAGCCAGGCTCTAAAATATTAAGTAGAACATGAGGCAACAGAGGCGCCTGGCTGGTCAGTCAATGCAGCATGCGACTCTTATCTTGGGGTTGTAAGTTTGAGCCCCACGTTGGTTGTAGAGATTACCCAAAAATAAAGTATAAAAAAAAAAAAAAAGAGGCAGTAAGGCCATGAGTAAAGAATATTATTTTTTAAATTCTAATATGTTGAGAATAAGAGAAAGGAACACAGGAAGAGAATACAGCTGAGGGAAAGATCTCTTAGGATGCAGAAAGCTGACTGTTGGCAAGGCAAAGCGATCTATTCAGTGGATAAACTAACAGAGAAAGACTAGAGTCAGGACACAGAAGCTAAGATCTTTAAACATCCTCTTCCTTAGAAGAGACATTCCGTCTCAAAGATAACTTGTTTCTCCCTTAGGCTACAACTTCTCCTCAAGCAGAAAATTGCTATCCTTGCAGACAGGTTTTATCTAGGCACTACGATAAAACCAGAGACCAGAACTTCAGGACAGGGATCATGTAATAAGTAATTTAAGATTTTTGCCTGAGCTGTAAAAATGGAAGTTTAAAAAAATGTTTTTTATTTTTTTTAAATGTTTACTTTTGAGAAAGAGTGAGCGAGCATGAGCAGTGAAGGGGCAGACAGAGAGGGAGACACAGAAGCCAAAGCAGGCTCCAGGGTCTAAGCTGTCAGCACAAGCCTGACGCGGGGCTCGAACTCCCGAACCATGAGATCATGACCTGAGATAAAGTCAGACGCTTAACCAACTAAGCCACCCAGGTACCCCTAAAGATGGGAAGTTTAGAAAAGAGGATATTCTCCAATTATGGTTAACAGAGAAGATTCACCTACCTTTAGACTACAATCTACCACTGTTAATGTTATACATTCAATTCAAGGAAGTAGAAGAAATAAAAATATGCTAGCTTCTCCTGTTCTAACACCTTAACTTTGGGCTCTTCAAGAAATGTGCATTAGAAATTGTTATTACATGTCCATAGCAACAGCCCACCAAGAAAGTCTCCAGGTTACCAGAAATACACAGAGGGAAGGGCAGAGAGCTTCCATAAACAGAGAAAAAAGAGACGAAAGAAGGTAACAGAGTACAAAGCAAAAAGTAGAAGAGGAACCCTCCCCCTCCCCCCCCAAACCCAGGATAAAGAAAATGGTCACAGATGGGATTTAAAAACAGCTGCAGAAATAGCAGAAAACAGCAGGAGCAGGAAATGATGAAAGAAGACTACTACAAATTTACTGCTAGGGTGAACCATTAGACTGATATGCAACCAACTATTCCTGAACTAGTGAAAAATGACAACTTCATATGATTCACACTAATTAAAAGAGTAAAAACAATCTGGGTAGGAAATCCAAAAATGAGAAAAACCAAGAGTCATTTAGAATATTTATTGATTCACTCAGCAAATAATTATGGGTTTATACGTGAAAGAATGGTAGATTACGATGACATGTATTTGAGACCACCAAAAAAAGCAGAGGCTGAGTTAAAAAATAAGAGAAGTATCCCCAAGGAAAATATTACTTATATGCACACACTCTAAACTTTAGTTATGGATATGGAAAAAATGCCACCATAACGAACTTAAAGAATCAAAACATTTTAGTATTCCATTAATTTTACTACTCATCAACAACATTTGTCTTTGAGCCCTATACAGGAACTGTACTAAACTTTTCATGTAAATGATTCCATTTAATCCCCAATTACTTTATAAGGTGAAACAGTGAATTATTATTATTATTCCATTTAACAAATGAGAAAACTAAGTGAGGTACACCTGATTCTCTAAATATATAACCGGCTGTGTGGTCACTATAATTCTGAGGTTAAGTTCAAAGTATACACACTACATTTTTTTTTTAATTTTATTTTTAAGTAATCACTACATCCAACGTGAGGCTTGAACTCACAACCCTGAGATCAAGAGTCACATGCTCTACTGACTGAGCCAGCCAGGTGACCCTACATGCTTTTTTAAATCAATCCCTTATTACCTAAGTTTTTAAGAGACTTTGTCTTCCTTCAAAAAGAGAAAAAAAGACTTCTTGCTATTGCCCTCAAATCTGAATAACTCATAACACTAACCAAAAAATAAGTTATTAATTCCCCATAAGAATGTGTATTATGTCAAGAAACATTTCTTAAAATGTTTACAGTGACTGCCTATGTTCTTAACAAGTATAAATGCATGTTGTCCTCCAATTAAAGGCATTTTATTTGAATTTGCTCAATTCATCAACTAGTAAACCATCATTCTCATCATCCCTTTTGTACCAATAACAAAATCAAAGGATTCTACTCCCGAAGGCCGCACAATTAGGGCCAGGAGCACAGGCACAAACAAAACAGTTTAGTAACACAGCTGAATTAATATTAATATTCTAAGTAAAAAAAAAAAAAAAAAAATTAATGACACAAAAAGCTTTCATTCCTGTTACTAGAAAAATGATCATACAAAACCAAACACCAATTACCTACAACAGTTGACCCTTGAAGAACATGAGGGTTTGGGCTATGACCTTCCCTTCCATTACGGAATTGAAAATCTACATACAGCATTTGACTTCCCAAAACATAACTACTAGAAGCCTACTGTTGACTGGAAGCCTTACCAATAACATAAACAGTTGGTTAACATGTATTTTGTATGATGTTATTATATACTGTATTCTTACAATAAAGCCAAAAATATTACAAAAATCATAAAGAAAATACATTTATAGTACTGTAAAAAAACCTACATACAAGTGGATCCACGCAGTTCAAACCCACTGTTCAAGGGTCAACTGTAAATGGAAAATAATGTCAATACACTAAGATATGGACTGTAAGAAATGCAGTTTACCCAAGTCTAAAAGAATATGGATTTGAATACCGGTGCAAAACTCTAATCTAAAATTTTAATAATGCATGTGTTTTTTCAATAGATTTCCAGTTACAGGATCAGGGATATAGTTTACTTATCCAGTTCAAAAATTCCAAGTGGTTCCCAACTGCCACTTTTAGTCCACAATTCAAAATCTACACTATCTGGCCCACCCTTTTCTCTTTCACTTTAAAAATTTTTATCCTCCAAAACTACACAGCATCTTCCCTGCTTTCCCATTTTGATGCCTTTCCTTATTTCTTTTCAAAATGCTCTTTTAAATACAAATACTAAATGTTACCTAGGCCAAAAAGGCTTCCTTTATTTTTTTATATAGCACCGGGTACTTTTTATAAAATAACTACTTTCTACAACCATTTACACAGTTCTCATAACCTATATTATCTTCCACATTGAAATATGGGCACTTACAGGTAGGACCTATTTTCAGTTAATCTTTCGTAGTTCTAGAGTACTTACTTCATGACTTTGCATATCATGAGCTCCAACATTATTTTTATTTACTGAGCTAAATATAGGTGCAAGACACCCAGTCAAGATACCTTCACATTTGTGCCCATGACTCTTACCTACTGCAGTTTAAGTATTATCACTTGACCTATGTGCTTCAGAAGCTACTGATGAAATTATACCTTGATTTCCTTCACTATTTCCAAATGTTCAATGATTCCACATTATACCAATAATCTTGACTTAAACCTAAATCTCATGTGCTATTACCAAGATTATAATAGGTTGCCTTTGTGTCTCAAGTAGCACTGTGAAAAATCATGTCATCAGCTCTTGGCTAAAACCATTTTCTGGGAGTAAATTAACTAAAATATACAAAGTTTCAAAGAAAGACAGAAAGATGGTGGCTGAATAAGGGACCAGAAAAATATTCTCAGTTTTCAAAAGCTTGTGTTAACACCATTTCACTTTTACGAAAGACCTACATTGGTATCAGTTTTCACTAACTGAAGTAAATCTGAAGATTTTCTCTTATACAAAAAACAAACAAAAAAAAAGGAAGAAAAACACAAATACTGTACAGCATTTGTTTTGCAGAAAACCATTACAGAGGCGGTGTGCACCCCAAGCAGCGAGAGTACCACTGCCAAGCTGCTTCCCTGTGAACTAAACTCAGCATTTCACAGCTTTGGATTATGTCTGTAAACATCTGTACTTTATCTCAATTTATTTTGGACATCCATTAGCAAGATGTGTTTTAAGGTATCAGAAAAGCCAAAAAGAGGTTATTTTTGGGGTCTGGAAATGCTGAAAATTTTTCCATATAAGTAAATGGTAACTGCTTCTTTGCTTTAGACCCTCTTAGCTTATAAAGTTTTCATAGGTTTCAAATGTTTCTACTTTACAATAACTGGGAGTGGTGGAGATATACCTGTATTATTAAGCTAAACAGAAAATGAGAGCAATATCCTTAAATAAAAAGTTTTTGCTATGGTAACATTCTGTTTGAGATCACCCAGGTATTGGCTTTGCAAAAATCAAACTGTACACTTATAAACCGTGCAGTTCTCTGTACGTATATTTCAACGTAATTTAAATGAAAGGGATTTATTATCCTTATTATTTCTTTCCTTCAGCACACTGTTTGGTTTCAGGCTCTATATTTTGCAAACCACTGAAAGACTGCTGTGCCACCATGTGATCAAAGACGGGAAAATTAGATTAATGAGCGTGAATTAAGAAATCCAAGCCAGAGTAAATCAAGAAGCAACATTATAATGCCATTTTTGTATCTGAAGAAATCTTAAGCAGAGAACAATTTGTTATCTTTACTGGATGAGCATCACCTAAAGGAGTCAAGGATAAGATTAGTTTACAGAGAGAAGTAGAAGGCTCTATCTCAATTTATTTTAAAATAGAATTGTTATCATTAATTATCATTTAAGTGTTATCACTAAAAATGTAGAAGCAATGTTTTTCATAGATCTCTTCTAAAACTGTAATTGTGCTTAATACATATAATTCACTTCTCCATTTGGAACTATCAGAACTTTGAACCTGTATTTGCCAACAGGGATAAATACAAGGTGTTGTATCAAGGTGCACACACAATACATTATATTTTTTAATTTTTTAAAATGTTTATTTAGTTTTGAGAGAGAGAGAGAGAGAGAGAGAGAGAGAGAGAGAGACAGAGCATGAACAGAGGAGGGAAAGAGAGAGAGGGAGACAAAGATTCTGAAACAGGCTCCAGGCTCCTTGCTGTCAGCACAGAGCCCGACGTGGGGCTTGAACTCACAAGCCATGAGATCATGACTTGAGCCGAAGTTGGATGCTCAATTAACTGAGCCACCCAGGCGCCCCTGCACTATAGATTTTTTATTCTTGACCCAAAGATGTAAGATATTCTCTACATTTAAAATTAAAAGAATATTTTTAAAAAGTTTTTTTTTAATGTTTTATTTGTGAGTGAGTGAGCACTTGCAGGGGTGGGGCAGAGAGAGAGGGAGACACAGAATTTGAAGAAGGCTCCAGGCTCTGAGCTGTCAGCACAGAGCTTGACATGGGGCTTGAACCCATGAACCGTGAGATCATGACCTCAGCTGAAGTTGGATACTTAACCAATAAACCACCCAGGGGCCCCTAAAATTAAAACAATATTTCAAAAATAAAGAGTATTTTAAACTTCAGCTTAATACATTATTATGCTTAAGTTACATACATGCTATAATTTTTTATTCCACAAGTACCAAAAAGTTTTTCAAATCTTATTTTTATAAATTCCATCTGTGATTCTCAACCCAACACCCATAGTTTATAAAGAAGTATAGCATTCTTTCATATACACAAATATCAAGATGAATATTCCCCAAATACCAATATTCAGGAACAACCTGAAGTATTTGCCCTAAGAAGCCATAGAATCCTGTTACGAACATACTTCAGTCCACTGTTAGGGCACCTGGGTGGCTCAGCTGGTTGAGCATCCAACTTTTGATTTCGGTTCAGGTCATGATTTCAAAATTCATGAGATCGAGTCCTGCTATCAGCACAGAGCCTGCTTAGCATTCTCTCTCTGCCCCTTTCCCTGCTCCCATGCTCTCTCTCAAAATGACTGAACACTTTAAAAAAAAAAAAAAAGAAAAAGAAAAAGTACATCTGAAACTAATTTAACACTATGTTAACCACACTAGAATTAAAATAAAAGGACAAAGGGCACCTGGGTGGCTCAGGTGGTTAAACATCTGACTCTTGATTTTGGCTCAGGTCATGATTCCACAGTTTGTGAGATCAAGCCCCACGCCAGGCTCTGTGCTGATAGGGTGGAGCCTGCTTGGGATTCTCTTTCTCTCTCTCTGCCCCTCACCCTGTTGCATGCTAACCTGCACTCTCTCTCTCACTCTGAAAATAAATAAAAGGAAAAAGTACCACATGCACTAGCAATGGTGAAGACAGCCAAAAAAATGATCTCGTGAAAGACTCCTCAATAAACCAATTAAAGACAATACAAAAATGGTTTCACCACAATGGCCCTAATGTTGGGGTATGTAGAGGATATCATTTAATAACCAGCTTTACAAACTGTCCCAAACCAACAAACATAAAAACACTACAATCTATTAAGAAAAACTATACACGTTTCACAGCAAACCTCAAATAACTACAGTATTCAGAAAATGGTTTAGAGTAGAAGTATTCTCTAACTATGATACCACTTTAAGCCGAGCCTTTGCAACTCTTGACAGTTTTGGGTGAAAATCATCTCCAAATACGTCATAACCCCCACTCTGCCTAAACCAAGGCTTTACAAACTGTGGTTCAGAGATTCATATGTCCTTTCATCTTTCCAAAAGGAAGACTCCTAGGTCCCACCTACAAATTCTGAGTCAGTGGGAATGGAAGGGTGAGGCCCCGCAATCCACACATTTACGCTTGGTAATGCTTAAAGACCACTGACCCGAAGGGACGAAATTCTGAAAAATATGTGTGTTCCTGGTGATGCAGGGATCTCCATATGAACATCAACTCCTGCACTATGCTGTAACAAACACCATGATCTCACAGGTCAGGGAAGTCTTCAAGCTAGTCGCCTTCATGTTATGCAGCTACATAACGCTCAGATTTTGAGTTCTTGCAAGCCTTCTTGTTCTCTACCTCCTTCCTCATCATCACCTGTCCTCTCTCTCTCGCCTGCATCGTCATCTGTTACAGGACAACCTTGTCCCTCTTGGAAACACGCCTAGACTAAGCATTAAAACAGCGCTAAGTAAACGCACGAGAAGCGTTTACCACGGACTTTCGGCAGTCTTTGTGACGGCTACCGCAGCTGCTCAGAGGCCTCTTTGGGTAAATTTCCTAATCCTACGCCACGCTCCCCGGTGTCTAGTACCCATCGGACGTTCGTACACAGTTGCTCAATGAGGGGTGGACAGGTGCAGTACAATCACATAATGGCTTACCACGCGCAGTCTTGGAACTCTAGGAAAAACCCGAATGTCGTTGCTACTTACACTAACAAACTGAATGTCATCTTCATTTTCATCCGTTGTTGACTCAGATGCCTCGGGCCCAGCTGGAGGGACAGATTCTATTATCTATAAAAATAAGCCAAAACACGCTTATCTATACAGCCACGTACTTGGTGGAAGAGACTTTCCCAAAAGGAACGAAAAAGAAAGAGCTTTTTAAAACCACGAGCTCTTGAGGAAACCTAACAGCACAACTGCATGCAAATCCGACTAAGAACAGAACTCCATGGAGTCGCGTTCTGCCTCTGCAGACGCGGAGCCATGGGGAGCGGACGCCGAAAACGACTCCCCAGCCCCTGCGAATTCCCCTATCTGCTCGAGGAGGAGGGATGCGCGCTCACCGCCGAAGGGCGATCCTGTCTCAAAATGTCGCTCTCGCGGGCAGAGCGGCGACAACAGGGAGCACCGGGGCCGGCGTAGGGGACCAGGGGCGGCCGGGCGGCCATTGTTACCGCTGGGTCGTCGTTAGGACCCGCACCAGGCCCGAACGCTGGGCTCGGCCCGAGACGCCGAGGCTTTCGCCCCGCGGGGGCACGGCAGGCCGCACACTCAACAAAACACAAAGCCCTTTCGCGGCGCGGCTGAGAACGCCGCGGCCCGACGCTCCACCACTCACCTCCGACCCCGGGTCTCCCATTTCTCCGACGGCCTAACTGACAGCACCACCGCTGCTGCGGTCCCCGCCGCCACCGCCGCCGTCGCAGCTGTCCCCGCCGCCACCGCCGCCACGACTTCCCTTCCCGCCCAGCACCGCTTCGCGCCGCCGTGACCCGCCCCTGCGTGAGCGCCGACGCCGCCGACGCCACCGACGCCGCGGGCGGAAAGAGGTGCGAAACCGCTTCAAAAGGAGGAGCGGCCGGCTCTGGCCCGCTATCCCCGGAGTCTCTTTCGCACAGTCCCGGCCTGCCTTCTCCGCGCCGCGCAGGAACCTGGGAGTTGTAGTTCTAGTGCCGCCCGAGACCGTCCCGGCGTCAGTAGCAAACCGCGGAAAAGGACTCCAAAGCATGGCGCACACATTTTGCCACGCTGACGTCAGCTGCAGCTTTGCGGAGCCGGGGCGGGCTAGGTTCTGTTTCATAGTGAAGGGCAGGAACAGGGATGTGGAGGTGTGTTTGCAATTGGGTATTGTATGGGTGTGGAAACGAAGCTCACCGGTGTCAGTTTTGGCGTAATGGCGGATGATGGCGATTAAATTCTCATATTCCTTTTTTATTTTTGTATTTTTTGCGGTGGGCCCGAAATGTAAAGGTGTAGTTGAATTTTGAGATAAAGAAATCCGAGGTGTCTTTATGTTACTCACCTGTTCCCTAGCTTCATTCTCTCAGCCATAGCATGTATTAATACACCCGAGTAGGCAAATTGAGGACCAGAGTTCCAGTCTCCAGGTTGGCCTGAAGAAAACTGGCGAAGCAAGAATCCAGGGAGCCGAGGCCTAGCTATCATTAAGCTCTAGGCCAGTGAAAACATGCGCTGTTTAAAGATATTCTCAGAGTATTACCTTACTAAAATAGCTTACTTTTTTTTCAGCGTTCATACTCAAAAAGCAGTCTTTAAAATAGTTGACTCATGTTTACTTGTGTGGTTTTTCTCACTTTAATGTCATACAAAACTGTCCGGCTTTTTTTTTTTTTTTCTACACCAACAATTTTGAAAAGAACTTTTAAAGTCGGAAAATTCTTTTAAATTTTCAGATGCCTGTTTTTGCCTATGTCCAAACCTAGCTGATTATTTATGCCTATAGTAATTATTCTTGGTATTTGTTATTTTCTGCTTTTCCAGCAAGTGCTTTATGACTTCATTTGCTTTTCTGCCTAAGTTTGAAAATTCTTGAAAAATTTGAGAATAAAAGACTGATTACAGGTAGGAGTTAATGGGTAAAACTATCGGAAAACGAGCTTTCTCTGGCTGGAGCTCCCAAATTCTCATGTTCTTCAATTCAGTTGTCAATGCAAGGCTTTCTCCTGAGGACATACCTTAGTCTGTAGGAAAATATGTATGCAAAATATTATTTATGACAGGTTTGTAATAGAAAAATTGTAAAACATTTAAATGTCTAGTGACTGGAAAATGAAATGGTTAAACTTTGGGATGTATTCTGCCAATATAATTCTATAGTGTTTTCATCTCCATTGAAAATGTGTAGCTAAAATTTCTAAAATCCTGTTTTTCAAAAATGCAAGATAAGTAATATGATAAGAACCATGTCAACTGCCAAGAAAACCATGCCTGAATTAGGGAAACTACTTAATCATCAACAGTAATTTTCTCTGGGTAGCTAGACTGTGTGTTTTTAAGAAAATCCTTTGCAACACACTAACAGAAGATTAGAGATATGCCTGTAGTTACCACAAAACCAGGTTTATTTAGCTTAGTGTAGCAAAGGAGAAGAAACCACAAAGTTTAGGAGTCTCTCAATCTGAGGAAATTAAGAGATTGGTTTGCATGATGTTAAGGCCAGCGTGTGAAGTAGGGACTGATTAGATTTGGAAGAAGCAGAGTTATTTCCTGAATGGTTCAGTGTTCAAAATGGAGACTTTTTAACTATGGGGAAATGTTTTCTGTGTGGCTATTTTTTTTATGTTTTACTTGGGCCGTGGATCCATTATTTTGCTTTATGAGTTTAGATTAGGGAGGGAGCCTACCACTGGTTTTGGTAACTCCTCTAATTTAGTTCTCTTAGACTGTATCCTAAACAACATAATAGATTTTTTAGATCTAGATGAGTGACATTATTTTGATACTATTCTTTCTTTTGGTGGAGAATATTCGTATTTTATTAGTTTTTATTGAGGCAAAAAGCACATAACATGAGCTCTACCCCGTTAATGAAGTGTATAACACAGAATTAAGTATAAGCAGTGTCTAGAACTTGCTCATCCTGCGTAACTGAAACTGTAAACCCCAGTGAACAGCAAATCCCCGCTCTCGTTCTCTCCAGCCCTTGGCCAACACCATTCTACTTTCTGTTTCTATGAGCTTGACTAGTTTAGGTACCTCGTGTAAGTGGAATTGTGCCATATTTGTCCTGTGACTGGCTTATTTCACTTAGCATCATGTCCTCAAAGTTCATTCATGTTAGGTAGACCACATAACAGAATTTCCTTTTTTACGGCTTCATGATATTCCATGGTGTATGTAAATCTCCTTTTCTTTACCCTTTGATCTGTGGATGGGCATTTAGGTAATGTCCACACTCCACACTGTCTATTGAGAATAATGCTGCAGGTAACATGGGAATGCAAATCTCTCTTTGAGATTCTGATTTCAAATCATTGGGTAAATGACTGGAAGTAGGATTGCTAGATCATATTTTTTTGTTTTTTATATAATGGTCATTCTGTTAAGAGGTGATATCTCATTGTGGTTTTGATCTACATGTCCTTGATGAGTGATGTTGAGCATCTTTTCATATACCTGTTGGCCATTTGTAGGTCTTCTTTGGAGAAATATTTTAAGTCCTTTGCGCATTTTATCATTTTTTTAAGTTGATGAAATATCATTTTTAAATTTACATCCAAATTAGTTAGCATATAGTGCAACAATGATTTCAGGAGTAGATTCCTTAGTGCTTCTTACTCCTTTAGCCCATCCCCCCTCCCACAACCCCTCCAGTAACCCTCAGTTTGTTCTCCATATTTATGAGTCTCTTCTGTTTTGTCCCCCTCCCTGTTTTTATATTATTTTTGTTTCCCTTCCCTTATGTTCATCTGTTTTGTCTCTTAAAGTCCTCATATGAGTGAAGTCATACGATTTTTGTCTTTCTCTAATTTCACTTAGCCTAATACCTTATCTCCAGTTCCATCTACGTAGTTGCAAATGGCAAGATTTCATTCTTTTTGATTGCCGAGTAATATTCCACTGTATATATACCACATCTTCTTTATCCATTCATCTATAAATGGACATTTGGGCTCTTTCCATACTTTGGCTATTGTTGATAGTGCTGCTAGAAACATGGGGGTGCATGTGTCCCTTTGAAACAGCACACCTTTATCCCTTGGATAAATGCCTAGTAGTGCAATTGCTGGGTCGTAGGGTAGTTCTATTTCTAGTTTTTTGAGGAACCGCCATACTGTTTTCCTGAGTGGCTGCACCAGCTTGCATTCCCATGATACTATTCTTTAAACTCACAATTTAACAAATAAGTTTAAGCTTCAACTTTAGTTTTGATCAGTTTTTGTTGTTTTTTTTTTTTAAAGAGCACAAGCAGGGGAGGGGCAGGGAGAGATGGGGACAGGGGATCTGAAGCTGGCTCTGTGCTGACAGCAGAGAGCCTGATGTGGGGCTCAAACTCACGAACTGTGGGATCATGACCTGAGCTGAAACCACAAGTTGGATGTTTAACCGACTGAGCCACCCAGGTACCCCTGTTTTCATCAGTTTTCTATTGACTTGCTTTTTTTGTTGAATGATTATTTATAGAACCATCTGTCTGAATATTGGCTGCACAGCAGCATTTAAGATTCTGGAGACCTAGTTCTTAACTAAGAGAATGCCACCAAGAGGCAAATTAAATGCATTAAAAGGCTCAAACCCTCATTGAGAATTATACAATATTTTCATAAGTCTGAAAAAAGGGGAAGTATCATGTGCCTGTAATTTACTTAAAGAGCATTCAATTTGGGCCAAAGAATTCATGTATACACAGAACCAAATCTTACTATACTTTAGTAAAAGCACAAATACTTCTAATGCAATTCTATTATTAAGACCATATTTGGTTTTGATTAAATGCTCTGGTTTTAAGACCTGGCAACTACAATGGTCTCTTCAACAACTACTGATAAAGAAATGGATTTATAGGCATTTATTCCAAAACAGAATTTTCTTCAGGGAAGAAGATGGCTCTTAGAATAATACAGAACCAGTTGACATAATCATTTCCTGGGAGTTATGGGAGCAGAACAAAAAGCATTTGGTTCTGAAAAGAGTATAAAAGACTAGCCCATAGGTCTATAAATGCAACTTCTTTTTTCCTGTCAGGTCTAGAATTCTGTACAAGTGTTGCACATAAGGAAAAGAAGCCTGTTGGAGCACAGAACAAAAGAGGGTTTTTCATTTCTATGGTTCATTCAGAAGTACAAGCCACTTTTTTCATTAAAGCAAGCTGTAATTGTTACTTCTTTAAAATGTAGACATTTCCCCCTTCAAGCAGTGATGTATTTGCCTGTATGAGGAAACTGGGGAGAGTAGTTTTTGGTGCCATTATTACACATTTTGAGTAATTTGCAAAACTTCCTACCCCTCTGTAGGACTATTTGAAGGACATTTTTCACTGTGTTTGCATCATAGTGACATTATTCCTCCATGTAAAGCCAGTGAACAAAACTTTCAATGGTTCAGTTTGTAGTGGGTCACAAGGGTTTTGAAAACACCACAGACAACCAAAAGTATTAAAATTGCTTTTTATTCAATGAAGGAATTGGTCTTGTTGCACAGCATAAGTGTAGATATAATTGTTAACAATCTTGCTAGCCAATCATAAGTATTAAGATCTCTCTAACTTCTATGATAATGTACATGTTAGAATAGTTGTCAAAGTCTATTTACCAAAGAGAAACTGTGGAGGAATTGAAGGCATTTTTAATATTTGTTTCTTCACACAAGCTAAAGGAGAATGAAAAATCCTAAACAGGAGCAAGACATCTCTGTATGATTTCACACTTAAGGAAAAACTGCAGGAAAAATATTTGTTTTATCATATTGTCTACACACAGAGAGATCTATGTATACACATATACTTTTATAAATCATCAAAGAGCAGGTTGCATGTATCATGCCTCCTTAACACCTTAATGTTCCAGTGGGTGTTTCTTAAGAATCAAGGATTTTCTTTGACATAACCATAGTACTTGTTTTAGTCTGCTTGGGCTGCTATTAATAATTTACTACAGAATGGGTGGCTTAAATAACAAACATTTATTAGTCTCGATTGGGAGGTTGGGAAGTCCAAGATATATATCTTATATCTTTACACGATGGAAAACAGCTCTCTAGGGTCTTCTTATAAGGACCCTAATCCCATCATGAGGGCTCCACCCTCAAGACCTATTACCTCCCCAAGGTCCCATCTCCAAATACCATCCATTGGAAATTAGGGTTTCAACATAAGAATTCTGGGGGACACAAAAACATGCAGTCCAAAAAAGTAGTAATATTAAAAGTTGGAAATTTAACATTCATATGATACTGTTTTTTTTCTAATCTATAGTCTTTATCACATTATATCAATTGTCTACTCCAGGATCATGTAATGCATTGAGCTGTTATGTGTGTATTTTTCTTTAATTTGGAGCCCTTTTTCAGCCTTTTTTTCATGCTATTGATTTTTTTGAAGTACAAACGTCCATTGTTGTATAAAATGTTCTTCAATTTTGGTTTTTCATATGTTTCCTTACTGTTAGATTCAAGTTTTGCATTACCAGACAAAATACTGTAAGTGATGTTGAAGTGTTTTAGATTACTGCATCTAGAAGCACATGATGGTTAACTGCCCCTCATTGAGGATATTAATTTTAATCATCTGTTCAAGGTGTTATCCAGTATTATCCCTTAAAACTAATAAGCAATCTGTGAGGGTATACTTTCAGACCACGTAAACATTCCTTTATAGAGAGCATATTCTATCAACCTTTACTATGATCGTTACAAAATGATAATGTCCCAACTCTACAGTCTTTCAACTTTTTTTTAGTTGGCATTTTTCTATAAGGAAGAGTCTTGCCTCCTCTCTTTTTAAAAATTTTAATTATGAATTCATTGATTTCCTTAAAAAAAACCTTTTCATGGTTAAGTCGATTAAGTGTCTGACTTTGGCTCAGGTCATGATCTCGTGGTTCATGGGTTTGAGCTCTGCGTCAGGCTCTGTGCTGACAGCTCAGAGCCTGGAGCCTGCTCTGGATTCTGTTTGTGTGTGTGTGTGTGTGTGTGTGTGTGTGTGTGTGTGTGTGTGTGTCTGCCCCTCCCCCACTCACACTTTGTCTCTCAAAAATGAATAAATGTTAAAAAAATTTCATTACATGATTTCTTGATGTTTGTACACAGAATACAGATACTCAGAATCATGTCAAGAGCCTTCCTTGCATGTTACCTGGTGATCACTTTGTAGATATTAGGGGTTTAGAATATCAGAGATAATTAACTACTTTTCTTGTTGGTCTACTTTTTCTACTGTAAGACCTATAACACGTGTCTTAGATGTAGTTTAGCCATGCTACATATTTATGTTCTGATTTATTTTCTTTTGAGATAAGTTTAAATTCACATGCACTTGTAAAAAATAATTCATAGTACTTCTGGCATGATCATGTGAGGGGCTAGGCTGACCTGTTCCCAAAGTGAAACTGGTGAAGATTATATCTAAAAAAACACTTAAAGCCTATGGAAGCAATCCTGAGGACAAACAGCAAATGAAGAAACATCTATTTAAGAAAATCTAGGAAAATTCTGTAACCAAGGGAAGAGTCTGTGGTATTCAAACCAAGATCACTCCCTACCACTCCCCTCCCAGCTCAGTGAGGCAGAGAATCTACTCCAGATTGCTGCAGCCAAAAGCACAGGGCTCCCTCTCTACTCACTAACCCCTAGCTCCTGGTTAGAGAGAGCTCTTTTCCTGGAACGAGCAGGATATCAGCATTTCTCATCTTGTCCCCAGCTACCTGTTGCTGAGACTATCTCAGGTGAGTGCAGTTGAGAAGTAGTGAGTCTCGTTTTCCATACAAATGATACTAATGGAATAGAAGTTCTGCCTTGAACACAGCACACTGAGAATACTTAGTCCTTTGTCACCCCTGACTCACCTGGTAAGGCAATGTCTGTGCAAGAAGAGAGAAGACCAGAGGACCTCAGGCTGATGCCCCCATTCCTCCACCAACTGGTTAGCTCCTTGAATGAGGTGTCACTAAAAGAGAAGCTTGCCAGTGTCCAGAGCCCTAGTTTAGAAATTTTACCTCAGAGGAGAAGCAAGCTGTGCAACACATGGCTCCCAACCTCTTCACAAAGGAGCTGACTTCATTGCAATGGGTGGTGGTTAACTTCAACCCTACAGATACTTTCAAGAACAGAGGAAATTGTGGTGAAAGGCAATTGGGAGGACATTCAAGATAAGCTGTAGGCTGCCTAGTTTTCATGAGAAGCATGGAATAGGATATCTAAGACAACAAAACAAAACAAAAAAAGGTGGACATAGGAAAATAAAAAAAAGGATCTAAATATTTCTGAGGTTCAAAGAACTCCATCTAAATATCATCCATGCCAGCAAAGGTAGTAGTAGCTGCTTAAAACAAGAGAAAAAGAATATGGAAAAATACCATATACCCTCTTCCCGGTTTCCCCAATGTAACATTATTCATTATTCAAAATTGTACTACACTATCACAACCAAGATGTTGACAAGTGATACAGCTAAGATATAAAATCTGTCTGGAGATTCTTCTAGATTTTTTTTTCTTCAACGTTTATTTATTTTTGGGACAGAGAGAAACAGAGCATGAACGGGGGAGGGGCAGAGAGAGAGGGAGACACAGAATCGGAAACAGGCTCCAGGCTCCGAGCCATCAGCCCAGAGCCTGACGCGGGGCTCGAACTCCCGGACCGCGAGATCGTGACCTGGCTGAAGTCGGATGCTTAACCGACTGCGCCACCCAGGCGCCCCTCTTCTAGATTTTTTATGTGTAAGGATATTTTGTATGTCTAAGGATTCCTCCTGTTGCCCCTTTCTAGCCATACCCTTTTTCCTCCCAGCTCCAACTCCTCCTTAACCCCTGGCAACCACTAATCTGTTCTCCACTTCTATAATTTTATCATTTCAAGAATGCTATACATACCTATATCTATATAGAGAGACGATATATATAGATACAGATAGTGCTATATAAATGGAATCACACAATATATAACTTTTGGAATTGGCTTTCTTTTCCACTCAGAATAATTTTCGGGAGGTTCTTCCAGGTCCTTTCATGTAGCAATACTTCATTACTATTTATTGCTCAGTAGTATTCCAAGGTATGGATGTTACACAATTTAACCATTCAAATGTTGAGACAGCTGGATTGTTTCCAGCTTTTGGCTGTCACAAATAAAGCTGCTATGAACATTCTGTAAAGATTTTTATGTAAACGTAAATTTTCACTTCTCTGGGATAAATACCCCTAAGTGCAATAACTGAGTCATAATGGTTTAGCCAAACTGTTTTCCAGAGTTGCTGTAACACTTTACATTCCCATCAGCAATATATGAGTGATCAAGTTTCTCCACATTCTTGCTGGTATTTGGTATTGTCACTATTTTTTATTTTAGCCATTTTAAGTGCGTAGTGCTGTCACATTGTAGCTTTAATTTGTATATTACTAATGGTAAATGATATTGATCATCTTTTCATGTGCTTGCCATCTGTATGTTCTGTGTGTCAAAATGTCTCTTCATGTCTTTTGCCTATTTTCTAACTGGATTTTTTTTTTTTTTTTTTTTTACTATTGAGTTTGAGACCTCTTTATATAGTCTAGGTACTAGTCTTTCATCATATATGTAGTCTCTAAATATTTTCTCAGACTCTGTAGCTTGTCTTTCATCTGTTAACAGTGTATTTCACAGAGCAAAACTTTTAATCCTGATGAAATCCATTTTATCAATTTTTCCTTTTATGGATCATGCTTTTGGTGTTAACTCCAAGAACACTTTGTCAAACATTAGATCCCAAGGATTTTACCCTGGTTTTTCTAAAACTTTTATAGAAACCTTTATAAATTTATAAAAAATAAATTTCTAAATTTCTAAAAATTTTTATAAATCTTTAGAAGTCTATAGAAATTTCACATTTCACGTTTTAGTTTATGATCGATTTTGAGTTAATTTTTTATAAGGTATGAAGTTTAGGTTGAGGCTCATTTTCTTGGACTATGGATGTCCATTTGCTTCAGCAATATTTGTTGAAAAAACTATATTTCAGCTTTTTCAGCTATATTTTCAGCTGGAAAAAAAATAGCTGGAGATGTTTGTGTTGGTCTATTTCTAGGTTTTCCATTCTGTTTCATTGAGCTATGTCTATCCCTCTACCAATATCACACAATCTTGATTACTAAGCTTTATAGTAAGTCTTGAAATCAAGTAGACTGATTATTCCCACTTTATTCTTCTTTTCCAAAATTGTTTTAGTTATTCTAGTTCCTTTGCCTTTCCATATGAATTTTAGAATAATCTTGTCTAAATCTACAAAATTCTTGCTGGGATTTTGATTGGAAGTGCATTAAAGCTGTATATCAGTTTGGTGAGAATTGACATTTTTACTATATTGAGTACTCCAATCCATGAACACATTTCTCCATTTATTTAGGTCTTCTAGGATTTCTTTCATTTGCACTGTGTAGTTTTTAGCATATAATCCTATATTTAAGGTTTTTTGGTAGAAAGATGGTAAACAGTTGTATTTTTACCTTTGGTGTCTATATGATTATTGCTAGTATACAGAAATACAGTTGGGTTTTGTATACTGATCTGGTGTTTGTAACCTTGCTGAACTCACTTATTATTAGTTTTAGCAAGGTTTTCGGTTGGTTTTTGTTGTTGTTGTTTTGTTTTTTTTGAGACTCCTTGGGATTATCTATATAGTCAATTGTCTGCAAATAGGGACAGTTTTGATTTTTTTCTTTACCATCTGTGTGCCTTTTATTTTTTTTCTCGCCTCCATGTACTGGCTAGAATGTCCAGAACTATGTTGAAAAAGTGATGAGAATGGATATCCTCGTCTTGTTCCTAATCTCAGTATTAACTCTTACAGCACCAAGTGTAATGTTAACTATAGGGTTTTTGTGTTTTTTTAAAAACTGTTTAAAATTACGAATGAGCGCTGATTTTGTTAAATGCCTTTTCGGTGTCAATTGATTAGTACAATGTGATTTTTCTTCTTAGCCCCGTGGGGGAGGAGTGGGATGAGCACACCTGCTTACAGGCTGATGGGAGAAGAAATCTGAACTCCCTGATCAGCCTTTGCTGGCATGGATGATGTTTAGATGGAGTTCTTTAGACCTCAGAAATATTTAGACCCTCTTTTTTTAATTTTCTATGTTCATTTTTTTTTTTTTAAGTAGGTTTCGTGCCCAGCACAGAGCCCAATCAAGACCTTAGCTGAAGTCAAATGTCAAACATCTAACCAACTAAGCCACCAAGGTGCTCCTATCTCCACCTTTTCTAACAAAGCCTTAATTCCTTAGGGACATACTAATAAAAATGCTATTTGGTATAATTCAGGGAAGCCAAGACTTAAATTCTCCAGATTAATTCAAAATTTACCATCAAATGTATCTCTCATATGCCCCTCTGAAATGTACAGTTTTGCTCATAAAGTTCCTCAAAGTGTCCAACGTAGTTCTCAATTTCCTTTGGTAAAATTGTGGCATTTAGAAAGATAGGAGCATTAGTTACGACAATAATGAGAAAACATAAAAAGAAGCACGTGCCCATCCCAATGGAGGGTAGACTAACCCATGAAAACTCAGAGAGTGGTGTTTTTGCACCTTTTGTCTCCATGTTCTAACTAATGGCTGACTGTCATTAACTGTAGGCATGACAACTTGCAGTCCCAGTTCAAACAGGTGAGGATAATCAAGTGAGTTCTAAGTGGCAAGGAAACAATACTTAGGAGAGTTTTTATAAGATTCTGAAAGATGACCCTAGTCAAAGTTTGTGGAAAGGATGACACTGTAACAAGACTTTGTTTTTTAGTCCTTAGGGCTAACTCAAATGGTAGGCTCATCAGCCCTATGCTTTGTCCCCTCCTCAAAGATTTTCTTTTACAGAAAAACAACACAGAAGACATCAAAATGAAAGCTAAAAAGGAAGAGGAGACAATGATACAAGCCAAATTTAACCAAAAGGCAAAATAACACAAATTGATCAGAATCTAACATTTTATTCTTAATCCTAGGAGTAAAAATAAACTTATGTTGAAAGGCACCATGAAAGCTTAAAGCTCAGATTCAGTTATGAAAGTACCACATCATTATGGGCAAATAGATTTCAGGAGTCTCAGATATGCACAGAGCTACCATGTTGAAGTTCCTGGTCCATGGTAATAAGGATCTTAACAGAGTCTCTGTGGGACCTCAAAACTGCCAAAGCCCACCAATGGAAGATCAACAGTGACATGCCAAAGTAACAATCAGCCAATTATACTTATCTTGCTACATCAAAGGAGAACCCCTACCTCCCCCAATACAGACACACACCAGGGCAAAGTTTAGGAGAATCACAATCTTAGAAGGTTAGGAAGGGCCTTTGAATGGGTATTAATATTTGTGCTGAGTGGTTTTAATATAGGTCCTAAATGTGAGTAACTGACAGGAATAGGTAGGTTTGGAGAAGCAAGGTTATTTATTGATTGATTCAGGCTTAAAGCAAGATTTTTTTTCCCCCTGTATTAGAATATTTATTTTATTTTTTGAAGTTTTTATTTAAAATCCAGGTAGTTAACATACAGTGTAATATTAGTTTCAGGTGTACAATGTAGTGATTTGATTCAACACTTCCGTACAACACCCAGTGCTCATCACAGTCAAAGCAAGACTTTTAATTAAAAAAAAATTGTTTATTTTTAAAGATTTTATTTTGAAGTAATCTCTACACCCAATGTGGAGCTCAAAAACCCAGTCCTGAGATCAAGAATCACATGCTCCACTGTCTGAGCCAGCCAGGTACCCTAAAGCAAGATTTTTGAACTGGAGGAAGATGTTTCTTATGGCTTTACTTTGGGTCTGTTAATGTGGCCCGAGTTAAGAACTTTAAGGGGATACTTGGGCCTTGAGTCTGTTACTGTAGTTTATGAGTTAAGATCTTCACTGGGTACATAAGCATATTTCTCAATCCCTTAAATTAGCTTTTGATTCATTTTGGGTTTTCATGTATAAGTACATCTCATTTATTTAGAGGTAATGATTCTGATAGCCATTATTATCTCAAATACAATAATATCTTGCGATGTAACTTTGCTTGGAAAAATTTCCATACTTTAAAATGAAGGCATAGGGGTGCCTGGCTGGCTCAGTCGGTGGAGCATCTGACTCTTGATCTCCGGGTCATGAGTTCAAGCCCCACATTGGGTGTGGAGTCTATTTAAAAATAAAAAATAAAATAAAAATGAAGACATGGAGGGGTGTCTGGCTAGCTCAGTGGGTACAGCAAGCAACTTTTGATCTCAGGGTTGTAGGTTCAAGTACCCACATTGGGTATGAAGATTACTTAAAAATAAAAACTGGGATGCCTGGGGGGCTCAGGTGGTTGAGCGTCTGACTCTTGGTTTTGGCTCGGGTCACGATCTCATGGTTTGTGAGTTTGAAGCCCACGTCTGGCTATGTGCTGATAGTGTGGAGCCTGCTTGGGATTCTCTCTCTCTGCCACTTCTGCCCTCTCTCTCTCTCTCAAAATAAATAAACTTTGGGGAAAAATTTAAAAAAGTAAAATCTTTAAAAATATAAAAACAGAATACAAATGAAGACATGGGTTCCTTTGTACTCTTAATATCCTATGACTTTCAGTTAAAAAGTAAAGAATATGAAGACTACTCACAAGAAAATAAGATGCCTCCTAAACATATAAGAAATGATTACACTTATCCATAAAGAAACATGTAAAAACTAAAAGTACACATAATTTTCATCTATACATATTGTAAAGATAAAAATTTTAGAATATGCTGTACAAAGCAAAGATGTGGGGAAAGAGGCATCCTATAGGTTTGCTAGAATTATAAGTTTATTAACAAAATGCAATTCGGTAATAACAAAATGTGTAATACTCTTTTCTAGGAACTTACCCTTCAGATGTATTCACAAATACTTGAAACGGCACATGCACAGGGATACTCCTAGCAGGACTGTTTGTAACAATAAAAAACTGGGAACAACCCAAACGTCCAACTCAAAGTGATTTCAAATAAAGTAGGATATACCCATACAGTGGAAACAGTTGCAACCATACAAAATTGGCTATTGGAAATTTGGATTGGGGTGCCTGGTTGGCTCAGTAAGTAGAGCATGTGACATTTAACCTCAGGTAGTGACTTCTAGCCCCACTTTGGGTGTAGAGTTAACTTAAAAACAAATTAGGATCGTGGTTTTATTTGGGAAATTGTGGTTGAATAGTGCTGGAAGGGGCACAAATGACCTTCTGGGGTGATGGTTACACAAGTATGTTCAATTTGTGGAAGATCATCACACTGTACACTCATAGCTAATACATTGTTTTGTATGTATGTTATACTACAAGAAAAAAAATTCTAATGAATAAAGCAGTGTTATGTATTTATATGCAATTATCTTTATGTTAACTAAAAAAACACAAAGATCAGAATAGTGTATACAAAATCCTACAATTTGAAAAATATATGTGCATGACTGTACACGCATAGACAATCTGGAAATATAGGAAGGTGATAGGAGTGGTTGCCTCTGGGTCATGTGTTCGATATAAGACATTTTTCAATATGGAAGCATTTGGATCTTTAAAATATTTTACTGTGCGCATGTATTACTCATTCAAAATTAATATAATTGATTAATTTAAATAATTTTTGTTAGTTCTCTAGAACCCAAAATAAATTTGTCACTACCTAAAAATTATTCTACTAATCATGTGGGGTATCCTCAGACCTGTCATAGCCTATTTACTTTTTTTTTTTTAAATGTTTATTTATTTTTGAGAGAGAGAGAGACAGAGCACAAGAAGGGTAGGAACAGAGAGAGAGGTGGACACAGAACCCGAAGCGGGGTCCAGGCTCTGAGCTGTCAGCACAGAGCGGGACGTGGGGTAGGAACCCACCAACCGTGAGATCATGACCTGAGCCGAAGTCGGATGCTTAACCGACTGAGCCACCCAGGTGCCCCTAGCCTATTTACTCTTTAATTACATTAAGTGGGTGTAGTGCATTCTTGAGTCCAGGATGATCAGTAGCAGATAACAGAAATAGAGTAGACTTACTACCTGTAAGCATACTGAAAATTATAGGAAAAGAGAACAGTTGGAAAGTGAGTAGACAAAAATTAGAAAAAATGTACATGAAATAACCCACAGAAGTAATACAATCAAGGTCATTTGGTTAAGGAGCAAATGGCTCTACCTATTCAACAACTTTTTTTTTTTTAACGTTTATTTATTTGAGAGAGAGAGAGAGAGAGAGAGCACGCGCGAGCGTGAGAGTGGGGGAGGGGCAGAGAGAGAGGGAGACACAGAATTCTAAGAATGCTCCAGGCCCCGAGCTGTCAGCACAAAGCCCACACGGGGCCTAACTCATGAACCGTGAGATGGTGACCTGAGCCGAAGTCGGACGCTTAACTGACTGAGCCACCCAGGCGTCCCTCAACCACTTTTGAATTTATGATGTAGCAATTGCTGTTCACATGTTCAACTTAATTCACAATAGAAAAAAATAATGCCAAATAGATTACTTTAAAAATCATGAGGTATAGTCTTCACACCATTCTAGTGTGATCATAAAACAGAATGACGTGGGAAGCAAACGATCCTGGAAATGCTACCAGGATTGTGTGGCAGGTAACTCCAAGGAGCTAGACACAGTTCCTTTCTTTTCCTTTTCCCTCTTTTTCACCTCTGGCTCCTGTCACTCAAATATAAAATGGTCTATTTTTTTTTTTTCCTCTGAGGATAGAGCTTGATTATTTACCACAAAAGCCCCAGGTATTAGAATCCCAAATAACTGTCTTCCTTTAATGAGAGTTATGTGCAAGATTTGTGCGTGTATGCACATGTGTGTACTTTCTTGTTCATTGTTGCTTAAAGCAGCAAAAGCAAAATACCAATCAATGGGACATTTGTTAAAGAATGTCTTGTCTCCAGCCAAAATAAATAATCAGACATAACTCTAAAGACATTCCTATTTAAGTTAAGAGAGAAAATAAACTTGCCTGTTACTACTACTCCTATGTCTAGAAGTCACAAGTAATGCTCCAAGGAAAAGAATGGAGCAAAAAGCATTAGAAAGAGGAGGTAAAAAAACCATTATTTGAAGAAGAAATCTCCCCTCCCCCCCAACTTGGAAAACTAATGTGAATCAAAAGGGTAATATGGAGACTTAAAAGGAAAACATATTGGGGCACCTGGGTGGCTCAGCTGGTTAAGTGTCTGATATCAGCTCGGGTCATGGTCTCATAGTTGGGTTTGAGTCCTGCGTCAGGCTTTGTGCTGACAGCTTGGAGCCTGGAGCCTACCTCAGATTCTGTGTCTCCCTCTCTCTCTGCCCCCCCCCCCCCCCGACCCCGCGACTCACATTCTGTCTCTCTCTCAAAAATAAGCATTAAAAAAATTTAAAAAAAGGAAAACATATTAATATCACTATTTTTCTATATAACAATGACCAATTACAAAAATAAAAATAATGTTTCATTTGGAGTAGCAACATATAAAAATATGAAATGCCAAAGAATTAAGTTTATGAGTACATAGGACCTATATTTTAAAAATGCAAATATTTACTAAAGAAAATAAAAATTACAATTTAAACTGTCCATGTACTTGAATTGGAAGAATCAGTTTTGTAAAGATACAACTTTTTCCCAGATTTGAAAATTACTTAAGTGTAATTCCAGTAAAAGTTCCAAGGGTATTTTTGGGGAAAAGGGAGGTGGGGAAGACCAGATGATTCTAAAACTCATCTAGATTAATAAATTTATGAAAATAGTAATAATATTCTTAAAAAACATTGAGTTATAATTAACTATCAGATGCTATAATTTATAAATCTCTAGTAATTAAGACACTGAAATGGCAGAATTAAAGCATGAATTTATTTTACTTCTCTTCCAATTTTATTCCTTAGATGAATATACAGAAATTATTAAGTCCACAAAAACACCAACAGATTTTTTGGGCACTACTGTTTAGGGAATTAATATGAATAGGACTGTCTGGGATTTTGAGAGGTTTTATAACACTAATAACTGCCATTTGTAGAATGATTACTTCAAGTTCGGTGCTCTGTTAGGCATATTACATACGTAACTTCATTTGACTCATACAACAACCTTATGAGGGATTATCTGATATTGTTTCCATTAGACAGTTGAGAAAACTATGGGAGACAGAAAATAGAGTAGTAACTTACTTCAAGGGAAGAGGAAGCAAACCAGTTTGCCCCAGAAAACCCAGGAGGGGCTCATAATTGATACCAGATATAATGGATAATGGGGATAAGGTTCCACATATCAAAGAGAGTTTGAGAGACTGCATACAGAAACTATAAATCTCTCCTCCTACACATCTCCACCTATCTATTCAGAAGACATTTTCTGCACTTAGTCAAAAGCAGACATTCAGGGCCCAAGGCATTGGGTATAGTTGTGGGCATGAGTGAGAACTGAAAAGGGAATTCACACAAAGTCTGTCACTGAAACACTGTTACTTCCAGTCCCTTTTCTCTGTCTTGTATGTAAAATATTATCAGCCAGGAGTACCAGAAGATCTGGAGAGCAATTCAACACCAACCACAAGATTCAGTATCAAACTGATATGAAGGATGCCCCCCCCCCCCAAACAAATGGCTTTCTATCCAGTGACTCATAAGTGAAGCTACCCAGGTAACAGATTAAATATGAAAGAACATCCAGGATTCAAACAGAAAGGCCTTGGAAAAGAAAAGTAAATTTAAAATAATGAGGAAAAGGGGTCTTGAGTGAAACACAATGCCTACAAAATAATTTATTAAATTTTTTTCATAAGGCTAAAGGAAATCCAGAAATAAAGTATTTTAATAAAAAAGAAACTTATCAGAGAATAAAAAACAGGTCTTAAAAATTAGAGTTTTAGGGCGCCTGGGTGGCTCAGTCGGTTAAGCGGCCGACTTCGGCTCAGGTCATGATCTCACGGTCCGTGAGTTCGAGCCCCGCGTCGGGCTCTGTGCTGACAGCTCAGAGGCTGGAGCCTGTTTCAGATTCTGTGTCTCCCTCTCTCTCTGACCCTCCCCCATTCATGCTCTGTCTCTCTCTGTCTCAAAAATAAATAAACATTAAAAAAAAAATTAGAGTTTTGACACATTCAAGTTATATAGCCAAGAAATCTCCCAGCTGAGATTAAAAAAAAGCTGAGACTTAAAAGAAAAATTGTACAGAAATGATAGGAGACCTAGAGATTCAGTCCATAATGATTGGACTTCTAGGACAACTGGAATTCCAGAGAGAGATAAAATGAAAAATGGGGAGGAGAACTTTAAAAATTATATAATAAGTAATAAATTTTCCCAGAATTGAAGAAATGCAAGTATCCAGATTTAAATGGTCCATCATGTGCCCCAAACAATGCATATGAAAAGATACACAACAGGCACATTTTCATCCAGTTCTAGTATATAAGAGAAGACAAAAAGAACCTTAAGGAGTATGAGGAAACAGGTTCTGAATAAAAGAATGAGAATCAGAGTTGCATTAGGCTTCTGAACACTGGATATAACTGGATGTAACTCTATGGTATGAACACATTGGTAACCTAACTTTCTTTCTCCTCCTGAGAAATCAAAGCAACAAGAAAAAATTAGAAACAACAAAATGAAAGAGGATTAAAAAAATATTGCCCCACTTTTTCAGCAAAGAGGTGTCAGACAAAATCTGTGGAACCCAAAAGAAAACCAATTAAAATTAAATAGAGGGGTGCCTGGGTGGCTCAGTCAGTTGAGCGTCTTGACTTTGGGTCATGGTCTGGCAGTTCATGGGTTCGAGCCCTGCACTGGGTTCTCTGCTGTCAGTCAGAGCAGAGCCCGCTCTGGATCCTCTGCCCTCTTCTCTTTGCCCCTCCCATCACTTGCACTCTTTCTCAAAAATAAATAAATGTTGAAAAAATAATAAAATTAAACAGAAAATGCAAAGAGAACATCAAGGGACCTCATGAGTAGCAGGCCTCAGAAAGTAGCAGCAAAGCATACTTCCTGAAAGGAGAAACTCATCCAGAAATGCAAACGCTATAGCCTATAAATCTAATAACTGAGGGGTAATGTAAGCTGAGCTTCAGCAGAAGTCACAAGTTGGGATGCAGAGAAAATGCACAGAGTATCTCTCTGAGAGGGCTCCTAACAGCACATCTCAGAAAGATCCAGCAGAATCTTACTCCATGAAGGTCAAGGGCTCATCGGTAAGTGCAAGGGCTCTGTCCTGTTTGCTGCTGCTGGTGAAGGGCCTGGGAATGCAGGGCTGGGAACAGAAATCCTTTCAGACTCAGCTTGGGTCAGAGGACCAAAGGGAGGAGGGCTACACAATATCTTGTCAGAGGAGCCATGCTGGCTGGAATCTGTGGTCTCTGTGACTGCGAAGAGAGGGCTTCTGAACGGTCTGACACCTGGCAGGGAACCCTGGCCCCTCCACCATCCATGCACTCACCTGCAAATAGCCGGACCAGGAAAAACCATGTCATTATAAATTAATGTTGAAGAAAGGCTATGGCAGGACATCAGCACAACGATTGTGTAAGAGAAAATGTGAAAAGAGCTATAAAAATTACAAATGCATCAAAGACATTTACAGGAAAATGATGTCATAGAACAGATGAAAATATTGGCCACACATTCTACCACAAAAGCAGTCTACCAAATACACATGTAGGAACTCATACATTAGTTTTTCCTTTGGCCCTTTTGCTGCATCTTTTATATTAAGACTGTTCTTTCCTTTTAAAGAACATAAAAATATTCACCAATGTTAATTTTTCTTTTATAGCTTCAATTTTAACTCTTAATTCCATCTTTAATTTTTTTTCTGGAATTTGGTATGAGGTAGGAATGTAACTTACAATTTTTCCACATACCAATTTTATTTGGGGATAGAGAAATGCATATTTCCAAAGTAAACATACCTCATGCTTATTTGGCTACTAAATTCTCTGACCTGATCAATCACTGATAATTAGGGTAGAATATATGTACAGCTTCTTCAGCAAGCTTTTTGCCCCATGAAGAGAACTAGTGATATTACAGACATCTCCTGGCCTGTCACTATGTCTCTGTGCTCACTGCCAGGGAGGCTGCAGATTCTCCAACAAAATCCAGTTAGATTCAGAACTGAAAATGCCTTGTTTCAGGTACCTATAAAAAGCAAATTTTTAAAAATAGGGCAAATTTATGGCACTGTTTTGTAATATTTTTAATAGTTGTATATTATTTTTGTATCAACAAGTTTTTTGCTTAAAAATACGAATTGTAAAGAACCATTATTCATAAGGCGAGTTGGGAACTGTATAATTTATTAAGAATTCCAGCATAGGGTCACCTGGATGGCTCAGCCGGTAAAGCGTCTGACTCTTGATTTCAGCTCAGGTCAGGATCTCATGGCCGTGGGACTGAGTCCTATGTCAGGCTCTGCAATGATAGCACAGAGCCTGCTTGGAATTCTCTCCCTTTCTCTCTTTCCCTCTCCTGCTTGCACACACACATGCACTCCCTCTCTCAAAATAAATAAGTAAACAAGATTCATTAGGGAAGTTTAAAAACACGAAGTAAATGGGGCGCCTGGGTGGCGCAGTCAGTTAAGCGTCCGACTTCAGCCAGGTCACGATCTCGCGGTCCGTGAGTTCGAGCCCCGCGTCAGGCTCTGGGCTGATGGCTCAGAGCCTGGAGCCTGCTTCCGATTCTGTGTCTCCCTCTCTCTCTGCCCCTCCCCCGTTCATGCTCTGTCTCTCTCTGTCCCAAAAATAAATAAACGTTGAAAAAAAAAAAAACCACGAAGTAAAATGAATCCTCTCTCCCCACACACGCAACATTAAAAAAAAAATTATCAACAATTCTGTCATTCTTCAGTAACATTTACTGACTCCTTATTAAGTGTCTGAAACATCCCAAGCCTGCCTTACCTCATTCAAAACTCAAGAAAACCCAATGAACTAGGTCAGTGACAGAATTAGTACAAAGCTAATAGTTTCTATACATGAATACCTTCCAAAAAAGGGGCCCTATCAATATCTTCATGTTTATTATGTTTTTGTAAAGTATGTAAAAATGTCTGTTTCTACCATAGTCAGTTAAGACTACTGTCTCTTTCCATTTCAACTGCCCCTTATTTGCATTTTCCCTTCCTGTTGTAGCGGAAGTAGAGGTGGCAGTAGGTATTTCTGAGATTTTGTTAAGGATTGACTGGAAATATTTTTTGTGCTTTGCAATCTCTCTGCCATATCTAATTACATTATTGCTGGCCATCTCCAGTTTGGGATGTCTTCTAAGAATACCCTGAATGTGGCCAATTCAAAAAATATTTAAGACATTCATTCTACAGAAAATTTGAAATGCCCTAAAATCTCATAGCTCAGATATATCAAAGAAAGTCAATAGAGGTTTCCTCAAATTTGACAACAATCCTAAAAATGACACTGCATTACTAGTTGAGAGTTGAGAATTTGAAAGAAACCTCTGTGAGCTATCAAAAATAAAAGGCAAATTTCCATCAGCTTATGTTAGAAGATACTCCAAGTTAGTTTTCTGTTCCTCCTATAGAAAATGATAATTACATGGGGCACCTGGGTGGCTCAGTTGGTTGGGTGTCCGACTTCAGCTCAAGTCATGATCTCGTGGTTCGTGGGCTCGAGCCCTGTGTCGGGCTCTGTGCTGACAGCTCGGAGCCTGGAACCAGCTTCGGATTCTGTGTCTGCCTCTCTCTTTGCCCCTCCCCCATTAGCATGCGCTCTCTCTCAAAAATAAACATTAAAAAAAATTAAAAAGAAAATTATAATTACAAAGTTGTTAAATGAAGAGAGACTCCATGTGTATGATTTTCTTGGCCTAAGAAATACTTCAAATTGTATGTAACATGGTAGTCATAATTTTGTGGGTTTTTTTTCTTAAATAGAGCTTGCCAAATTTAGTGTGCAAAACCTACAAAACCTAGAACCGTTCATGAAGTTATTACATTATTTTTGTTGAAAGGTTAGTAAGTTGAAGTTCAGAGAGATCAATCAACTCTCCAAAGTCATGTAGATATTAAAAGGTGAAATATGACATAAAATCACATTTTCACTCCCCAAAATATTGAATAGAACCATAAGATAGTATTGGTTAACTGTTCATGACAAACTATGTGGCCATGGCAATTTTGTTGACCTCTGGAAACTTCAGTTTCACTGTGTACGAAAAAAAAAAACAAAAACAAAAGAAAGAGACAGATCCCACTAGGTCATCTTTACGTTGCCCTTCAAAACTAGGTCAATGGCATCTACCTTGAACTTAGTAGTGGGTGGAAGGCCCAATCTATCACAGGGTATGCAGTGAGGGTTGCTAGGCTTCCTGCACACATTCAAATTTATAAAAATTTGTTGATTTGTACTAGTATGGTTTTGCTCATAATGAAAATTCGCTCCCCTCCAATAATATATAGGAGTGAATCAGTGTAATTGCACTTAGGTTTCTGTTGAGTTTACCAACCTAGGACAAGAGAGAAACCATAGCTGTATACTACTACTACTGACTACATCATCAAACATGTCTAGACTGTTTTTAGTTTAATTAAAATTTTCTTTTGTGGGGTGATGGATGGCTCAGTCAGTTAAGTGTCCGACTTTGGCTCAGGTCATGATCTCACAGTTCATCAGTTTGGGCCCCGCGTTGGGCTCTGTGCTGACAGCTCAGAGCCTGGAGCCTGCTTCAGATTCTGTCTCCCTCCCTCTCTGCCCCTCCTCTGTTCACACTCTGTTTCTCTTTCCTTGAAAAATAAACATTAAAAAATATATACTTTTTATTCCCTTGGATTTTCTTTCTTGATTTCACAACTTGACAGTTATTTGAGAAGTTATTTTTTCATTTATTTTCTCATGGATTCGTCCTTAGAAAATAACTCTAGGGGCACCTGGGTGGTGGCTCAGTTGGTTAAGCATCTGATTTTGGCTCAGGTCATGATCTTGCATTTCATGAGTTCAAACCCCGCATCGGGCTCTGTGCTGACAGCTCAGATTCCGTGTCTCCCTCTCTCTCTGCCCCTCCCTCGCTTGCACTTGATCTCTGTCTCTGAAGAATAAATAAATGTTTAGAAAAAAAATTTTTTTCTTTTGAGATAACCCTAGATTCACATGTAGTTTTAAGAAATAATAGAGATACTATGTATCTTTTCCTCAGTTTTCCCTTGGCGAATCTTATGAAACTATAACACAATATCACAACCAGGATACTCATAGCGATATAATCAAGATGTACAACATTTCCATCAGCACAAGATCCTTAACACTGCCCTTTTATAGACACACTCACTTCCCTCTTATCCTTAACTCCTGGCAACCACTAATCTGTTCTCCATTTTTAAAATTTTGCATTTTGAGAATGTTACACAAATGGAACCCTACATTATGTAATCATTTGAGATTGACTTTTTTTTATTCAGAATAATTATATAGAAATTCATGTAAGTTGTTTTAAATAAGTTGGGGATGCCTGGCTTGCTCAGTCCAAAAGTATGCAACTTTTGATCTCAGGGTCATGAATTTGAGCCCCACGTTGGGCATAGTTTACCTTAAAAAATAAGAATAGTTTGTTCCTTTGTGTTGTATAGTATTCTATGCTGCAGATGTACCATAGCAATTTGTACATGTAGATATTCAGTTGTTTCAGCACCATTTGTTGAAAAGATTATCCTTTCTTGTTTTTGCTCCCGTGTTAAAGATCAGTTGATTATATGTTTATGGGTCTATTTCTAGGCTCTCTACTCTGTTCTGCAAATTTGTCTATTCTTTTGCCAATGCTAAACTGTCCTGACTGTCACATAGCAAGTTTTGAAGTCAGGTAGAGTTAATCGTCCAAAATTGTTCTTTTTCTTTAACAGTGTATTAGCTACTCTGGGTTTCTTCTGCCTTTCCATATAAACTTTAGAATCAGTCTGTTGATACCCACAGAATTATCTTGTGGGGATTCTGATTGGGATTACACTAAAACTATAAATAATGCTGGGAAGAACTGATATCTTAACAATACTGAGTCTTGCTATCCATGAACCTGGGATAACTCTCAATATATTTGGGTCTTCTTTGCTTTCTTCCATCAGAGTATTATAATTATTCTCATATAGATCTTTTACATATTTTGTTAGATTTCTACCTAAATATTTCTTGTAGACAACATATGGTTGGATCTTGTTGTTTTCTTAAATCTATTCAACAATCTCTTTTAATTGGTATATTTAGAACATTCACATTTATCCATATATCCACATTTATATATATATATCTACACACACACACATATATATGTGTATATATGTATACAAACATATATATGTATACAATGGACTATTACTTGGTGATCAAAAAGAATGAAATAGTGCCATTTGCAACAACGTGGATGGAACTAAAATGTATTATGCTAAGTGAAATACGTCAGTTAGAGAAAGATAAGTATCATATGATTTCACTCATATGTGGAATTTAAGAAAGAAAACAGATGAACATAGGGGAAGGGAAGGAAAAACAAGATTAAAACAGAGAAGGAGGCAAACCATAAGAGACTCTAAAGACAGAGAACAAACTGAGGGTTGTTGGGTGGGGGGATGGGTTAAATGGGTGATGAGCATTAAGGAGAGTACTCGGTTGGAATGAGCACTGGTTATTACACATAAGTGATGAATTACTAAATTCTATTACTGAATTATACTATATGTTATTATTACACTGTATGTTAACTAACTTGGATTTTAAAAAAGAAAAAAGAACATTCATATTTAGAGTGATTACTGGTATAGATGGATTAATATATACTACTTTTCTATGTGTTAGCTTGCTCTTTCTTTTCTTTTGTGTTTCAGTCCTTTTTTTTTTTAAACCTTCTCTGGTTTTAATTGAACATTTTATATAATTCTATTTTATTTCCTCTCTCAGCATCTCAATTATACTTGAAAAAACTTTTAGTGGTTAGGGCACCTAACCCAGCTCAGTTGGTTCGGTGTCTGACTCTTGTTGATTTCAGGTCAGGTCATGATCTCGGGGTTCATGAGACGGAGCCCTGTGTCGGGCTCTGCACTGACAGCATGCAGCCTGCTTGGGATTCTTTCTCTCTCTCAAAATAAATAAACTTAAAAAAAAAAATTTAGTGGTTACTCTAGCATTTGCAACATACATCTACATACAACGAATCCACTTTCAAATAACATTGTTCTGCTTATTTGCCTTTATTGTTACTTACTGTATTTTCTTCCTTTCTAATATTATTCTAAGATTCCTTCTTTAATGGCTTCATTTGTTTATAGAACTTCCTTCAGTCATTCTTTTAGCAAAGGTGCATTGAGTTCAAATTTTCTTAAAGAAGTTTTCCTTCCATCTTGAAAATATTTTGAATTCTTCATTCCTCACGGGTATTTTCTCTGCATATAGCACTCTTTGTGGATAGTTCTTTCAGTACTTGGAAAATGATGTACCACCACCTTCCTGCCTCTTCCATCATTCAAATTATTTCTTCTTATACATAAGGTGTCTTTCTCCCTTAATGCTTTCAAGATTTTTGTCTTTAGGGGCACCTGTGTGGCTCAGTCGGTTGAGCGTCCAACTCCTGATTTTAGCTCAGGTCATGACCTCAAGGTTCATGAATTTGAGCCCCGTGTCAGGCTTTGCGGTGGCAGCACAGAGCCTGACTGGGATTTTCTCTCTCTCTCTCTCTCTCCCCTCACCTCCCTGTCTCTCAAAACAAATAAACTTAAATATATATATATATACACACACACACACATATATATACACACACACACACATATATACACACACACACATATACACACACATATGTGTGTATATGTGTATGTGTGTGCACACACACACACACACACACATATATATGTAAAGAGATTTTTTCTTTAGTTTTCATAGATTTGATTCTGATATATGTTGTTTGGATTTCTTTGATTTATCCTGTTTAAAGTTCTTTTGGCTTTTGTTTTTCTCCTCCCCATAGCCAGCTTCTTGAATTGAGGTTCTGTCTTTGCTCAGTATGGGAAATTTTCAGGCAATATATTTAGGATTGTAATTTTAGGTAATCTCTACCTAACGTGGGGCTCAAACCTACAACCCTGAGATCAAGAGTCGCATGATCAGGGGCGCCTTGGTGGCTCAGTCGGTTGAGGGCCGAACTTTGGCTCAGGTCATGATCTTGCGGTCCGTGAGTTCGAGCCCTGCGTCGGGCTCTGTGCTGACAGCTCAGAGCCTGGAGCCTGTTTCAGATTCTGTGTCTCCCTCTCTCTGACCCCCCCCCCCCCCCCCCGTTCATGCTCTGTCAATCTCTGTCTCAAAAATAAATAAACGTTAAAAAAAAAAATTAAAAAAAAAAAAAGGAGTCGCATGCTCTGAGCCAGCCAGTCACCCCATCAGCCAACATTTCTTAATACACTCTTTCAGCCCTGCCCTTTCTTCTCCTTCTAGCTCTCTGATGACATGAATATTAGATCCTCTGTCATTGTCCCACAGGTCTCTATGGCTGGACTCATTTTTTTTTTTCCAGTCTATTTTCTGTTGTTCCAATTGGGTAATTTTTGTTCCATCTTCAAGTTCATGGATTCTTTCCTCTGTCTCATCCATTCTTCTGTTAAGCCTATTCATTTAGTTTCTTATTTAGGTTATTGTATTTTTCAGTTTTAAAATCTCCATTTGGTTCTTTATAGCTTCTATTTCTTGGCTGAGACTTCCTGTTTCTGTGCTGAGACATTCTGTTTTCATTTATTTTAAGCTTGCTCTTAATTGCTTGCTTAAGCATTTAATGATGGCTGCTTTAAAATCTTTGTCAGCTATTTCTAACATCTCTGTCAACTTAGTGTTGCCATTTATTTTTTTTTAAGGTGTTCCTGGTTCTTGGAATGACATGTGATCTTTTATTGAAACCCAGACAGGGATGCCGGGGTGGCTCAGGCAGTTAAGTGTCTGACTCCTGATTTGGGCTCAGGTCATGATCTCATGCTGTTAGCCTAGAGCCTGCTTGGAATTCTCTCTCCCCCACTCCCCTGGTTGCACTCTCTCTCAAAACCAACCAACCAACCAACCAACCAACCAACCAACCAACCAACCAACGAACCTAGACATACTGCCATACTGGTTGTTTTGAGATTCTACATCATAAACTTTCTACTTTAGGTGTTCTTCTCAGACACCACTATAGGAGCAGAAAGGGGATGTTGCTGCCATGTACTCCCAGGTGGTGAGGACGTCCAGGCCCCCTAAGTAACTTCTGTAATACCTGAGGTGGTGAGGGAAGGGCTTCTTATACTGGGCAAAGGTAAAAATCATGACTCTGCATTAGGCCTCCCCTGACACATCTCAGTGGGGGATGGGGATTAGGATTAGGATTAGGGTTAGGGGTACTTCATTGTAAATTGGCCAGGATAGGAGTCCAGGCTCCCCACTTGGCCTTGGCAGCCTTGAGTGGAAGTGTGGCTACTGTTTTTCCATAGTATTTGCCTGAAATAGAGACGTTATTGTGTAAAATAATACGTTTTGTCTCGCTAGCCTGCCCTTTCCTGATCCTTTGACCATGACAAGGCAGGCATTTTTTTTTTTTTTCTGTCTGCATCCATTGGCATTTCCAGATTGCTAGCTTGTTCAGCTTCTTCAGCCTGAGATATATGAGGCAAACAGAAAACTCCAGAAACTCACCACTCTGTGGTTCTATTGAGTTCTAAGGCCCCTCCCTACCTGGTCTGCCTTCTCTCCATCTTTCAATCTTCTTATGTGTTTATTTATATATAATGTATTCAGGGTTTTTAGTTATACACAGCAGGAGGAACAGGGCAAAGTACATTTCTCCATCCAGGTATTTTTGACTTGTGATTTTATCTAAAATCGATTTCTAGTGGACAGAGGTAGGTATTGCTATTTATTCATTTTGGCAATCTGCCTTATTTATTGGTATGTTTAGACCATTTGTAGTTAATGTAATTATTGCAATGGCTATATTTAAATCTACAATTGTATTTTGTTTATTCTGTTTTTTATTCTTCTGTACCTTTCCCTGCTCTGTTTTTCGATATTTGAATATTTAACAAAGTTCCATCAATTGCTTTTTCAGTTGTAACTCTGATTTTAATTTTATTATTACTAATTTTGTTAATGTTTATTTATTTTTGAAAGGGGGGGAGGGGCAGAGAGAGAGAGGGAGACACAGAATCTGTAAAAGGCTCCAGGCTCTGAGCTATCTGCACAGAGCCCGGCATGGGGCTTGAACTCAGGAACGGTGAGATCATGACCCAAGCCAAAGTTGGATGCTTCAGTGACTGAGCCACCCAGGCACCCCTAACATTTTATTTTAGAGAGAGAGCATGCGAGCAGGGGAGAGGGCCATACGAGAGGGGAGAGAAAGAGAAAGAGAGAGAGAGAGAGAGAGAGAGAATTCCAAGAAGTGATTGGATTCTTAGTTATTCTAAGTAAGTTAGTTATTCTAAGAATTAAGATGTACATTCTTAACTTTGTTTCTACTTAATTAACATTGTATCATCTCATGTAATACATAGAAACTTTACAACCAAATACTTTCCTATACCATCACCTCCACTTTTTTATCCTCTAGTGTATATGATGAACCAATGTTATAACTTTTGCTGTATTTAATTTTTTTACAAATTTTAAGTAATTAACAATTTTAAGTAATTTCTACACTAACATGGGGCTCAAACTTACAACACCAAGATCAAGAGCTGCATGCTCTACCAACTGAGCCAAGCAGGTGCCCTAATTTTGCTATATCTTAAAGAAATTAACAAGAAAATGGTCTTTTATATCTGCTTATTTACCATTTCTCATGCTTTTTTGTCAAATCTGCACCACTTCTCAAAACTACTTGAACTTAAATACAACCAAAGTATACCACTGTCCCCTTTCGGGATAAACATATAAATTATATAGTAAGACTGTTCTTGACCTTTCTCATTAACTCATAACAAGTATCATTTGGTACCAATGTGATTGGAAACTAAAACACAAATTTAAGTCATGAAACTGGGCAGTACAGATAAGAAGATGTTTGTGTTTCTGTTTCACATTATCATTTGTAATTTTTATTTTTTTTTAAATTTTTTTTTCAACGTTTATTTATTTTTGGGACAGAGAGAGACAGAGCATGAACGGGCGAGGGGCAGAGAGAGAGGGAGACACAGAATCGGAAGCAGGCTCCAGGCTCTGAGCCATCAGCCCAGAGCCCGACGCGGGGCTCGAACCCACGGACCGCGAGATCGTGACCTGGCTGAAGTCGGACGCTTAACCAACTGCGCCACCCAGGCGTCCCTTGTAATTTTTTAAAAATGCTAGATATTGAAATTCTTGCTGAAAATTCTGTCTAAAACTGGTAACATGTCTGAAATATTACATAAAACAGGCAATGTTTTCAACTCATTTTAAAGAATTACCCCAGTATGTCTTCAAAGTAAATGTGAAATTTTAGTTCATACCAATATGTCTAAAATTAAAAACTGTATTTTATTTCCCTTAGAAGTCCCCTGGGAAATAGGAATATTTGGTGAGATAACCAATTCATAAAAATAAATTCATATGTATGAAACTTCATTTACTGAACTTTCCTATGTGCTTGACATTGCTACTAACCAGGATTATAGACTCCTTTTAAGACACTCACTAGTAGGGGACAAAGGCAAAAACATTGCCTTCTTATAAGTGAATCAGAAAGGTTGAACTTTACTATCTTGAAGAAAGCGAGGAACGAGTGAAGGATTTTCAGTAGTAGAGAAATATGGTAACCTAACAGACTGGCTAACCCAACATCCACTCCCCTTTCTCCACTGTCTATATTTACTAAAGAAGCTAGAAAAGGTAGAGGTTCATATTCCAAACCTCTCTTGCAGTGAGAGATGGTCATGTTGACAAAGTTCTTGTCAGTAAAATAGAAATCTACTTGAAAAGGCTTCTGGCAAAGCTTTTGATTTCCTGATGACTACACAGGGCTTGCTCCACCCCTTGCCTTCTTGGCTTAACTCCAGCCTGTCTACAACTGTGCCAGCCATCCTATAACCTGAAGGGGAAGACCGAAAGCATCCTAGATAACACAGCAATGAGACTATTGAGTCTGCAGCCATCTCCAGATTTCTTATTCAAGATTATAAACCCATTTAAGTGATTTAAGTTTGGTTTTCTGTCATCTGAGTCTGAATGTTTTTCTAACTAATAAAAATTGTAAGAATAAATGTGTATTTTAGAATGTCCATTCCTGAATTAGTGTGGAGGATGGGTTAAGAAAGGGGCAAAATGACTCTGGAAAACAGTGTGGAGGTTCCTCAAAAAATTAAAAATAGATCTACCCTAGCAATAGCACTGCTAGGAATTTACCCAAGGGATACAGGAGTGCTGAGGCATAGGGGCACTTGTACCTGAACGTTTATAGCAGCACTTTCAACAATAGCCAAATTATGGAAAGAGCCTAAATGTCCATCAACTGATGAATGGATAAGGAAATTGTGGTTTATATACACAATGGAATACTACGTGGCAATGAGAAAGAATGAAATATGGCCTTTTGCAGCAACGTGGATGGAACTGGAGAGTGTGATGCTAAGTGAAATAAGTCAAAGAGAGAAAGACAGATACCATATGTTGTCACTCTTATGTGGATCCTGAGAAACTTAACAGAAGACCATGGGGGAGGGGAAGGAAAAAAAAAAGTTAGAGAGGGAGGGAGGCAAACCATAAGAGACTCTTAAAAACTGAGAATAAACTGAGGGTTGATGGGGGGTGGGAGGGAGGGGAAAGTGGGTGATGGGCATTGAGGAGGGCACCTGTTGGGATGAGCACTGGGTGTTGTATGGAAACCAATTTGACAATAAATTTCATATTAAAAAAAAAACAGAAAAAGGAAGGGGCAAAATAAAGGTACTGAGACTTGTTAGGAAGTTATTAAAGAATTCTAAGCAAGAAAAACAAGGGCCTGAACTAAGGTAACTACAGTGGGGATAGTGAAGAAAATATAGATTACAGAGATATTTAAAAGATGTTAGAGATAGGGCAAAATGATGAAATAATTTCAAGTGTCTTCTAAGTTTCTAGTTTGAGCAACAGGATGGATGTTTGTGCTGTTCTCTGAGACCAATATAGTGAAGGTCTGATAAGTTCAGGTTTGGACATACTCAGTTTGAGATACCTATGGGACAATGTGAAAATGATGAGAAGGAAGTTGACTATGGATCTTGAAGTCAAGAATGAAGTCTGGATTGAAGGAATCCTTACTTGACAGTAACCATCATATAGAGTAGTACTGTCCAACAGAATAATGTAAGCCACATATACAATTCTAAAGTAAAAATAAATGGATAATATTAATTTTAATATTTTATTTACCTCAATAGAACCAAAATATTTTTCAACATATTACCAATAATTATTAATGTGATATTATACATGCTAAGTCTTTAAAATCTGATGTGTATTTTACATGTAAAGCACATCTATTAATCTGAATGCCTTTTTTATCACAAATACTTGATTTATATATAAATTTCATAAAATTTAGTTGAAAAATAGATTCATATACTCAAATTATTCCAGTTTTCTAATAACTGAAAGAAAAGAATATTTTCCAAGAAAATAATTACATCCATAATGAAAAAAATCCCATTCATCTTTTTAAAAAGAATTGATTTGCCTTCAGAGCAAAAGCATATCAATTTGAAGACTGTATTTGTCTAAGTAAATTCGATTAATTTTGGGTCAGCTCAGTACTGTTAACATCAAATTCAGAATTATGGAATAAATTTAAAAGCAAATTAATCAATAAATAAAACATTTTTCAAATTTTCTTATAGTTTACATAGTAAATTTACATAACAATGTCAAATACAGTTAAAAGTTTGTGCATACGGACTCATATTAGAAAAACGTGTGAAATTATTTATATTTATCTTTAAAAGTTTCTATTTCAAAATAAATTTTAGTGCTTGTCTAAGTAGGACACAAATAGGCTTTTTCTTTTCCTTGCAGCTTCAAATTTAGATCACTGGGGAGATCTAATTTAGATTCAATGGGGAGAAAACCACCATTTACTCTTTTTCTTTTAACTTGTTTTTAAAGTAAGCTCTTGTCTAACATGGGGCTTGAATCCATGACCTCCCGATCAAGAGTCACATGCTCTGCCAACTGAGCCAGCCAGGTGCCTCCACCATTTTCTCTTTTTAAGTATTAAATATTTGGCTAGCATTTTTTTGTTGTTAAAGAAAATCCTGAACTAGTGTTAACATTACAGTAAGTTTTTACTTCCACAGTTCAACCAACTGGCAGAGTACATAAGATCACTAAATTCATTCTTCTAATTCTTTCAGCAATCCTTTAAGCTGATGTTGATTCATAGTGTTTGCACTCATTAAATGAATATTCAACTGTATCCATGACACCTTTCATAGAGACCATTTCAGAAAATTGACAACTATCTTCAAAATGTATCATATAGGTAGAATGAACCAATAAGGGAAATGTCTCATCTAAAAATTTCAATAAAGTATGACATTTTACCTAACCTGGCTGGAGTACCATTTACTGTGATAGAAGTAACTTTTTTCTCATCTAGTTGAAACTCCTGTGACAAATGTAAAAGATTAAAAAATAGCTACACAGGGGCACCTGGCTAGCTCAGTCAATAGAGGAAGCAACTCTTGATCTTGAGGTTGTGAATTCAAGCCCCACATTGGGCACAGAGCTTACAAAAAAAAAAAAAAAAGCTACACAAGGGTCATTTTTTTAGGCCACAAATTCAAACTATTGCTTCATAAACGTTTAAGTCCTGTAAGACAAAATGCACTCCAAGTTTCACCTGAGTTGCACCTATTACATAACTCATCCAAAAAAAAGGAATTTTTCAGATTTTAAATCAACTTATCTTTTGTATATAAGAAAGGTCTTGTATAAACAAAGTTTGGTTACTTAACTAAGGACTCTGCACTTTCCTAATAAAACATTTTTTAGGCTTTACCTCATAATTTTCTAACAATTTCTATTACTGAATATTTCACTATCTATCCATCTAAAACCAGTTCTATTTCATGTAAAAATTTAAGCTGTTTTATAGCTGGCCAAACTTACAAGCTCAACTCGTTTAAAAATTGCTAAAAAAATTTTTTGTTCAACATTTAATTCTGATTTCAAGTAGCTAAATTTCAATTCTTTTTTGACTTTGAAAGATTTTCATTCAGTCATTATGCATTTGCTGAAACAGTCTCAATATTACCCAGTCTACTGTGTTTGTTAAGTAACAGCTCGTTTTCCTCTGCCCACAGCCACTGCAATTACCATTCATCATGAAATCTGTAACGTACCTTCTTCCAGCTTGTTTACTGTTCCAGTTGTAGTACTAGCTTCTGCATCTCTACTTCTTTTTCAGTATGCCTTCATTTTAAATTTAAAAATGTGTTCATATTCATGTCTAAACTAGAAAAATAATTACAATTAAAATAGGTATTTCAATCTAATTACCAGTATGATTTATATAAGTATCACCAGTTCCTGTTGTCTATATAAAATACTCAGATAAAAATGCTATATCAATTCATAGAAAAAAAGTTATGTGCACTGAATCTGTTGACACCAATTCAGTGATGTGTTTTTATGTAATACTAGACATGACACATGAGTCTGACAGGCACGCTACAAGAATCATAAGCAAGGTAACAAATGTATTTCTAAAAGTTGAGTTTTTAAAATATTTTACACTTTTTTATATTTAATTGAAATTAAAAATTTGCTTAGTCCTACTGAGCTCATTTCAAGTGCTTAATAGCCACACGTGCTAGAGATTACTGTATTAGCACAGATACAGAAATGAGAAAGAGCCAAAAGGTTTGCAATTTTTATTTCATTTTGCATCCATATAATTTCTAGGGCTTAGAACTTGACTGGGTTGTTATTCTTTTGCATCTTAAGTAAAAAGTAAGACAGCAAAAGTGGAAATGGCTGGATGTTCTGTACAGAATATATATCATGGCCCTCTAGCAGACGTGGGCTAATCTCTAACTATGTAACTCCTAAAAACAATCAACTTTAGCTTTTTGGAGAATGCCTTTTAAACAACATGTTAATAAAAGTTTAACAATTGACTTTCAAAGAATTTTTTATGTATAAGAGATGTATAGCACACAATTTACAAATGATAAAAACATACACAATACCCTTTATTGTAAGTTCCATATAGCCAACTGATTCTCACAGAAGGCTTTTGCTGATTTTTGCCTAACTCTTTTATCTGTAGCCAACCTATGGTTACAATTTGACCAGGACGTTACAAATGGAGTTGCATCCCAATCTGCTAACTCCTTCCCCAATAAATTTATTGTCAATTAAATCTGATATGTGATCTATTGTTAAGCTATTTCTCACCCTTGTGCAAATTATATTCATTAAATTGAAACCTCTTTCAGCTTCAGCATTATTGATTGCAATAGTGTTAACTATCTTTTTAGCTTTTTGTATAGCTATAGGAATTGAAACATTGTTTGATTTTATATTATCATGTACAAATTCTTGAAAATCATTCAAATCAATTTCATATTTTAAAATTTCACATAGATGAAATAATTTTTTTTCACCAGCTATCCATGGTGAAGTTATTTCTTCATAAGGCCATGTAGAAGGTTCTAGCAAGTCAAAATAATTAAAAATACTTTCGTCATGGTTTCTGTCAGATAAAAGACGTAAATGCATGTGTTCAATTATATTTTCTAGTAACATACTCCTTGGAAGAGCATTAAATTCATTGTTTTTATTAAATGGAATATCTTTAAACTTATCTGACTTAATCAAACCCTCAATTTGAGACTCATGCTTTCCAGTACTGATTTTTAAATTTTCCAAAGCTGTTATGGTGCGTTTGATCAATTTTTGTGCTTTGTGAATGTTAGTTGATCTTGACTGTAATGCAGTTGAAAGTAGTGAAAATTCTTCAAGAATGTCAATCATTAAAGCCAGGTCTTGTAAGAAATTAATGTTAGATAATCTCTTTGCCAAACCAGAACAAGAATGAGAAAAATGCATATATAATACAGGATATGCATGCCATACAGCAGTAGCAGCTTGTAAACTACATGCTGTCCATCTTGGTCCCATTACCCGGCCAATTTTAACAATTTCAATTTCAAGATCTTTAGCTACATTTTCTAAAAGCTTGTTTTGATTTTTATTAGACTGGTGATAAATGGAATAAATTTTATCAAGAAATAGTTTAAAATGATTAACTTGTTTTATTTCAGATATTGAATCATCAAGTGACAACTGTAATCGATAATTTAAACAGTTCCAAATAATGATTTTAGGAAAATATTCTAACAACTTTGTAGCTACTCCAGACTTTCTTCCCAGCATTGTATTAGCACCATCAGAATAAAATGCAATTAAATTTGCTTTCAAATATTCATTAGTAAACCCACAATCATTTAAAGTATTCAATAACGTATTGACAATAAACTCTGCTGTGGCGGAGACCAATTCTTTTAAAGCAACGAACAACATAACCGGTGCGGGAGCAGACTGAACTGTGCATTGGAGATAAATCACTAGAGTGCTTTTCTTTGAAACTGTAGATGCCTCATCAATTATGATGCAGATTTTGGCATTCTCTTCTATCGTATTCTTAAATATCTTCATTTTAATTTCTTTTGCAATATGTTCTGCTATTCTTGTTGCACTGTATCGTGTATTTAAACAGCTGACCTCTCCATTTTTCTCTTGTAATTCTACTGCCCCCTCAATATCAGACAAAGGTCTATTATGTTTTACTAAACTATAAACTGTATTGAAAACTTTTATGGTAGCATCAATATTTTTATTTTTTTTTTTATGCACTAAATTAGAAATTGAGTCATTAACTGATTCCTTCAACAGATCCTGAATTTTACCATGGGCTTTAGAAACATCGTGTTCCCTAATTTTTTTCCGCAGAGAAGCTTGTCTAGTAGTTTTATTACTGCCATTAGGGGTTACTAAATATGCAATCCATTCCTTGGACACATGGACATGCTTTTCTGCTTTTGATCCCAAATGCCGAACTGTTGAACAATCCTTACATCCTAATTTACCTTCTTTTATTTCAAGCCATTTGTACTGTTCTGTAAACATAAATGCTTGTTTTTCATTCCAACAATCTGGAAGCACAAGATTATCTGTTTCTTCCTTTGATGAACATGATGGATTTTCTTCAATGACTGGTTTTTCAACATATTTGAAATTTGATTCCTCTGACTTGGACAGTCCACAATGATTTCTGTTATCATTTCTTTCTGTGTCTGTTTTCACCTTCTTCACATTTAAAAAATGCAAAAAATCTCCCTGTCGTTTTGGCATTTTAGGGAACAGAATCTGAAAAATAATTTTACATATATAAGTCAAGTTCACGATAACACTTTAAGAGTTGATGTAAAAGTTTCTGTTAATGGGGGCGGCTGGCTTAGTCAGTTAAGCATTGACTCTTGATTTCGGCTCAAGTCATGATCTCATAGCTCATGAGTTCAAGCCCTGAGTGGGGCTCTGTGCTGACAGTGTGAAGCCTGCTTGGGATTCTGTCTCTCTCTCCGCCCCTCCCCTGCTCACATGGTCTCTTTCAAAATAAATAAACTTAAAAAAAATTAAATAAAATAACCTGAAGGTGCCTGGGTGGCTCGGTCAGTTAAGTGGCCAGCTCTTGATTTCAGATCAGGTCATGATCTCATGGTCTGTGAGTTCGAGCCCTGTGTTGAGCTCTGCGCTGAGTGTGGAGCTTGCTTGGGATCCTCTCTCTCCACCCCTCCCCCACTTTCTGTGTGTGTGTGTGTGTGTGTGTGTGTGTGTGTGTGTCTCAAAAATAAATATAAATAATAATAAAAACTTACAGGGTGCCTGAGTGGCTCAGTTGGTTAGGTGTCAGACTCTTGGTATCGGCTCAGGTCATCATCTCGTGGTTTTATGAGTTCAAGCCCTGCATTGGGCTCTCCATGGGCAGCATGGAGCCTGCCTGGGATTCTCTCTCCCTTTCTCTCTCTGTCCCTTCCCTGCTTGTGCTGTCTCTGTCACTCTCAAATAAATAAACTAAAAAAACAAAAAACAAAAAAACAAAAAAAAAAAACTTTAAGAAAGAAAGAGAAAGCACTCTAGGTTGAAGTAACAGAGCCCTATATCTAAAAAACCAAAAATAACCTCATTAAAAAAATTTGTTAATGATTTTAGAAATAAATTTTAAATCACTTACCTTGCCTTTCAGTTTGTACCTATAACTTCAATACGACTTGCTATTTGTTGAAAAATTCACTACCACGTTGTTTTCTTAAGTTTATTTATTGTTTATTTTTTAGTAATCCCTATACCCAGTGTGGGGCTCAAACTCACAACCCTGAGATCAA